>NC_059371.1:18180357-18832142 GCF_019703515.2 Myxocyprinus asiaticus | reverse complement strand
AATAGGTCTAACAGGGTCTAAAATGTTTTGTGATCGGATCACAAAAACCACATTCATGTGACCACATTGCATTTGAGGTGTAAACGCTAATCAGTCCTGTATGCATCCTGGCAGCAGTGAAGCACAACCCCACGCCTGTCAATCAAGTGCTGCGCTAAAACAAGAGTTTAGACTTTGCCGGTTACGAGCAGCTTTAAAAGTAAATATCCATACAATCGGAAAATGTAAAAGTGGATACATCCACAATCACGAGAGCTTCGTGGATGTTCTTCCCCAGATAGCACACATACAGTGGCATGCAAAAGTTTGGGCACCCCTGCTCAATATTTCTGTTGCTTTGAATATTTAAGTGAGTAGAAGTTGAACTGATCTCCAAAAGGCATAAAGTTAAAGATGAAACATTCTTTTCAACATTTTAAGCAATATTTGTGTATTATTTTTATTTTGTAAAATTTTAGAGTGAAAAAAAGGAAAAGAGCACCATGCAAAAGTTTGGGCACCCCAAGAGATTTGAGCTCTCAGATAACTTTTACCAAGGTCTCAGACCTTAATTAGCTTGTTAGGGCTATGGCTTGTTCACAATCATCGTTTGGAAAGGCCAGGTGATGCAAATTTCAAAGCTTTATACATACTCTGACTCCTCAACTCTTGTCCCAACAATCAGCAGCCATGGGCTTCTCTAAGCAGCTGCCTAGCACTCTGAAAATTAAAATAATTGATGCCCACAAATTCAGGTAGCCATTTCCTCAGTTTGTAATATAATTAAGAAGTGGTAGTTAACAGGAACGGTGGAGGTCAAGTTGGGGTCTGGAAGACCAAGAAAACTTTCAGAGAGAACTCCTCATAGGATTGCTAGAAAGGCAAATCAAAGCCCCTGTTTGACTGCAAGGAAGATTTAGCAGACTCTGGAGTAGTGGTGCACTGTTTTACTGTGCAGCGACACCTGCACAAATATGACCTTCATGGAAGTGTCACGAGAAGAAAACCTTCCTGCATCCTCACCACAAATTTCAGTGTCAGAAGTTTGCAAATGAACATCTAAACAAGCCTGATGCATTTTGGAAACAAGTCCTGCGGACTGATGAAGTTAAAATATAACTTTTTGGTCGCAATGAGCAAAGATATGTTTGGAGAAAAAAGGGTGCAGAATTTCATGAAAAGAACACCTCTCCAACTGTTAAGCACGGGGATGGATAAATCATGCTTTGGGCTTGAGTTGATGCCAGTGTCACAGGGGAACATTTCACTAGTAGAGGAAAGAATGGATTAAATACCAGCAAATTCTGGAAGCAAACATCACACCATCTGTAAAAATGCTGAAGATGAAAAGAGGATTGCTGCTACAACAGGATAATGATCCTAAACACACCTCAAAATCCACAATGGACGACCTCAAGAGGTGCAAGCTGAAGGTTTTTGCCATGGCCCTCACAGTCCCCTGACCTAAACATCATCGAAAATCTGTGGATAGACCTCAAAAGAGCAGCGCATGCAAGACGGCCCAAGAATCTCACAGAACTAGAAGCCTTTTGAAAGGAAAAATGGGCGAAAATCCCCCAAACAAAAATGGAAAGACACTTAGCTGGCTACAAAAAGCTTTTACAAGCTGTGATACTTGCCAGGGGGTGTTACTAAATATTGACCATGTAGGGTGCCCAAACTTTTGCTTTGGGCCCTTTTCCTTTTGTTATTTTGAAACTGTAAAAGATGAATATAAAAAAGTAAAATTGCTTGAAGATGACACATTTCTTTAATATCTTAACTATATGCCTTTTGGAAATCATACCATCTTTTGCTCGCTTAGCTATTCACAACAACAGAAATTTTGATCAGGGGTGCCCAAACATTTGCATGCCACTGTACATCTCCGAGATGCCTGTTTAAGAGCGTTTCATCTGGGAAGCATCACATTCTAATTAACATCTGCTAAACATCTTAAAAAGATCAGATTTACCAACATTCTAAATCATAAGCATCTCAAAGACATTTGCAGAATGTCTTATTGACATCAGAGGAAACGTCTTATAGATGTATTGCAGATGAGCAAACAACCTAAAAAAATATGTCTTCCAGAGGTAAATGCACACATCAAATAGACATCTGGGTGTTGTACGTTTGCTATCAGGGTCAGTGTGTCTGATATCAACACCGATGAGAAGCACGAACATCTGAAGCTTCTTTAATACAGGTAATCCACTAAAATAACTTTTGCTCGAAATGTTGCATTTGTGCTTGGATTATATTTCAGCTGCATCTGGGAGAAACAGTGCACTTTCTTTCACACTTTCTTTGTCTTTTCTGACTTTGTTGTGCTTTTAATATCATGCAATTAATGAGTAAGATAAGATCTGTGGTAAACACTACTTGAAAAGACTTTCATGTTTTGTTCTAGAACACAAATTGCACAGAGTCATACCTCAAAAGTGAATTTTAAACTTTGCTAGTGCTAGATTTAGACTATGACCGTTTTTAACAGATTTGTCAAGCAAGTAAACTCACATCCTTCTGGTAGTTGTAGTCCTGATTTACCAACTTGTTAGCAACTTGTGTTTTTCTTGTTATTATTTATGCTGTAGAAAAAAAAAAAACATGAATGTCTCTTCAATTATGTTAACCACAGATCTTATTTTACTCAAAGTACACTGGAATACAAAATAACACTATCATTTCCAAGTGAACTCATGGCTCAAAAATGCTTATTCTCTTCCTGGATTTATGACTACAAAATTGAACATGAGCATTTCTATAAATAACCTCAAAATAATTTCAAATGTCCATAAACCCTGAGAGTCTCAGAAACACTGAACTTCAGTAAACTGTTGATAATACTAAAGCACGTTTCATGGTAGCTACCTGGAAATCTGTAAAAGTGATGTGCCAGTTTGCCGAGCTGTCAGTGTGGGAGCTGGGCACCAGTAGGGTGTCATATTTCTGTAAGCTGCTGACATGCTGGCAGTGGTAAGAATAGGTGGCGGGGGCATAGACCTCCGTGGCATTAAACGTGGCCTCGTGAGTCCAGTTGTAGTGGATGTGAACACTGTCCATGGTAAACCAGTTTTGGCCTACTGATTCGTAGAATGTGTTGGACATCTGAAGCCTTCAGTAAACAAAACATACAGTAGAAACTCATTGTTGACTGTGTGATTTTGCACAAGATTCTGTCAGATTTGTCAAGAAGAGTGTAAGAGCAATAAAATAAAATAGAGTGATTACCTGATGACAAGACCCCTGATGTCTTCCACATCGCCCAAACGCAATGAGAGCCTATAAGAATGTCACCAGTATACATTACAAAAAAGTATCTATGAATATATAGAATGGGGTTCATAAGTCTGAAACCACATTGAAGATCTGGGATTCAAAATGTAATTGTAACCTGGAAATAAACAGGCAACTTTAGGATTTTGAATGTAATTTCTTTTACATTTAAAAATAAATGCAAAATGACGTAAAATTAAGAACAATTAAAAATGTTTCTGCACTATTTCTAGGCCACTGATCAAATTTGTGACATTGACCATCTAATCTCTGTTGTACAAAAGGCCAGATTTCCTTTCTTCCTTTGAAGAACATGAGATGCTCTTTGGCACATTCTCAAATCATGCTGGAATAACATGGATCATCAGGTTTTGCACAAACTTTTTGAGTCCATGCCATCTTAAATGCATGAGGGGTACATACCAAATATAAAGAAAGTGAACATGAAGAAATTCTGAAATTCATTTTCCTTTTTATAAAGTTGTTATTTGTTATGCTGGAAAAAAAGCAAAATAGAAGCATTTTCATTTGTGGTCTCAGACTTTTGCGATTTTCAGACTTTTTGACTTTTTATGTGTATGTATGTGTGCATACTACAATCAACAAAAAATTATCAGGCCAGAAGCCACTAACATAAACAAAAACTTAAAAATAGTCAATAAAACACAGTCTTTTAAAGTTACAGTATGGAAAGTAGAGTTTTGTAAGTACACATACGTGGCCTTCTCCTTGCTACAAACAGAGCCTTTGGTGTCCAATAATGCATTGGGTCCAAACACCCTCTCTGTGAGGTCCAAGAAAGTGTTGTTCCTGTATCGAATAGCCAGTCTCTTAGCTTTGAAAAGGATGCATATCTTGCCATTGTAAGCCACAGTCAGTGGGGAGTACGGTCCCGAGCTGGTAGACTGTAGTAACTTCCGCTTGGTTCTTGGTTGGGCATGCAGATGCCACCCGTAAGGCTGTTTGAAAATGATAACAGGACAAATGGAATGATGATTTATGGAACACATGCATTATTTATGGGCTTCTCAGATCTCAAAGGTGTTCTTGAAAAAGGAAAATTTCAGAGGGCATCAGACAGCATAAATAGAGATGACAAAACCGCCTGGCCCACGCCTACTTTTTTTTCTACTTTTAAGTTGTTTCTAAATCTGTCATGTCTGTGTTAAGAGTCTTGTTTAATGCTGGGTGAATTGAGGCCGAGATGTTGCTTATAGAAGCCAAGGTCACATTGAATATCAGAGAAAGTGCAATACCTGCAGTATTCTTCTGAGTGGATTTTCAGCTGCAGGCGAGTAACTCTCCTCTTGTGAGGCACTTGGACTCTCAACATGTTCTCCATCTGCATTAAAAAAATGTTCAAATGGGACAATATGGGAGATGGCATGGAGAGTTAAGCACAGTGAACCACTGCCTTATTTTACAGCACAAAAGGTGAACAGGCAAGTAAAAAATTGCAAAAAAGAAAAAGGGAGATAAAACTTCTAGAATGTCACAATCAACAACACTACAAAACACTTGTCTTAAGCATTATGCTAGCAAAACTTCATGCAAGCCTTATGCTTAAAACATGCAAAACAATTTGCCAATGGATAGGAAAAATATATAGAGATACAGATATAGTCTGTGAAAACAAATCTTTGTAACGTACACTACACAGTAAATTTAATAAATGAATCCCATTTTAAGGCTGTTCAAATATCTTTACTGGAAAACAAGACAACAATACTGAGGAATTATTGTTTTGCAGCAAATATAGTATGCATTATTGTGGGTACTCATTCGTTTAAACAAATCTGAGAATTAAATAACATTTCATGTGCATCAGCCTCTAATAAACTAAAGAGCTATTGCTTAATCTTTCCGTTTATAATAAATTTGTGCATAAAAGCCAATTTCATTTGAAAATATTGGTGCATGAGTGAACTTTTTTGCACTTACTGTTGTATTAAAAGGAATGTTCTGTGTGTTCAATACAAGGTAAGCTCAGTCGACAGCATTTGTGGCATAATGTTGATTACCACAAAAATTAATTCCAACTCGTTCCTCCTTCTCTTTAAAAAAAGCAAGAATCTGGATTACAACGAGGCACTTACAATAGAAGTAAATGTGGCCAATTTTTGAACACTAAAATACTCACTTTTTCAAAAATATAGCCACAAGACATAAACTTTATGTGTGTAAACATGATTTTAGTGTGATAAAACCACTTACTAACCTTTTCATTGTCAACAAACACTAAAACCCTGTCATATAAAATGTAAAAATGACAATTTAAACAACTTTACAGCTCAAATAATACACAAGTTTTAACAGAAGAATTAATGCAAGTGCTTTAATAAAATTATAAGCTTCACATTTCTGCCTTTAAACCCCCCCGCCCCCCCAAATAAATTTTTGTAGTAATCAGCATTTTGCCAGAAAGGCTGTCGATTGAGCTTAACGTGTATTGAACCCGGAACATTCCTTTAACTGACTGCATGATGCTCCATAACAATGCATATAAATAAATGAACCAAACAAGTATTGTTATCCTGTTATGCACAAAAGTAACAAAGTGATACAAAGACCAGAACTGTATCAGAAAAGAAAACAACTACATTTAAAAGAAGCCAGAGAAAAATATAAGACAGAAACGGCATGCAACTAGTGTGCATGTAGGGTGAATACACGTAAACTAGGGACACTTAAACATTTATCATTATGTGTATATTCTTCCATTACTATAATAAATCAGCATCAAATTCATCCCAACTAGTATGGGATAACATTGATGTAGCCATTTGGCTCATATGAAAAACAACAAACCATAATGAACAGAGAGTGTGCCAATTTATCTGTATTCACATACAGATCACATTAACGTGCATGTATAAATAATAATCATAATAACATCTAAATATAACTGCCATTAAAGTAAGATCTACTGACCTGTTCTAATTCTCACAGCTTGGTATGGTTGGACCTCCGAGCTGTGATGGAAAAAACATAACAAAAGAAGGGGTTGAACTCTGTGTGCCACACAGTGGCCTACTTATCAATGTTTAAGACAGATTTCCCATAGATCCACTCAGCTTGATGCAGCAATGATGCATGACCACAAGTCTGACATCTTCAGTCCAGATTAGTGTCTCAGGAGAAGACAAGACTTTAGTCAAATATCATGATTCTTGAAACGTGCAAAGCACCTTGAGTCCATCAACAAAGTGAGGGGGAAAGTGGCTTAATGGCACCTTGCTTGTATGTATGCACATGTATATTTGTCTCATACCAACCTGTCCCTTGATGACTGCTTTAAAAAGCACCAGAATTTGTGGATTATCCCTGGATGAACCATTTATACGTCTAATCTCAGAGATAATGAGCTTGGTAGACGATCTCCTAAAACCCTATTAAGAATCTGTCACCCTATTTGGTAGAATGTTTCCTTCAATGTGAATGTGTTGATGGGGTAGATTAAGGCCTGTTCACTTGCAGCAAAGTCAGTAGGGTATGTGTGCGTGAATAGGAGCATTGGATGACCCTGGTTCACTGACTTGTTTTCATCTGTAAACAACCCCACCCACACACACACACACCTCTACAACAATTTGTCCAGTCCTTAGAGCTTTGTGATCATGTAAGAGATTAAAGAATTCAGCACAACATCAGACTTGTATGGAAAATAAACAGATTACAGCAGCGAGCATTTCAGTTCATTCAGGTCCAAAGAGAGATATGAGCATTGAATCGACACCGATGTGACATATTGACTCTTAAAAACACTATAATCCAATCGAGGTGGCAATGCAGCGTGTGGATCTGCTCATGCAGGGATGAAAATAGAAACAAATGACAAAGAGTTCTAAAACTACTTCCATTTGCACTGTTTTTGTTTTTCTACTTTCCTGGTAGCTCTGCTGAAAAAAAAAATAGACAGCATAACACTGTAAGCAAAGCAAATATGGTCTTCAGAGCCTTGCTCAGGAGTGCGTATGCACGAGGAGTATCTCTCTTCTTTATTCTAATGCCACTTTACTTAGGTCAGCAGCTGAGGACTGTGCTACTGTCATTGGTTATGGCTTGACACAGTAGCCTAAGTGCTGAATTGGGCATTTATGTAATGAAAAGCAGAGCTGTCTTCACCTCACTGTCACTGTCAGAGCTTGATATCATCTTTTTACATATACCATGTAGATAATAGATTTCGCATACAGATTGAATGTTGCTTACTGCATACTGATACACTAGCACAGTACTCTACAAATGCAATGATGCTTAAAAATAGATAAGTTCAGTAAACGCTAATACGATTACAGAGTTTGGTTCAGTTCCACTTGCTGCCATTCTTGTCCGTCTGTTTTCGGCTACAGCACTGACCCTGAGAAACTTGAGGAGGGCTGTAAACCATGAACCCTTTTTACTCCTAAGACCCATTTCTGGACTAACAAGATCCCCAAATCAACAGCCTACAATGCTGCTCTTATCCCTTACAGTATAAATCCTAAGCTTTAGATCTATCAAGGGAGGGATGGGTAAATTGGTTGTTTACCATAGCTGCAGTGTACAGGAATGAATGAAGACGTAAGCTATCTCAAGATTTCCGATATAAAAACATGGATGAACTCAGAAAAATGTGTCCTGCAATAAAATTAATCATTGCAAAACCTCTTCATGGATCCTAATTAATTTCAAGGAATTATATATATGTGTGTGTGTGTATATATATATATATATATATATATATATATATTCCAGAAAACCACACACATACCAAACATAAAACATCAGGAGACAAAGCAGACACTGTCCAGAGAGAAAAAAGCAACCCTAATGGATAAAGCAAGTTAAAAAATAAGAAAGTTTGCCAATGTTTATCTAAAATTTTGCAGCACCTCAACAGAAATAGCACAATGAAAACAATCACTTGTAAAATACATATAGTTCTTAGTATATGCTGCATCTTATATATGTGTGTGTGTATATATATATATATATATATATATATATATATATAGTAAGAAATAGCCATGACAAGCTTGTGAAATTCAAACTTCTTTGAAACTAACTGTATTTTGTATTATGAGCAATGGATTACTCATACCTCAAGCTCATACAGAAATATCAGATGTAACTACTGAGCCGATCAAATGAGCTGATCATATACTTGTAAATAAATAAATAAATACAACTAAATTAACATCTTTACTGTGTTCCAGGTCTGCACTCTGTGTAAAGGAATTCAAGTTCTGTAAAAGTGAGCGAAAATCGGACGATAGTATACAGTATATTCAAAGATGCCTTTTTGACCAAGCCCTTGTAATCTCACTCCTATCTTTTCATTCTAACAGTGTAGTACCATCTGTAAATTGACTCCTACAGACATAACACTGAATGCTGTCCCATTGTCATAGCCATGTCTGAATGTCTTACAGAGACAAGAAAAACTGCATCAAAACCACAAGCTCCTCTAAATCCAAAGCCCACGCACAGGAAATTAAATGATGTGCTCCACAAATGCTGCTTCAAATTTTTTTTAGTAGAGCCTTAATTTCTTGGTGCCTTCTGCTCACTCTAAAGACCAAGATAGTGCATCAGCTGCACAGCATCACTGCCCCATTCCTCCTCCCCACACTGGAGCTGAAAGCGCAGCTCTTACCTTCTGTCCAGGATTGCAGGCACTTGATCGAAGGGCAAAGACAGAGAGATAAACACACACAACAACAGAAAGAAAAGCAGGAAAAGCTTGTGTTTAGCCATTGAGACAATCTGACGAGACTGCCAGAGATGAGGTCTGCTTCATAATCTGCTCTGAAAGCACATCCCTAAACCTGAGCTCTCTGTCAGGCGGCCCGGGCAGCCAATGAACAGGCAGGGGGGAGATAATCGTGCGTCATTCGCCTCACAACCTTCATTCTTGCAGCCTTTCTCTCCCCCACACCCTCTCTCTCTTTTGTTTGCTTTCTCACACTCCTCTACCCCTCCCCTTTCCTCTTTCTCTCTCTTCTGCACCCTCTATCTCACATACAAACATAGCTGCCAGTCAGCCCAAAGCAAAGGGGCTTATGTGTTTCAACTCCTGTCCCAAGAGCCTAGTTTTATAAGCACTTGAAATCTGGCAATGCAAGAAATTAGTATGCACTTAGATTTTTAAAGCAGAATTGGAAGTCATGAGAACATGACCTAGATTTAAAAACAGTACTGACTTTACATCACATACAAGGAACACCCCAACCCCTCCACCCACCAGCTAAGTAATTTTAAATAGGACAGATTACCTTTTAGAATGTCTTTAAATCATATTTCTAATAAAAATTAGATGAGAGACACTGTATATTTTGTTATGCACAAATACTTCTATTGTCTTGTATTTATATGTATAATATTTGGGACATTCTATCTATCTATCTATCTGTCTGTCTGTCTGTCTGTCTATCTATCTATCTATCAGTCTTTCTCATCCATCCGTCCGTCTGTCCATTTATGTATCAGTCTTTTCCATCCATCCATCCATCTGTTGTCTAGTTAAGTCTCATTTAATCTGGTGTGCTTTAAAGACGCAAGAATTTGTGCATTTATAAAGCCGGACTGAGCTAATGAGAAAGTGTTTTGTTTATTGCCAAAACCTTGCTGTCTAGGTTGAGTTTCTTTAAATGAATGCCAGCAGAGTGAATTTAGTGAGCCGAGTGGGTCATTTGCCCCTTGTCTCAAATGTACTTACAGCTTGATTGATGAGCAGAGTGACAACTATCAGTCATCTTCATTGGGTAAGACAGACCTACTTTAATGTTGGCTTCACACTCGTCTTATTGCGGTGAAATGCAGCGTAGACAAAATGTTGTTGCCATGGGCTGTCCACAATGTGTTTCGCTGCTATCACTCATCATGGTTGACTCATAATGGAGTAAAAAGCATGAAATGTGTAAACAGCAACAATAAACATCTAATAATTGAGATCACAGCGAAATTGAGAAGTAAACTATAAATGTTTTTGCTAACTGATACCTGGAATGCCAACACTCAGGCAGCCTTGTCATCACCATTACCTTTATTATGTGATTTCTTACAATGAGGAGTCATTTTCAGGGCAACGAACTGAACTGGACCACAATGGCAGCAAATGATTCTATGTTCCACACCCAGACAGACCGCTATTTAAACTAGAGGCCATACAGCAGCACCATTAATCACCCCATGTGTGCCAGATTGTGAACACACTTAATTATGTTGGAGAAATATTGCCCCCTTGTGGTGTACAGCGTTCATAACTTCAACCCATCGCCCTTTATTTTCACGAATTTGATACTGCACGCACAGCATGTTTCATTAACAGTTTTGACAGTTGTTTTTATTAAAGTATTTCTCAAGGAACAATACAAACAGTAACAGTAACCCATATTCTCATGGTTCCAAATTAAACACAATGTCAGGGTGTAGATCTGAATAGAGATACAAAACAATAAATTTGCAATTTTTGGATATAGCTAATATTCGCCATGCAGAATAAAAAAGTTTACCATCGTAGTCTACCATCTTGCTCTCATGTGTATAGGTAGCCTACATATACCCTAATATCTTTAAAAGAAAAAGTATAATGTCCTTTGTGTCAGATAAGTGGAAACTAACACTGAACTAATATTCCAAGGACAGATTGCATGCATAAAATCAATGTATTAAATCTTCCTTATTTTCATCAGAGTTTAGAAAACAGTTGAAATTGAAACGTGATAAATCTTGCGTCTGTAAAACTTTCGACCTAATGCCTGATGTCCACATTATGTCTTGACGTGTAGACTCTTGATAACATTTGATTTATGCAGTGTTCAGACCGAGCATGCGCTAACAGAACGCAGGTGTCTCGAGACGCGTTTGAAAAGTCCACGTTCTTAAAAAACAAACAAACGCGGCACTCTTTCGCAAAACGCTGAAAAACAGCTGGACGCGACACTATGGTCTAAGGCCGTCTAGACTTAGCATGTTTACACTGAAAAACTAAACGAAAGAGCGCAGACAGACGCAAAAACGCATTCGTTGTGAACGGCCCCTATTTAGCACTGCTGTCCTCAAATGCGCTCCACGCGATGCGTCCATAGCGCTTCCGTTTGTGCTTCTATGGCAACCACACTGTTTACGGAAACTGCAAAAGTGCAACAAACTACTAGGAGGACGGATGACGTATAGAGCAAAGTAACCGCTTCGAGAAACGGTAAAAATGCATACTAGTTTCTAATTTGTTCATCAGAACTCATTTTTTCATGATATGAAAAAAACTTTGTATTGGTGTTTGATGCCCCATTAAATCCTGTGATTTTAATGATAACAATAAAAAAATAAATAAAAATAAAAAATAAAGTAAAACAATAATATATATTTCAACAGAACAAATATTGTAATTTCTTTCAGTCGCTGTATGAAATGCCTACCTCAGCGGGGGCATTTAAATCGCAGGCGCAGGATGGCTGGAGGAGGTACACTGCCCTGCCTCCGATCCCAATCCCATCGGCTCAAGAAGGGGCCTCAGGCTCCAGCCTTCCAGAGAGCAGACTGGCCGTGAGGAGGAAACTTCTGCGACACAGGAGAAGCAAACAACAGCAGCAGCAGCTCCAGAAGATTATGTAAGAGCTTTGCTGTTCTATTTAGTTGTTTTGTTTTATTGACTCTGTTAATAAGTTGTTGACTTGACATATATATACAATAAAAACTGGAAATTAACTTTAATTTCAACTTAATTCAACATCAGGATTTTAGGTCAAAATGGACATAAATTTATAAGATAAAGTGTATTTAGGTTTCTTTTTCTAGTTTTTCAAATTTTAAGCACATTTTTATTTTTATTACAGTTCATTTAAAGGGAAAGTTCACCCATAAATGAAAATACTCTCATTATTTACTCACCCTCATGCCATCCCAGATGTGTATGACTATCTTTCTTCTGACGAACATAAACAAAGATTTTTAGAAGAATATTTCAGCTCTGTAGGCCCTCACAATGCAAGTGAATGGGTGGCAAACTTTTGAGGCTCCAAAAATCACATAAAGGCAGCATAAAAGTAATCCATACGACTCCAGTGATTAAATCCATGTCTTCTAAAGTGATATAATAGGTGTGGGTGAGAAACAGATCAATATTTAAATCTTTTTTTACTATAATATTTCCTCCCTGCTCAGTCAATCTCCAATTTAACTTTCACTTTCAAATTCTTGTGTTTTTGGTGATTCGCATTCTTCATGCATATCGCCCCCTACTGGGCAGGGAGGAGAAATTCTAGCAAAAAAGTACTTAAGTATTGATCTGCGGCCGGATTCACGAAAAGTTCTTAAGAAAAAAATTAAGAAAGTTCTTAGGATAAATTATAAGAATTTTGTCAGAACATTTCTAAGTGCAATTCTTGAATTTCTTTTTAAGAAGTTCTCAAATATTTTCTTAAGAACATCTTAATTCTTTTCTTAAGAATAAAAAGACAGGCTTTGACATTGTCTGATCAGTCTGCTCATGGAGTTGCCTTGTCTAATGGCCTACAACAAATTCAATACTTCAACACAATCATAACAATAAACGTATCTATTAACCTTTTTTAAGCAGCAAGCACCTCGCCATCATTTTTTCTTTTTGTGTGTGTGTGTAGAGTGTGTGAGATGTGTTAGTTTAATGACACTACCCGTCATAGGAGAATTTACTTGCTGTTAACCATTTGATTCTTGTTGAGGAAATTAAAGCAATGAATAAGTTCTCCATAGGAAGCTCAATAATAATATCACATCGGAAAGTACGAGGTGAGTGAATGGGAAATGTGGAGGAGGCTGTATCCGCTGTGCTCATCTCCGATAGGGATGTGGATGGGGTTGAAAATGAAAGTCTCAGCTTTCTGATGTTATAATTATTATGTTTTTATGAACTCTAAAGATCGTGTAGCGAGAGCACGCTATGTAGCGCATCCGTTTTAATTAACATGACTGGTCACTACATTAAGAAGCTTCAAAACAATATTTATTGTTTGAATTTGGTGATAACATTTACAAGGTTTACAAGCTGAAAATAAAAATAACATAAAACAATCAAAAACGTTTTTTTGTGTGTGTGTGTCTAAAATCACATTTCTATGTAAACAGCCCATTATGACTTCAGACTCAACATGAAAAACTCAGTAAATTCATCCAACATCTTACCTTTTAGGATTTAAGACAGCTGTGATGTTATCCTAACTTTAAGATGTTATTTACGACGATTTTTAAGAACTTTTTTTTTTTTTTCCGAGAATTTGAATCTTAAGAAAAAGATAAGAACTTAAGAAATGCTGACTTTATGTGATTTTTGGAGCATCAACATTTTGGCACCCATTCACTTGCATTGCATAGACCTACAGAGCTGAAGTATTCTTCTAAAAATCTTCATTTGTGTTCTGCAGAAGAAAGAACGTCGTACACATCTGCAATGCCATGAGTTTGAGTAAATGATGAGAGAATTTTCATTTTTGGGTCAACTATCCCTTTAAAATAGTCCTCAGGTGTGAGTATATATATATATATATATATATATTTTTTTTTTTTTTTTTTTTTTTTTAAGTACAAATATTCCTTAGTCTCTGCATAATATATGATCACAAAATCTCCATGTATGATAAAAAAATGCTGTTTAAAATAGTTTTAGAAGAAGTATAACATGCCATAGGTTACTGTTGGGTGCACAACTACGCAAATACAGTTGTGCTCAAAAGTTTGTATACCCTTGGATAATTGGTAATATATGTACCATTTTTAAAGAAAACATGAGTGAGCAGGCAAAACACATTTCTATAATTTCTTATGGGATTCATATTCAACTGTAGGTTATAACAGAATGGCATAATCATAAAACAAAACATGGCAACAAAGAAATAAATGAAATGACCCCTGTTCAAAAGTCTGCATACCCTTAGTTCTTAATACTGTGTATTGCCCCCTTTAGCATCAATGACAGCATGCAGTCTTTTGTAATAGTTGTCTATGAGGACCCAAATTCTTGCAGGTGGTATAGCTGCCCATTCGTCTTGGCAAAATGCGTCCAGGTCATGCAAAGTCTTTGGTCGTCTTGCATGAACCGCACGTTTGAGATCTCCCCAGAGTGGCTCGATGATATTAAGGTCAGGAGACTGTGATGGCCACTCCAGAACCTTCACCTTTTTCTGCTGTAACCACTGGCGGGTCAACTTGGCCTTGTGCTTAGGGTCATTGTCATGCTGGAAAGTCCAAGAGCGTCCCATGTGCAGCTTTCATGCAGAAGAATGCAAATTGTCTGCTAGTATTTTTTGATAACATGCTGCATTCATCTTGCCATCAATTTTCACAAGATTCCCCGTGCCTTTAGAGCTCACACACCCCCAAAACATCAGTGAGCCACCACCATGCTTCACAGTGGGGATGGTATTCTTTTCACTATAGAAACAACCACACTGTCTTTTTCCAGAGCAGTCTGTATTTCTCCAGAGGTTACCTGTGGGTTTTTCTTTGTATCCCGAACAATTCTTCTGGCAGTTGTGGCTGAAATCTTTCTTGGTCTACCTGACCTTGGCTTAGGATCAAGAGATCCCCAAATTTTCCACTTCTTAATAAGTGATTTAACAGTACTGTCTGGCATTTTCAAGGCTTTGGATATCTTTTTATATCCTTTTCCATTTTTATAAAGTTCCATTACCTTGTTACACAGGTCTTTTGACAGTCCTTTTCTGCTCCCCATGGCTCAGTATGTAGCCTGCTCAGTGCATCCACGTGAGAGCTAACAAACTCATTGACTATTTATACACAGGCACTAATTGCAATTTAAAAAGCCACATGTGTGGGAAATTAACCTTGAATTGCCATTTAAACCTGTGTGTGTAACCTTGTGTGTCTGTAACAAGGCCAAACATTCAAGGGTGTGTAAACTTTTGATCAGGGCCATTTGGGTGATTTCTGTTACCATTATGATTTAAAAAGGAACCAAACAACTGTGATAATAAATGGCTTCATGTGATCACTATCCTTATATAAAAGACAGTTTTTTTGCATGATCAGTCTTCAATTGATTATTTTCAAAATCAATGCCAAAATTTCACAATTTCTGCCAGGGTATGCAAACATTTGAGCACAACTGTATATGCTAAAGCTAATTGGACTTTTCACATTACTCCAACAAATGCCAACAAACATCAGGTGTAAAATGGCAGCCAATCTAACAGACAACTTTAAAACGTTTGAAATGTTGTAGTTTGTTGTCTGTTGTCGTGAAACTGTGAACCAGCCTTTAATGGGTGCTTTTGTATTAGGAAGATTCTCTCTTAACAACTGACTATCAACCGACAGCCTGAATGTCAATACAGTACAATACTGTACATTCTATATATACTATATATACTTTTTTATATATTTTTATTTTTTATTTTTATTGAATAATGTGTATCTATATAGTGCGTATTGTATACTGTACAGTGTATGTTATTATTTGTATATTGTTGAGTGTAATTATGTGTATATCAGATGTTTAAATTGTGCTGTGTTAATCTGATGTTATTGTAAATTGGTACTGTCTCATCACTGTCACGACTGCTATGTTGATCAGGACTGCACCCAAGAATTTCACACACCATTGCACTTGTGTATATGGCTGTGTGACAATAAAGTGATTTGATTTGATTTGATTTGAAGATATTGTAATGGAGATATCTGTAATTTTGTCAGAGTTGACAGGGCATTGAAGGCTTATGTGCAGGCCAAGGAAGCCGGACCAGCGACTCCTCCATCTCCTGAACCAGAGTTTCCTTCAACAGTATGAATCTTTTACTTGATACACCATAGTATTTGATTTTAAATACTGTCTCACAAAGAACAGTTTAATCCTATTTTTTATTGTATTTGTTTTTTTTTCTTCTTCTAGATGATCAGTGATGAGAGGAAACACTATGTATGTTTTTTCCCTCATTACTTTTTACCTCATCCAGCATAAAACAGCTTTGATTTTCTTTTCATTGTGCTTTAAACTTTTCTCCACATTCTCCTTTTAGATGAACTACTTGTTCCTTAAAGAGTGCGTCGAGCAAAGTCCTGTTGCACCGTTTCAGCAACAGTGGCTGGATGCCATGTTGGCCCGGGTGTCCCCTTGGCTCCGCCAGGAGCCCGGCAGGGTAGAGCTGCTTGAAGAGATTTGCAAGGAGGTCAGTGAGAACTACATGAGAGTCATGGTCAAGCACAGAGGTGAGTCCAAATCTTGTTCTAGAATTACAGTAATTTTTCTTAAAAAAGCACAAATTCTTTATTGTCTTGTGATTAACTTGGACAATTTTAGAAATGACCATTAGGCATGTGCACGAGTAATCGAATAATCATTCAGCTTTAAATATTCGACTGATAAAAAACACAGCTCGAATGTTGCGTTTACATTTTCCTTCGTGCCTTTTCCTGCCGAGGGCAACAATGAAACTGCTTTTCTCGCTTAAATATTGCCGTTACAACTCAATGTGGTTGGCGCTGTGGGTGCATGGCATTGTTAAAGGAATAACAGGAAAGAAAAACGGGCTCTAAGGTTGAAAGTTGAACTTAAATTTTAAATTTCAAGTAATCAATTACTTGTTTTTTTTATATATTAGAGTATTTGACTGCAAAATTACTCACAATGCCTATCCCTAATGACCATAGGGCAACATAAAATATTATATTTACTAAATCTCAGCTTTCATGTGTGTGTGTGTGTGTGTGTGTGTGTGTGTGTGTGTGTACATGTTTATACTACATTGTGGGGACCAAATGTCCCCACAAGGATAGTAAAAGCTGAGATCACCTACATTGTGGGGACCAGCCAGCGGTCCCCACGAGGGAAATGGCTTATTAAACATGCTAAACAATGTTTTTTTGAAAATGTAAAAATGCAAAAAGGTTTCTGTGAGGGTTAGGTTTAGGGGTAGGGTTAGGGTTAGGGGATAGAAATTATCGTTAGATCTGTATAAAATCCAAAAAATGCATGGAAGTCTATGGAGAGTCCCCACAATGATTTAAAAACATAGTATGTGTGTGTGTGTGTGTGTGTGCCTGCGTGTGTGTGTGTGTGTGTGTGTGTGTGTGTGTGTGTGTGTGTGTTTTATGTGACAACTTAATCAAACCTTTATTTTGGTTTCTATCAATGCTTTTCCTAGTAAACAATATATTGAAGGATCCACTGTCAGCAGACACAGCTGACAGAGACACATCTGCTAAGTAAGTGTGCCGGTTCATACAAATAAAAACTCAAACATAATAATTCTAACATGGTCAGATTACTGAGTATATTTGGCTTTGTCAGGATTCTAGATTTCTCCTGTCCATGGCATGACAGCTTTGTGCAGTGTCGAAAGGAGATAAAGAACAATCTTCACATATCGCATCCAGTCATGAAAAGCATTCTTGATATTTGCTACAGCACATTCTCTCACCTACTCCTCATTGATCTCTCTGACTGCAGGTACCGTATATAATTAATAGATAACCGGTACAAGCTATACATTTCTTACTTACTGTAAGTCATCTCTTGAATGAAAAATAATCTTTGGTACCACATGCTGGTATACTGTAGATTTATATGGATAGAAGTGGAACTGTTATAAGCAGTAACAAATAAGCACCAGTGTTCAATGTTCACCTGTTCACTAATTAATTGTTTCTTTAAATTTGATTTTGTACATCTGGAATCTGTAAGGTCCACAGGGCCTGTTGACTGTGAGAGTCTGAAGAACAAAGTAGCTGTGGAATGTGAGAGAGTTGAGGAGAGACTCATTAAAGCCTGGTTCCCTAAAGTCATTCATCTGCTCACCAGCAAAGACACTCTGCAGAAAGTCAGACCTAAAAAGCTAGACTCCTTTTATAACTGTGCCTCAACACTCATATCCAATCAGGTGAGTTGAGCCACATCTTTGAAGCAGTTCCATATCTGTTGGAAGTAATTTCGACATACTCTGATCTTAGTTTCAATGAAAAAGAAGGAAAGTAATTTAAAGTAAGTGAAAAGTATCTCACAAAATATATGGCAACCCTGCTAAAAAAGAAAGAAAAAGGATTGATGGTCACCAGTATTTGTTGTGTTTGGTATTCTTCTTGACTAAGAATAATTTATAACACCATAAAGAAACAATTTGTTTTGATTTTGTTTTGCTTCTAGCTAAAGGCACTAGTCGAGAGGAGTGTGGTGGCGTTTGTTGACCTGTTTGATCCCTCTAACAACAGCAAGCTCCCCCTATTCAAGATGCACTTGATATTTGATGACGAGAAGATGGACTTTTACCCCAGCTTTCATGATCTAGAGGAGGCTGTGCTAGAAATTCTAAGCCTGATCACTAATACCATGCAGGTTGGGAAATATATCATCATGGAGAAATGGCTGATTTTTGTGTTGATGTGAAAACTGTGTTGTATACTGTATGAATTTCGTCTACTAGTTCATTTTTGATAAACAAGTCCTACCTGTTTCACAGAGAGTGCAGACAGTCCAGTCATGGCTAGCAGAGGCCAACATTTCTGTAGTGGATGCCAAGCTACCAGATCATGTTCAGACTTGGGCACAGACCACTCTTAGGAACGCTATACGGAAAAACTTGGATGGGCCCGCCAAACACTTCCAGTGCTATGGTGAGTATCTCAGCTTTCTGAATATTGAGAATAAACTTAGAGCAAGCATCACTATTACTTTTGCTCATATTTAGGTTTAGGAATAAGAACAAAACTTTAACCCTTCATATAATGTTTGTCGCATTCAAACTTGTCCTGCATAGTTGTGCTATGAACATGAATGATACCTCAACTCGTGCAGCTTGTTGAGGTGTGTTAATACTTACTTTTCTTAGTGACCTGGAAGATGATAAAACTGTTGAAAAATTCCCATAGGCTTACACTGAAGGAGGGTCCTGAGCCATATTTAGGAATCAGAATATATAAAAAAAAAAAACCTGGGGTCACGTGATGCCATGCAAGAAGCAGACGTGTGAGCGAAGAGCTCTGTGCACTGCTAAATTTGTAATTATTTTCATGTTATAATCTGGTGAAATTTGATACACCCAGTTAGACATTTGCTCTTTGAGGCAAAACATGGCAAAGAAGTCAAAATCCTCAGGCTCTGGAGACATTAAAAGACACTTACGTGTTCAGGATGAAAGCCCTGACAGGCCTACAGACTGGGGACTCGATTTGGATGGTGCGGCGGGAGAAGGAATCCAGCGTCAGTTGTCCAACATGTCGGTGATATTGATGAAGATTCTTGCTGACTTGGAGGATCTCGCTGTAATACGTCAATAGATTACAGCGATGGAAATAAAATTATCTGAATTAGTTACAAGAGTGACTGATGTTGAGAGACGAATCGATTGTCTGGAATCTTCGGAGAGGGAATTAACCGCTAATCTGCCCATGACCAAAGTTGATTTGGAATATCTCCTTGAAAAGTTTGAAGGTCTTGAGAATAGAAGCCGCAGGAATAACGTTCGAATTGTTGGAATTCCTGAGCATGAGAAGGGCAGAGATATGGTGAAATTCCTAGACGAGTTTTTCCTGAGTCTGCCCGACATAACAGGCCACAAGCTGGAAATCGAGCGAGCTCACAGAGTCCCGGCTCACAGATTTGCTGAGGGAGATAGGCCCCGATCGATTCTGTCCAGATTTCAGAGATCTTCCGATAAAGATCTTGTGTTGCACCAGGCGAGGAGTAAAGGGAAGCTTTCTTGGAAGAACCATAGTGTTTTCTTGTTCCCGGACTTTGCGGGTTCGACAAGAGAGAAACATGATTGGTTCAAGGAATGTAAGAAACTCTTACATCAGCGAAAGATCACATTTGCTCTGATGTTTCCTGCCAAACTGAGAATAGAAACGAAGGACGGTCACAAAGTATTTACATTTCCCAATCAGGCAATGTCTTTTATTGAATCAATGGGTGAGTAAACCATTGGGTGTTTCTCATGTGAGTGGGTCGACTCTCTGTACTTACTCTGGCTTTTGAGGAAGCTGGGCATCATTTTGGTTTCTTTTTTTTTTTTGCGTTGGCTCCGCCGAGCGGCTGGAGCTTGTTTTGTGCATAACACTTTTCCTTTAAGAAACTTTTGCATTGATGAAAGATTACATTTGCATTAAAGTTCCTGGCCAGTTTGAGAGTGGACACTATGGATGACCGCAAAATATCTACATGCTCACACAAAGGATGTCTTTTATAAAGTTCACTCGGCCTTCGAGTGAATTGACTCGACCATCCAGGGAACAGCTATGCCGGTTTTGTTTCTTTTTGTATTGGTTCCGCCTAGCAGCTGGAGCTTGTTCTATTGAATAACACTCCTTTGGAACAGCTGTGGATTAATCTCTTCGTTCTTTGTGCTTATTCCTCCTGCTGGCTGGAGTTTGTTTTGTTGAGTATTTTTACGGGACATTGGAATGATTACGTCATCCGCTGAACTCATAACAGCTGGCTCACTGAACATTCGTTTGTCTGCCCGAGGAATCTTAACGGTTTTATATCAGCTGGAATTTGTTTTGTGGAAGATCACACCTTTGAGACAGTTCTGTGAATGAATCTACACATTCTTTGTGTTCATTCTTCCTATTGGCTGGGGTTTATTTTACAAAGTATTTTCTGTTATGTAATTTTGCCTCACAAATTTGTGAGGCAAAATTGAGCAATACGATGGCAAAGTTGTCATGGGGGCTCATGGGCATTCATGGACCTTTTGAGTTTAGAGTGATTGTCGCCGGTTGGTGCTTTCGTGCGCGGGGTTATTGCACACGTTTTTCTTTTTTCTGTGTGTTTTGTTCAGGGGAAGTTCGGGGTTTGATTGTTTCACTAATGGGGAATGTGGTCTGTATAATTTTGTTTTTGACACACAATTTATTTTTTCTACTACATCAAAATGTCAAATGATAATATGAGTATACTATCTCTCTCCACATGGAATGTGAATGGGTTGGGGCACCCCATAAAAAGAAGGAAGGTTATTACTTTTCTTAAACTTAAGAAATATTATTGTAAGGGGTACAGTGGAAAGGAGGAGGCGAGAACCGGCTTGACAACTTAAATAATAGTTTAATAATAAACTTAACCAAAAACACACAACCAAAAACCACACAGTACAGCTGCCTGCAATTCTCTCTCTCTCGAACTGTCGTCCCCGGCCGCCTTTATCCCTCGCGCGCCCTATCAGGCTGGAATGACGCACGCCCAGTCCCGCCCTCCTCGGCTCTACAATTATATTGTGTTTCTTCAAGAAACACATCTCTCCCCGCAGGAAGCTGAAAAATTTGGGAAGATATGGGGTGGACATGTTTTTTTAGTGCTGGCACAAGTAAGAGCAAGGGAGACATTATATTGATTAATAAACATCTACAATTAAAATGTCTCAAACAGACTAAAGATAAATTAGGGAGAGTCATTATTGTTTTAGCTGAAATTCAAGGGCAAAGGATGATTTTGGCTTGTATTTACGCACCTAACACTGATTATCAGGGCTTTTTTATAGATCTTGAAGGGATGCTGCAAGCCGCTGGCACCCCTCATGATATAATATTGGGAGGAGACTTTAATCTTTTGATGGACTCAGTCCTTGATCACAGTGAAGCAAAAGTGTGAAGGTCAGCCCCCTAGAGCAACATTGACGCTTCACAGGATGTGTAAAAATCTTGGTCTTACGGATATTTGGACACTTTTGAACCCATCTGGTAGGGACTATAAATTTTTTTCATCAGTCCATAAGATTTATTCTCGAATAGATTTTTTTTGGGTATCCAAATCCCTCATTTCATCTGTTGTTGATTGCTCAACTGGAAATATCTTAGTCTCAGATCATGCCCTGGTGAGTTTAGAGGTGTTGCCATATACAGAGAAAAAGAAATCATATAGTTGGTGCCTTAATGTGTCCCTTTTGCAAAATCGTGATTTCCAACAAATGTTAAAGACTGAAATCAATGTTTATATGGAGACCAACTGGTCCTCAGTATCCTCTGTGGGCGTGGCTTGGGAGGCCCTTAAGGCGGTTCTTAGGGGTTGGGTCATACAGTATGCCTCATTCATCAAAAAATCCAAAGCACGAGAACTCGTGGAGTTGGAAAAGAATATTAAAAGTGCAGAGGCAGAGCTGAAACACTGTATGTCAGCTGATGGCCTCAGAGAATTGACCTGATTGAAATTTAGATTTAATACTATTTTGTCGCGGAAAGTGGAGGGCAAGACAGTCATACTTTGAGTCGGGTGACAAAGCAGGGAAGCTTTTGGCTAGATATATAAAGCAGAGAGAGTCTCTTTCTATCATCCCTTCAGTGAAATCTGCTGGTGGTGAAATTTTTACCTCAGCCATTGATATTAATAATGCCTTTAAAGAGTTATAATGCCACATCTTCGTCTACTGATGAAGATATTAGAAACTTTGTGGAACCATTAGATCTTCCTAAACTGACGATTGAGCAAAAAAACTCTCTTGATTCTGAGATAACCTTGAAGGAGCTTGACGAGGTAATTAATTCCCTACTTATTGGTAAGGCTCTGGGGACAGATGGTTTTCCCGCAGAATTTTTTAGATCCTATGCTACAGAACTGGCTCCACTTTTGTTAGAAGTTTATACTGAATCATCAAAGAATGGAAAGTTTCCTCCAACCATGACACAAGCCCGGATCAGTCTGATTCTTAAAAAGGACAAAGATTCAAGCGAGTGTAAAAGTTACCATCCAATCTCTCTGATCCAACTAGATGTAAAAATATTGTCAAATATTTTGGCTAACCGATTAAGTAAGGTTATGACATCACTTATACATATAGATAAGGTGGGGTTTATTCGGGGCCGTAGTGCTTCTGATAATATTAGGCGTCTCATCAATATCATCTGGTCAGTAGCGAATGATCAATCTCACTTGATGCCAAAAAGGCATTTGATATGGTAGAATGGGATTATCTTCTAAGATTTTGGAAATGTATGGGTTCGGGAGTACATTTATTGGTTGGATTAAGTTACTTTATAGACACCCTGTAGCAGCGGTACAAACAAATGGATTAATTTCAGATTATTTTACTCTGGATAGGGGTACTCGGCAGGGCTGCCCTCTTTGCCCTTTATTGTTCTGTCTTGCCCTGGAACCATTAGCAGCCGCCATAAGGGGGGAGGATGATTTTTCAGGGGTGGTGACGGGAGCTGTGGCTCATAAGCTTCTGCTTTACACAGATGATATTTTATTATTTGTCTCTGAACCTACTAGATCTATGCCTTGCCTCCACAGAATTATTCATTCCTTTTCCAAGTTCTCAGGATACAAAGTTCATTGGTCTAAATCCAAAGCTTTGGCTCTGACAGCGTACTGTCCAGTAACGGCTTTCCAGCCAGGCGCCTTCCAATGGCCCAAACAGGGCATTAAGTATTTGGGGATTTTATTCCCAGCAAATTTGTCTGATTTAGATTTTCGAGTGATGTGGGCAGGTGGGCTTCATTACATTTATCGATGATTGGGAAGGTTAATGTTATTAAAATTAATTGTATTCCAAAATTTAACTACCTGCTACAATCTCTCCCTGTAGATGCCCCCCTCTCTTATTTCAAGCAGTTTGATAGCATAGCGAAGTCCTTCATTTGGAATGGTATACATCCCAGATTGCATTTTAATAAGTTACATAGGCCGATTGACAAAGGAGGGCTAGGCCTACCCAAGATTTTGTTTTATTACTATGCGTTCAGTCTCAGACATTTGGCTCATTGGTCACTTCCACCTGAGAAAGCCCCTCCCTGGTTTGTTATTAAATAGGCAGTTCTTGCCCCTATTTCGCCATTACAAAGCATCTCTGTCAGACTAATCGGAAAAGTTAAGTTACACCCCGTCATTTCGCATTTACACTTGGTATGGACTAAAGTGTCCAGATTGTTTAAATTGGACACTTATTTAAATGTTGCCTCGAGCATATGGCAGAAACCAAGATTATATATTGGCAAGTCCCCTTTCTGCTGGCCAGAGTAGATTGTGAGGGGGGTTGCTACACTCAGTGACCTATATGAAAGTGGAGTGTTGAGATTGTTTGAAAACTTGGTCCAACATTTTGGGATCCCCAGACCCCAGTTTTATAGGTATTTACAATTGCGCCACCTGCTTTGTACCATTTTTGCTAGTAGCACACACCCCCCTAAGGAGGCAGATGCTTCGGGAGAGGTGATTGCAGCTTTTGGAAAAGGTCATGAGGCATCAGTGTACTACTCCCTGTTAATTCAGAGTATGGGGGATGGAGCTTTAACTTCTATTAAGAGATTATGGAAGAAAGATTTGAATTTGGTATTGGAGGATGGAGTGTGGACTAAGATTCTGAAAAATGTCAATGTCATCTAGAGATGCAAGGGTTCGCCTTATGCAATTTAAGATTTTACAAAGATTTTATTGGACCCCCTCTAGATTATATAGGCTTGGTCTTAAAGACACACCCACCTGCTGGCAATGCCAATCAGAAGTTGGAGACACAACCCATGTTTTTTGGGGATGCGTTAAGATCCAAGATTTTTGGTTAAGATTCAGAATTATTTGCGTGACATTCTGGGCACTCAAATTTTACTTTGCCCCAGACTTAGCATTTTGGGCGATGGGGAAGTTATACATTTGGGGGACAAATATATAAAAAACTGGGTTCTGACTGGCGTGATGATTGGTAGACAAATTATTTTAAGGGGATGGAAGTCAGACGGAGCGCCACCATTTCTGGAGTGGTGTGCGGAGATGTGGAGGGTGGCGGCTTAAGAGAAGATGATAGATGGAAGGCTGGGGCTGGAGGACTTATTTTTCAGGAAGTGGGGTAGGTATTTGGCAGTTTTGGAGGACTCTAGGGGAAGGGATGAGGAGGGAGATGTTTAGTTTAATTATGCATGTTTATTATATATTTTATTTTTTATTTATTTTTATTTATTATTTTTTATTTTATTGATTGTGTGTATTATTTTATGTGACCACAGGGGTGTTCTTTGGGGTAGGGTGGGGTTGGTGTTTGGGGAGGGATGTTAATGAGGGTTAAAAGTTAAATGTTGATTCGGTGTGTAAATGTTGTGTTTTTTCCTTTGAATCAATACAAAATGTTAATTAAAAAAAAAAAAAAAAAAAAAACCTTGGAGGTGGGCTCTTTTGACTTGGGCCAGTAAGCAACCACATAGTAACCACTCAAAACACCTTAGCAATCACATAGCAACACACTAAAAAAACACTCAAAATACCAGTGTTAGCAATTTGTTTTGTGGCATTCTCTATTTATCTGCTCATTTTTAATGTTTTCCCATGGATGTTCTTTAGTAAACAGCTATGACTGGTTAGTCAACGGGATGGCGCAGGCTCAAGTGGAAAAATTAATGGAAGAAGAGCATTCATTTGAAGAATACACTGAGGTCAGCCTGCTCATATTTAAAGGACTAGTTCTCCCAAACATGAAAATTCTGCCGTCATTTACTTACCCTCATGCATTTCAAACTTGTATGGCTTTTAATCTTTTGTGGAACGCAAAAGGAGATGTTAGGCAGAATGTTGGGGAATTACTCCATCCTCAGTCACCATTCAGTTTTACTGAATGAAAAAAAGATGCAATGAAAGTGAATGGTGACTTAGGCTGTCAGTCTCTTTTTGTGTTCCACGGAAGAAATAAAGTAATATGGGTTTGGAACAACATGACAGAACTGTTATTTTTGTATGAACTATCCCATTAATGGAATTTTTTTATATATTTATTAAATATATACTAATGTGTCTGTATATTATGTAATGTTTAATCTGTTTTACACCACATGTTTGTGTTTTCATATCCAATTGCTACATATCAGCAAGTGGAACGTTTTCGGGCATTGTCACAAGAGATATCTGATCTTCCCTCTTTGATACATTTTGACATGGTACGACTGGACTGTGAGGAGCTCAAGCAAGGACTTGCAAAGAAATCAATTGCCTTTTCCCAAATCCTTGTGGGGAAGCTTGTCAGCTCGCACCGTCAATGCAGTCTTCAGTAAGATGTGCCAATATGTTAACTGCTTTGTCTTTAGATCTGTGGTGTATATGTCGGATATTTAGTGAAACAGAAGCACGATTCTGTATTTTTCAGGATCTGTCAAGAGTTTGAGACCATTCGAGACAGAGCTTTGAAAGTCCCTGTGACAACAGAGGACATGATGGAAATGACTGCATACATTGAACATGTGAAAACCAAGGGAACAGAGGAGCTTGACAACAAGATAATGGCAAGTACCTCAGAATCACACATACACAGACATAGTTATATTTCTATTTATTTCTTATTGCATATGAATGAATCAATCAATTGTGAAATACAACTTTCGAATAAAAATGTTTGTACTGTTTCTAGGAAACACAACAAAGGCTGAATTATTTGTTGGATGTGCATATTTTTGATGCAGAGCACCTTGAATTGAATGCCACGGTGCTGCTCTGGCCACAAAACATTTACCCGATCTTTGATCAAAGTGATGAGGTGATATTTTTTTTATAAAAAATATCCAGATATTTTACATGAATAACAAACAATGAAAGAAATATACAAGCTTTTCCCTATTAGAAGCACTTTACGCACATGTTGTTGCAGGTGATGGAGGAGGCCAAGATGAAGGGACAACAGGAACTTACGAGTCGGAGAGAGAAGTTGTTGTTAGAACTGGAGAAAGTAGGCCGCAGAACGGAAGAGTTTGCAGAGTGCTCTGAACTCGATATGATGCAACAGGTATATTACAAACTGAAATCTACGCATGATTTATCTGTCCAGTCGAGCTGAAACAATGGTTATTGCATTTTATAAAGACCCTGATGACTTTTATAGCTTTTTTGTATAGCCCTGATGACTTATAGACTTTATCTCTCTCCTTTCCAGTATGCTTCTGATGTAAGAACTGTGCAGAAAAGAATTCAGGACATTGAGGAATCAATTGTTTTTATCAACAAAGAGGAAGAACTTTACAAATGGGACCAAACATTTTACACTGAGGTGGAGGTGATGAAGGAAACTATAGAGCCCTATCAGAAGCTCTTCAACTTGGTTTTGAAATGGCAGCGCACAAAGAAAAGGTTTTGTGGAATAATTTTGTCTAAAATATGCTCCTGTTTTTGCTTATTAAAGAAATGGTTCACCCTCATGTTTCAAACCTGTATGACTTTCTTTCTTCCGTGGTACACAAAAGGAGAATTTTTATGTAAAGGATGTACTTTTTACACTTTTTGATGTGAGTACAATGAATGGGGTGTGGAGCTTTCAAGCTTAAATAGGAGAAAACAGTGAGCAGAAACTTTTTTTCCAAAATGTCTCCTTTAGTGTTCAGCAGAAGTCACAAAGGTTTCGAATGACATGAGGGTGAGTTAAAGGAATGTTCTGGGTTCAATACAAGCTCAGCTCAGTCGACAGCATTTGTGGCGTAATGTTGATTACCACAAAAATTAATTTCGACTCGTCCCTCCTTTTCTTTAAAAAAAAGAAAAAGCAAAAATCTTGGTTCCAGTGAGGCACTTACAATGGAAGTCAATGGGGCCAATTTTTTTATGATAAAATACTCACAAGATAGCCACAATATGTAAACAATATGCATGTAAACATGAGTTTAGAATGATAAAATCACTTACTAACCTTTTCTGTGTAAACTTATAGCCAATTTTACAACTTCGTTGGCAAGACGATGTAATGTCAACAAAACCTAAAATCCTAAAATGACCGTAAAAATTACGATTTAAACAACTTTACAGCTCAAATAATACACGAGTTTTAACAGAAGAATTAATGTATGTGCTTTTATAAAATTATAAGCTTCACATTTCTGCCTTAAAATTGGCCCCATTCACTTCCATTGTAAGTGCCTCTGTAAATGTAACCTCGATTTTTGCTTTTTTTTAAAGAAAAGGAGGGACGAGTTTAAATACATTTTTGTGGCTATCAACATTATGCCACAAATGCTGTCGATTGAGCTTAACTTGTATTGAACCTGGAACATTCCTTTTATGATGACATGAAAATGATGAATGTTCTTTTTTGGGGTGAACTTTTCCTTAAGATTAATTTATAATGCTTCATCTTGCTTTCACTATTATCAGACAGAGGGGTAAAACATAGTGTGTGACAATAACTTTTTTCTCACTGAGCATTTGTTTTTGTCTCAAAGACACTGCATGTCTTATACCATATCTTGTCCTGTTATTTCTACTGAGTTTAGATGGATGGATGGGTCTTTCTTGGATTTGAATGGTGAGAGTATCGAGTTGGAGGTTGAGGAGTACCTCAGAGAAATATACAAGATGCTGAAGTTCTTCCAGCAGAAACAAAAGAAAGCCGAGCAAGAACGAGAGAAAATAATAGGAATAAAGAGGAAGCCCAAAGAGGAAGAGGAGGGCAAACAGGAGAATGCCACTATTCTTATCTGCTCCAGTGTAGTTGAGCAAGTCAAAGAGTTCAAGGTAGGGTTTCCACCGCATGCTGTACATCAAGATTATGGCTTTTATTCTTGGATTCTAAACAAGAGGAAATTGGCCCTGGCCTTAGATATTCTTCTTTATCCTCAAACACTGTTTTAAACAGGAGTACATTCCAATGGTGTCCACCCTGTGTAACCCTGGCATCAGACCTCGACACTGGGAGCAAATGTCGGAAATTGTGGGCTACGACTTGACACCTGACTCTGGTAGCACTCTGCGCAAAGTCCTCAAACAGAACCTCACCCCATACCTGGAGCTGTTTGAGAGCATCAGTGCTGGAGCCAGCAAAGTTAAAACCAAAATATCTCACATCTTAATTATGAAACCTGATTGGTGTCTGAACTGAAGTGGGTTTTCTGATGGCTTTATTCTGTACACATTCAGGAATTCACTCTGGAGAGGGCCATGCAGAATATGGTGGAGGTTTGGGATACTGTGTCATTCCATCATCACCCATACAGAGACACCGGGGTGTCCATCCTCTCCTCTGTTGATGAGATTCAAACCATGCTGGATGACCAGATTGTAAAAACACAAACCATGAGAGGCTCTCCTTTCATCAAGCCTTTTGAGACAGAAATCAAGGTTAGCCCATCTATAACACATTTTAAAACCAGGCTTGTGCATAAGGGATTTAAATCAGGTATAGAACATATCTGCTCTGTACCAAAACCTAGTGGCCTGTCTCTGTAGACAGCATTTTAAGTCAGCATTCTATATAAGTAGTAGGCAGCAAGGCAGCTCATTAGGACTTGGAATAAAGCCATTATGATCCCTTTTCTGCTCATAATAGAACTGTACGTATTCTTTATCTTGGGCAAGATTGGGTAATTTTGAAAGTGTAACTATGCTGATTCACATCAGGCTTGGGAGGAGCGATTGATCCGTATCCAAGACACTATAGATGAGTGGCTGAAGGTGCAGCATCAGTGGTTATACCTTGAACCCATCTTCAGCTCAGAAGATATAATGAAGCAGATGCCAGAGGAGGGTTGTCTCTTTCAGACTGTAAACAAGCACTGGAAGGAGGTCATGGGACACTGTGTGAAGGACCCAAAGGTGCTGATTCACTACAAATTCAACATACCAACAATTCAAGGATCAAGGATTTATGTTTTGCTCACATGCGGCATAAAGCTCTAATAGCATAATTTCTGTTTGAAATAACTAATGCCAATACCAGTAAACCTCACATTTTGCACAGATTTTACCTGCAACATCTCTACCTGGCTTGTTCGAAAAACTGCAAGAGTCCTACCTTCTCCTTGAAAACATTATGAAAGGCCTGAATGCATACCTCGAGAAGAAAAGATTGTTTTTTCCACGGTAATATACAGTATATATGATCCAAACTATGCATATTTATAGGTGATATGTGTAATTTATTCAGTGTTACAAAACTGTATAATATCCCAGTTTAATATGCAGAGACAACTATAAGTAAACAATTCGTAGGTTGATTTGCCCTTTGTTTGAGCATCTCAGCCAGCCTGACATAGCAACGTTGGCTTAACCAATGAAGTGAGTTTGGGGCACCATTGGACTATCTGTTTGTCCAACCAAAGCACATGGGAGTAATTATTCTTTCGGGAAACCTGTTAAAAAACAGTCATTATATTTTGCATTTCCATTTGGTGACGCAAAAATGATACACTTCACCATTAAGTTACTTCGTCACATCATACTTGCAAACTGCCAAGGAAATGATCCTCCTAATACTGTTTTTTATTTATCTTATAATTTCTACACTCTGTAGGTTCTTCTTCCTGTCAAATGATGAGATGCTGGAGATCCTCTCAGAAACCAAGGACCCCATGCGAGTGCAGCCCCACCTGAAGAAATGTTTTGAGGGGATTGCCAAATTGGACTTCCTGCCCAACCTGGACATCCAGGCCATGTACAGCAGTGAGGGGGAACGTGTGGAGCTCATCCAGCTCATCTCTACCTCTGAAGCTCGAGGAGCTGTGGAGAAGTGGTTGGTGCAGGTGGAAGACATCATGCTGAGAAGTGTCCGGGATGTGATCAATTGCTCCAGGCTGGTGTGTGCACAGGTTTTTGTGAATAATTTAGGTTGTTATTATAGTGCTTGTAAGGCAGAACTGTACAGATATTCTTCAAACATTCTGGTAAGGGTTGTTTCTAAATCTCTAACCCTAAGTACTTCTGCTATTAATTCAATCTGAACCGCTTAACATACAGACTCCATTCAAACTTTATTTTGCTGATAATTTCAGACTAAGGTATAATATGTTTAAAATGATTACACCCACATGAGATGAAAACTCATGTTATAGTCATATTAGTCTGATTTATTCTACATATGGTTCTCAGCTCACATTCATTATCACTGCCATGTTATGATCACTTGACTGGGTGAATATTACTTTCTTTATCTCAATAATCCCCTGTAATTGGATGTTTTCACTTGCAAAATAAATAAATTATGGCAGACTGTGAATAGCGCATTTCTACAGTCGCATCAGTAACTGGAAACTTTTGATCTTGCGTGATATGCATCTATCTATGCCAATAGATGTCAACACAACATAAACAGAAATGTTAAGGAGCGCACCTCTAAGATTAAAGTTTGAAAATCGCCCCTTGACTTCCAATGAGCGTGTTTACATGCAAAATCTTACACAGATAGGGTATGGGGTTATGGTTAGGGTTAGGGTTAGGGTTAGGGTTAGGGTAGGTATGGTATGGTAGGGTAGGGAAGGTTTAGGCTTAGGTTTGTGCATGGGGGAACACATTCTGACAGCGGAGAATGTTACCGTCAGATACTTTTCTCCCCATACAGATCTGCTGTGGGGAAACAAATCCTGATGGGGAAACACATCCAGGCACAGTTCGACACAACACCGGCATTCTTACCAGCTTATCTAATGTGCGCAAGTGTTGTGCGCATGTCTGTTTATATTTTCCTGTCAAAAGCAGAGAATAAACCGATTATTTCAATTTGCTAGTAAATGCGATTTTCAGATTCATTGTCAGATTTTTTGAATAAGCTGATTTTTAGTAGTTATCAACATAATGCTCTGCATGTCAGTAGCGCCTGCATCTGTACAGCCATACGCACTGTGCGTACCATAAGCGCTACTACTGACCTGAGAAACATTTACTCTTAGAATATTTCATCAAAGTGTGTCCCGTATTTTTGTTGGCTGTTTAAAAGAACTAGTGATGCCCAATTTGCAAATAAATAATTCAGTTGGGGGTTTTTTTTCAGTGAATTGGCCAAACGGGCTTGCAAAATGGCCTGAATCGACTCTTGATTCAGTACAATTCTTTTCAGAGCGCTCTCTCACTGAATCATTTGGAGCGGTTTCACACAAAACAGTATCGGGATATTTACGAACACAGAAAACAAACAGCTCTGGACACAGTGGATTTCACATACAATCAACTGAAACAAAAGTCTGTCTTTTTGAGAGGTAACTTTGAGAAACTTCAGCTAGTGCTGTGTCATGTGAGCAAGGGGCTGTTCAAACCGAATGTGTTTTTGTGTCCGCTCGCACTGTTTTTCCATGTAAACATTTGCTAGATGGATGTCTTTTGTATATGGATGACTACTGCGTCACATTTCACTGTGATTTTAGCATCTCTCATGAGAGCGCTGCATTTTTAGACCCCGTGTCAAGATAAAAAGAATTTCAACTGATAAAAATTCGCCTTGAGACGCCTACGTTCTGCTCTATTTGTTGTGGTGCATTTTGCTTTTTTAGCACGAGAATGTGTTTGTTCTGAATGGTTACTGGAAGAAATGCTTTAGCCAATAGTAACATGAACACTACTCATACTATAGAAAATACAAAAACATTTTCTCTCAAAGTCACCAGAATTGAATGTTTTGGTGTTGTTTTTGCAAAACAATTCTCTCAGGGGAGCATGCTCCCGGCCCCCCTACATGCTTGTATTAGGCAAAATTTTGTGTGTACCCTACAATGAAATCCTGCAGCCACCCATGGTGCATGTAAAAATACTCATAGGTTTCAAAATGTAATCAACAGCTATGACGTTATTGCAGTATTTGCATAACAAATTGCAATTGGTCTTCTTTATTACATCTGTTTGCATACTGAATTGTGATTGGTCTTTTTTTTTTTGCATTTATTTCCTCATCTATATTGCACATTACTATCCATCTCTCTCTCTATGTCTCTCCCATTTTCCCTCGATCTGTTTTAGGTGTGATAACATGTTTTACATAAAATTTCAACACTATTATTTTGCAAGCACTTACAAGCATTGGTACTGTATTTCCTTCTGGAAATGCACATCTTGAGACATTTTTATGGACTATTTTACCAAGTTTAATGTGTTCAGGCTTATCCAGAGACTAAGAGGAATCAGTGGGTACGTGATTGGCCTGGACAGGTTGTCCTCTGTACCTCTCAGATGTTCTGGACACAGGAGGTTCATGAGGCCATCAGGAGTGGAGCTAATGTAAGGAACTGCTCTTTGTATCAGTGGACCATTGGATTCTGTGATTATTCTGATATTTGTATCAGATGTTGATCTGATGTGATTTCACAGGGTCTGAAGGACTATTATAAGCAGCTGCAGAATCAGCTCAATGATACTGTAGAGCTGGTGAGAGGGAAGCAGCCCAAGCAGACACGCATCACTCTGGGGGCCCTAGTGACCATAGATGTGCATGCCAGGGATGTTATCATGGAGATGATTGAGAAAGGTTCTCTTGCTCAGATGAATTTTTGTGATACAGTAGTAGTGGCATTTTACATTTTGTAAAATCTTTTCTACTTAACATACAACATCAGAAAAATTATTGAATTTTGTGGTAACTGTTCCACTCTCTTTATTGTTATTCATTGTTTTTCTTAAACAACTTGTAATTCCATATCAGGAGTTTCTAGCGAGACAGATTTCCAGTGGCTTGCCCAGCTACGTTACTATTGGGCCGATGACAATGTTCGTGTTCGCATTATAAACTGTGATGTAAAGTATGCTTATGAATACCTTGGGAACTCTCCTCGTCTGGTCATCACACCGTTAACAGACAGATGTTACAGAACTTTGGTATGTTTAATAGCTATTTTGATTTCAATTTATAATGCTACAGAATATACTGTGCTGCGACAGTTCATTAATTGAAACATAATCAATCAGATTTAATAATCATGTCAGTTGATTATCCATCCTTATCATCAAAAATATTATATTTTGGAATTATATTTTTGGAATTATTGTTGCTTTCGTTTACAGATTGGAGCATTTTACTTGAATCTGGGCGGAGCTCCTGAGGGCCCTGCAGGCACAGGAAAAACCGAGACCACCAAAGATCTGGCCAAAGCCCTCGCTGTGCAGTGTGTGGTTTTCAACTGCTCCGATGGGCTAGACTACCTTGCCATGGGGAAGGTGAAAGGGCTTGTGTCAATTATAAAGCTAAACTAATTCCAATCTTAGTCAAGGGCTGCATCCGAAAGCTTAGGTAGCTGCCTTGCTGCCTAATCAGTTAATGGCTTAACTGACATTGTTTGGGATGAATGGAACTCTTAAGGAAACTAGTCTTGAACCAGTTAAAAAGCCGCTTATTTTCATCCTACCTCTGTATATAGTTTCTGAAGGCAGCATTTTTCAGCTTTCGGACACAGCCAAGGACTCTTCAGTTGAATCTTCAGGAATATTACATAGATACAAGAATTTCCCTCAATGGTCTTTTTCAGTTCTTCAAGGGACTGGCATCTTCTGGTGCCTGGGCATGCTTTGACGAATTTAACCGGATTGAGTTAGAAGTGCTGTCGGTGGTGGCTCAGCAGATCCTGTGTATCCAGAGAGCCATTGAAATGAAACTTGAGTATTTTGACTTTGAGGGCACAGAGTTACGCCTCAACCCCAATTGCTTTGTGGCCATAACTATGAACCCTGGATACGCTGGCCGATCTGAACTTCCTGACAACCTCAAGGTGTTGACTCCTCTCCCTTTGTTTTATGTATTAATGGTAACTTATTTCATCAACATCAGACTGTCTAACATGACTAACTATACTGTTCTGCTTTCATGTTCTTCAGGTCTTGTTTAGAACAGTGGCAATGATGGTGCCCAACTATGCTTTGATAGCTGAGATCTCCTTGTATTCTTATGGCTTCCTCAATGCTAAGCCTCTCTCAGTGAAGATTGTGATGACCTACAGGTTATGTTCTGAGCAGCTATCTTCTCAGTTCCATTATGATTATGGCATGAGAGCTGTTAAAGCAGTGCTAGTGGCTGCCGGGAACCTCAAACTCAAATTTCCAGACGAAAATGAAGATATACTTGTAAGTAAATGGAATAGCAAACCAAGCAATGTAGCTTATACCACAAGTCGTTTGATATCTGACACATTATCCTCATCCTGTTGTTAGCTTCTCCGGTCCATCAAGGATGTTAATGAGCCCAAGTTTCTCTCTCATGATATCCCTCTATTCAATGGAATAACCAGTGACTTATTCCCAGGAATTTCTCTCCCTGTGGCTGATTATAAGGTACCCATATCTTAATGGTGTTTGTTTAGTTTTTCATTTAGATTTCTTGTGAGAAATAAGAGATCTGACAAGATCTTTGTTCATATGCACTAGTTGTTCCTGGAATGTGCTCAAGAGTGCTGCAAACAACACAACGTGCAACCTGTCAAAGTTTTCCTGGACAAAATTATTCAAACTTATGAGATGATGATTGTTCGTCATGGGTAAGCTATTATTATACTTTATCAATAGTCAATCTTGCTCTACTCTAGGGTAAAAAAAGAAAAAAGAAACAAGCAGACAATCATTTCAGAGCGGGAAATTATTGTATTTATAGAAGCCAGATAAATCACACAAAACAAATGAATCAATGCACAGTTTAATATTTGCTACTTTTGAATCTTTGGAGCACAACTGTAGATTGTTTTTCATCCATTAGAATAGGTGGAATAAATGATCAAATAAATGCTCTTGTATTCCATAGGTTTATGCTTGTTGGAGAACCATTTGCCGGAAAAACCAAAGTACTTCATGTTCTTGCTGACACTTTGACGCTGATGAATGAGAGAGGCTATAATGAAGAAGAAAAAGTTGTGTATCAAACTGTCAACCCTAAATCAATTACAATGGGCCAGCTGTTTGGTCAGTTTGATCCTGTGTCCCATGAAGTAAGATTTTGACAGATAATTGAAAAGCAGTAGCAGTTTGATTATTTTAACAGTTTTGTGTACTCTGAATGAGCATTTTTATCACCTTATACATTTTTGGTTCATCAGTGGACCGATGGCATTGTGGCAAACACCTTTCGAGAATTTGCCTCAAGTGAGAGCCCAGACAGGAAGTGGGTGGTGTTTGATGGCCCCATAGACACGCTGTGGATTGAGAGCATGAACACTGTGCTGGATGACAACAAAAAAGCAAGTCTCTAGTCTATATTTACAATGAATACAATGTTGTTTGTCAGTGCAATCTGTTGTTCGCTAGCTAAGGGGAGCTTAACTGGTGAGAACTTCGCAAATAGCTTAGAAACATCAAAGTCATTTAAATTATGTTCAAACAATGTTTCACTAACAGTTTCTTTATATTGAACTTTTATCAAACACTAATAATAATTTGTATCCATTAACATTGCATATACAGCCTCTATAGAATGTTAGTCATTGGAACATTAAATGTTAAAACGTTGTTGGAATGGTCTCTTTTAGGTAAAAGTTGTCAGTAAATTTTTTTTTTTTTTTTTTTTTTTTTTAGCTGTGCCTCATGAGTGGGGAGATTATCCAAATGTCCAATCAGATGAGTCTGATTTTTGAGGCCATGGATCTGTCGCAAGCTTCTGTAAGTCAGTTGGTCACAAGATTTAAACTTGAATCTCCACATATGCAGTGTATTCAAAACCCCCTCAGCTTTCATTATACAAAAGTATAGCATACTTACAATGCCTGATTTTCCTATGTAGCCAGCCACAGTGAGTCGCTGTGGAATGATCTATATGGAGCCCTCTCAGTTAGGATGGACGCCTCTGGTGGTCTCATGGATGAAAACACTTCCTGACCCACTTCAGACACAGGACAATTCCACACTACTGCAACAGCTCTTTGAGTGGCTACTTCCTCCAGCACTCAATTTGATACGAAAACACTGTCGGGTAAATACTTTACATTCCATTCACCAATGATTTGCTGTTGTTCTTACACCAGTAGTTCTTAACTAGTTTTGGTTCAGGACCCAGCTTTTACATTGGGCATCAAGTGGTGACCCAAAATTGTTTATTGTAAAAACATAACAGGAATGTCCCTAAAAATTTTATATATTTATATTATCATGAACTTCACAGGTCCATTACTATGCAAAATATTGGGAAATTGGCAATTTTGTAAATGCATTAAAAAAAACCCAGCAGAAATATAATTTACCAGCCAAACTTATAAATATTATATAAAATGAGCTAAAATACCAAGTGACAGATGAGTTTGTGCCAAAGTACTTTATAGTTTTTGATTAAACACACAACCTTTGACAGCAACAACAAAAGATATGGGAAGTGTTTTCTCCTCCATTTTAAAAGTTAAGCCTATTTATTTTCCCCCCCACAACTACGCATAACAGTATGGTTAGTTGCATTTTATTATTTGCATTTAGCATTGTTTTTCCCCCACTGCTGTCCACAATCTTATCAGAACTGACCAGCAAACCCATTTTTGGGTCACCCACCTTTCGAGAACCTCTTATGCTGCATATCCATGTTACTGTAGTTTATTTTTGATCTTGCCAGGATGATCTTAGTGTGAGATGCCAATTATCACACAGTCTCCAAAAATAAATCATTCTGGACTCATTGTCATCTGTCTCATATCCAGGAGGTTATTCCCACCAGCAACAGTAATACAGTTGTGTCTCTGACACGACTCTTTGAGATGTTACTGGCTGAGCCTCTACAAGAAGATCCTGGGAACAAAAACATATGCACATGGATCATGGTAATTATTCATTTAAAAGATACAGTGTATAAAAACTCAGCTTAATTGGAAACCTAACATATTTTTCTCTACACAGGCAGCTTTTTCCTTTGCCATGGTGTGGTCTGTTGGTGGTTGCTGTGATACAGACAGCTGTATTCAATTTGATCAGTTTCTGAGGGAAATTATCTCAGGAAGGGCAGAAAAGCACCCCATACCTGATGCTGTGTCGAGATGGGAATGTCCCTTTGATGAGAAAGGTCTTGTCTATGACTACAGTTATGAGGTTGGTATTTATGAGGTTAGAAGTACAATAATTTGTTGAGAATTGAGAGCTTCTGAAAATGACACCTTTCCCTTTCAAATTAAGTTCAAAGGAAAAGGACGTTGGGTTCACTGGAATGAGTCGATAAGAAATGTACAATTAGGGGACAAGAATACCAAAGTACAGGATATCATTGTCCCCACAATTGACACAGTGCGTTACACTTATCTGATGGATCTCTGCATTCAATATGGGATGTAAGTACACTTTTTTAGTCTTGGTGGACATTAGAACATTTCACCATATATGCTTTTAACTGGGATCGTTTTAGTTATTGAATTCCCTGGTGGGAAATTTTGTTTGGGGGTTTACTGGTCTTATTTGGTCTCCATGCCTTGTCAGGCTGGTCTGTTTATTGATTTTAGAGAGCTTTTCACCTGGTCAGGCTAGGAGGCTAGCTGGTCAATCAGCTTAACCAGCTTGGCCAGGCTCAGAGATCAGGTTGAACCAGGTAAGACCAGCAAACCAGCTAGGCAAACCAATGTTCTTATTCTTCGATTGGACTTAGGCCTCTTTTGCTCGTTGGTCCAACTGGCACTGGCAAGTCTGTTTATGTGAAAGAAAAATTAATGAACAATCTGGACAAAGACCTCTACCTTCCCTTCTTCATCAACTTCTCAGCTCGCACCAGTGCCAATCAGACCCAGGTACCCACCAGGTCACTTCCCAATATGTCACTGAAAGGGATACCATAGAACCAATTGTCAGTATTTCTCTAACGCAAGCTTTCTTTCTGTACTGTAGAACGTTATCATGTCCAGACTAGATAAGAGGCGAAAGGGGGTATATGGACCTCCTATGGGAAAGAAATGCATCATTTTTGTGGATGACATGAATATGCCAGCAAAGGAGGTGTTTGGTGCACAACCTCCAATTGAGCTGCTTCGTCAGTATTTTGACCATGGAAACTGGTAAACTAAATGTATTCACAATAGATCAGTATAATCTATCCCAGTCTTTTGATTTGTAGTTGCATGTCTATGTTTGCTACTCTACTATGCTATTTAGTTTTTATGTTCTAGGTATGACGTCAAAGACACCTCAAAAATCACTCTGATGGACATTCAGCTGATCTCTGCAATGGGTCCCCCTGGTGGTGGGAGGAATGCAGTGACTCCCCGTTTCCTTCGCCATTTCAACATATGCAGCATAAATTCTTTCAGTGATGAGACCATGGTGCGCATTTTCTCTAATGTTGTGGCCTTTTACCTCCGGACAAATGATTTCCCACCTGATTGCTTCACACTTGGGAATCAAATAGTCACTGCAACACTTGAGGTGAGTCTTGTATTTTTAAATATATATATATATGTGTACTTTTTTATTTGTTTGCTTGTTTCTCCAATCATATTTCTTTAATAATGTGTTCTGTGTTTGCTTTTAATTTTATATAGGTTTATAAAAAGGCCATAGAGAGTCTCCTTCCTACCCCAGCTAAGTCTCATTATACTTTTAACCTGAGAGATTTCTCACGAGTGGTGCAGGGTTGCCTTCTACTGAGGAAGGAATCACTGGCAAACAAGAGAACAATGATTCGACTTTTTGTACATGAACTGTACCGTGTCTTCTATGATCGCCTTGTGGATGACAAGGACCGCGCCTGGCTCTTCACACTCATAAGCAATATTGTGAAGGAGCAATTCAAGGAGAATTTTGAAATAGTCTTTGAACATCTTCGGAATGGGAACAAGCCTGTACGTAAAAAACAATCTACGGCTTTTTCAGAACTTTTTATTCTGTAAATTATGCACTTGAAAATTATTGCACTCTGTAGTTGTGTATTATACACCATGAATATAAAGCACTTGCTAAATCGGTCAAATAGATGATGTTTAGCTTTATGTACTGTTTCTTTTTAGGTTTGTGAGGAGGACATGCGGAACCTGTTATTTGGTGATTATATGACTCCTGATGTGGACGAAAGTGAGCGGCTGTATGCCGAGGTTCCCTCCATGGAACGCTTTGGGGAGGTTGTGGAAGCCTGCTTGGAGGAGTACAACCAAACCCACAAGAACCGCATGAATCTGGTCATATTCCGGTAACTTTTCAAATGCTGTTCACACTTTGGTGTATGATATTACATACTGGATTTCTCTAAGCAAGAACAGTCCACAGGTACCCTCTAACAGAGGATTCTTAAAAGCAGTATTCCAGGTTCAATACAAGTTAAGCTCAATCGACAGCATTTGTAGCAGAATATTGATTACCACAAAAAATCATTTTGACTTGCCACTCCTTTTATTTAAAAAATTCAAAAATCGAGGTTACTTACAATGTAAGTGAATGGGGGCAAATTTTTGAATGTTAAAATACTCAGTTTTTTCAAAAGTAAAGCCATAAGACAAACAATATTCATTTAAACATGATTTTAGTGTGATAAAATCACTTACTAACCTTTTCTGTGTAAAGTTATAGCCAATTTTACAACTTCGTTGCCATGACGTTGTAGTGTCAACAAACCCTAAAACCCTAAAATGATTAAAAATGACTGTTTAAACAACTTTACAGCTCAAATAATACAAGCGTTTTAACAGAAGAATCAATGTACTGTAAGTGCTTTTATAAAATTATAAGTTTAAAATTTCTGCCTTTAAACCCTCCAACAATTGGCCCCATTTGCTTCCATTGTAAGTGCCTCACTGTAACCTCGACTTTTGCTTTTTTTTTTTTTTTTTAAAGAAAAGGAGGGATGAGTCAAATACACTTTTGTGGTAATCAACAGTATGCCACAAATATTGTTGATTGAGCTTAACTTTTATTGATCCCAGAATATTCCTTTAAATAAATGACTTTCTTTCTTCCGTGGAACACAAAAGGAGAAATTTTGGAGAAAGTTGACACTGCTCTTTACCATACAATGAAATTGAACTGAGGCTAACATTCTCATGATTAACATCTCCTGTTTTGCTAAATGAAAAAAAGTAACGTCAAACAGGTTTGGAACAACTTCAGGGTGAGTAAATGATGACAGCATTTTCATTTTTGTGTGAACTATGCCTTTAAGCAAAAGTCCCTTATTGCCCAATTGTCTCTCATGTTCCATGTAGGTATGTCCTGGAGCACCTGTCCAGGATCAGCCGTGTGTTGAAACAGCCTGGGGGAAATGCTCTGTTGGTTGGTGTTGGAGGCAGTGGCCGTCAATCCATCACCAGGCTTGCCACTTTTATGGCTAATATGACACTGTTCCAACCTGAGATCTCTAAAAGCTATGGCATGAATGAATGGAGAGATGATCTGAAGGTATTGTACAGGGTCATTCCCTCTTATTATACCATATGTATGGTGCTAAGAGCACTCTGTAAAATGTGGCCACTGATGGATTTCATATTGTTCAGCGCCTGATGAAGAATGCTGGAGTTAAGGGCCAGAAAATGGTGTTCCTCCTCACTGATGCTCAAATAAAGGACGAGGCCTTTTTAGAGGACGTGGACAGCATTTTAAACACAGGAGAAGTGCCAAACATCTTTGCTCTGGATGAGAAGCAAGAAATCATGGAGGTAAGATACTGAAAAAATAAATAGCAAGAACTGTGTTGAGGGTTTGCATTATAAAAATATTGTATTGTAATTGTACTTTCCCTTCACTGTTTCTCTGTGTCCACTTTAGGCTGTACGGCCCATTGCTCAGGCTGGGAATAAAAATTTTGACTTCAGCCCTCTGTCTCTGTTTGCTTATTTTGTGAACCGCTGCAGAGAGAACCTACATATTGTGGTGGCCTTCAGTCCAATAGGAGATACCTTCCGCAACCGCCTCAGACAGTTCCCTTCCCTCATTAACTGCTGCACTATAGACTGGTTTCAGGTGAGGCTTGCAAGGCCAGTGAAGAGATGGTTAAGAACTTAAAGGTGCAATATGTAATAATTTTCATGTAATATTCGCCTTTTTTTGCCAATGTGTGAACGGATTGTAACGCAACTTAAAAATGAGCCCTTCCCGGACTTCCTAGGTTGCCTATTAAAGCCTGTAGACTGATTTTCATGCGAAGGGAGCGGGTCGCTTTTGCCGGGAAAATCCAAAGGATGTGACGTTTATGCGCGCTCCCGAGAGCCTTGCCTCAGAGAGTAATAGCTTCTCTTCCGCTTTTAATGACAACAAACTGCAACACTAGGTAACATTATCTTAGAGATGGAATCCAGCAAACGGCCGGCTCCCAGCACAACACCGACTCCTACACAAACTCTGAGTAAGCCAAAAAACAAAACAAAAAAACAAACAAAAAAGTGAACATCGGCAGGGCATTCGAACCTTTGTTCGGTTTTGGGGATCAAAATTGACCCTGAATTGGCGTTCTTCTTATTAGACAGGTAAGCTTGCATAACTGCAAAGCATGTGAAATATAGTGCCATAAGGATTGATTTGTGTAATTTTAGCTAAACTACAATAACACATGAAATGAATGCTAGACAATGTTCAAGATAATGCAAAAAGACCCATTCATTAATGTAACGTAACTTGGTTATACAGAAAATATATACATTCTATTATTATAAAACAATAGCGCATTGATATATCAAAATGACAGTAGTGATGGAATCACATCAATACTGAATTGTGTCAACATATTTATAATGTACAGTCTATTTTATAAACAGCTACTGTCATCATCCACCAAATTTAGCTAACAGCTATTGATAAAGCTGGCTAGCTAGCTAACGCCGACATAGACTATTGTATAAATGCAGTCAATGTATCATGCAAAGAAAAGTGATTACTTCAAACTACACTCTTGCATAGTCAGACCTATAGCCACACTTTGTTTTAGCAGTGTTCCAGCACTGGAGAGTCAAATATAATGTACAGTCTCAAAGTTTGTAGTAAAACAATCATAACTGTGTAATTTTAATTATGCTACCTCATCTGTCAGCATGATGCCGGTGAATCACGTTGTCTCTTTGTATGTTACGTCATTGTTTTGGATGCTCGCTCGCTCGCGTCCCTATGGAGTGTGTGCATGAGCACGAGCAACAGGTAGCTGCTGCAGTTCACTTAACGGCCACAGGTGTCATTAATAACAAGGGTTTCTGAATCTTACATACTGCACCGTTAAGTAATTATGGTTTAAGAAAATAGTAATTCAGAATGGAATCGGTTTTCGAATATTAATTAAACTAATCATATTTATTTGAATATGAATTAATATAAAAACGTATGTTTCTGATATCCTCAGCCATGGCCTGAGGAGGCTTTGGAGCGGGTGGCCAACAAGTTCTTGGAGACTCTAGAGCTGAGTGATCTTGAGCGACAGGAAGTCGTGCCAATCTGCAAGACCTTCCACACTTCGGCTATTGACCTGTCTCATAAGTATGATGTTTAAATTGATTTTAAAACACGTGGAACAGTAAATTTATCACAACTTGACACTCAACTGAGAGTAAAATTCTGTAATATTTTCAGGTTTTTGTCAGAGTTGGGCCGCCATAACTATGTGACTCCTACCTCCTACTTGGAGCTCATAGCTGCCTTCAGACTTCTTCTCACTCAAAAACGAGACACTGTCATGAATGCTAAAAACAGATATACAAATGGACTGGACAAACTGGCATTTGCAGAGTCTCAGGTAATGTAATCTGAGCAATGTATATAAGAATATAGTAGCAGATAAACAATAATTATCTTCTTAATTCATAAAACAGAGTAATTAATTGAATCTTTAAATAACCTTATAGCCTTTCAGGTGAAATCATGTTCAATGAGGCATAAAGATGATTTTAAAGTTTACCAAAAAAATAAATAAATAAATAAAAATAAAAATAATAATAATAATAATAATAATACTAATTATATATATATATATATATATATATATATATATATATATATATATATATGTTATGTTATAATTTACTCAACCTTATGTTGTTCAAAATCTGTATGCCTTTCTTTTTTGGAACACAAAACGAGATGCAGGGTGACAGCCTCAGTCACCATTTACTATCATTGAAAGGAAAAAGATGCAATGAAAGTGAATGGGGACTGAGACTATCATAATGCCTAACACCTCGTTTTGTGTTCCACAAAGGAAAGAAAGTAATACAGGTTTGGAACAACACAGGGGTGATAAATTGTTACATAATTTTCAGTTTTGGGTGAACTGTCCCTTTAATGCATTTGTGCTGTCTTAGGTGGGTGAAATGAAGCAGGAGCTGGTGGACCTGCAGCCTAAACTGGAGCAAGCCAAGATTGACAACACCAAAATAATGAAAGTAAGAAACACTAACTGCCTTCTCACAACAATTTTATTAAAAGCAGATGATTATTTGTTAATTTAGTACTTTAATGTGTCTCATTTAGTTCCATTGTAATCTTGCAGGTGCTTTAGGTTAATTTTAACAAAAGGCTGCCTGTATATGTTTGCTACATGTATTTCTTCTGTAGGTGATAGAGGTTGAGTCAGTGGAGGTTGAGGCCAAGAGTAAACTTGTGCGTGTGGATGAGGAAACTGCGACTCTGAAAGCGAATGAAGCCCAGGCTTTGAAGAATGAATGTGAAAGTGACTTGGCTGAAGCAATCCCTGCACTAGAGGCTGCACTCAATGCCCTGGACACACTCAAGGTCAGCTAGCTTCCTAATCGAGAAATTAAGGATTAAAGGTTATCTATAATGTCTATAAAAGGTGAAAAAGAAAAAATGTATAATACATGTGTGATTTCAGCCGGCTGACGTGACGATTGTGAAATCCATGAAGAATCCTCCATCAGGAGTGAAGCTGGTGATGGCAGCAGTATGTGTAATGAAAGACATTAAACCAGAGAAGATCAATGATCCTGCTGGAACAGGACAGAAGGTTAAAATCAAGTCTAGACAGTATGACAAGAGTTTTCTCAGTCTTATAATGTTTTCTGAGAGAGCATGTTGTCTGTTCTTGCAGATTCTTGATTACTGGGGACCAAGCAAGAAGTTGCTAGGGGACATGAATTTCCTTAAAGACCTAAAGGAATATGACAAAGACAACATCCCTGTAAGTCTGTTTCGTAGAGGAGAGTGTCGAGGATTGGCACAGTGACTGTAGTTGTAATTTAAAAGGATAGTTCACCCAAAAATGAAAAATCTCTCATCATTTACTCACCCTCAGGCCATCCCAGATGTGTATGACTTTCTTTCTTCAGCTGAACACAAACAAAGATTTTTAGAAGAATATCTCAGCTCTCTAGGTCCATACAATGCAAGTGAATGGTTACCAAAATTTTGAAGCTCCAAAAGTACATAAAGGCAGCATAAGAAGCAATGTATACAACTCCAGTGGTTAAAGATGCTGTAAGCGATTTTAGCAGTTTTAGAATTTCCACAAATTAGCCAGACCACCTCTTTCCAAAACACAGCACTCCAAAGATACCAAATGACATGAACTTTATTGAGACTAACACCGAGCAGAAGCGGTTGTCAAAAATAACAGCAGCAGAATAGTGCCCTCAACTGACAACATTTATGAGCAACATGGCATAAAAATGGCATTAAGTCTCCGCAATAATTCGCTGCAACTACAACACTATGAGAACACGCAAAATGATTGACAGGCAGAAAGCGTCAGAGACAGCAGCCCACGGACACATTTTTGTGTGCTGTCACAGAGACAGGTGATATATCTCATAAAATTTATTTATTAATATCTTTCAGGGAGTAGGACATTTTTTTGCATACCTTTCCATGAAAAAGTAGCTTATAGCATCTTTAAAATTCATGTCTTCAGAAGCAAAATGATAGGTGTGGGTAAAAACAGGCCAATATTTAAGTCCCTTTTTACTTTCAGTCTCCACTTTCACTTTCTTCATTTGTTTTTGGCGATTCACATTCTTTGTGCCATCTACTGGGCAGGAAGGAGAATTTATCGTAAAAAATTACTTAAAAATTGATCTGTTTCTCAGATTTTCATTTGTGATCCCAGAAGAAAGTTGTACACATCTGGGATGGCATTAGGGTGAGTAAATGATGAGAGAATTTACATTTTTTGGGTAACCTATTCCTTTAATGGTGTTGTTTTGTGATAGGCTCAAGTGATGCATAAAATCCGTAGTGAGTACATGACCAACCCTGACTTTGACCCCACCAAAGTGGCCAAGGCCTCATCTGCAGCTGAGGGGCTTTGCAGATGGATCACTTCTATGGAAGTTTACGACAGAGTTGCAAAGGTTGGCAAACTCAAATCAGTATCTCACACCAAGTCTCTCTTCACAAAAATTATTGACAGTAGTTAGCAACATTACATATTTTCTCATATTTAAATTCTGAAATCAGTTATTACATCTTTTATGATGACCCTTTTATTTGTTTTTATTTATACCTTCACTCTTAGTTTACTTAGATTTTAAGATAGATACTGTTTCATATCACTTGTTGACATCATAATTCTTTTTTCTATCAGGTGGTGGCCCCTAAGAAGGCAAATCTTATTGTGGCTCAGGAATCCCTCGCCACCACTATGGCCCTGCTGAACCAGAAGAGGGCAGAGCTAAAAGAGGTTGAAGATCGCCTGGCCTCCCTGCAGAAGACTTTTGAGGAGAAGACTGAAGAGAAAGCTCAGCTGGAGTACCAGGTGGACCTCTGTGCTCGCAAGCTGGAGAGAGCCGAGAAGCTTATTGGAGGTTTAGGAGGAGAAAAGACAAGGTTTTGATCTATGATCAATGACAATGACCAAATCTTAGAGTTCTGTGGTTGTTGCCCTGCTTCAAAGACCAGCATGCAATTCCCTTGCTGGTTTAGGCTGGGTTGTGCTGGTTAGGTGCTGGTCTAGCTGGTGGACCAGCATAGCCATGCTTTTCCCAGCAAAACCTAGCTTGTGAAGCTGGTTGATCAACGTGGTCTCCCTTATGAAGCTGGAGAAGCTAGTTTAAATGCCTGATTTGGCCACCAGCACTGCTTTTTTTGGGCTTATTAGAGATAAAACATTTATGTAAACTGATTTAGATGTTCCTCTATTTCTACACAGGTGGTCGAAAGCAGCCGATGAACTTCAGCATACATATGATAACTTAACAGGAGATGTGCTAATATCTGCTGGAGTTATCGCTTATCTGGGAGCTTTCACTGCCAGCTTCCGCCATGACAGCACCAATGTGTGGGCCAAACTCTGCAAGGTACTGCTCCTCTATGTGAAGACAGGTCTTGTTTGCAAATGAATATTTTGTGTTATTTATTCAATGTTCTTTTTCTGCACAGTCCAAGAAGATCCCATCCTCTGATGACTTCTCTCTGAGTAAAACCCTTGGAGATCCAATCAAGATCAGAGCCTGGAATATCGCTGGCCTGCCCACCGACAGCTTTTCCATTGACAATGGTGTTATAGTGAGCAACTCCAGAAGATGGTATGACTCAACCAAATTATTTAAGCTGAATCCTTTCAAAATCTTGTGTTCACAAACAATGTCCGATCTGTTTTACATCTTATCTTTTCATGTGATATTAGAGCTAAAATATAATGCTTTAAAACCTCTGTCTGACTCTTTGCTAGGCCACTGATGATAGATCCACAGGGTCAGGCCAACAAATGGGTGAAAAATTCAGAACGAGAGAATAACCTGAATGTGATCAAACTAACTGATGCAGACTACATGAGAACACTTGAGAACTGCATCCAGTTTGGTACACCACTGTTGCTGGAGAACGTAGGGGAAGAGCTTGACCCTTCCTTAGAACCACTACTGCTCAAACAAGTTTTCAAACAAGGTATTTATCTTAAACAATCCTTTTAACCCTCATGCTCTGTTCAGTCATTTTTGACCAAAATCTATTTTGTTTCTTCAATAAAACTGGTTTCCTTTATCTGACGGGTACGAGACTTGGTGACTTTTTGTCCATTTGGTATCTGAACACAGAAAGAGATTGTGTTGATTTGATCAGTCTAAGTGGTAGGAAAAAAAAGTTACACTTGTACTGTTCCTGGTCAAAAGTGACCGCCTTAGGAAATGAATGGGAAACACGAAAAATCAGAAGTTTTTTCATTATTTATTATATAAAATCTAAGAAAAACAGCCACAATGCAGAAACAACACACACAGAGATGAAGGGGTGAGACTACCAAACATCAAGAGGGCAAACACACACTCGCACACCCTCAAAACCGAACTGGTCAGACTATTAAAAAAAAATTCATTTGTACAAAAAAACAAAAACAAACATCAGCCACAATGCAGAACACACACACCAAAATGAATCGGTGAGACCATAACACATCTACAATGCTGATCACACACACACACAGATATCACAGCACATTCATGTTAATTTTCTTGACATTTATACTGAATTACTTTGAGTTATTAAATTTTTATGTTTGAAATAAATTAAAAGTGATGCTTTCTCTATATATGTCCTCTTTTTGTAACACCATGTTCAGGGTTGACTGTAATAATGTGGCATTTTTGAAAAAAACTTACAAAATAACCTAAAAAAAAACCAAAAAACAAACAAAATGCTAAACTTTGAAAAAGTAGTCTTTGATCATGTTTAAATATAGATCTTAATGCAAAACTTGACAAAATCTAGAAATCATCTTCTCTTCAACCAGGGATGAATAAGTAGCTCTCTCCAGCCATTTAGTGTTTATACTTGGAATTTCGTCTGGTTTTTATTTTTTTTAAATGGACAGTTTGATTCTTGAAACTTTAAGCTATCAAATGGTATATCATTTATGAGGATTGGTTCTGTATTTGAGAAAATATTCATAAAAAAATTACATCTTCAAGGTCATGTTCAGTCTAAATACCCAAAAGCCCACCGGAAATGCACAAATTTAGTGCCTTTACATGATTGAAGTTAGAGTTGTTACATTTCATTCATAACAATTTAAAAAAAAACTATGTTTATTGTTTCCGATCAGTTTTGACCAGGAATAATTGGAATGTGATTTAATGAAGAACAGTGCATAAGGGTTCAATAAAATGATGTTTAATGGTTTATCTAAAAATTATGTAAATGTAAAAATGTAATGTAAGAACTTTTTCATGATTTTTATGCATGCTAAAAATGCATTATTAATTTGACACACAAAGAGAGATTGAAAATCTAAATGTAAAAATGTCCTTGCTTTACCTTTAAAGGTGGTGTGGACTGTATTAGATTGGGTGAGAGTGTAATTGAGTACTCGTCTGACTTCCGATTTTATATCACAACAAAACTGAGGAACCCTCATTACTTGCCTGAGCTGGCCACCAAAGTGTGCCTACTGAACTTCATGATTACTCCAGAGGGCCTTGAAGACCAACTGCTTGGCATTGTGGTAGCAAAAGAAAGGTGAAAAACACACACTTACATACACACAAATATGCACACTTGTTTGACTATGATAAAGGCAATAAGGAGCACTAACAAATTAGTATATTGCAGTTCTGAGGCAAATATCCAGAAACCCTCTTCAGCATAGTTCCTTCATGTTCTTTGAAAGAAGTTAAATGTCCTTGTGTGACATTTCTGTTGTGTTACTTCTCAGGCCTGAATTAGAGGAGGAAAGGAATGCCCTTATCCTTCAGTCTGCAGCCAATAAGAAGCAACTTAAAGAGATTGAGGACCAAATCCTGGAGACGCTGCAGTCCTCAGAGGGGAACATCCTGGAGGACGAGAGTGCCATTAAGATCTTGGATGCTGCCAAGATCATGTCTAATGAGATTACTAAGAAACAACAGGTCTAGTACATTAAAGAGCTGGTTTAAAAGATAGATGCCTTTATTAAAGGGATAGTTCACCCAAAAATGGACATTCTTTCATAATATACACACCCTAATGTCATTCCAAATCCTGATGACTTTCTTTTTATGCATAACACAAAAGAAGATATTTTAAAGAATGTTACGATCACTGATTTCCATACAATGGCAGTTGATTGGAATTTGCTTAAAAAGCACCAAAAAGGCGCATGGACTACTCGGGAATCATATCTTTTGATCAATGTCTGCCTACAGAGCCCAAATCAAGTATGGTGACTATGCCAATAACATCAAACCTTATTGATACTTTGCACAACTCTTGACCAAACGTCATGATGTCATTACACAAGAAGCAATGACGTTTGATGTTACTGACGTAGTCACCATAATTGATTTGGGCCCTGTATACTGGAGTTGATCGCTGATTTGAGAGTGCAACCTAACAACCTAAATTTTGGTCTGTTCATCACACAAAAGGTGCGTCCCAAACCGCACACTTCTGCACTATTCTACACCATTTTGTAGTGTAAGTAGAATGTTTACACTGAAAATGCAGCAAAAAGAAGTGTACTTAAAGTACCCGGATGATGTACTTTTTCAACCGTCAAAATTGAGTGTGGAATGTTGGACACTTCATGCACTCAGCTCACGTGGCTTGCCGTACATTGTGAAAGGGGTGGAGTTACTTGGCTGCTCTGCTGGTCTGACAAAACAGTTGTAAATATTGAAGAATGTAGCAGCTTGTAAAACTTCAGTGGATACAGCACCTTACAAATGTGAGTTGAATGCTTTACCATCACCCCAAGTTGAGTAAATATGTATGTTGTTTAAGATACTGTTTAAGTGTTGAACTGAGGCTGGCTAAAGCTAGCAGCAATGTTTGAAACGTCATTTTCATCAGCTGTTAAATGGCGAACGCCTCCATGTAGTAAAAAACCATTAAGTGTTCCATTTGGGATGATACAACACTTTGAAAATTCATACACTACATGGCTGAGTGCATAGTGTATATTGTAAGTGCAGAGTGTATATTGTGTCATTTGGGACACAGCTAAAGTAATTGTATGGCAACAGAAGAGTTAAGATTAAAATAGTGCAATACTTTTACGGTGTTTGTTTTGTTTTTTTGCTATGGGGCTTGACAGCCCAGAGTCACTTTTTACTTTCATTAAATTGTGTGTTAGAATATGAATAAAAATACTTCCTTTTGTTTTCAATGAAAGAAAGAAAGTCATATGGGTTTGGAACAACATGCGGGTGAGTAAAAATAAAATTTTTACAATTATTCCTTAATAACATTCTAATTTGACCTCTGTGCCTTCCTGTGAATTTCAGATTGCAGAGAAGACTGAGATTGAAATTGCAGAGTCGAGGGAGGGCTACAGAGAAATCGCTAAGCACTCCTCCATCCTCTTCTTCAGTATCGCAGACCTGGCCAATATCGACCCCATGTATCAGTACTCTCTCAACTGGTTTGTCAACCTCTATGTCAGCTCCATACAAGACAGGTAAGGACTAAGTAATGTGAAGAAATGTAAAACCCCAGCATTTGTCGTTCCTCTAAAATCTGCATCAACCGTTTTCCTTTGGATTCACACTGATTTACATATGTATTCCCCAGCAACAAATCAAAGATTCTAGAGAAGAGACTCAAATACCTGACTGGTCATTTCACCTATAACCTGTACTGCAACGTGTGCCGTTCTCTCTTCGAGAAGGACAAACTCCTCTTCTCCTTCCTGCTCTGTTGTAACCTACTGCTGTAAGATCAAACTAATAGTTTAACAAAGTTTTGAACTGTATAGTAATAAGATGCCATCTATGACCAAATAAAAATATATGCTGTTGATTGAATATGTATTAAAACATATTGTGGTCTTCCTGTTTCTAAGGGCTAAGAAGCAGATAGAGTACTCTGAATTTATGTTCCTGCTCACCGGTGGTGTGGGTCTGCAGAACAGTGTCCCTAACCCTGACCCAAACTGGCTCCCGGACAAGAGCTGGGATGAGATCTGCCGGGCCAGTGATCTTCCTTCTCTACAGGGCCTCAAGTATGCCATGAATCTACTAACATTTGTCACATCCAGTCCTATGTAATTGTTAATATAACATCTTTTTCTCTGTTCATTGGTGTGAATATAGGGAGAGCTTCATTAAGAGTCCTGAAAGTTTCCTGCCCATTTATGACAGCAAGGAGCCATACAACACTCCTTTGCCAAAGCCCTGGTGTGATAAACTCAATCACCTTCAAAAAATGATAATTTACAGATGCCTCAGACCTGATAAAGTGAGTAATCATTTAGTTTCATGGGTTAGTTCAGCTAAAAATGAAAATTCTAGTCATCATTTACGCACCTTCATGTTGTTTCAAATGTGTATGGCTTTCTTTCTTCTGTGGAACACAAAAACAGATGTTAGGCAGGATGTTAAGGGACTGACAGGCCAAGTCACCTTTCACTTTTATTTTATGGAAAAAAGCTGTAATGAAAGTGAATGGTGACCAGAATCAGAAATTTTACATTAAAGGTGCACTCAGTGATTCCTAAGAAACACTGCTGATATTCAAACTCAGCTGCCAAAACAAACACACCCCTGCCTTCAGTGCTCCTTTGGAAGCTCTGCCCCCCAAATTCATGCACGCGCATTGCCAAGGGATCGAAGGTAACAGTTCAGTTTGCTGACCAAAAGACAAATATGGTGGAATCAGGTGCGTCTGCTGCCTGAGGGTGTAAGGTGGGTGTCTTGGAGAGGAAGAGAGGAGACGCAGGAGTAGATTCCTTTTAATTATAAACGTTGGAGTAGGACAATCGCAGGAGTGGAAACAGAAGAAAAGGCTCAAAAATAGTAAACGCTGGAGTGGAACAAACGCTGGAACAAACACCAAATCTTTAACATTCAAACTAAGCACAACATAACACCTCATAACGAAACTCTTCACAATGTAGCACTCCAAGGGCTGACAAAGACTTAACAAAACTAGAGGGTATTTATACACTGAGAAACAAACAAGGGAATAGAAGGCAAGTGCAGATGATGATGAACTAATAGAAGTAATTATGTCAGTGAATCCTGGGAAATGGAGTCTGGGGGAAAAACTTCAAAATAAGAGTCCTTGAAGAAGAATGAGGGAGACAGACTGTGACATTTCACCCCCCCCCCTTAAAGGGCGACTCCTGGAGCCCAAGAATGAATGATGAGGGCAGGGTGACACAGAAGATGAAGGATCCAAAGATGATGATCAGGAGGCCTAGGGGGTGATTTCAGGGCTGGGAAAGGATCCGGGGGCCTGGGGGGCGGCTTCAGGGCTGGGAATGGATCCGGAGGCCTGGGGGGGCAGACACAGGGCAGGGAATGGATCTGGAGGCCTGGGAAGCGGCCACAGGGCTGGGAATGGGTCAGGAGAATCCACTGGAGGAGGAGACTCTGGGGAAGTGGGTGGAGCCACGGAAGATTCTGAGGGCGGAGCCACAAAAGGCGGAGCTGTGGAAGAATCTGGGTGCGGAGCCTCAAAAGGCGGAGACGTGAGAGGCTCAAGGGGCAAAGCCGTGGAAGGCGGAGTCATGGGAGATGGACTCAGAGAAGGCGTAGCCATGGGAGGCTCAGGGCTGAGAGCCGTGGGAGGCTCGGGGCTGAGAGCCGTGGAATAGAGTACAGGCCGAGACCGGGGAACGACCTCCATGGTCATGGACATGGGCAGAGACTGGGGAGTGACCTCCGCGGCCGTGAGCATGGGCAGAGAGTGGGGAAGAGTCCTTTTCCTTCTCTTTCGGCCAGCAGGGAGCGTGGTTATGGGGTCGGTCGAGGCTACAGGCACTTGGGCGGTCGAGGCTACAGGCACTGGCTCGTTAACCATGGCAGGCATGGGCACTGGCTTGTTAACCGTGGCAGGCATGGGCACTGGCTCGTTTATATTCATCTGACCTTTTTCTCTTGGTCTGTTGCTCAGCCATTTGTCCCCCTATGAGTTTAGAAAGTTTGCTTCAGCCAGATTTGCCGTCGCTCTTCTAATGAATTTTCCTCTCACTCTGCCCCCACCCCCCATCCTGTGCACGTGCAAGAACCACCCCCTGTTGCTGACTGGCTGGAGTAATGTTGTGTGGCTCAGTCTGGTCTAATTTGTTTTTGTCCCATTTACAGAGCCAGGGCTGTGTACAAATACTCGATGTTTTTCAGCCCACCCACAGAACGGACAGCTAGCAGACTTTGTATATTGGATTAGAATTACTGAGTACACCTTTAAGGGGCAATATTTGCCTCCTAGATTTGATTTACAGAAGCATTTTTTTAACCATTTAAAAAATAACCTTTGTGTCCCATTTGTTTTGTCAAAAAATTAATTTATCCAAATTCTCAGATTTGAGAATTTATTACCTCACCCTAAGAGTTCAATTAACATCAGTTCATATTTTATGCTGTAATATACAGGTGCATCTCAATAAATTAGAATGTCGTGGAAAAGTTCATTTATTTCAGTAATTCAACTCAAATTGTGAAACTTGTGTATTAAATAAATTCAATGCACACAGACTGAAGTAGTTTAAGTCTTTGGTTCTTTTAATTGTGACGATTTTGGCTCACAGTTAACAAAAACCCACCAATTCACTATCTCAAAAAATTAGAATATGGTGACATGCCAATCAGCTAATCAACTCAAAACACCTGCAAAGGTTTCCTGAGCCTTCAAAATGGTCTCTCAGTTTGGTTCACTAGGCTACACAATCATGGGGAAGACTGCTGATCTGACAGTTGTCCAGAAGACAATCATTGACACCCTTCACAAGGAGGGTAAGCCACAAACATTCATTGCCAAAGAAGCTGGCTGTTCACAGAGTGAACATCAAGCATGTTAACAGAAAGTTGAGTGGAAGGAAAAAGTGTGGAAGAAAAAGATGCACAACCAATCGAGAGAACCGCAGCCTTATGATTGTCAAGCAAAATCGATTCAAGAATTTGGGTGAACTTCACAAGGAATGGACTGAGGCTGGGGTCAAGGCATCAAGTACCACCACACACAGACTTGTCAAGGAATTTGGCTACAGTTGTCGTATTCCTCTTGTCAAGCCACTCCTGAACCACAGACAATGTCAGAGGCGTCTTACCTGGGCTAAGGAGAAGAAGAACTGGACTGTTGCCCAGTGTTCCAAAGTCCTCTTTTCAGATGAGAGCAAGTTTTGTATTTCATTTGGAAACCAAGGTCCTAGAGTCTGGAGGAAGGGTGGAGAAGCTCATAGCCCAAGTTGCTTGAAGTCCAGTGTTAAGTTTCCACAGTCTGTGATGATTTGGGGTGCAATGTCATCTGCTGGTGTTGGTCCATTGTGTTTTTTGAAAACCAAAGTCACTGCACCCGTTTACCAAGAAATTTTGGAGCACTTCATGCTTCCTTCTGCTGACCAGCTTTTTAAAGATGCTGATTTCATTTTCCAGCAGGATTTTGCACCTGCCCACACTGCCAAAAGCACCAAAAGTTGGTTAAATGACCATGGTGTTGGTGTGCTTGACTGGCCAGCAAACTCACCAGACCTGAACCCATAGAAAATCTATGGGGTATTGTCAAGAGGAAAATGAGAAACAAGAGACCAAAAAATGCAGAAGAGCTGAAGGCCACTGTCAAAGAAACCTGGGCTTCCATACCACCTCAGCAGTACCACAAACTGATCACCTCCATGCCACGCCGAATTGAGGCAGTAATTAAAGCAAAAGGAGCCCCTACCAAGTATTGAGTACATATACAGTAAATGAACATACTTTCCAGAAGGCCAACAATTCACTAAAAATGTTTTTTTTATTGGTCTTATAATGTATTCTAATTTTTTGAGATAGTGAATTGGTGGGTTTTTGTTAAATGTGAGCCAAAATCATCACAATTAAAAGAACCAAAGACTTAAACTACTTCAGTCTGTGTGCACTGAATTTATTTAATACACGAGTTTCACAATTTGAGTTGAATTACTGAAATAAATGAACTTTTCCACGACATTCTAATTTATTGAGATGCACCTGTATATTTAGAGCTATAATGGAACTATGTCAGATATTACAAATAAATATATAATTCATTACGAGGGCATTTTTTGCCCCCACACTTTGAATTTGGGGCATTTTTGTAATTTTAGGTGGCATTTTTGCCTAAGACCCCTACATTTCTGACCCTGATGGTGACTGAAGCTAATATTCTGCCTAACATCTCCTTTTGTGTTCCACGGATGAAAATAAATGTTAAACACGTTTATAACAATACGAGGGTGAGTAATTTAAGACAGACTTTTCATTTTTGGGTGAACCATCTATCCTTTTAAAACATTTAATAATCATAGTTTATTATATTGGAATATAATGGAATAAATATAACACATCACTCAAAGGAACAATTCTTTATTTCTTCAGTTGTTTTAATTTTGCTTATTTCTTTGTTCAAAGATTGAGCCAGCAATCAGTAAATTTCTCACTGAGAAACTGGGAAAGAAATTTGTTGAGCCACCTCCGTTTGACCTCAGTAAGAGCTACATTGACTCCAACTCCACCATTCCACTGGTCTTTGTACTCTCTCCTGGAGCAGACCCTATGGCTAGTAAGTCACTCCAGTTTTCACACCAGTTTAAATAGCATACATTTCTAAAGTTTAACCTAAAATTAATTAAAGGTGCACTTAAATGTTTTTTTTTATGTTTCGCTAGCTGACACAACAGTGGTTCTAGACTTTATACTGACACCTAGTGAAAAAAGTTTTTAGTTACCATTGTACAAGTACCCTATTTGCAGGCATATTTGTCACCCATACCGTAATTACTTTTTAAGATTTACAGTAAATTGGAGATTTATGCTTTGTTGACACTGCTAAGCTTGTTTTAGGCAACTGATATGACCAGAGTCTTAATCAATTGTCATTTTTTCCCTATTTGTCAAAATTGGAAAAAATTACTTAGTGCAGCTTTAATCCCTATTCACATCTTTGTAATACAGTGACACAGTTTTGTATAGCATACATTCATGTGAAATACCTTTTTTCCTTTAGGTCTGCTGAAATTTGCCATTGATATGAACATGGGTGGCTCGCAATTTAAATCCATCTCTCTGGGACAAGGCCAGGGTCCCATAGCAGTGAAGTTGATCCACTCGGCCATGAAGGAGGGCACCTGGGTGTGCTTGCAGAACTGTCACCTGGCCGTGTCCTGGATGTCCACTCTAGAGAAGATTTGTGAAGACCTCACCCCTGACACATGCCATCCAGACTTCCGTCTTTGGCTTACCAGCTACCCCTCACCCATGGTACTACGTGGGGCTCTCATGAGGGCACTCGTGTCTTTTTTTAAACCCCTAAACAGACAGTTGCCTTCTGTTCCTGAATTATATGTATTTTCTGCAAATGATCAGATCCTTAAAGCTGAAGTGATTTCTGTGCTGCTGGCATCACCAAACAAATTTGCAAAAAAAGAAAAAAGGTTAAGTTAAAAATATTGAAAATATTAATTGTCCTCCATTGGTCAAACAAACAGATAGCCCCACCCCAAGCTCATGCCATTGGTTGAATCTACAGTATGCTGCTGTATCAAGCTGGTCAGGCAATCAAACAGTGCATTGTCTTAAAAGTGCCACAGAGTCACAGCGTTTACACTGTTCAGGAAGACAACCTACCCAACCTTCCTTACAGTTGACTCAGCACACTGAAGTATTTTAACATCCAAAAAATGACACAGTTCATCTTTAAGCTTCTAGCTGTGATGAACTGAGTGATAGAATTAAATAAACAATGTGCCATTTGCTCTGTCAGTTTCCAGTGACCATCCTGCAGAATGGAGTGAAGATGACAAATGAGCCTCCCACTGGCTTGCGGTTAAACCTCTTGCAATCCTATCTGTCTGATCCCGTCTCTGACCCTGGGTTCTTCACAGCATGCCCTAACAAAGAGCTAGTGAGTAGAGCCACCCTGGTCTTATTCTGACTTTTCTTTGTTTAAAATATTATAGTAATTTATTATTACTGCTGTTGTGTAGGTCTGGGAGAAGCTCTTGTATGGGGTTTGCTTCTTCCATGCTCTTGTCCAGGAAAGGAAGAAGTTTGGGCCATTAGGATGGAACATACCTTATGGATTTAATGAGTCAGATCTGCGCATTAGTATCAGACAACTGCAGGTAATGGACTGTGTCAGAGTTCCTTTAAAAGGAAAGTTCACCCAAAAATTAAATTCCAGTAATTATTTACTCACCCTAATGTCACTCAAAACTAATCTGACTTTGTTTCCTCAATTGAACATAAAAGGGGAATTTTTAAAGTCCTTCTTATGGCTTATTTGCCATAATGCAGGTGAAAAGTGACTGGTCTATCAAACTCGGAAAAAGACCCACACCATAAAACGACAGTAGAAGTAATCAATACGACTTGTGCAATTTATTGCTAGTCTTCTGAAGCCATATGATCATTTTGTGCAGTGAAATGGACAAAATTAAAGTTGTTATTCACTCTCAAATCAAATCATTAATAAAGCGCTTAAATCAAATATGCCGGCTAGGTCAATACTCTTTAGAAAAAAAAAAATCAATTGATTTTGAAAAACACTTCACTAACTTTTTAATCGTCTTCACTTTTTTTGCCTCAGCTGTTTGTAAATGAGTATGAGGAAGTTCCATTTGAGGCCATCACTTATCTGACTGGAGAATGTAACTATGGAGGACGTGTAACTGATGACTGGGATCGTCGCCTCCTCATGACAATCCTTGCTGACTTTTACAATAAAGATGTTATCGAGAACCCACGCCACTCCTTCTCTCCCAGTGGCAATTATTACGCACCTCCAAAGTCCATCTATGAAGACTATGTGGTGTTTATCAAGGTAAGGCTCTATGTTATAAAGCCTGCTGATTTCTGATTAAATTTACACTCTGATGATGAAACAATTAAATGTAATACACTTGATATGCTCCACAGAAACTGCCTTTTACTCAGCACCCCGAGGTGTTTGGAATGCATGAGAATGTGGACATCTCCAAAGACCTTCAACAGACAAAACTACTGTTTGATTCCCTGATCCTGACCCAGGGTGGTGGCTCAAAGGGTGGGGGCGGCTCTGGCGGGGATAGTACTCTACTTGACATTGCTAATGACATCTTGTCTAAAGTAACTAAATCCTTATTCATCCCATTATGAATAGTTTTAGGAATTAGGAATTTTAGGAATTGGTTTTCTTGTAAGGATATTACAAGATATTTTGCACATGTGGTTATGATTTACTGAAATTCTTTTTTTGGTCATATAGCTTCCAGGTAACTTTGATATAGAGTCTGCCCTTGTCAAATTCCCTGTGCTTTATGAGGAGAGCATGAATACGGTGCTTGTACAGGAGATGCAGCGCTATAACAAGTGAGTCGCTAGACCTCATATCAGCAGGCCTGGATTAAGAACACACAGGCCCCTGGGGGCTATAGCAACCCCAAGGGCCCCTCATGGCCTTTCTTGGTAGCCTATCTCACACTATAATGTTACCCGAGAAATAATGCAAAAACAACACAAACAGTTCAATTCTGGTGACTTCGAGAAAAGCATTTATTTCTCGGGTATGTGTAGCATTCATGGAACTATTGTGTAACGCATTTCTTAAAGACAGTAACTGGTCAAAAGAGTTCTCACGCTAAAAAAACAAGACGAATAGAGCAGAATGCAGGTGTCTCGAGACGCATTTTTTTAACAGTTGAAGTTCTTATTTAACCTGACATGGCATCAGAAATTATTTAACCTAAAAATGTGTAAGAGATGCTAAAACAAAGTGCAACGTGATGCAGTTATCAAAAGACATCAATCTAGCGAATGTTTACATGGTAAACTATTTAAAAACAGCGCAACCAGATGCAAAAACATGTTCTGTGTTAACAGATCCTTGTTCACACAGCACTTGCTGAAGTTTCTCAAAGTTACCTCTCAAAAATGCAGCCTTTTGTTTCAGTTGATTGTAGGTAAATATCCATTTCATCAAGCGCTGTTTGTTCCCTGTGTTCGTAAGTATCCCGATACTGTTATAATGAGTGAGAAACCGCTCCAAAAGATTTGTTGAGAGAGCAGTCCGAACAAACTGGACTGAATCACGAATCGATTCAGGCCATTTTGTAAGCTCGTTTGGCCAATTCACTGAAAAGAACCGACTCAAATTGGGCAACCCTAGTTCTTTAAATAGCCAACAGAAAGACGGGACACGTTATTATTGCTGAAATATTCTGCGAGTAAATGTTTCTCAAGTCAGTTGGAGCGCTCATGGTATGCACGGATGTTCGGACCGCTCTCTCACTTTTTTGAACATATTTGAACTCTGCTATTTCTACAAGTTCAAGACACATTTCCGACTTACCAACAGGTAAAAGAAAGAGGCACTCCCCGACGTAATTATGCAAACTGAAAAGTGATTTTCACTGGAAAATGAATGAAAACAGCAAGGCAAGTGTGCCTATCATCTCTTTTTATTTTTAACGTTAAATACAGACAACCCACTTAAGACTTGTCAATCAAGAATGCAACCAAAAGTGATGAAGGACTCCTGCCCTCCGCAGCCAATCACAGGGCCCCTTCACAATTGGGCCCTGGGGCTTCAGCCCCGCCTAGCCCTTATTTAATGCTGCCTTCACGTGCTATCAGAATTATCGTAAATACGAGTTTCCCACACGAAAGTTGCACATGAACAGCCCCTCAAGTCGTAATTACGACTGGGAAACTCTGAGATCATTTTCATTCCCAAGTTTCTGAGATGGGAGGAGTCGTAAACTTTCAACATGGCAGAGGACACTACGGTTTCATATATTTGATTTGATTTGATTTGGGATTAAAATCTTATTTTATACTCTGTCACGTAGCCTATATCACAGAGGGACAAAGAAATATATAGCCTTTATTTGATTCATACATTAATGATTATAACAAGCAGATGACTGCTTCTACAAATCTATGAAACAGCATCTCTATAAGACAAGAGAATAATTATACAATTACAGATGGATATTTTCAGTCTCTAAACCTTGCAAAACAAAAAGGACAAATAAAAATGTGTAGGCTAGTAGATTTTTATTTCCAAAACTAAGTTATATGGATTATGGATATGGTATATGGTATATATGGATTTATAACACATATATTGTAATAAAATATGACTTACTTGAGATGACAAGGATAAAAAGATGAAAACGGTTATCTTTATGTATCCTGCAATGGTCGATTACGATATGGCACAAGTATAGCAGTTTCGTGGAGATAAAATACAAAACATTGCATATATCCAGTATTTAAAATAAACACCAAACATTGAAGCTGCCAGAGAGAAACAAACATTTATTATATGGATGAATTTATTAAACATTAATGCTTATATAGACACAGATCTACCAGCAGTAATTAAACTACTCACATTTAGCTACCCACTAGGCTAATATCAAGTGTCAAACAAAACTGCGTATAGGCTATATGCCGTACTGATAACACTAAATAGCATAATATTGTAAAGAGAATCTAATATTATATGTAGCTGTGGGCGTGCACATTAAAAATATCCAGAACGTCACGGAAATCGACTATGTAGTGGATTAAATCCACTACGTCATCGTGCTATGGGGCGGAATCTCCAAAAGAGGGCAGGGTTACTCTAAAAGGGGGTGTGGTTACTCCAAAAGGGGGTTGCACCAACTCCAAAAGGGGGTGTCACTTCCACTTATGGTTAAGGTTAGGGAAAGGGTTAGGTAAGGGTCTCCCTATTTCTTCAGTGGCGGTTTGGAGCGACCACCCCTTTTTGGAGCAATGCCTGCAGCTATACCCTTCTCCGTCAAACACGACACAATGAGAATGAGCAAAATGATTGACAGGTGAAATGCGTCAGTGTCCGCTGACACATTTTTGTTTGCTGTTTACAAGGTCTACAGCTGTCACAGAGATCGGTGAGATATCTCAGGACACTTATTTCATTAATATCTTTAAGGGAGTAGGAACTTTTCTTTGCATACTAAAGGGACCGTGTAACTTGTCACAGTTTCTAAAAAATGTGGCGCTTCTGCATAAGATGTTGAATAAACACCATACGTGATGCAACTGTCAAAGATGTCCGTCTAGTGCATGTTTACATAGGAAAACAATTCAATTACAGCAAAAAACAGCTTCGGTGTGAATGGCCCCAAAGTCACCCTAAATTTCATTGCATTAGATAACAAAATATCAAACCAAGTGGCATCTGCAAACAAATGATGCCAGACTTTTTCTCAGAACTACCTTAACTTTTCTGAGCCATTTTTGTTATTACTTTTAAACAACTGGTCCCAGGTAATTTTTAGGATATGTATGAATTTGGTTCACCTCAAGTTCACACAGTTGTACTAACAGAGTAACCACAGGTGTAGTTCATCACATTAACTATAGACATGTTCCAGGTTTGACAATCAGAAAGTGTCCAAATACTTTTTGTCTTAATTTTGAATATATTCATTGTAAATAAGAATAAAGAATGAACTATGGTAAAAATGGTTACAATAGCATATTTACATTCTGTAACTTCTGTGTCCTCCTCAGTTTGTGCAGTACTATACGAGTGAGTCTGCAAAACCTGATAAAAGCCATTAAGGGGTTAGTAGTGATGGATGCAGAGCTAGAGGCAGTAGCCGGCAGTCTGCTTGTGGGGAAAGTGCCAGAAAAGTGGGCTAAATGCTCCTATCCTAGTCTCAAGCCACTGGGCAGCTATGTCAATGACTTCTTAGCCAGACTTAAATTTCTGCAGGTCAGTGACAACATTTAACCCAAAAGAATACCAACAATGACTCTCTTCTCACTAAAATGTATTATTTTCAAGTTTATATTGTATTTACACATATAAAAATGATTAAAAAATAATTCATGTTTTTGGTGCATTACTTTGTCTTTGTTAATTAGATTTTGTCTTCTTTTTCACATGCTCTTTCAGGAGTGGTATGACAAACAGAAGCCACACGTATTCTGGCTGTCTGGGTTTTTCTTCACTCAGGCTTTCCTAACAGGTGCCTTGCAGAACTACGCCAGGAAATACTCCACCCCCATCGACCTGCTCGGATTTAATTATGAGGTATCCTCTGCTGCAATTGTTTCTGGATTGGGTGTATTCTCACTAGATGAAATAGAGAGCTGATTGACGAGGTATATTTTGCTCTTTATTGCTTTAGGTTCTGCCTTTTGACACAGCAGACTCATCTCCTGAAGATGGAGTCTACATTCACGGCCTTTTTCTGGATGGAGCTCGGTGGGATAGGAAAAGGCAAGAATATTTTCCATGAGAGGAAGACACTAGAAACAATATAAAAATTGTTTGACCTAATGGAATTAAGAAATGAACATTTTTGAATCAACACTTAAAAAAATGAAAATTCTGTCATCATTTAATCACGCTCAAGTTGTTCCAAAACTGTATAACTTACTGTCTTCTGCGGAACACAAAAGAAGATTTTAGACAGAATGACAGCCTCGGTCACCATTCACTCTCATTGTATGGAAAAAAGATGCAATGCAAGTGAATTGTGACTGAGGCTAACATTTGGTCTAACATCTCCATTTATGTTCCAAGGAAGATTAAAAGTAATACGGGTTTGGAACAACATGAGGGTGGGTAAATGATGAAATAATATTAATTTTTAAGTGAACAATCCCTTTAAATGTGTTCTTCCTTGCAGCGGCGTATTAGCTGAACAGTATCCCAAAGTTCTCTTTGATGTAGTCCCTATCATCTGGATCAAACCCAGTAAGAGAACGAATCAATGTTATAAGATGATTAACTACAGCAATTCTATCACTTCGTAGACTTGAAGTTCCTTTACTCAGTAAACTCTTTAAACCTGTCTTTAGCGGACAGGAGGATCACGGAGCAGCCTCACAACATCTATGTGTGTCCCCTCTACAAGACCAGTGAGCGTAAAGGTACACTGTCCACCACTGGCCATTCAACCAACTTTGTCATCAGTATGATGCTCCCTACCAGCAAGCGCCCTCAGCACTGGATCAAGAGAGGTGTGGCTTTGCTCTGTCAACTGGATGATTGACACTGGACCCTTTTACTTCTGAACAAGCACTTCACTTACTATTCTGTTCTCGCATATTGCTTTATGGTGTTCCATCGATGAACTACTTCAATTAAAAACAAATCTCTGCAGTTGACTCATGTTTAAATATCTTCAGAAAGACAATCACTGACATTAAAGGAATAGTTCTCTCAAAAAAGACAATCCTGTCATTATTTTCTCACCCTCATGTTGTTCCACACCTGTATGGCTTTCTCTCTTCAGTGAAACATAAAAGGAGACGTAAGTCAGAACGTTAGGGACCGGCAGCCTCAGTCACCAATCACTTTTAATGTACGGGACAGAGCAGTGTCAAGTTCAACATTTTTCAACATTTCTCCTTGTGTTCCACGGTAGAAAAAAAGTAATATGAGTTTGGAATAGCATGCTGATAAGTAAATGCTGACAGAATTTTCATTTTTGGGTGAACTAGCCATTTAATATGTGTATCTTTTTGGGGGGATTGTTATAGTTATAGGAATGTTCCAGGTTCCATACAAGTTAAGCATTTGTGGCATAATGTTGATTACCACAAAAATTAATTTTGACTTATTCCTCCTTTTCTTTTGTTATTTTTTTTTATTTTTATTGATTCTTATATATAATACAGAATAAACAAAATATACTGTATATATACAGAATCAACTTTTAACCCCCATTTTTTCCCTTTCCCTTTCCCCCTCCCAAACCCCAACCCCACACTGTCCCTAAACAAATATCCCTGTGGTCAAAGCCTGAGTTACACACATATAAACAAACAAAATAATATCTGAGAAAATAAAACTATAAAAATGAACAAATAAAGATGAGAAAAGAAAGATTCCACAAAGGATACAATTCACAATTTTAACCGCAATCATGTTTCTCTCCACGTGACCCTCACCGAGAGCTTTCAGTTATTTGAAAGCCAATCATTACACTAGTTTGGGCCCAGCTTTTTGTATGTTGTTGTATGCCACCTGCTTTAATAACTGCCCAATCACCCAGTATACATAGTCTGGGGCAGAATGAAATTTGAGTATCTAAAACCTCACAGATAAAATTCTGGACCCACAACCAGAATTATTGAATCTTAGCACAGAACCACAGAGCATGGGCTATGTCTCCATCCTCCAACTGACATCACCAGCAGGTAGGTGTGTCTTTTAAACCAAGCCTAAACAATCTAGAGCAGGGGTCTTCAACCATTTTTAGGCAAAGGACCCCTTGGTAGATGGAGCAGGGATCCCCGTTGCATATTGTATATGGTATCATATTATTGTATATACATATTTGATGATGTTTACATTGTAAAGCCATTAAAATAATCATTAAATTAAGTATAGCAGAAGTCTGCAACCTTTTTGACATGAAGTGCTATTTTTAATTTTCCTTTTTATTCACTGTAAATACCTGAAAAATTGAGACCTAGAAATCCCAAATTGCTGTGTTACATTTTGAAATGATCTCAAAGCTCTGTTTTCATAAAGGTCACCAAGTGTAGAAACACCCCTCTCCATCCATTCTTTCCAGCAAATGGGGGACTTGTTAATACAGAATTTGGGGTTCAGCCATATGCTTGAGGAAACATTTAGGTAAATATCAAAATTGAACATACAGGAAATCTTTGCCCATACTGAATGTGTGAAATAATGGCATGCATTTTTACTTCTCTATGCAATTTGATAGAAAGACTGTAGTAGATAATTGAATTTGGGGATACAATTCATTTTTATAACATTGAAGTTCCCTGCCATAGACAAATGTAGTGAAGCCCACCTATCCACATAGCACAAAAACCTTTTCATTAATGGGTCAAAATTAACTCTAATGAAATTTTTCAAATTTGCTTGAAATTAAATGCCTAAATACCGAATGCTTACTTGGGCCATTGAAAGGTGCCAGGTTGGAAAACCATGGCAGGACAATATGCTGACAGAACAAGAGCTTCATATTTAGACCAATTCACCCTGTATCCTGAAAATTTGGAGAAAGAATTAATAATTCTATGGAGGCTATACATAGATCTTTTAGGGTCGGAGACAAATAATAATATATCATTTGCATAGAGTAGAAGTTTATGCACCACACCTCCTGCTACAATACCAGGAAAATCATCCTCTTTTCTTATTGCAGCTGCTAATAGATCCAGGGCAAGACAGAACAATAAAGGGGAGAGAGAACAACCTTGCCAGTTTCCCCTACCAAGAACAAAAAAAATCTGAAATTAATCCATTAGTTTGCACTGCCGCAAATGGTTGTTTATAATGTAACTTAATCCACCCAATAATAGTGTTTCCAAACTCATACATTTCCAAAATCTGAAAAAGATAGTCTCCTTCCACCCTAACAAACACCTTCTCGGCGTCAAGTGAGATGGCAGTGATCGGGGTCTGATCATTTGCTATTGACCACATAATATTTAGAAAACATCTAATATTATCAGAAGAACTACAACCATGAATAAACCTCACTTGATCTATATGTAAAATAGATGTAATTACTCTGCTTAACAGATTAGCTAGAATTTTAGACAATATTTTACATCTAACTGGATCAGGGAAATTGGACGATAACTTTTACATTCATTTGTGTCTTTATCTTTTTAAAGAATGAGACTGATCAGGGCTTGCATCGTGGTTGGCGGTAGTTCACCTTTCTTTAATGACTCTGTGTAAACTTTTAACATAAGTGGAGCCTGTTCAGTGATATAAGATCAAAAAAATTCTGCAGCAAAACCATCAGGCCCTGGTGCCTTACCTGTTGGCAAGGTTTTAATTACCTCAACAAGCTCCTCCAAAGTAATATCTTAGTCAAGAAAGTATTTCTGATCACTCATCAAATTAGGAAGTTCTAATTGCTCTATGAAGTTGCTAATATCCTTATCGGTATAGACATAGACGTGGAGCTATAAAGATCGAAATAGAATTCTTTAAAGGCTTTATTAATATCTGTGGCAGAAGTAAATATATTGCCTCCAGAAGACTGAAGGAATGGTGGAAAAAACTCTCTCTGTTTAATGGATCTGGCAAAGAAGTGGCCCTGCTTTGTCCCCCAACTCAAACTATGTCTGTCTTGCCCTGAATAACCAAAACTCTACTTTCTGTGACACAAAAGTATTGTGCTTATACTTTAGCTGAGTCAACTCTCTAAGACCACTGAATGACATTTGGCACTTAAGCTCTGTTTCAGCACTTTTAATACTCTTTTCCAATTTTATGAATTCCTGTGTGTTCATCTGTTTAATGAATGAGGCATATTGTATGATCCGCCCCCAAAGATCTGCCTTAAGCTCCTCCCATGCCACTCCCACAGAGGACACTGAGGCCCAATTGGTTTCTAAATAAATATTGACTTCTGTCTTAAACATTCGTTGAAATGCTTGGTCCTTTAGAATGGATTTATTAAAGTGCCATCCATATGATTTTCTTTTCTCTAAATGTGGCAACATCTCTAAACACATCAAAGCATGATCTGAAACTAAAATATTCCCAGTTGAGCAGTCAATGGCAGATGGAATAAGTGACTTAGATATCAAAAAGAAATCTATTCTAGAGTAAATCTTATGAACTGATGAAAAAAGGTGTAGTCCCTCCCAGATGGATTCAGAAGTCTCCAAATGTCTGTAAGACCAAGATTTTTACACATCCTCTATAGTGCCAACGTTGCTCTAAAGGGTCAACACACCTTTGCATCACTATGATCAAGGACTGGATCGATTAAAAGATTGAAGTCTCCCTCAAAACCATATCATGAAGGATCCCAGCTGCTTGTTGCTTCCCCTCAAGATCTACAAAAAAGTTCTGATCATCAGCGTTGGGTGCATTAATATTAGCCAAAATAAGGTTTTGCCCCTGTATTTCAGCCAAAACAAGAATGACTCTTCCTAAATTATCTTTGATCTGTTTGAGACATTTAAATTGTAAATGCTTACTTATCAATGTGATGACTCCCCTGCTCTTACTCGAACCAGCACTACAAAACATATGCTCACCCCATGCCCTGCCAAGTTTTTCAGCTTCCTGTGGAGAAAGGTGTGTTTCTTGAAGGAACACTATATAAATGTTTTTATGCTTAAGAAAAAATACCACCTTCCTTTTTATAGGGTGCCCCAGCCCATTAACATTCCACGTGGAGAGAAACATTTTATCAATAATAAAGTGTGCATGTTGACATGCAAAGAAAAAATGTGTACCCAAGGCTAATTTATATAGAACACTATCCAACATTGATGTAGCCAAAAATACTTAATAACCCACAGAATGGGGGGGCTGGGTAGCTCAGTGGTAAAAGATGCTGGCTACCACCCCTGGAGTTCGCTAGTTCACTAATCCCAGGGCGTGCTGAGTGAATCCAGCCAGGTCTCCTAAGCAGCCAGATTGGCCCGGTTGCTAGGGAGGGTAGAGTCACATGGGGTAACCTCCTTGTGGTCACTATAATGTGGTTCGTTCTCAGTGGGGCACGTGGTGAGTTGAGCATGGATGCCTTGGTGGATGGCGTGAAGCCTCCACACGCGCTATGTCTCCGTGGCAATGCGCTCAACAAGCCACGTGATAAGATGCGCGGGTTGGTGGTCTCAGATGTGGAGGCAGCTGGGATTCGTCCTCCGCCACCCGGATTGAAGCAAATCGCTACGCATCCACGAGGACTTAAAAACACATTGGGAATTGGGCATTCCAAATTGGGTGAAAAAGGGGAAAAAGTCCCCCCAAAAATAACCCACAGAACAGAAAAGAAATGCGCATAACAGTCCCACCTGGTGTCCATCGCTCTGAAATCCAACGGTCCATGCGCACTGACAAGATTTTCCATGACACTATTGCTACCAGATTGCTCAAGTCCAGTGATTTTTACGCACACACACACACACACACACACACACACACACACACACATATATATATATTTATACAGTATATATTACAGTATACAGTACAGTACAGTACAGTACAGTATATATACAGTATATATATATATATATATATATATATGTTTTTTTTCTTAACATAAACCATGCCATTAAACTGTACATAAATGTGCTCAGTAAAATAAAATAGGCCCCAGTAAACAATAACATCGAACCCACAAAGTGAACGAATGAGCTCAACAAAGGGAGAAAAAAGAAAAGATAAAAAGAGAGTCAAGCAGGAACCAGTGGGCAGACAACAGAACAACAAACCCTCTCAGACTGCATCAGTAAAATGCACAATGTGTAGTCTGTATTGTTGATTGAGTGCAGGCAAAATTACCCACTCACTCCATTGATCTAATGAAAGACATAGCTTGTCATGGGCATGTAAAAGTCTTGTGTTCCTCCTTGGCGCCAGTTCTCAACTTAGCTGAAAAAAGCAGTGCGAATCTTACCTTCTGTTGGTGCAGTAATTTTTTACACTCTTTGATTCCGTCCCGCTTCGCTTCTGTAGCTCTAGCAAAGTCAGGAAAAACCATGATGTTGTGGCCCTCCCACCACAACTTGCCTTAATTTCTTGCCGCTCGTAGAACAAAGTTTCTGTCAGCCGACTACAAGAATCTTGCCAGGATAGATCGGGGTCTGTCACACACTCCGGGAAGCTGACTGAAAACTCTGTGGGTGTGCTCAATTTCGAGCTGTCCGCTGTGTCGATCAAATTCGGAATGAGCCCCTCCAAAAACTTCACCATATCTTGACCTTCCTTTCCCTCTGGGATTCCAATGAAACTAACAGTATTATGATTCCAGTGTTTAAGCGAAGCTCGCATCTAAGCGACCAACCCTCGCATAGTGTCATGTGAATCCTCCTGTTCCTCCTTTTCTTTAAAAAAAGCAAAAATTGAGGTTCCAGTAAGGCACTTACAATAGAAGTAAATGTGGCCGATTTTTTTACGATAAAATACTCACTTTTTCAAAAGTAAAGCCACAAGACACAAACTGTATGCCTGTAAACATGATTTTAGTGTGATAAAATCACTTACTAACCTTTTCTGTGTAAAGTTATAGCCAATTTTACAACTTTGTTACCATGATGATGTAATGTCAACAAACCCTAAAACCCAAAAATTACTGTAAAAATAACAATTTAACCAACTTTACAGCTCAAATAATACATGAGTTTTAACAGAAGAATTAATGCAAGTGCTTTTATAAAATTATAAGCATCACGTTTCTGTGTTTAAACTCTTCAAAAATTGGCCACATTCACTTTCATTGTCCCCATTCACTTCTATTGTAAGAGCCTCACTGTACACTGTCGATTGATTTTAACTTGTATTGAACATGCAACATTCCTTTAATGCACAGCTTCCTGTTTTTTTAAAGTGTGTGCTGTGTTCAAGTCATGTAAACAGTTTTAAGCAAAAGGAAGTGTGACCTATTGCATGTGTTCCTTCAAAGAATATTAATTCTCAAGTCAGCTCTCTGGTTGGGTAGAATTGCAAAATTGAGTGCCACACAACGGATCACAGCCAGGTGTTGGTTGGCTGGCCCAGGCCCCATTAGTGCATATTTATAACTGTGCATGGATATAAATAGTTGTGAGAGTGTAAAGCGACCAAAAACACAGTACAGAAACAACTGCAATGAAAAACAGCAGAATTTCTTGTTGCTAAGGTAGAATGAAAATTTGCCTTTGAATTGTTGAAACAGATTTCTCTTCCTGGACAGTCTGTGGAAATCTAGATTGGATTTTGCATGGGATGGAGTTTTGCATGTTTAAAACAGTCTCAATTAAATAATTTTTACCATAGCTTTTAAAATTATGTTATTAGTCTCTTGTGATGTTTGAATATTGCTCCTTGTATTTAACGGACCATCATTTAGAGCAGCTTACATAGGTTTGTAATGCAACTACAGTGTAGCTTCCAGTACATACTCTTGTAATCCAAGCCAGCATGGTAGACAGTATACAGTATGTTGCTAAATTAACAAATTAATGTAAACTTCAAGAGTCAAACTAGTATATGATATGTTGTCATACTATCACATCAAAACAGTCATAATGATAAAGGCATACTGTGTTTTCCTACACAGTATGTGTATCTTTTGATCTTTTGGTTGCCAAATTAGAGTTTTAGTAGCACAACATGGAATAGGATTATAATGCTGCAGAGGATGACTGGGATGAGGATGAAGCCACTCAATACATGATTGAACAGAGTCTTTTGGAATAAATCACTCTGAATTTAATACACTAATAGTGTATGTCTATCTCTGTGGATAACTACAGTATATACTGTAATCAAACACTTTGCTGTCATGTCCAATAGTGATCTATTAGACTGCATAGACCATGAGGAAATTTTCACTGCCATACAGGCTGGTAAGAGTTGAATTCTCTTAGATCTCCATCAACATTATCAGTGCTCCAATATAAGTGCTGCAGAATGATCTGGCATATGCATGTGTAATGTCAGGTAATGAGGATCCTCTGAAGATCCTGGTGCAGCGTAAAGAGGCTCTGTCTAATGCAGACAGCAGGGGCTGGATCCCACTGCACAAGGCAGCAGTACAGCAGAAGAAGAGCATTCTGGAGATCACTTATGCAGGTATAGGAGATGTTCTGTATTTGCATTATGATATGCATAAACTTCATCTCACTAAGACAAAGAATTTTTGAAATTGTTTCTTAATCAGAATTCCATATTTAGCATCTCCTCAGGGGTCAGGGCAGTGCCGTACTTTGAGAGGGGAGACTCCGTTGTTTCTTGCCGTTGTCCACGGTCTTAGAGAGAATGCCACATTCCTGCTACAGAATGGCTGTGAGCCTGACTGCAAAAATGATGATGATGATTCGGCATTGGTTGCAAGTGTATTTTCAGCATATACTGCATGCTTAGTAAGCACACATTATTCACTTAAGATTAAAACTGCAAGACACTCTTTTTTTTAGACCAAGAAATTTGCATGTTTTAATTCATGCAACTTTTGATAAATGGCATGTTGTGCTTCGATCAAGTATATTCCCTTATTATTTAGCTAAGTTTGATGCCCAAGGGAAAGTTTTTTTTAAAAAGTATAGTTCAATTAAATTAAAAATTTTGTCATCGTTTATTCACCCTCATGTTGTTACAAACCCGTACAACTTTCTTTCTGGATGTTATATGTGTTTTTTTGTTTTTTCCATTCAATGAAAGTAAAAGTGACTAAGGCTAACATTATGCCTAACATCTCATTTTGTGTTCCACAAAGGAAAGAAAGTCATACAGGTTTGGTAACAATATGAGGGAGATTAAATTTTAATTTTTGGGTGAACTATGCCTTTAAAGAAATAGTTCACCCAAAAATCCCTGATCCCATTCCAGATGTTTATTACTTTCTTTCTTCTGTGGAATATTTCGGCTCTAGGTACATACAATGCAAGTGAATAGTGACCAAAACTTTAAAACTCCAAAAAAACACATAAAGGCAGCATAAAAGTAATCCATAAAGGCCCTATCACATTTACCTTTACACGATGAAATCCCGTGGTTGAAAAACATGAATCTCAATGGGAATTCATATGATCGTGAATTTCGGCAATGGACTTCCGGTGGCGAAGAATTTCCCCTCGTGGATTTTGCATGGAGTTCAAATTTTGTGTTCTTTGAAAGGTGAATTTGTCGCTTTGACCAGTAGGAAGTTACTTGGTTTGGCAGTGACCTTTGTGTGGGCAGTGATTCGTACAAAGCTACTCTGAATATTCACAATAGACACGGTTATTATTTTAGCGGCAAGTTTCTTTTCAGCTACAATCTCACAAAGTATAAAGTACAGCATTAAAAAGAGGCTGCTTGGCAATTATTTTTTTCCTGAATTCACACACGCTCAACCTTAGCCCATCCAAGGTGTGTATAAACTTTCTTTCTTCAGCAGAACACAAATGAATATTTTTAAGAAGAATATTTAAGCTCTGTAGGTCCATAAAATGCAAGTGAATGGGTGCCAAGTTTTTGAAGATCCAAAAAGTACATATCCATCACATAATCCATACAATTCCTGTCGTCTAAATAATGTCTTCTGAAGTGAAACGCTAGGTGTGTGTGTGTAAGAAAAAGATCAATATTTAAACTTTTTTACTAAAAGTTTCACTTCCGGCCAGCTTGAGGTTTGTACGTTGACGAGGGTGCAGTTCAAACTGCATCTGGCGTGACATAACCACGTCAAAAAATTTTGTAAAAAAAGTTTTAAATAGTGAACCATTTCTTACACACACCTAGCATTTCACTTCAGAAGACATTCATTTTTCCACTGGAGTCAAATGGATTACTTTTATGATGGCTTTATGTGCTTTTTGGAGCTTCAAACATTTGGCACCCATTCACTTTAATTATATAGACCTACAGAGCTGAAATATTCTTCTAAAAATCTTAATTTGTGTTCTGAAGAAGAAAGAAAGTCATACACATCTGGGATGGCATAAGGGTGAGTAAATTATGAGAGAATTTTCATTTTTGGGTTACCTATCCATTTAATATGGATAGACTGATTTTGACAAAAGTTTGATTAAGAAATGATTGGTCTTTTTTCTGAAAACAGACATAAAGAATGACCAGTATGACCTGGCTCTACTGCTGCTACGCTACAGTGCCACAGTGGACCAAAAAGGGAGTCTCCAAAGAACCACTCTGCATGAAGCATATGTGCTAGGCTTGGATGAAATGGTATATCTGCTCCTACAATCAGGCGCTGACCCAAATGCCATTGACACCTGTGAACATACTCCTATAGGTCTTGCTGCACAAGCTGGACATATTAATGTTGTAGAGCTTCTGCTTCAGAAAGGTGATTTTTATATGGGTGGTTGTGGTTAGAAATTCAGTACCTGACTTAGTGATGCAATGTTTATTACAGTTTGTGCTACTCACAGCAGACAGATATACATAACAGATAATTAGGAATTATCATATTGTTACATAGATAGTTGCATAACATGTCAATGAACTTTTTAAAATTGAAATCAAGATTTTAGGTTAAAATTTATATGAGTGTATAAAGTGTACTGTATATTTTAGGTGCTGTGGCTGGTCACGATTTCTTTAAAGTTTTTCAATATTCAAATCACATTTTATCTTTTATTAGTTCATTTTAAATGGTCCTGCAGTTTGACATTGTTTTTAATACAAATATTCCATGTAGTATCTCAATTAAAATAATATCTAAAAAGCTGCATCTATAATCATTACAAAAAATGGTCAATACTTTAAGATGGTGTATAGAATTTCACAACAGAGAATATGTCAAAAGTGTCAACTAACTATATATTATGGAGTTCATGTTTATATTTCATTCGCTTTCAGGGGCTAGTGTGTGGTCCAAGCCTAACTCTCCAAGTTCAGCCTCGGTTTTGTTTGATGCAGCAGCCTCTGGAAACGATGATATCATCTCACTGCTGCTCGAGTATGGAGCTGATCCCAACATGCCCACCCACACAGGCCATCTCCCCATCCACCGTGTAACCTACCGTGGACATTTACTCTGAGTGACACACCACTGAAAACATTTTCTTAAAGGAATGTCCTGGTTCAATACAAGTTAAGCTCAATCAACAGCATTTGTGGCATAATGTTGATTACCACAAATATGTATTTTCACTCATCCCTCCTTTTCTTTAAAAAAGCAAATATCTTGGTTCCAGTAAAGCACTTACAATTGAAGTGAATGTTCAAAAGTATAGCCACAAGACAAAAATGATATGCATGTAAAAATTATTTTTGTTCAATAAAATTACTTACTAACCTTTTCTGTGTAAAGTTATAGCCAATTTGACAACTTTGTTACCATGACGATGTCTACAAACCCTAAAATGACTGTAAAAATGACAATTTAAACAACTTTACAGCTCAAATAATACACAAGTTTTAACAGAAGAATTAATGCAAGTACTTTTATAAAATTATAAGCTTCACATTTCTGTATTTAAACCCTCCAAAAATTGGTCACATTCACTTTCATCATCCCCAATTCAAGTGCCTCACTGTAACCTCGATTTTTGCTTTTTTTTTTAAGAAAAGGAGGATCGAGTCGAAATTAATTTTTGTGGTAATCAACATTATTTCATAAATGCTGTCGATTGAGCTTAACTTGTATTGAACCCGGAATATTCCTTTAAGCATTATTTTTGTCTTGTTTCCCAGTAAAAATATCTAAATATCCTTAAAAGAAGATACATTTATGTGAGATTCAAAACTGCATTAGGTACCTGTATTAAGATTTATAGAGGATATCTCTTGAAATAAGTTTATTCGTCTAACCACATTAGCTAATTGTTTTTTCTTTTTTAAACGTAAATCTAACAGGATTTAGTGAGGCCTTTATACTTAATAGAATAGTTCATCTGTCACAAGTTCACAAGTCTGTCATCATTTACTCACCATCAAGGGTGTAAAGTTACAAATTATAAATACTCATGTTACTGTAATTAAGTAGATTTTCCCAGGAATTGTACTTTTATAAGTAAAAAATGGTATACTTTTACTTGAGTACATTTTAAGTGCCGTAACTGTACTTTTAATGCGCTTTTAATGCGTTTTCCCTCCATCTGTGTTCCCTGCTTCCCTGTCCTGATTTTATTTGTATCCATCAATGTGATTGGCTACAAGATTCTTGTGATTTCCCTCAAATCAAATCACACACATGTAAAGAACTTGAATGGCAGCTGTAGATTGGGTGCCAAGTTAACTGCTATTAATCATGGATGTAGAGAATGCCTCAAATTCAGTTCAAGGCCTGAACATCCCGTATGGCAAGCTGTTTTGACATTTATTCCTTTAAAACTTACTAGTATCTGTTTTTATGTTACTAGTACTTATTTTTTAGTGACTAGTAACTATTTAATTAGATACTAGTACTTATTCATTAGGTACTAGTACTTATTCAAAAAATATTAGTACTTATTCATTAGGCACTAGTACTTATTCAATAGATACTAGTATTTATTCATTAGGTAATAGTACTTATTCAATATATACTATTACTTATTCATTAGATACTAGTATTTATTTATTAGGTACTTGTACTTATTCAATAGATACTATTACTTATTCAATAGATACTAGTTCTTATTAAATAGATACTAGTACTTGTTTATTAGATAATAGTACATATTCATTAGATACTAGTAACTATTCCATTAGATACTAGTACTTATTCAGTAGGTACTAGTACTTATTAATTTGGTACTAGCACTTATTCAATAGATACTAGTACTTATTCATTAGATGCTAGTTCTTATTCATAAGATACTAGTACTTATTCATTAGACACTAGTACTTATTCCATAGATACTAGTACTTCATCACTAGACACTAGTACTTATTCATTAGGTACTAGTACTTATTCATTAGGTACTAGCACTTATTCAATAGATACTAGTACTTATTCATTAGATGCTAGTTCTTATTCATAAGATACTAATACTTATTCATTAGACACTAGTACTTATTCCGAATGTTACTAGTAAGATTTTTATTTTACTAGTAAGATTTATTTATTTATTTTTATCCCCTTTTCTCCCAATTTGGAATGCCCAATTCCTACTACTTAGTAGGTCCTTGTGGTGGCGCGGTTACTCACCTCAATCCGGGTGGTGGAGGACAAGTCCCAGTTGCCTCCACTTCTGAGACCGCCAATCCACGCATCTTATCACGTGGCTCGTTGTGCATGACACTGCGGAGACTCCGCATGTGGAGGCTCATGTTACTTTCCGCGATCCACACACAACTTACCACGTGCCCCATTGAGAGCGAGAACCACTAGTCACGACCACAAGGAGGTTACCCCATGTGACTCTACTCTCCCTAGCAACCGGGCCAATGTGGTTGCTTAGAAGACCTGGCTGGAGTCACTCAGCACACCCTGGAGTTGAACTCGTGACTCCAGGGGTGGTAGTCAGCATCAATACTCGCTGAGTTACCCAGGCCCCCTACTAGTAAGATTTTTAATTCTTCTCTACAGTCGCCATTCTGACTAGTCATCACATTTGATGGGTAATAAAACAACTGTTACTAGTAATATATTAAATGTTACTAGTAACAACAGGAAAATACACTTGTGTCCAATAAATAGGCACTAGTATCTAATAAATAAGTACTAGTATCTAAATAAAAATTACTAGTACCTAATGAATAAGTACTAGTATCTAATAAATAAGCACAGGAATACATTCTAGTCAGAAGTGAACAGTTGATATCATAAACAGAATAAGTACTAGTATCTTAAATTTGGAGATATCTCCAACAACAAAAGGAATTAATAAGAATGTGGATAGGAATATCTTCATTCAAAATGATCATTGCATAAACATGAGAACCTTTCTGCTATTAACATATTCATGGTATTTTACATGGATTTACCACATCTATATTGCCATATAGATCAAAATGGATCCTTTTAATATAATTATAGCTAACCTGCTCTTGGAATGTTAGCATAGCATCAATGAAAATACAAAGAAAGAGAAACAAGTTGAATTTGGCTATTTGTTGCATCAGTTATATCATGCAAGATATAGTACCCCGTTGGAATGAAGGGCAAAACTTGACTGACGTTTGATTTTGAAAATTAAATTTATATCATTAAAATAATCATCAAATTAAAGTTTTACCCATCTCTGAATGGAGAACAGGGAGACACTTCAAAATAAGAGTCCTTATATTTGTGCAGGATAAAGAGTTAAGGTTGCATTAATTGTCAAGTTATATTGTGGGATTTCTGATTATGTACAAAATAGAATTCCCAAAACAAAAGCAAATTGTGCTGCATATAAGCCCTCCCTGCATTTGAAATCACATTTGCAAAAGTTAAAACAAAATTCGGGTTCATATAGCATTGAATGAATCAATATAAATTGCCAGACTGTAATGTAACAGTGTGGGTACATACCAAATTGTACACTAACCACTGTTAGTGTAATTATAATAATACTAATTTGTAACTATATGCACTAGGTGTAAATAGCAGCTGCAACACAGCAGCGCTATTTACACTCAAATAGTCTGGTGGAAACACAAATTGTACCCCCAAGTGTCACTTTAATGGCGAAATGTGTGTAAAGGCGTTTTTTTTATGAAGCATATTTTTATTTATTTATTTATTTATTTATTTGCTGTGTAAACCTTAAAAAATACAAAATACAAAACAAAGTACAAGGGAATACATTATCATATTGCACTAACAGCCTTATACCACAAATGTTACAGGTCTGAATCCTTTATCCATCAATACAGACAGATACACATCTTAAATCTTCAATACAAAGTTTTTGTTTGTTTTTTTTACAAGAGAAGAGATGTCTTGCCAGATTTACAACTGTTCTTTAGAGAAATCAAAGAATTATAAAAAAAAGTTTCAAATCAACGTTGTATAGTGCAGAAGTCCTGGGTTGGATTCCCCACTTTTCCTCATCCTGTTTCCTGTCTGTACTCTTTATTTTTCCTTTAATACTACTTATAATAATAAATAAAAATGAATATAAATGTTGATTTGTTCACGGTGAAGGTCATGAAGTTGAGAGGAAGGCAATGGCAGACTGGCCATAGAGAGAACTGGGATTTTCCCAGTGGGTCAGTGGCAAAATGGGGCTGATCAGCCCAAGATTAGTGTTCATAACGTTAAAGTATCTACCAATACAATACTGAACCAAGAATTGTTTTACATACTTGCAGTTGTATAGGCCTACTTCATTATGAACTGAGTGCAACAACAAGCACTGACTGACTGTATATAAATCAAAGAGGTGCTGACGCATATAGGCAGATTTGTTTTCCTCCTAGGAATGATCTGATGTCAGACAGAGTGTAAATAATTATTGAATTATGAATTAAAAAAGAAAAGATTATGAACACAGGAAGAAGCATTCTCCATAGTAATAGCACCACCCACAACCACAAAGCCCTGCAAAGGGTGGTGCGAACAGTCATAGTAGTTTGCTGTAATTAGTTTGTTGCTGTAATCATCAGATAAAGTATAATTTACTGTAATTCATTGCACATAATCTTTAAAGTCATCATGGATTAAAAAATAAGACAATCTACAATAGAAATATAAAGTAACTGACTATAATTGCCTCTTATAATTTAATTAGCCATGTGTTGTATTACTGAAGTGTGTGTGGGATATATAGAAAAAAACATGACACCTTTTTTCATTTAATTTATTTATTTCATCATTCTGCTCAGCAGTTCTGTAATGTCTATGCCATTAATTGTCCATTCAGCAATGTTGATGTTTCAGTTGTCTATCACTAGGTGTCAGTAGGCACACTGGGTGTAAAGTGATCCTTCCCTTTTAAGAAAGAGAGTGACATTGCATTTATATTCAACATAATATTTGCATAAAATGAAAATGTGCTCTAGAAATAGTACTAGTACCTATTAAGTTCTGGATATCTGTGGGCTAAATAGTTACTAGTCATTAAAATTAAGTACTAGTACTTGTATTTGTTTTTTTGTTTTTTGTTTTTTTTGTTTTTTTTTTAGAATAGTAACATTTAAATAGATACTAGTCACTATTAGAATAAATACTAGTATCTAATGGAATAGTTACTAGTCACTAAAAAATAAGTACTAGTGACATAAAAATAGACACTAGTAAAATTTAAGGAATAAATGTCAAAATGGCTTGCCATAGATATCAGCTGTAATTCTGCCTCTAATTTGAAGAAACATATTGAGGTAAATTTAATATCTGCTTACTAGATTCTTTGAGTAATTTAGCTATCTATCACTGAGATTACTGGGTTGCTGTGAGAGATTAATGCAATGTTATCAATAGGGCTGGGTGATAAAACGATCGCGATGTTTATCGGGAAAAAAAGAGATGTCCTCGATATCGATGATAAACTTTTGAGTAATTTTCTATACTTAGCCTATGTTCTGCATCTAGACCAGGGGTGTTCATTTCATCGATCGCGATAGCAAGACAACCACTGGTTGGTTGATCTAGATAAAATATAAAAGATTGTCTTTTTATTTCCTGGCGTCTGTAACTGCGCTGTGCGTGTGTTCCGAGAGCGCTATTGCGGGTACGCGCCTAAACGATCAAATACACTTCATAATTCCGCCAATGTGTGTTCAATGTTCAGTGCTCTAAACCCATATGGCTTCCTTTCTTCTGTGGAACACAAAAGGAGGAAGTTCTGTTTGCTGATATCAATACAGTGGCAGTTGATAGTGACTCACTTTACAGCTTATAAAAAGACCACACACACACACACACACACACACACACACACACAAAATGATAATAGTAGCCCATGTGACTCATGCATCACATTCAAAGTCTTCTGAAGGCATAAGAAGAAGGTTTTGGCAAGAGACAACCTGAAATGTAAGTTATTTTACAGTGAAACTGGACTTCAGCCATAGCTCTCCTTTGTATGTAAATGAATAGGCCCACACCAGAGAAGGTCGTTCACAATGGCTGGTGCTTAGACTTTGACCAAGTTGAACACGTGTGAACACATGAATGTGCTTCTATCATACACTCATGAATGCGCAAAGGAGAGCCATGACAGAGGTCAAGATTTTCACTGAAAAATAACTAACATTTTCTCACCAAAACCTATCATATGCCTTCAGAAGACTTGGAATAAGACACACTAGTCGCATGGACATACTTTTAGGACTCTTTTGCGTCCTCCACTGCAGTTGTATTAAAATCAGAGAAAGAACGTTCTTTAAAATTCCTCCTTTTGTGTTCGGCAGAAGAAAAAAGTCAGATAGGTTTGAAATGACGTCAATAATTCTTTTTAGGTTAATATTGTTTTCACAAAATTAAATATTGCAGTTGCCAAAATGATAGATATGCTTTGTTGTCATTTGTGGGAAAACACTTATAATGCAAATACTCTCCTGAATTTTCTTATTAGATCTGTAGACAAGCACATTTTAACAAAGTGTAATTAGACTTGTTTCAGTCTTGAACAACACATTGCTTTATCATTGGTTTAATGATGATGACTCACTCAAAACAAATTAAAGACATTATTTGTTGCCACCTTTTGATGTAAAGGTGTTATTTACCAAAATACTGTAAAGTCACTGAACGAGAATGTGAACAAATGCTTTTAGTGAATGAATTCAAAAGACTCAAGATACGAGTTAATGACAGACAGAGAAACATCATCTGGAGTTAATTTACTCCACTAAATAAATGTGACAATTATTGTAGTAATAGGTTTTTTTGGTTACATATAACTTCAAACTAGAAGTTGCAAAGATGAACTAGAAGAAGCTAAATGATTTATTCATATTCTACAATGTTTGTTAATAAATGGAGAAAAAAAAAAAAGAAAAAGAGGAATGAGTAGGACAGATGAAACGTGTTGCCATTTAATAGACAGTTACAATAATATATGCATTGTCTATTTCCTTCAAGCAGTTTTGGTTATTTTTATAACTTTATAAATGTTTATTGTAGAAATGATGATATTCTGAATGAAGATTAGCTGGCTAGCTTGAATGATGTTTATATTTATGCATTTTGTAGACATTTTTATCCAAAGTCACTTACGACAGAATCAGATAAAATAAAATAAAATAAAATCACTTTATTGTCACACAGCCATATACACAAGTGCAATGGTGTGTGAAATTCTTGGGTGCAGTTCCGATCAACATAGCAGTCGTGACAGTGATGAGACATATACCAATCTACAGTAAACATCAAATTTACACAACACAATTTAAAATCTAATATACACATAATTACACAACACAATATACAAATAATAACATACAATGTACAGTATACAATACACACAATATAGATACACATTATACAATAAAAAAATAGTATTTATAGTTATATAAAATGTACAGTAGGTTGTATTTTAATGTATTGACATTCAGGCTGTTGGTTGATAGTCAATTGCCAGTGTGTTGTTAAGAGAATATAATTTATGACAGTCCGGTGTGAGATAATAAGATTAATAAAGTGCAGTGCTGATGTATATTGATCGTGAGAGATCAAGAGTTCAAAAGTCTGATTGCTTGGGGGAAGAAGCTGTCGTGAAGTCGGCTGGTGCGGGTCCTGATGCTGCGATACCGCCTGCCTGATGGTAGCAGTGAGAACAGCCCATGGCTCGGGTGGCTGGAGTCTCTGATGATCCTCCGAGCTTTTTTCACACACCGCCTGGTATATATGTCCTGGAGGGAGGGAAGCTCACCTCCGATGATGTGTCTGGCAGTTCGCACCACACTTTGCAGGGCTTTGTGGTTGTGGGTGGTGCTATTGCCATACCAGGCGGAGATGCAGTCAGTCAGGATGCTCTCTACAGTGCCGGTGTAGAACTGTGTGAGGATGTGGTGGTTCATCCCAAACTTCCTCAGCCGTCTCAGGAAGAAGAGGTGCTGATGAGCCTTCTTCACAACGGCCTCAGTGTGGACAGATCATGTGAGTTCCTCAGTGATGTGGACACCCAGGAACTTGAAGCTGCTGACTCTCTCCACCGGTGCTCCATTGATGGTGATGGGGCTGTGTTCTCTTTTTTTTCTCCTGAAGTCCACCACAAGCTCCTTTGTCTTACTGATGTTGAGGGAGAGGTTGTGCTCCTGACACCAGTGTGTCAGAGTGTGCACCTCCTCTCTGTAGGCTGTTTCATCATTGTCAGTGATCAGACCTACCACCGTCATATCATCAGCAAACTTAATAATGGCATTGGAGCTATGTGTTGCCACACAGTCATGTGTGTACAGGGAATACAGGAGTGGGCTAAGAACACAGCCCTGCAGGGCTCCAGTGTTGAGGGTCAGTGATGAGGAGATGTTACTGCTCATTCTAACCACCTGGCGTCTGCTTGACAGGAAGTCCAGGATCCAGCTGCACAGCGAGCTGTTTAAGCCCAGAGCCCGGAGTTTCTCATCAAGCTTGGAGGGCACTATGGTGTTGAATGCTGAGCTGTAGTCTACAAACAGCATTCTTACATAAGTGTTCTTTTTTTCCAGGTGGGAGAGAGCAGTGTGTATTGTAGATGCAATGGCATCATCAGTGGAGCAGTTGTTGCGGTAAGCAAACTGCAATGGGTCCAGTGATGAAGGCAGCACAGAGCAGATGTAATCTCTGATTAGTCTCTCAAAGCATTTGCTGATGATGGGGGTCAAAGCAACAGGACGCCAGTCATTTAAGCAAGTGATTTTGGATTGCTTTGGTACAGGCACAATGGTGGACGTTTTAAAGCATGTAGGGACTACAGACAAAGAGAGGGAAAGGTTGAAAATGTCCGTAAAAACACCAGCCAGTTGGTTCGCGCATGCTCTGATGACATGGCCTGGAATGCCGTCTGGACCCGCGGCTTTACAGATATTCACCCATCGGAAGGATCGGGTTACATTAAAACAATTAAAAGTGGAGGTCCGTGCATTAAGTGCCACGCGAACATCGCTACTAATCCAAGGTTTCTGAGTGGAATATATTAAATGTGTACATATAAAAAGGGGCATTGGGGGCTGTGTCCCCCTAAGATTACAATACTAGAATTGCCCCTGGTTGATACAAATCTGTGTTTCAAGTCTTATGGTCGTTTGTCTCTATTGAAACAATCCTCTATCCACCCCTCCTCTGCTTTCACAGAGCACTGGAGCAACTGATCCCAGTGACTAAAAAGGAGGTTATAAAAGAGTGATATGAGCCCGTAACACCGCAGCGGCACGTGGTCACTCTCAGTGCCTGGAGCTGCTCCTAAGCTTCATGCTGCACCCAAAAGTGCACAGGAACTATGACTGTTCTTTGCCATTTCAAACAGTGATGTGCAATCAGCATGGCTGCTTCTGGAGGTTGGGGCCATGCTCAACCAGGACCCTGTCAGCTGCCTGCAGGTGGCCATGCGGCTGGGCAACTATGAGCTCATTAACACTCTGCTGCCGTACAGTGCCAACGTCAACTACTACTCTTGTGTCAACACTACACACTTCCCTTCTGCCCTGCAGTATGCATTAAAGGATGAGGTGATGCTGTGCATGCTGCTCAATAATGATTATGATGTGCAACGCTGCTTTGACTGTCCTTATGGACAGGCCTCTCATGTGCCTGAGGACTATGAGGGCTGGAACACTTCTGTTATTAAAGATGTGGTGGTCAGACCAGTTGCTTTCCATTTCTGAGCTCTGCAAATAGATTATAAAAGTATAAACATGAATGTATATGTTTTAAGGGGTATTATCTGATGTTTTAGAAGGAATAGATCACCACAAAAGGATAATTCTGTTATAATTTACTCATCCTCATGTGGTTCCAAACCCATATGACTTAATTTCTTCTGGGGTACACAAAAGGATATATTTTAAAGAATTTTGCAATCCAAGATTTCCATACAAGTTGATAGTGAACAAGCCAGATAGTGTCAGAAGTCAAGATCTTCACTGTAAAATTACTTAAATTTTAGTTTGTTTCTCAACAAAATCTATTGTATGCCCCAGAAAACTTGGAAAATGATGCACGAGCTGCATGGACGACTTTTATGTCATTTTGGGTGCTTTTTAAGCTTTAAAGTGAGTCACTATCAACTGTTCTGTATGGAAATCAAGGATCACAACATTTTTCTTCTGTTCTGCAGAAGAAAGGAATTTCTATGGGTTTATAACAGCATGAGGGCAATTTCATTTTGGGGTGAACTCTCATTAGAACTGCCAAGTGATAACACTCATTTCTTTGTGCAGTTTTGTGAGGTGATCACAGTGTACTGGCTCAAGCACATCTCAGCCCAAGTAGTGAGAATTATGTTAGATTATGTTGATCATGTGACCTTCTGCTCCAAACTGAAGTGTGTTCTGGTTGAGCAGAAACAGTGGCCAGAAATATGTAAAATACAAGGTAAGTCTTCAGTCACATCATAGAGATTTTAGTCAGACACTGATGCCTTTAGTGAGATCCACAAAAGCTCTAACATGTATAAAATTTCAACATCAGCATCAGTGTAAATTTATATTTGATGTACAGATCTCAACTTTTCAGTGTTAGACTTACTGTAAGTGATTAGTCGTCTGATTAAAAGAAAGCGCATTCCAGAATGCTTCATTAATCCTAGAATTTTCTGCTCTCCAGAAAATGCTCGAAGCCTGAAGCATCTCTGCAGACTGAAGATCCTTGAATGTTTGGGTCGCTTGCGACGGAGGGCTCCCATTTTCATCAGTTTCCTGCCTCTGCTCTCCTGTCTCAAAGACTATATTCACTTCAAAGTGTATGATATTTACAACAGAGGGAGAATGACAGAACAAGAGTAAAACCAGGTGGATAAATCTCTGAATAAAATATAAATTCATGGATTTATTTTTTTTTTTTCATAAAATGAATGCAGTCTTTTTTATTTTACAGTTTTCTTTTTCTTTTGAAGAAAAAATGCAAAAAATATTGCTTTGTAAAATATCCATTCATATTCACAATTTGATGTTAATGTTTTGTCAGTTATGTCCAGATAAAATTCTTCCATTTTGCATTTTCTAATTTATTACATTTAAAAAAATAAAAAAATAACAAATATGACAAATTATCTTATCAGCACAACAATTCATTTTGTGAATAATTTATTGAAAAATATTAACATTCTATTGTCTAATGTCTATTAACAATTTTGTATTTTTGTATGTTTTGTATTGATGACATCATGCACTCAAGCTAGCATGGACTGCACAAATTTGTGCAAAATGTGATGTTATCCCACTGTGATTTGAGAATATTACAAAGAGAATCTTTTGTGCTTCCATGGAAGTAAATCTGACCTTTTAAAAGGAGTTCACATGGTCAATGTCACAAATTTGCTTACATTTGATTAGTGACCTAGAAATAGGTATGAGGAGCTGTGTAGGCCATAATTGTTGAAAAGCCTCTTATGAACACTTGTAAAATTAATGCACTGATACAAACGTAAGTGAAATTAATTCGCATGCATGATTGAAAAGTTTCTTACATTCACTAGTGAAATTAAAACATTGATATAAACATTAGTGAAATTCATTCATATGCATTATTGAAAAGCTTCTTATAAACACTAGTGAAATGAAGATATTCATGTTCAAAACAGATTCTGTGGACTTAAAACGTTTCAAGGAAGAAAAATGAAATTTTTTTGCAGAATGTAACCAAAAATGGGAACAAAGTGATTTCAATTGTTCCAGAGTGAAAACTTTATTTTTAAATGCTGGTAACCGATTACCAGCACACCGGGTTTCAATAAATATATAGATGGTGCTGCAGAAGCAGGGTTGGTCTTGCCGCCGGCCATGAAGCATTCTCTTGCTGCACACCTAGCCCCCGCTCAAAATAGCGGCATAGCGGGTGCGCCTACTCTCCCCTCTGGTCCGTGCTGTTTTTCCTACAAGCAGCTGTGCAGAGTTTACACTGCACAGGCACACACGGCTCGATCACTGAGCTCTGCCACCTTGCTGCAGACCTATCAGACGTTGCGTTTATGACAGTTTCACAATAAGATGTCTGTGGGGGAGAACTGTGAGGACGTACTCTACGAAATCAGAGCTACAGCCGACCACATTCTCTGTACATTGATATGTTTGGTGGTGTCGTTGGGAAGCACTATGGCCAGCACGGTCGTGGCATAGCATCACCTTTGGTTAACACTCGTGGTCGGAACAATGCTGCCCAAAAGCCTCCTCAGCCTTCGAAACAACAGCAGTCTGCATGGGGACATCGTCTACCAGCCTCGAATGGCTCTTCCTCTGTGAAGTCAAGGAAGCCACAGCCCTAGCTCGGATGTTTTGCGCAAGAGGCCTTCAATTTGGAACAGTTTTCATTCAAGTCCTTTTGTGCGTGGGATGCTGCGAAAGAGATCAGCCCCGCCACTTGTGACATTGCCTGCCAAACGTGTTTGCGTTCCTCATGTGTCTCAAAAGCACTCATTCCAAACACTCTCCTCAGAATTTTGAATGAAAATATGTTGAGAGTGGCATGTCTTTTTTTCATTAAAAGATGTGAAAAGAGTTCAATGCAATATTCTGCCTGTTTGTGCACGAGAGGGCGTTCTGCCCCCTCAGATGGCTCATCAGATGGGGAAACTCTCTGGCTTTCTCCCAAGTGGCGTGCATGCATAGTATCACAGTGGGTGTTGCAGACAGTGCAGGCATGCCACTGTCTTCAGGTCGCACGTAGACCCCCGAGCTTTCGGGGAGTTTTGATGTCGACTGTTGTAAAAGATTCTGCCCATGATCTAAGGGAGGAAATTTGTTCTGTTCTCAACAAGCAGGCAATTGGCCCTGTCCTGAAATCAGACATGAATGTGGGGTTTTACAGCTGATATTCCCAAAGAAAGAATGCTCTGCATGCTTGAGTACTCTGTTGCTGTGGAGGGATTCCCTCTTGCTCATGCAAGGGGTTCCCCTGGGCAGGATTCTCTCTTACCTAACAGTGACGCTAAAAGATGTCGTTACTGGGTTTGGGAGCCCTGTGCCATGGAGTTTCGGTGAGAGGGGTGTGGTCAGCTACACAAGAAACTCTCCACATAAACTATTTGGAGTTACTGGCTGTTTTTCTAGCCCTCGTGCATTTTCTCTCCATACTGAGAGGCCACCATGTCCTAATATGAACGAACAACACGACTGTTGTGTCATATAAACAAACAAGGGGGGACGTGGTCCCTCAGTCTGTTACAACTGTCACGCTTTTGATGTGGTGCAACAGACATCAGCTATCTCTCAGAACGACACATGCCACCTGAAGTTATGGGCAGATATCATCTCCAGGGGAGGACCCCGTGTCAGGGAATGGCTCATTCACCCAGAGGTGGTTTTTCAGATCTGGGATCAGTTTGGCAAGGCCAATGTAGATCTCTTCGCATCGCAAGAAAACACGTATTGTCATATGGACGCTTTCGCACATCAGTGGCCCAAAACTCTTCTGTATGCATTTCCCCCAGTGGAGCTGATTCATCCCACACTGGACAGAGTGCATCAGGAGGGTTTATCACTAATTCTTGTAGCCCCTCGTTGACCATTGAAAACATAATATCCGGGCATCATCAGCCTTCTGATAGGAGAGCCTTGGTGTCTTCCATTAGGCACAGTTCTCCTCACACAAGCGAGGGGGGAGATTCAGTATCCTCGACCAGAATTGTGGGCTCTGCGGGCCTTCCCATTGAAAGGGATAAATTAATTACAACAGGGTTGCCACCAAATGTTGTTGCTACAATTCAAAGTGATAGAGCTCTCTCTACAAGAAGTTTTTATTCCTTTAAATGGCGTGCCTTTAAATTATGGTGTCGACAGAGGAATATTATTCCCTATCAGTGTGGGATTGTGCACATTCTAACAAGAACTGTTTAATAAGGGCCGCTCTTTTTCTACTCTGAAATTTTATTTAGTGTCAATTTCAGCATATCATGAGGGAATTAATGGCAGTTCGCCTGGTGCGCACCCCTTATCTATTAGATTTTTTAAGGGTGCGCGGTGCCTCAGACCAGCAATTAAATCAGTTGTTACCTCTTGGGACCTGTCCTTAGTGTTAAACGCACTTTGTGATCCACTGTTTGAGCCGTTAGAGTCTGTGGATTTAAACATTTTATCCTACTAGACTGCGCTTCTTCTCGCTTTGACGACTGCAAAGCAGGTCAGTGATTTACATGCTTTATCAGTGCACCCATCCTGCACTCAGTTATGACAAAGTGATTTTGTGCTCCAATGCGGCATATATACCAAAAGTCGTGCCTGTGTCTTACAGATCCATGTCTTTTGAGTTGACGGCTGTGGTGAGCAGGGCAGAGCCGAGCGGCGTCTGGGCAGAGCGAATGACTTTCACCTGTGTGCCATACTGGTCTCGCGTTCCAGCGAGGGGCAGCGGGAGTACTTAAGGAGAAGAGATAGCGGCAGATGGGAGAGAGAGAGATGCGTGAAGCTGCTTGTGTGTATCTGCGTGTCAGTGTGGTGTTGCTGAAAAGCAAACCTTTTGTGTACTGCTGAAAAGCGGCCTTATTGTGTGCGACTGAAAAGTGCAACAATAAATGTCTATGTGTTTTGTCAAGCCAGCCCAAGCTTCCTCCTTTCCATAATTGTTACACTGGTGCCGAAACACGGGAAGGAGGAAGGATGCACCGTCCAAGGAGTCCTCGCCACTGACTGGGGGTCACGACGTCAAGGGAGTGTTAAATCCAGTAGCGCTGGAGCCCCGTGTCAACCGGAAGGAATGATTAAGGGGTCCAGTGCCATCACCCAGAGTCACGGACGGAAGCAGGATAGCGGACCGAGGACCACTCGACGGCGTATCTGGGACCGGTGAGCTCCTCTCTCTCCCCTCTCTGCTTTCTCTCTCCCTTTTGTAATTCCCGCTAGCCCCAGCTTCCTCCTTTCCATAATTGTTACAACGGCCTTTTCATCCCCTCCCTTCGCCTCTGATGAGCAGCGGCAATCGCATGCATTGTGTCCTGTGCATGCTTTACACACTTACATGTCCAGGACTGAGCCATTTCATTTGTGCAATCAATTGCCAACCCAGCTCGTGGTAGAGCATTGTCTAAACAATGTCATTCTCACTGGATCATGGTAGCTATTTCCTTCGCATACAGCAGCAGAGGTGTGGACTTGCCCAAGGGAGTGCGCGTGCACTCAACTCATGGCATGGCCTCTTCGTGGGCACTGTTCAAAAGGGTCTCGGTGGAGGATATTTATGCAGAGGCCAGTTGGGCTTCACCGCACACTTTTGTACGCCATTATCATTTGGACTTCACGGCAGACTCGGTGGCTCATTCTGTCCTTTCGGCTGGGATCTGAGTGCTTAAACGGGTTGTCTTGTATCTGAGGAATTTTTCACCCCGGTGAGTCAACCAGACTTTTATTATTTATCCCATTCTGTGTTTTCTGGCTTCATGGGGCTTGAAAATAGGTCCCATACTTAATGTGCTGTACCGAGTGAGCCGACTGAATTGGAACGTAAAGTTATTCATGGAACTACTGTTCCCAGAAGGAGGGAAACGAGGTACAACACATCGTAGCCCCACTTTGCTGTAGCTATGGTGAAGGGCCTATTTCAATGACAAGTATGTAGCAGGCAACAGTATTTATATACTTGCCGGGTAGGCGGGCTTCCCGGTGTCATGTGCATCAATTGCCTTTCAGGCGTTAATAGAGGTGTCTTCAGTGAGAGTACGCAAGGGCACAATATCCCATACTTAATGTGTTGTATCTCGTTTCTCTCCTTATGGGAACAGTAGTTATTTGCATAACTTTACGTTTTTAGTCCCTGCTTACACATTTGTAGCTGAAAGTGTCTTACAGTCATTACTTCAACTCTTCTCATATACACTTACATTATGTCTCTCAATCACAACTGAAATAACTTTTCAGACATTTCAGTGGTGACTGAGAGACAACTTGTGTAAAAGAATCTGAATATCTTAATTTCCATAGTGTATATAAGAAACTTTTCAATAATGCATATGAATGAATTTCACTAACGTTTGTATGAATATCTTAATTTCACTAGTGTTTGTAGGATGCTTTTCAACAATTATGGCCTACACAGCTCCTCATAAATAGGTTAATTATTTTAAGTCACATTTTTCCTTTGTTTAAATTTTTTTTTTTTTAAATCCTAAAACTTATTTCCAGATTTAAATGAAAGAATTCAAAATTTTCAATGTGGTCTGACTTCTGGATCCCAGTGTCCTGACTGAGAAATGTCTGATTTGAGAAATAGCAATTTAGCTTGTGTAATATATATTATGTACTATGTTTAGTATATACACCGATCAGCCACAACATTAAAACCTGCCTAATATTGGGTAGCTCCCCTTCGTGCCGTCAAAACAGCGCCAACCTGATATTCTTCTCATGACAATTGTACAGAGTGGTTATCTGAGTCACCGTAGACTTTGTCAGTTCAAACCAGTCTGGCAATTCTCTGTTGACCTCTCTCATCAACAAGGCATTTCCGTCTACAGAACTGCCGCTCACTGGATGTTTTTTGTTTTTGGCACCATTCTGAGTAAATTCTAGAGACTGTTATGTGTGAAAATCCCAGGAGATCAGCAGTTCCAGAAATACTCAAACCAGCCCATCTGTCACCAACAATCATCCATGCGATTATCTAATCAGCCAATCGTGTGGCAGCAGTGTATAAAATCATGCAGATACAGGTCAGGAGCTTCAGTTAATGTTCACATCTGGACCGTGGCATGATTGTTTGTGCCAGATGGGCTGGTTTGAGTTTTTCTGTAACTGCTGATCTCCTGGGATTTTCACACACAACAGTCTCTAGAATTTACTCCGAATGGTGCCAAAAACAAAAAACATCCAGTGAGCGGCAGTTCTGTGGACGAAAACACCTTGTTGATGAGAGAGGTCAACAGAGAATGGACAGACTGGTTTGAACTGACAAAGTCTACAGTAACTCAGATAACCACTCTGTACAACTGTGGTGAGAAGAATATCAGAATGCTATTATGGTGCTTTTTTGGCAGCACGAGGGGGACCTACACAATATTAGGCAGGTGGTTTTAATGTTGTGGCTGATCGGTGTACACTAAGTAGGTATACTACATACAGGTTTGGGGAGTAACGAAATACAAGTAACGGGATTACGTATTTAAAATACAAAATATAAGTAACTGTATTCCACTACAGTTACAAATTAAATAATTGGTAATTAGAATACAGTTACATTCAAAAAGTATTTTGATTACTGAAGAGATTACTTTGCATTCTATTGTCATTTGTTTCATTTAATATTTAGTCCTTTCAGATGGAAAACATTTATACATATAAATGATGCGATCCAAAGTGCATTTGAACAGCGGTGAAACACTTTCTTATGATGTGTTACATTCATACGAGCAGACAGAGAAGTAAGTTTGAAGTAAATTTGGAGCAGAAGAAATAGAAATAAACCTTGTGTAAATTGTCAGCTTTATGCTAAGTTAAAATGCTATTTCTCGCCATTTACATGCACGTTACCGGGCACAATCATATTTTTTATCAAGAAAATTCACGTTGGATCACAATATCTTTTTATCTAGTAAGACCTTTGATATTAGGGCAAAAATTTGATTGATCTTGTTTTAGAAACAACACTGCATAAGATATTTAGGTTTTTCAGAGAATGTATTTTTAACGTGTATTTTGTCTTACTGTACTGGCAGAGTTTTTATAGTCAAAACAAGTGAAAAAATCTAGCAGTGATGAAGAAGTAATCCAAAGTATTTAGAATACGTTACTGACCTTGAGTAATCTAACAGAATACATTACAAATGACATTTTACAGCATGTATTCTGTAATCTGTAGTGGAATACATTTCAAAAGTAATCCTCCCAACCCTGAGTACATATACAGTAGTATTTTAGATCTAATTATGTAATAGATTAGATACCATTTTAGTTCATGTTTTGAAATTGTGCCATATGGCTATTTGCCAATTATATCTCTTGAAATTAATGAATTTATGTGATTGACAATGTCCGAAGATAAACAAAAGCAGTGACATTACCCAAAGCCTGACTTTATTTTTTACGACAGTTCGACGATTCCTTTTTTTACAGCTATAAAAACCGCAATTATCTCTCATGTAAACGTTTGAGACAATGCCATCTGTTGGAGTTGGACAGGGTCCAATGATCAAAGCGTGCGGTGTCATTACGTCTGGACGCTGTGCGGTTCACAGGAGCGCCGCTGGGTGGCGTCGCTCTGCGTGAATGTAAACAGAGTGACGCCAGAGTTTTGCAGTGGTGGGGAAGGTATACGTCACAGGCATTATGGCGGAGGCTGGTTGAGGAGGAGAATTACTCCGTGAAGCGGCACTGAAAACCAACTTCATCGCTAGCTTGCCGAGTTGATCGCTGGTCTCAAAAAATGGCCTGCAATATCGGCCAGGAGAAAAAAAGCGACAAGGAGAGCAACAAGGCCGGCGGCTTAACCGTGGAGGATTGCGAGAGCAAGAAACAATTGTTGTCTGCCTCTAGCACGGCCACATCGAAGCAAAATGGCGATCAAGCTGAATGTGAAGACGAGCAAATGTCTGAACAAGATGCTTCTGAGCGGCGGAGGGCTGGGCTGTCGGAGCAGAAAAATTGCAGCAGTTCACCATCGACAGTAACGAGGTCGGCAGAGGAGCTGCCAAGGAGGAATTTTCAGATTCCGCGGAAGATCAAGGAGCGGAAAGGTTGTGTGTCCCCTTTACTACTACTGCCGTTGCCGACACGGACTATTTCTGTTTCACAGCGCGTGCAGCCTGCAAGCTCGTTGAAACTGCGTTCTCTTCCGGATGATTTTAGATTAATATAACGATGTAGATGAAAAGAACAGAGGAGGCATATAATGCACCACGCGATTAGTTGGTGAGGTTTTCAATAATGCTGTTAAGTATATTGATTTTTAGCTAATGCACTGCACTCAGAGCTGCAGTTTAGTCAAATGCAACTCGAGCAGCACGTGAGGAACCGATTTGTTTCACGCGCCGCGCGAGTCTTTCTGTGGAAGCTCAAATTATGCACGAGACGTGTCATGAACGTGCAATTGTAACCCACGGCTGTTAGCCTCGCGGAGGCCGGTGTCGTTGACTCGTTGCTAGCTAGTTGGCTACTCCTGGCCGCTGGGCCACCACTCCTCCTCCTACCACATGACACATGTCTTCCCCTCCTCATCCAGCGCGGATCATGAATGGCGCTAGTGTGATTCAGCTGACCACAATGTTGGCCACGGAATTTCTGGCCTCAGTCTTTATGCACGACATTTGAATGTTTTAATCGCACCTGTCAGACCAGAACGACATCTGGGGTCCCACTGACATTCATTCCCCGATAATGTACTGTTTCCCTTCATAAGCATGAAGTCATATTGAATATTATTGAATAAGAGTTAGGTTTGAGCCTAAGCGCCTTTCTCTTATGAGAGGAATACAGTGAATTGGAATGAAAATGAAGCAGGACAGGTGTAATTGTTGGGAGGTGTTTGTAGTAGTTATGCTTTCACTTTTGCTCGAGGGAGTGCTTTTGGCATCTTGTGGCTCTCTAGGACATGATTCTTTTGTATTGGCTTTATCAGATGGTTTGTCATTGAGCTATTTGGACAGGTGAGGTTTGTTTAGATGCTTTGGACTTTTTATGTTTGTATGTCTAAACCCAACTGGGCATTTATAACAGGACTGGCTCTTATAAACTTGTTTGAGCGTATTTGTGTAGCATTACACATGTTTTGAGGCCTAGACTTGCTCATATTACACTAAACTTTTATATGCAGGGTTCATGGTAATGGAAAACCTGGAAATACCAGGAAAAGTCCTGAAAATTTATAATAACTGTAAAGGGAATGGGAAATTCATGGGACATGTCTGTAGTGAAAATACATTTTTGTAGTTTTCCTCCTCTTTAAAGGAATATTCTGGGTTTAATACAAGTTCAGCTCAAACAACAGCATTTGTTGCATAATGTTGATTACCACAAAAATTAATTTCTTGTCCCTCCTTTTCTTTACTTGAATAAGAGAAGAATCTGGGTTACTCTGAGGCACATACAATGAAAGTGAATGGATCACAAACGCCTGGAAAGGTCATGGAAAAGTCATGGCATTCCATTGGTCAAAAGGGAACCCTGTATATATGAAGCAGCACTGGGTTATAAAGCATGTATCACCTTATGCCAGTGTGAAAGGTCACCAAGTTTTGACTTGTACCTCAGGTGGTGTGCATTTATATTGTCTATTTCTCATGCAAATTAAGATGTCTTTTGTTGGTCACTGACATGCCATAAAATTATTTTTATCTTGTTTTCATGTTTATGTCCTCCAGGTCTCCTCCAGCACTTGTCTCCAGATTCCAGAGAGTTTGAAGAAGTTGTGAAGCTTCTCTCCACGTTCTATCTGGATGCCGCCTCTCGTGGGACTTTCACTTACACCAAAGCTTGTCTCATTCACAATGAGCTCCTGGAAAAAGAGGTGAGCAGTGATTGGACTTTTTTTTTCAAGTGGACAAACATCAAATATGGTTGGACAGCAGCATTTTCTCTTTCAATTGTTAAAGATTGTATGAATGATTTTGTTCTGAGTTCATGTAGAGACCGTTTTTGGTGGATCAAAGAATGATTCAGTGTGATGTCATGTTTTTTTGTCCCATAGTTCATCGAGAAGAAAAGGGAACTGAAGCAGAATGGTAGGACAGAAGCAGAGCTCACAGAATTCAATGCTTTTCTGCTGCCAGAGAGAAATAAGGTAAAAATGTTTACACTATTTTTGCTACAGTGTATTTCTCCTGAAAATCTTGCTAGTACTGTTTTAACCTGAGTATTGCTACTCAGACTTTGTGTGCTTGATTTTAGACCTTTGTATTGTGTTGTTTGTATATCTTGTGGACTTAATCGGTAACGCTTTACAATAAGGTTCTATTCGTTAACACTAGTTAATGCAATAGGTATCGTGAATTAAGAATGATTTTTTTCACAGCAATTATCAATTTTGGTTATTAATGTTTATTTATCAAAATGTTGTTGTTTGTTCACGCAAGTTCACAATGCATTCACTAATGTTAACATATTCAACATTTAGAGTAAAAATAATTATCTGTGTATGTGGAGATTTAGCATTAACCAAGATCAGTAAATGCTGTATAATGTATTGTTCATTGTAACATTTATGTAACTAACTGCATTGACTAATGTTAATGATTGCAAACTTATTGTAATGTATTATATCACTAAATCTAGGTTAGTGAAATGAAAACATGCATTAGCTACATTTACATGGATTGAAACAATCAGAATATCACCAACACTTTAAATAGCAAAGTGCAATGTAAGCAGCATTTTCTGAAAACCTAAATGTTTAAAAAGTTTAAACTAATGCAAACTGTGACCCCAATTAGAGATTTCAATGTTAAAATGCTAGACAATGCATACTTTACCTTTTTTGTATTCAGTTATCAAGATGTACACCATAACATGAAAATAGAAATGTGAGTGTAATAGTTACCAAAAACCTTGTGCCAAAAAACCTAGTACTTAAGAATAGAATAAGACCAGTTGTCAGATTTATAGAATCCCTTATAAATGTTTCAAACCACTTTACCAGGTTCAATGGATCTGTGAAAAGGGTCTCTCTGTGGGACATTCGCGGGTCACCAATCTTGGAAGTCCTCTCAAAGGTGAGCGTTCTGTCTCCAGGACATTGCTTCCGATAAGATTTGTCAGTTTACATCTGTTTGGCTGTAGTCATTTGAGTCCTGTTAGGGTTTGTGTTAATCTGGTCTCTTTTGGTTGTGACAAGTAGTTGTTGAGATGGTCAAGGCCAAAAAGGCAGTTTCTCAGCTCTGTTGTGATCGGTTAGACGTTGACCAAATAAATGTTAATGAACCTCAATTCACTACAGACAAACATCGTTGCTCAAATAAATGAGAGTTTGTGTACAGCAGTTTTATCAATTGGTCTCCCCTACTGCTGCTTTCTATTCTCAGAGCATGTTTGAGGTTTTGAAAATTACGTTGTTAATTTTGTTCTTGGCACAGTGATGTAAGGCAGGTCTCTCAGAGATGTGGTTTTACAACTAGGCCTGTCACGATAACTACTTTTGTTGGACGATATATTGTCCCATAAATAATTGTGATAAAATATATTATTGTCATTTTAAGACCATTTTATGCCACTGATATAATGATAATATAATAGCATAATAATGCAAGTACACCCTTTCAAAGAGCAATGAACTTTTAATTCTTAAGAATATTCAGACATTGGAATCAGAATGTCAAAAAAAAATTAAAGTCGGGAAGGCCCCTCTCCATCTCCATGGGTTTTTGTTCCCAGCTCAGAAAACTGATGGGATGGTTATGTTTTAGATGAGTTGTAGGGCTGGGCGATATGGCTTCAGAAATTATATCTCGATATTTTTCAGCAAATTGACTATATTCGATATATATCTCAATAATTACGTTTTTGCTCTGAAATAGCATGAAAGTGTTTCTTTTTGTTTTTTTAAACAGAGGAACTATCATTTCATCTAAACAGCCATTGTAGCCAAATAGAATTCAATTTCAAAGGTATTAAATAAAAATCTATTTAAAAATGATAGGCATGTTTCCCACAGTTTTTGACTGTTTAACACAAGGGAGAGCAAAATGTAATCATTTTAATTGATTTGTTCATTTATACATATATTTAACAAACCATCATACATAGAAGCTTAATAAAAATCTTATTTACAGTTGTGCTCAAAAGTTTGCATACCCTGGCAGAAATTGTGAAATTTTGGCATTGATTTTGAAAATATGACTGATCATGCAAAAAAAAACTGTCTTTTATTTAAGGATAGTGATCATATGAAGCCATTTATTATCACAGTTGTTTGGCTCCTTTTTAAATCATAATGGTAACAGAAATCACCCAAATGACCCTGATCAAAAGTTTACACACCCTTGAACACAGGTTTAAATGGCAATTAAAGGTTAATTTCCCACACCTGTGGCTTTTTAAATTGCAGTTAGTGTCTGTATAAATAGTCAATGAGTTTGTTAGCTCTCACATGGATGCACTGAGCAGGCTAGATACTGAGCCATGGGGAGCAGAAAAGAACTGTCAAAAGACCTGTGTAACAAGATAATGGAACTTTATAAAAATGGAAAAGGATATAAAAAGATATCCAAAGCCTTGAAAATGCCAGTCAGTACTGTTCAATCACTTATTAAGAAGTGGAAAATTCGGTGATCTCTTGATACTAAGCCAAGGTCAGGTAGACCAAGAAAGATTTCAGCCACAATTGCCAGAAGAATTGTTCGGGATACAAAGAAAAATCCACAGGTAACCTCAGGAGAAATACAGGCTGCTCTGGAAAAAGACGGGGTGGTTGTTTCAAGGAGCACAATACGATGATACTTAAACAAAAATGAGCTGCATGGTCGAGTTGCCAGAAAGAAGCCTTAACTGTGCCAATGCCACAAAAAAACAACACATTGACACGCCTCACATCTTCCGGCACACTGTAATTTGGAGTGACGAGACCAAAATAGAGCTTTATGGTCACAACCATAAGCGCTATGTTTGGAGAGGGGTCAACAAGGCCTATAGTGAAAAGAATACCATCCCCACTGTGAAGCATGGTGGTGGCTTGCTGATGTTTTGGAGGTGTGTGAGCTCTAAAGGCACGGGGAATCATGTGAAAATTGATGGCAAGATGAATGCAGCATGTTATCAGAAAATACTGGCAGACAATTTGCATTCTTCTGCACGAAAGCTGCGCATGGGACGCTCTTGGACTTTCCAGCACGGCAATGACCCTAAGCACAAGGCCAAGTTGACCCTCCAGTGGTTACAGCAGGAAAAGGTGAAGGTTCTGGAGTGGCCATCACAGTCTTCTGACCTTAATATCATCGAGCCACTCTGGGGAGATCTCAAATGTGCGGTTCATGCAAGACGACCAAAGACTTTGCATGATCTGGAGGCATTTTTTCAAGACGAATGGGCAGCTATACCACCTGCAAGAATTTGGGGCCTCATAGACAACTATTACAAAAGACTGCACGCTGTCATTGATGCTAAAGGGGGCAATATACAGTATTAAAAACAAAGGGTATGCAGACTTTTGAACAGGGGTCATTTTATTTTTTTCTTTGTTGCCATGTTTTGTTTGATGATTGTGTCATTCTGTTTTAACCTACAGTTGAATATGAATCCCATAAGAAATAAAAGAAATGTGTTTTGCCTGCTCACTCATATTTTCTTTAAAAATGGTACATATATTACCAATTCTCCAAGGGTATGCAAACTTTTGAGCACAACTGTACCTTCATATATTTTTACTAAAACATTTTCTTTGTGAATGAACAAGGTGTGCAAAAACTACTTATTTTTTGGAAACCAGATGAACATTGCATCATACAAAATTATTACTGTTGAACCCAGTCAAGTTTATTATACAATACAATATAATACTGAGTAATTATTATATTCAGGGTAAGATTTATTAAAAATAAATGTATATATTTCTGTCCTATTTAATTCACCCTAAACTGGGGTTTTTATTTTGGCACTGCAAGTGAAGTCGTGTTTATTTTACCTTCACCAGGAGCTTTTACTATGAAATGGAAATTGTAATGTTTGACAGTTAAGTTTAGCAACTTGTGAACTGCTGTACAATAACTTTATAGCAGTTACTAATGTTTGGAATTGTGCGAATGCTTAACTGCAGTACTTCCCAATGCAGGTGAACTGCACTACAAACACGAGCCCCCGCGTGTGCACAGATCAGTGTGTTGCCGGTTAATTCTGAAGTGCACAGACCATGTTTGTCTGTCTTTAATCGCAGCCTTTGGCAGTTAAATCATATCTCCATTTTGATGTTATTTTAATTATACAGCCCTGAAGAATTGTGAAATTAGTCTACTGATTCACTCTATGAAACTTAATTGCCAAATAAAAGGCTCATTAAAATCATCGCGATATACACGATATTGTTGAATTTGATATCTTCAGCAAAATCATTGCGATGATATCGTGGGTATTCGATGTATCGCCCAGCCCTTTGTATTGCCAATTTTGTTGCCACTGTTTTTGGAATTTGGAATGCCCAATTCCCACTACTTAGTAGGTCCTCGTGGTGGTGCGGTTACTCACCTCAATCCGGGTGGCAGAGGACAAGTCTCAGTTGCCTCCGCTTCTGAGACTGTCAATCTGTGCATCTTATCACGTGGCTCGCTGTGCATGACACCGCGGAGACTCACAGCACGTGGAGGCTCATGCTACTCTCCGTGATCCACACACAATTTACCACGCACACCATTGAGAGCGAGAACCACTTATTGTGACCACGAGGAGGTTACCCCATGTGACTCTACCCTCCCTAGCAACCTGACCAATTTGGTTGCTTAGGAGACCTGGCTGGAGTCACTCAGCACGCCCTGGATTCGAACTCGCGACTCCAGGGGTGGTAGTCAGCGTCAATACTCGCTGAGCTACCCAAGCCCCCCCCCCCCCCGTTGCCACTGTTTTTAAACAAGGTCGACATGCCGGCTCGTTCACGTTAATGGGCTCGCCTCTCTCATTTGGCTTAAAGCCAAAATGTTCCCACACCAGAGCTGTGGAATGTGGCTTTGAAACAAAGTCCATTTGGACATTTTCTTCCAAAATGTCTGGCTGGAATTATGCAGTCGTCGGGAAAATGCCTATTAAAACACCTATTAGCCTCGAGTAACATGTAATCTTCAACTGTCAGTGTCCACTCTGTGTGTGTATGGAGGAGCTGTCTGAGCCCCGCCTCCGACACAGAGAGCAGACGAGAGGACAGAAGCAGCGCGACTGGCTAAAATGTTGGTGACATTCATTCTTGTGTAAACAAACATACATGTAAACACAAAGGGCAATATCGAGGTCAGCAAAAATTATTGAGGTCATGTCCATATATTGTATGATAACTCGATAACGTAATTATCGTGACAGGCCTGTTTACAACAGATCTGAATAGTCATGTTATAGTCATGTTCAGATCTTCTTGTCGTTGATGAGTTTATGATCTCCTTATTGAAGAAGCAGCTGTTATCTTTAAAGACTGAAGACACTATGTATTCACAAAACCAGACTCATTCCTATCCCTTAGTATTAGTGTATGTCTCATTTGACTTGCTCTCTTCAACTGATGAAATAAAATTGTATCTGCAACAATTTAATCCTAGCAAACATGCTTTCCAGGCTTTGCCTTCCAAATGGTTGCTAATAAATGTCTTGAGATTACTCCAGGGCCTTTTTGGAAGGATTTTACCTCGAGTAATACTTCTTATAGATAACTTCTACCTTTTCTATTTTTAGGGGTTTACCTCTCAAAATACTCAGACTTGTTACAAATGAATCCATTTGAAGTTGGTGCTGCTGGAGAGATTATAATATTCAAAGTCATGAAGGTGTGTGCTACAGTCATGAATTGTAATAACCAGTGCATATTGAATGACGGTGTATCTTATAAAGCTTTAATTAAAATAAAATAAAAAATCAGTTAGACAGTGTGACCTTTTTTTACTTGCTCTGCAGGGTAAAGTGAAAACAATATTTGAGAATATGCCCAAGGGTAATCTGGAACCTGCCCCTAAATATGACTGCCATCTCTACAAAAATGCCAGCAAAGTGACCTCATTATTGTCCTACAGGGCCTTTGAACACACTCAGGTTAGTCTGATTCAAATCATCCTTACATTTGTGCCATTTCCACCTTATTTTCAGTATGATCTTTATTTTTATAATACTTGTTCAGATAGATTCTGTTTTCTCATATTATGTCCCTCTGTTTCTTTTTCACAGCAATACTTTTATGAATTTGCGTTTGATGAACTAAGGTCAAGGCCCAGGCACGTGTTGCCATATGCGGTTGTGTCTTTTCAATACAAAGGCAAAGAGTCGGCTACGGCTGCACACAGGTATGAAATGGAGACACCCAAGACTGGCTTAGAAAGTTACAAAGTGCATAACTTGCTTATTGCTTTAGTTACATTTCCTGTTGGTTTATATAGATCTAAACAGGTTTCTTTTCTCTTTTAGTAGATTAAACTGCACTGTGCACGAAGGGCAGAGGGGTAAGTTTTATATGCATTTCTCTAACATATCGGTGTGATAAAATTATTAGTTATTCATTTATGTAGTCATGTGCAGCATTCCTGAGAACCCAAACTGTTTCTTTTGCATTTTATGTTTTAGTTCGACGCAGATATACGGTTTGGAGTGGCTTGCTGGTGAATAAGGGAGAAGAGGTCTATCAAGTGCATATACGGTCTACAAGTCTCCCTCTCCTTCCCCTTAAACTGTAAGTGTCTTTTCTGTTAAGACTACTGAGCTCGGTTTTGTCCTTCCAGATCTTTTTATTGGTTTTAAATTGCTGTATTTTTTTCTTACACAATTTTCAGCCCAGACAAGCTTGACATCAAAATGGCAATGCATCTCGATCAAGTAAAGAGAAAGATCCCATCTTCTCTGCTATCATGGGACACATACAGTGGATCACGAGAAGGTAGGAGAAGTACCAGTGGCCCCAGGGTTATGAAAGTTTTGGGTTCTTATTTCTATTTTATTTTCAATTTTTGTTTTTTGTTTTGTTTTTTGTTATTATTTTTTTTTTTTTACTTTATTACCGCATCTCAGAATAGCATTCTGAGGTGCTATTGTTCTCACCACAGTTGTACAGAGTGGTTAACTGAGTTACCGTAGACTTTGTCAGTTCGAAGCAGTCTGGCCATTCTCTGTTGACCTCTCTCATCAACAAGGCATTTCCGTCCACAGAACTGCCGCTCACTGGATGTTTTTTGTTTTTAGCACCATTCGGAGCAAATTCTAGAGACTGTTGTGTGTGAAAATCCCAGGAGATCAGCAGTTACAGAAAAACTCAAACCAGCCCATCTGGCACAAACAATCATGCCATGATCCAAATAACTGAGATCACATTTTTTCCCCATTCTGATGGTTGATGTGACCATTAACTAAAGCTCCTGACCCATATCTGCATGATTTTATGCAGTACACTGCTGCCACACGATTGGCTGATTAGATAATCGCATGGATGATTGTTAGTGCCAGACAGGCTGGTTTGAGTATTTCTGTAACTGCTGATCTCCTGGGATTTTCATGCACAACAGTCTCTAGAATTTACTCGATTCATTTTTGGCCGAGATCTTGTATTGATGACGGGAGAGTCGAACCACTACGTAAAGTCTTCTCCAGCACATCCCAAAGACTTTCAATGGGGTTAAGGTCAGGACACTGTGGTGGCCAATTCATGTGTTAAAATGATTCCTTATGCTCCCAAAACCACTCTTTCACTATTGTTTATTTAACTCCAAATGGTGACTTTTTTTTTTTTTTTGTTTTTTTTTTTGGCCAGGCAGTGTATATACAGCTCTGGGAAAAAATGAAGAGACCACCGCAAAATTATCAGTTTCTCTGGATTTACTATGTATTGGTATGTGTTTGACTAAAATGTACATTTTTGTTTTATTCTATAAAGTACTGACAACATTTCTCCCAAATAAAAATATTGTCATTTAGAGTATTTATTTGCACAAAATGACAACTGGTCAAAATAACAAAAAAGATGCAGTTTTCAGACCTCGAATAATGCAAAGAAAACAAGTTCATATTCATTTATAAACAACACAATACTAATGTTTTAACTTAGGATGAGTTCAGAAATCAATATTTGGTGGAATAACTCTGATTTTCAATCACATCTTTCATGTGTCTTGGCATGCTCTCTACCAGTCTTTCACATGGCTGTTGGGTGACTTTATGCCACTCCTGGCACAAAAATTCAAGCAGCTCGGCTTTGTTTGATGACTTGTGGCCATCCATCTTCCTCTTGATCACATTCCAGAGGTTTTCAGTAGGGTTCAGGACTGGATATCGGATGCTTCAGCAAGGCTGGAATCGGGCAGATTTGTCTATGTGAAGGACGCTTGAATCAAGTCATGTACAAGGTTATCCTGGAAGAAAACTTGCTACCTTCTGCTCTGACAATGTTCCCCAACTCTGAGGATTGGTTTTTCCAGCAGGACAATGCTCCATGCCACACAGCCAGGTCAGTCAAGGTGTAGATGGAGGACCACCGGATCAAGACCCTGTCATGGCCAGCCCAATCTCCAGACCTGAACCCCATTGAAAACCTCTGGAATGTGATCAAGTGGAAGATGGATCTCCAAAAGCCATCAAACAAACTGAGCTGCTTGAATTTTTGCACAAAGAGTGGCATAAAGTCACCCAACAGCAATGTGAAAGACTGGTAGAGAGCATGCCAAGACGCATGAAAGCTGTGATTGAAAATCCGGGTTATTCCACCAAATTTTGATTTCTGAACTCTTCCTAAGTTAAAACATTAGTATTGTGTTGTTTATAAATGAATATGAACTTGTTTTCTTTGCATTATTCGAGGTCTGAAAACACAATCTTTTTTTTTGTTATTTTGACCAGTTGTCATTTTCTGCAAATAAATGCTCTAAATGACAATATTTTTATTTGTAAGTTGGGAGAAATGTTTTCAGTACTTTATAGAATAAAACAAAAATGTTAAGTTTACTCAAACACATACCTATAAATAGTAAATTCAGAGAAACTGATAATTTTGCAGTGGTCTCTTAATTTTTTCCAGAGTTGACTTGATTAAAATTTTTTAACTAATTAATTGCACAGTTTTCTGTGATTAATCACGGTTAAATTATGGCCCATGTACATTACAATAAACTTTAAAAAATCATCATAAATATATTTACTTTATAGTTTGTGTGCAAGCAATTGGTTAGTCATCATTTATTGTAATTATTTATGTACGTACATGTTAAAATGTTTTTTGTTTTGTTTTTGTGAATAGTTAATTAGACACATTTTTACAGGTTTTAATCTTTAATACAAACATATTTTTACATGGCATATGTTATTACAATTTGGGCAAAATCTTCTGCTGTTTTCCAGTGGAAAATGGAAAAATAGGCAGATTCAATGCATATCAAACTTTATTGGCAAGAGAATCTTAAGTGTGATAACATTGAAATTGCCACTGCATTATTAGACACTATACATACAGATATAAAACATATTAAATGCTGAAGTTTAATTTATGAAAGTTTAAAATCTCAAAACTATTATTTTCTCTGGCTGCTGTTCAGTCTATACAAGTATATCTGGCCAGGTTCGTCAGTATCGCGCACACGCTGGGTCTCAGTCGGGTGGTTTGGCTTTTGAAACTGGTTCAGATGAAACTGAGTGAGCATTTTTAGGTGATGCCAGTAAATACGGCAGCTTGCCTGTATCTCTCGCACACCTGGTTCACCGCTTGCGGGTGAAGTCTTCATTCTCCATACAGTAAATCCGCTCCTGTGTTTATTATGCCTGGGTTTGTCCCTAATCGGAGCTTGTAAGGCTGAGTAGCCTGCCAGGAAAAACTCGGGACACCTTCTGTCGCGTGAAGATTCAGGAAGTAAAAAAAAAATGGATACTGCATTAATTGCGTTAAAAAAAAAAAAAAAAAACGCATAAAAAAATATTAATCGCTGAAATGAACACGTTAAATTTCCCAGCCTTAATATATACACTCAACACTGTTATATTTTCTCTGGGCTGCATTACTATCTAGTAGTATTGTAATGTTTCATGAAGGCAGGTTGTAAAGGCGAAACATACTTCACGCAAGTATGCAAATGCAGACGCGAGCGCTTGGCCAATGCATGGCCTATGCATCGTCCCGTTGTACATACATTACATGCGCTCTTGTGTTGCTCTGGCGGTTACAAACCTCAGACCACCGGGGGGGGGGGGGGGGTCTGAGGTTTGTATGGAGAAGGGGGGGTCAATAGATTTTTTTAGGCATGACCACGAAACCGGATGTGGTAGATGAGTCGATAGTTGTGGAGTGGGGAGAGACACGGAGAAAAAACAAGTTCGTTTGAATGGACTGGGGACAAAAAAAATATATATATAGTATATATTTTTTGAAAAGATTCAACTCAAATTGCTGCTCGTGTCCTCTATGACAGTTGTTGATTGAAAGAAGAAAATCTGCTCTAGCACCCCTTGCGGCAACGCAGAGAATGCAGCGCGTACTTGCGTTGGGTTATGAATTGAGCGCTGACACATTTCACAATGTATCGACGCGTGAAATCGAGCTTGCGTAGGAAGGTGTGTCTGCGTTCACGTACTTGTGTAGAGTATGTTTGGGCCTTAAAGGTTTCACTTTTTATATTAAACTGTGGGTCAAAAACTAAAATTTGCTCATGGTGATTTGATTAATGATAAAAAAACACTAGTGATATTCTTTTGTCCAGGAGATACCAAAACCTTCTAGCACACAAGTAAATCCTTTCTTTACCTTAACATGGATAATCTTTTCTACTACAATGCATGTTTAATTGCCTAGGTATTCATTGTGTTGTTTGGAGGCTAAGAATGTGTCGTGTTGTGTTGCAGCGTTGAAGTGTGGTATGTACTGCAGCCTGTATGAGGTCAATGGGAAGAGTAAACAGGAAGACAGTCTCTCGGGACTGCTGCAGCGGCTTGAGAGAGAGAGAATGGTGAGCTCATTCTCAACCCTCTTCTATTACACTTTGATTGAATTAACCTCCGCAGCCTCACTATAGCAGGGTTAAGTCACCGCCTACCATCTTCCCTCTTTACCAGCTTGTTGATTAAATCTGTGTCAGTGAGCTGATATGGAGAAGTTATACTGGGGATGTGCTTTTATTAAAGTTATGCTATAATAAAACTCTTTTCACTGTAGGTTCTGGTGAAGCCATTGGTAGACAAAGGATTTCTCTTCTTGCTTTCATCCTCTCAGTTGCATGCTACCAACGGTAGGTCAACACATGACAACCTCTTACCTTGTTTATCAGCACTGAAAATATGGGTATGGCATGGAATAATGCTGCCTGTCTCTTTGTTTCTTTGAAGAGAGGCGAGGCAGATATGACAGGGGTTTACAGGCACTTTTTGTCTTTCAAGAGCAAAGAATCGTCTCGAGGTTGGGTGAGTGTCTCTTGTATTGTGTATTGTTTTTTAAAGTTTGTTTTGATTTGGGTGTGTAACCGTCATTGACTGCTTCTATTAACCTTCTTAAAATGTATTTATTTTATTATTATGAAGTTTCTAAAAGCTTTGGAGTAGACGATGATCCTCTGGTTCCACTAGAGCCTATAGACCCAGTCAGCCACCAACTAGATAATTTTGTACCCGCCCTGCACCATGGACTCTTCAAGCTGCGTGCCAATCCACCCAAAGAGCTTGCTGCGGGGCTGAAGCGTCAGGCACTGGACTATCTGAGCCAGCAGGAGCAAGGTGCTATACGCCCCTTTCAGGTGGGGGAGTACCGGCACAGTTTGGATGACCGGACCAACCTACACCCAGCACCTCGTCCCAAGAACATAGACTCAGCACTAAAGTCTTACATATACGGGCCGGGACAGTTTCAGCTGCCTGTGGAGGCACTGCAGCAGGGCCTGATGGACAGCAGGCAGGGGGCAGTGTCTCCCCCAGCAGGCGCTGAAGAGTACAGTCCTGTTTCAGACTGGGGAGGGTCAGATAGACAGGCATCAAGCAGCAGTGGACTTGGGATTTCTCATTCAAATGGTGGCGCTCAGAGGCCACAGGGGGAGTATGACAAAGACAAGATGGAGAAATTGCTTAAGTTGATACAGTTACACAAGAGGACTTTGGGAAAGGAGGAGGGGAGCGGGCCGGAGAGAGAGGACGACTGGGACCCAGCCAGTCTGAAGAGGAGGCTAGAGAGTGAAGGTGCTGGAGGCATGAGCAAGTACCTGAGGACAGATCTGCTGAATGGAGAGCCAGGAAGAAGTGAGTCTGTGCTGAATGAACTGTGTAGAATATGGTACAGGGTTGGTGCTTGTGTGATATACATACTGAAGAAAAAAATTAAGTAAAACAGCCTGGCCAACTAACATGTGGATAAACCCTTTTAAAACCAGCCAACCAGTCCAGCTAAGACCATCAAACTAGCCTATGCTGGTTTAATCTGTTTTTACAACAGGGAAATCATGAAGAAGAAACATCTTTGTTTTTTATATTATTTATAAGCAAAAAATGTTATGTAGGGAAGTAAAATGTAAGAAATATCCTGTAAGAAATTTAAGGCAATAGTTTTTATGTCTTAGAATAACATGTGTATAGTATATTTACACAAAAAATGGCTATGACTGTGTAACAAACAGTCAGTTTTAGGTAGCTGAAAGTATAATGCTGTTAATTCTCAATGTAATTTTTCTAAACTGCTTAAAGGGATAGTTCACCCAAAAATGAAAATTCTCTCATTATTTACTCGCTCTTGTGATATCCCAGGTGTGTATGACTTTCTTTCTTCACCAGAACACATTTGAAGAAAATTAGAAAAATATCTTAGCTCAGCTGGTCCTAAAAATGCAAGTGAATGGCGAATTCTCTTTTGAAGGTCCAAAAATCACAGTCAGCATAAATGTCATCAATAGGACTCCAGCTGTTAAATTAATGTCTTCTAAAGTGGTACGATCACTTTTGGTGCAAAAAAGATCAATATTTGCGTACTTTTTAACTATAATCCAACGCTTTAGGAAAGGGTGGAGTCCAAGCTGTCTCTCGTGTGACGTATTCGCATTGCCATGGATACCGAGATAATCTCAAGTTCTCCACTCGGTTGAGACATCCAGGATAAGCACACAAATGCACCATTGTGAGTAAAGAAACAGATAATAATAGATCTAAACCAAAATCAACCAAGCTACTGTCCAGCGTTCCTTCTTGTCACTTGTAAACAGCGCTGCTCTTCCGGCTGTGATGCTTGTGTGTCAGTTCTCACGTGTTTCAAGTGAGTGTGATTACGTCACACGCGCTTACTGCTGCCGACCGGAAGCATGATTTGGAGTTTAAAAAAGTACTTGCATTTATCTTTTTCGCACCAAAAGCAATCGTGTCGTTTTAGAAGACATTAACAGCTGGTGTCGTATGGATGAAGTTTATGCTGACTGTCTATGATTTTTGGACCTTCAAAAGAGAAATCGCCATTCACTTGCATTTTGAGGACCTACTGAGCTAAGATATTTTTTCTGTTTTTCTTCAAATGGGTTCTGGTGAAGAAAGAAAGTCATACACACCTGAGATATCATGACGGTGAATAAATAATGAGAGAATTTTGGGTGAACTATCCCTTTAATTGACCGAGCTTCACTTCCATCATGCATTAGAATTGTGTGGGGGATGGGGTAGGTTAAACGCAATCTTTCCTGTGATGTCTCAGTTACGTTGCATTGTGGGATATGAAGCTGCCTGAAGCGTACATATAAGTAGGCTTGCTTCCTCTATCAAAATCGAGAGTTTGAGGGTCTGTCAACTGAAACTTCCCTCGCCCTTTAAAGGAATAGTTCACCTAAAAATAAACATTTGCTGATAATTTACTCACCCTCAGGCCATCCAAGATGTATCTGAGTTTCTTTCTTCATCAAAACAAAATTTAAGACTTTTAGGATTTCTTTTCAGGCCTCCTCCTCTAAACAGTGCAAGTGAATGTCGTCCATTTTTTGACGGTCCAAAATGCATATTTAGGGTGCATCAAAATAATCCATAGGACTCCGGCCGACAAATAAAGTTCTTCTGAACCCAAACGATTGATTATTTTGAGAAACAAAACAATACTTATATATTTTTTAACTACAAATGTTCGCTTCCGTACATTTCTGTGACACGCGCTCATGAGAGGGATGACGTAAGCTCGTTGATAAGGTCACGCGTCATGTAGAGGAGGTGTCAGGAAGCACGTCATTGTTTACATTTGTTTTTATTATTATTTGGAAATGTTTTATTTTATATTGTTTTGAAATTGTTTTGGACTGTTTTGGTTTGTGAACAGCGCTTGGTCTGTGCAAGTTTCTATTGTAAACAGTGACGCGCTTCCTGACTCCTCCACGTGACACGTGACCTTACCAACAAGCATACATCATCCCTCTCATGAGCGCACGTCACAGAGATGTATGGAAGTGAACATTTGTAGTTAAAAAGTATATAAGTATTTTTTTTGTTTCTCAAAATAACCTTTCGTTTATTTGTCGACTGGAGTCATGTGGATTATTTTGATGCACCCTAAATATGCATTTTGGACCGTCAAAAAATGGAGTACATTCACTTGCATTGTTTAAAGGAGGAGGCCTGAAATGAAATGCTAAAAATCTTAAATTCTGTTTTGATGAAAAAAGAAACTCAGATACATCTTGAATGGCCTGAGGGTGAGTAAATTATCAGCAAATTTTCATTTTTGGGTGAACTATTCCTTTAACGATGTTTGCAAGTGCATGTTCAAAGTCAAGTGCAGTGCAGCCTGTGAGAGAGGTGTAATGCGCCACAAAGGAGCTCCAGCACAATAGAGTGATTGATATTGCAGTTCCTCAGAGAAATTAGCTCTTTGTTGACAGCCTGTTTTTCTTTCTGTCAGTGGTGATGGACACCATGGGCCTGTGTGACACGGATCTGCGGGAGCGCGTGACTCAGAGTGCCACTTTACGAGACACGCATACTTTGCTCAAACTCTTCCTCAGCACACTCAACAGGATGGCCCAGACCTCTTCAACTGGCCAGCCTTTGATGCTCCCAGACAGCTCGGAGATCAACCCCACCGACTTAGTGGCTCACTGTGACCTTGACCTGCGGGGCAGGCATGCTGATGCGGAGCAGGTTATCCAGGATTACCTAGAGGTTTGGACTGTTCCTCGTGATGTCACTCAATCTGTTATCTTGGACATGCCTTGATTCTGCAACCTTTCCGCTCTTTAGTTGCTTTGTTAACCTCTAGTCTGTATTTGTAGGAGCAGATGGTCTGCAGTAGGAGCAGTTTGGATGTGTGCAGTCCCTCTTCTAGTATGGAACAGCAGCCCTCTCGTCCAGCAGAAGTCTCACATCAGAGCCACCACTTCTGGAAAACATCCACCACAGGTTCTTACTCACCTGTATCCTTATAAGTCAAACATCTAAGGTTTAAAATCTAAATCAGCTTGTGTGATAAAGCAAGGGCACAAATAAGGGGTATATGCAGAATATATGGCACATATGTCCAAATATGAGCCCATGACCAATAGGCTATAAGAAAGCCTATCTGAAAATAGATAAGACAATAGAAAAATAACCCATAACAAAAAGATTTGTATGGTAACAATTTGGTTTTATATTGGTTTTATATTTAGAGGGTGTTGGTGAGGCTTGTGTGAGTGGAGGGGAGAAGCAGGCAAAGACCACAGGAAAAGTAGTAGATGCCATCCTCGAAAGTGAGTTCAAGAACCTCTGCACAGGGATCCATGAACTGATGGAGGCCCAACATATAATGTACATCTCCCAGATTCCTTTGCCTCGACGTGAGGAGCAGGCCAATTGGTCGTGCCCATCCTTCTCTCCTTTCGTCTCAAAATACGTCACCTCACCACCAGTGCAGGGCTATGTCAACACTCTCTGTGAGAAGATGAGCCAATTGATTTGTGCTCCCAGTTCATCTTTGGAACCTGCGACCATTACGTCACCAGCTGCTGTTGCCCCAGTGCCCACCCCCTTAACTTCTGTCCTGCCCTCTTCTGCCAAGCCGACTAAAGCCCAACACACCCTGCCGTCTCCACCTGTCCCTTGTCACACTAAAACGTCATCTCCAGTGCCTAAGTCTCAAGCTTCGATCAACAAGCCACAAGCCCCTGTACCTACCCCTAAACCTCCCTCTTCGGGCAAGCCTCGCCTTGGCACTGTCAAAGAGGTCCACCTGTTTTCAGAAGAAAAGTCAACTGACCTCAAGAGTACAAATGTTGTAGAAAGCCATATGTGCTCTCCATCAACAGGAAGCAGCAGTCATCCTCCAATTCCTTCAGTATTGGAGATACCCTCAGATCCTAAGCTTGCAGGAACCTCAAGCACTGTGTGCGGCAACATTATTGGCCAGATCAAGCCAGATGTGTTGTGCACACTGGTGGAGATCATGCAGAAGAATGCAGTGAAGTTCTACATTCAGAGAGGAGATGAGGAGAGTGAACTCTGCACTGAGATCAAGGTCTGACGCTCAGTACATAATGTGTCAGTATATTCATTGTGTACTCGCATATTGACTCTGACCTTTGTTTTGAAGCACTCATCTTATCTGTAATTCCTTCCTTGTTTTTGCAGGAGTATTTAAGAAGTCTTGGCAACATTGATTGCAACCCACTGACATACCTAGTGAATAAAAGCCAGCAAAAGTTCATGATCATCATTCAGAATGAGGATATCGCTGCTCATGTACATAAGGTAACTACTAACAAAACTTCAAGTAACTGTTGTATATAACAAACTGAGAGGCATTCACTTTGATATTTTTTTACCTCCATACCTCAATTAGATCCCAGCACTGGTGTCTTTGAAGAAGTTGTCCACAGTTTACTTCGCTGGCGTCGATAGTTTGGACGATGTGAAAAATCGCACTTACAATGAACTTTTTGTGTCAGGAGGTCTCATCGTGTCAGATGAGCTCATTCTCAACCCTGATAATATAACACTAGGTAAGAGCTTCCAAAAATGTGGTGGGTTTGCAAAAACTCTAGGACCATCTGCTATAATCAATGCTGTGATGGTAGAAATATTATGAATTATTTTCTTAGAAACTGTTTAATTGCAGTATTTTGTGCTTTAATTCAGTGTGAATGCAAGTTCTTCCAATGCTCACAATTGAATTGTGCTTGCAGAAAAGCTAAAGGCATTTCTTCAGTTCCTGGAGGAACAGGGCTCACCCTGGAAGTGGAAGGTACACTGTAAGACTCAGAAGAAGCTTAAAGAGCTCAGCAGGTAGAGACCGTTTGAGACTGTTCAGCCAATCCTGACAGAACCTAGTCTCCATCATCTCACTTTACTGACCACTTCACTTTCACAGGTTAAATGCAGAGGCCCTGGATCTGTTAAACCTGCTGACGGCCTATCAAAAGAAACACCTGGTGGAGTTTCTACCTTACCATGAGTGTGACACTCCATCTAAGCAGGCTCCTGATTTGGACTGTCTGGTGAAGTTACAAGCTCAACACACACAGCTCAGACACATCATATTCCTTACAGGTACACTCATCCGGTCTAGGCAAATATTGAGTTTCAGTGGTATTTATGAATAGTAGTATTTCGAAGCTGTTTGAGGTGTTTCTTCTTATGATATGACATTGTTGCTGTGATCATTTGTTTATATACAGAAAGGCATCATGAGACATTCTCACAGTTCTCTGGCAGTGGAGTTATCGTGGCAGGTATGAATGACATCATGAACAACTTCCAGAGTTTGATCAGCATTCCGGAAGTAGTAGTGGATGTCCTAACTGCTCCAGGTAAAACCTGAATGTCTTCACAGTCAACGGCAATGCAGTGATTGCCTAATAGTGCAATCCCTGCTTGTTCAGAAATCATAAGATTAGTTTATGCTCAGAGATCTTCAGTAGTGACATTTAAATCCATGTTGATCGTCTTCTCTTTCACCACTCAGTAGAACCTGATGCAGTGGTAGATGAAGAGGACATGTCCATAGACTCTGAAGATGACATTCTGGTTATCGAAGAGCCTTCCATTCAAACTGAAAATAATCTGGATGGACAGCAGGCCCCTCTGCCCCCTCCGCCTCATACAGATGGGTTTCGTCCTCCTCTCCCTGACCAGCCCCCTTTGGACCCCATTATGGATCCCCCGCCAAACCCTTCCACCTACCCTGCCCAGGGCTCATATGCGGCTGATTACGTGGCTCTCAAATCTGCCATCGCTCAGTATAAAGCCGCCGCTCAGGAGGGAACACCTAAGCCTGAAGTGGAGGACACCCTGGTCAGTTTTGGGGTTAACCCCCACCAGAGCTACCTGTGTCCCAGCTCGGCACAGTGGAGCCCTTACTCTGGATCACCCGCATACCACATGTCCTCTGCGTATTCGTCCCCAGTTAGGGCAGCCTCCAAAGGTTTAGAGTACAGTCAAACTGCCACCCAACCCACCACAAACACCTCGACTTTGCCCATCGCCCAGCCGCCCACCATTCCGACCTCCCTACCCCTCCCTCAGCCCCCTGTTAGCTCAGCGGAGGTGCCTCCGACTCCAGAAACAGCCTCCTCTCTTCAGCCCCCTGACAGTGTGGGAACGACTGGGGCAGCAACAGCAAGCAGTGCAAATCAGGTGGGACTTGCTGGCTCTCAGGATGCTCCGAAAGGTTTAGAGACTGCTTCTTTCTCCTCCTCCTCCCCATCCTCCTCTTCCTCTCTTCACACCACTTTTCCTTCCTTACCAGATGCTTCTATCTTTCCAGCCCTCACTCCTATTCCTCCTGTTCCATCTCTCTATAACTGGGGGCCAACACCGGGGACTCAGCACAGTTATGCTGCAGGACAGAGCGGGGGAGGATTCAGCACTCATCCTACCACCCAAACTGAGGCCACAGGGCCGCTGGGGGCCACAGATGGATTGTGGGTGGGAGGAAGTGAGAGCGGAACCTCTAATAGTCAGGAGGAAGAAGGCACCTCTGCTCCAGCCACCTCTACGGTAGGTCCTGTACTGCATGAGGGAGAAGGCTATAAAAGAGGTGCAATGGATAGTTTGACCTCGTGCACCCAAGGCAGCAGAACTCCAGTGAACTCTTCCTCAGAGAATAAGGGAGGCAGTCAGGTCCCACCCACCAGGGGCGGCACTGCTAGTAGAGGACTCCTGCCCATCCCTGGAGCTGCACGTGGAACCATATGCAGAGGTGGGTCACACGGCAACAATAGCATGTACCATACCAGAGGGGGCATGTCAGGATCTGCTGATATGATGCGTGGTGGCTTCAGGGGTAGAGGAGTACCGCCAGTTCCCATGAGATCTAGACCAGGTTGGGGTCAAATCAGAGGAGGCCCATCCTGTAATTGGGGCTATCCACCTGGGAGGGGAGGGGGTGGACGGCCAGACTACTATTCAGACTACAGCTACAACTAAATGCCATTGGGATGTCATGGCTTCCCTAATAGACTACTGGCATTATAGATGTATATATTTAACTGTAAGAGCACATCAAATCAAAATGTCATCAAGTGTAATGGGCGAAAAAAAAGAAATCTGGTTTTGTATAAATAAGATTTGTGACTCAGTGGCCAGAGTTTCACTGTTTTCAATAATGCTCTTCCTAAACAAATGTTTGGAAAACCTTGTTCATACCACTATATTTATATTGCCAAGAAATGTAATTGCCTTTCAATGTTTCATTTTTGTCAATAGTTTTTGTTTGGATTTTCAAATCGGTTTGTGAACAAGGAGCAAAATGCAGACAATATTTTTTTAAAGAAAAAAAAAGAAGTGAGTCATTCTTCATTTTAGCTGTTTTTGTTTTTTACATTCTTGGTTGTACAGATGTTCTATTAAAACAAGGTTGTATCAAACATTGTGATATTGTGTTCCGTATTAACTCACAGTTGACAATGTGTTAACTCTTTGTATATGTACATAGTTATTTATGATATTATATAAAAAATAATTGTTACAGATTTTCTGTTCCAATGAGATGACTGGATGCCTAAGTTGTTTCATATGACAACATTTGACCTAATGGTTATACAAGCCAGCAGAGGGAGTCATTTCCCATTGATTCTGATGGTGCAACGCCAAGGCAGATGATTGTTTTAATATAGAATTAAGGCAAGAATATGCATCTTGATTTCAAAATGGCAGAAAATGAAACCTCTTTGGAAATGTTTTATTATTTACCAGACAAACAGCTATGCCTCTGACAGTACTATTAATTCCAAAATTGTGGGAACTGCAATGTTAAAAGCATGCTTGAAAACTATTGGTCTTACTGGATTTGCAGTTTAGAAGCAAACTGCTCATCTTCTGCAATGAATAGTATTCTGTATATCATACCTCATAAACAGTCCATCTATTTGTACATTATCTCAGGAACAACAGATGTTCTTGCTATGTGGGCTATATTTAAGGTCGTATGGATTTATCAGTTGTGCTTGTAATATGAACTAAATAAGCATAATAGATGTGGCAGAACAGTATATTATTTTATAAGCATAATGCATCCTAAATAGAAATTTGTTACCTTCGAGACCAATTTCAATAGTAAATTCTGTGTTATGTTTTGTTAATGTACTATAGGTGTGCCATTTACCATGGCTGTTAGTGGATTAATGGTTTTGAGGTAGAAAATATTTTTCGGATGGTTTGGAAATCTGGATTATACAGATAATTCTCATTTGGGGGATCAATTCGCATTCTCCACCCACTTCCTTTCTACATTTCTCACCACCTGAGTTGAGTATTGGAGAGGTAGAACAAAAGATACGACCAAATTACTCCATCTGTGCTGCTTTCTCTACAGCACAAAAAGAAAACATAAAGGATTAAAAAAAAAAAAAAAAGGCTGAACAATTGTTGGAGTGCCTAGTTTGCCCCGAAAAGTAATCTGCTAAAACCTGACCTTCGGTTATCTCGTCTCTCATTTGACAGTCATCTCTAAAAAACAGTGTTGGTATTACACACAATATAGAGGCAAGGCCATAATGAAGTAGTCATTGTTATATAACTGTCTTAATAATGTGTGTAGTGAAGTTGCTGTTGCAAGCAGCTGATTATTAATGTGAACTGTTCTTTTGTTTTGTTTTTTCTCCTTTTTGCAAGGGCAGGAAGATTGAGATCAGTTTGATAACTTAAGAGTGTGCAGGTTATGTATGGTCAAAACAGTCTTTATCTGTCTGACCAAGTATACTTGAGAGTGCATAATCAAATATTTGAAGGAAGGGCAACAAATATGCCGTGATTAAAACACGTTACGTCTCACTGGTGTTTCAGAGCATGCATGTGGATAATGGCAATCAACATGTATACATGTTGGACGAAGTCAAGCTACAGTCCCATTATCTAAGTCTATTAGTCTGACTTCACAAAAATAGGACTGTTTTAGTCTGACTGAAACCAGACTTTTAAAGCATATGCAAACATATAGACAGAGTCTGAGAACAAGATCATTACGCTGGTTAATTGGCAAAAAAATCATCTCATTCAGAATATCTGACAATTTAAAAAAATCATAAAATTTTTTAAACGCAATTTTAAGGTCAAAACGCAAACAGGCATGCACACAACTCTTGGGCACTTTGGATAAGCCTGTAAGAGCGCTGGTTAAGGGGTTTACATGCAGAGCGAAATTGAGGTAATGAGAAACAATTGACGCGTGCTGAGAGGTTAAACCATTTATGACCTTACCCCGATGAAAGACAACCTTTTAAGCTTTTTACATGACCACACATTGCCGGCCTATTCAACCTAATCTGTGCATGTAAAACATGCTTTCTGATGATAGTGCGCTCTCATATCTTGGAAATGCTTTTTTTAATTCTTTAAACTGATCTGAATGCTGTTTATGGAAGCATGGCTTGTGGCCAGGCTTTACAGCTGATGGGCAGCCAGGATGCACGTGTCATCGTATCAAGTGGATTGCTGCAGTTAAACCTGATCACATCTGGAAACGGGCGGCATGGATTAACTCTGTACCTTTGCCTCGGTGCTCTTTCATTTTCATGATTTGCTTTTAGTGAATATTGTGCATGGTGTGGGAGGGAAAATTCTGTCATGGGTGTTTAATCCTCTCCTAATCTAGCACATCCCTGTAATGAAAGAGCATTTTGCTTAATGCAAAGTGGCGAGGATGAATCCTATCACACATAAACAGACATCACTACATTTCTCTGGGTTTTTCTTGTCATCTCACTCCTTTGGCTTTGAGTTGTGGAATTGTTCAACTTCAGAGAACTGTGTGACTGCTAAGAACAACATTTATTTTCATGGCTTTTTACAGAACTTTACCATCATTTTTTACTAATATTGAGAGTTTTTCTTGACAAGGATTAGATGTGTGTAATGTTAATGACCCAGTGGGATTGATCTAGAAGGCCTTCTGTTAAGGATTTAGATCAAGACTGACTAACATGTCATCTCTTTAAATCAACATCTTCTTATAGTTTCATACTGTGTCTGTGAGGTGCCTGTCTTGTGTACATGTGCATGACCCTAAATGTTTTGTACCGCCTTTAAAGGGAGTTTTTATTCTTCTAAAACAACCTAGCATGAAGAGCCTCAAATCTGAGTTTTGCTTGGGGCCCTAAAAATTATAACCCTGCCTCTGTGGGTTTTCAGTGCTTTATTAACAATGTAGTCCTACACGATCATGTACCGCCAGTCTAAGCAAACGGATCACTTCATATTTGCTTAGTTCTGTGAGACAGAAGACACTCTAAATCTGAGGATTAAAATAACAATTTATTAGGGAATTATAGCAGATTAATTGTAAAGCTGCTCCCCATGGTTCAATCAGGCTTAAAAGGATTGTTCACCCAAAAATTCATATTTTGTTATAATTTACTCACCCTAATGTTGTTCCAAACCTGACTATGACTTTCTTTTCATATGGAACACAAAAGGCAGAATGTCAGCCTCAGTCACCAATCACTGTGGCGAGAAAATGTTTTACTAGCACAATCTAGTTCCAGAAGAAAAATATTTATTTTAAATAGGGGGATTGATTTAAAATATAGGGAAAAAAATTTTCATTGGTGAACTGATTATTAATGTTTACTTATAAACCCATGATCCTGAGGGGAAAAAAACACTAATCAGAAAATCGTGGCAAACCTTGAAAAAAGAGCACAGCTGTGACCACCCACTTTCGTGATGTACTACAAATGACGCAATCAAGTCGGTCTGCCTACACTCCCAAACCACTTCAACATGTGGAAATGTCTTACTTTTTTTAAGTTTGTGTTCAGCAGAAGAAAGAAAGTCATACAAATCTGGGATGGCATGAGGGTAAATAAATGATGAATGAATTTTCATTTTTGGATTAACTATCCTTTTAAGTACTAAGTCTTCTACCTTTGTCTTTTTTGACCGATTTTCAAATTCTTTTTTGCTTCTAATTGAAGTTTGTAATGATGTGACTCACCAAAGCTGGTTGGTTTGGTTCATGGCTTAGAATTATTTTATGTAGTACTTTATCAGTTGCTCATGGAAAAAACTGAATGGGAAAAATACTTCCAGAACCAGAATAGCTGAAAAAGTAAGCGGACACTGTTGTGCTTTATTAAAGTAAATGGTGACCGAGGCTGTCATTCCCTAAAATTCTGCCTAACATTTCCTATTGTGTTCCATGGAGGAAAGAAAGTCATTCAGCATTGAAACAACATAAGGATAAGTACATTTTATTTTTTTGGTGAACTATTCTTATGAGAAATCCTGAAGTATTCTGAAGTCACAGGTTTGCTACTCTGAGTCATATCTATCTTTGCAAATTGTCACGTTTTCTGTGTCCCATTGAATTATGGAATGTTCAACAACAAATGCTTCTTTCAGTTGGCCGTTTTCCCCCTCCATTAGTGGCTCAAGAAACACTACATGCCTGTCGGACTGAGACTTGCCCCTCAGTCGATCTCCAGTTGACGGAGCTGCAAAAATAGAGGCCAGAGTGCATCTGTCTTCCCCGAAGGTGGAGATGGCTGGAGAGGGAGGAGGGGGTTTACAGCAACCACAGTGACATGGGGTTAAATACAGATACATGAGTATCAGTACAAGTGTCACAACACAGCCCAACAGGGTGGTGTAGCCAGTGTTGAACGGCTCTTCCATGGAGCGCTGGGCTAAGACAGTAAGGTTCACTTCTCGTGATTCATTGATCATCCTGGTGTTATCCACAGCAGTGCACAGGTAGACCCCTGAATCTGTTGACTGGGCTGCAATAATATCCAGGCTACCATCTTTATTCAGACGTAGGGTTCCATTCTGAATCAGCTGAGAGATGTTCTCTTGATGGGGGATTATCCAACTGTAGGAGAGATCTTCCCCATTCAGGGTTCCAGTGCAGTCCAGTCTTACTTGTTCTCCCTCGTACACAACTTTATCAGTCTTTGGGGAGATGAGGGATATCATCTTCCCTATTGTACAGTTCTCGAATAACTGAGAGGTGCGCAGAAAATGAATTGATATTTGAGGCTCGCCGTACATCAGACACGTATAGTCCTCCTTGTAGTCTTTCACGCTTGCATATCCCTTCTGTTCCCAATGCCAGAACAAGCGATATACAGAGCAATCACACTCCAGGCTGTTGTTGTGCAGGAATAGGCCTCTTTGCACTACCACAGGCAACAACACAATGTCATCCATAGGTAATCGAAACAGGCGGTTGGAGGAGAGGTCTAGCGACACCAGGTTGGGATGGCTTTGCTTGCGAACTGTGAAGAAAGGGAAGTCGGTGATCTGGTTGAGGCTGAGGTAAACCTTTCTGAGATTGCTGAGCCCCATTAAGGTGTTGCTTTCCACACGGGTAAGGCGGTTGTTGTAGAGCAACAACACCTCCAACTCCAACAGGTCCTGAAAGTTGTACTTCCCCACCACCTGTAATTTGTTGGAGGAGAGGTCCAGATATCGTAGACTGCTTATGTTATGGAAAGCTCCTGGGCTGAGCAACGAGATGTGGTTATGGGACATATGCAAAGTGTGCAGCCTTGGGAGCCCATAGAAGGTGCCTGCTGCCAGCCAGGTTAGTCTGTTATGACTGAGATCCAGGACAGAAGTTGTGAAAGATATTGGAGAGGAAAATCGGTCCAGACCCAGCGAGCCACAATTTAGGATGTCAGAGGTGCACAGGCAGCCATGAGGACAGCTGGCCCACGAGAACCGAACCAAGAGTGAGATCAAAACCGTACAAGATATAGAGGTCATTCTTTTGGTTGCACGTACAAGAGTACAGATTACACCTGAAACAGCGTCGGCACAGTAGGAAAACCAATAGATACAGAAAGCCCTCTGTTCTTAAATCCTAGAAAGGACGTTTTACATCTGTCATATCCTCCAAATGATGTTGTGATTCACAGATGGGCATTTAATTCACTCTGTACAGTAATACCAGATGGGCAGTATCTGGAGCAATGAATGAATTAAGAATATAACACCCTCCTTTTGCTATATTTATTTAAAATATATGTCATTCCACATCTGTTAACTTATTCTAATAACACAATGTACACAAATATGTTCTGGAAAGCCTACCAGAAAGTTGCATAGTCACTCAGAACCTTCTTAGGTCTGGTATCTCTGTGCTCACTTTGCTGTAATGATCCATATTTATAAGTTATTTATGAACATTGTTCTGATCAAAAAACGTCCAAAAAGTCCACAGCGTTTTCCAGGTTGTAAACAAAACTTGCTCCTTTCCTTTCACAGTTCCTCTCAGGTTGAGTGTGCGTGTTGTTTGTAGAATGTCGTTTCATTGAGTGATGAGTCCACAGAGTGCAGTACTAATCTCTCCCCAGCCTTTCCTGTTTTCTATTCAGAGCACTGCCTCACGTCTCTCCCTCTCGCTCTGTGAATATTCCTGATATGACTCTCTTTTTATCTTTCTCTCACTCTGTATCTTTCTCTCTCCCATTGTTTGGTTCCTTTAATCCCCTCTGGATTTGTATCTTTCTGTTTCCCTTTTTTCCCCCCACACAGCACTTAAATCTCTCTTAAAAGTATTTCAAATGCTGTGTGTTTGTGGCATCTTACATTTCATGAAAATCATAAAAACATTTGGACTAGGATGAGAGAGAATCTGTTTGTATGGCATGAGGTACCAGTCAGCTTGGAAACTGCAGTTTTGACTCCTCATCTCCATAGCTAGGCAGTGTTTGGCAGCTGTTGTTAGTTGTCTTGGTCATGGTGGTCCTCAGGGAGTTGATTGCGGTCACACTGCATATATATATATATATATGGGAGAGAATTGAGAGTTTATGGATCATTTCGATTGAGGAAAATAATTTAAAAAAATGTTTTGACATAATGACACTTACTTTTAATAATTATGTCATTCAAAGCACCATGAGTGCATAAATGTGGACAATACAAGCAAACAGTTAAGCATAATTTGGAAATATAATGGCTCTAGGAGTCAAAACAAGTCAGTATCTGTGCATAAAGCTGTGAAAAGGAATTATATGTTTGTATTAATGTTTGCTTGCCTTACTGTTAGGGTGCCTTCTCTTCAGAAACACTAACACATTGCATAGCTTTCAGACAGCAGTCACACTGAAGCGCACAGAGAACTCCCACACACCAAAGTCAAATACAGAGAGATGTCTTACAATATTACTGAAAATGATGGAAGATGGCTTTGCAAAGTAGATCTACTCCACATTCACATGATGTGGGCACGTTATGAAATGCTGAATGTGTGGGAAATGATGAGATTAATTTAGAGGAAGAAGCTTTGAACTCAGTTGTAGCCTCAGATTTCCTGTACAAACCATTTAATACACGGCAGTGATTTATATCCTTGAATCAATACTTTACTTACCTTTAAAGTTCACGTCTCTCTCTCTCTCTCTCTCTCTCTCTCTCTCTCTCTCTCTCTCTCTCTCTGTGTGTGTGTGTGTGTGTGAAATGTCCATGAGGTTGTTAGTCAGTTTTAGCTGAATATTTTCTAATGTCTTTTTGAGGCGTTGAATTAAAGGATAATTCACCCAAAAATGAAAATTCTCTCATCATTTATTCACCCTCATGCCATCCCAGATGTGTATGACTTTCTTTCTTCTGCAGAACACAAATGAAGATTTTTAGAAGAATATCTCAGATCTGTAGGTCCAAACAACGCAGGTCAACAGGGTCCAAAAGTCTGAATCTCAAAAAAGCACATAACGGCAGCATAAATGTAATCCATATGACTCCAGAGGTTTAATCCATGTCTTCCAAAGCTATATGATAGATGTGGGTGAGAAATAGATCAATATTTAAGTCCTTTTTTTTCGCCATATATTCTCCTCCCTACCTAAAAGGTGGTGATATGCACGAAGAATGTGAATTGCCAAAAAAAGGAGGAAAGAAAAGTGCTTAGGATATTTATTGTAAAAAATAACTTTAATGTTGATCTGTTTCTTACCCACACCTATCATATTTATTCTGAAGACATTTATTTAACCACTGGAGTCGTATGGATTTATTTTATGCTGCTTTTATGTGCTTTTTGGAGCTTCAAAGTTTTTTTACCCTGTTGACTTTCATTGTATGGACCTACAGAGCTGAGATATTCTTCTAAAAATCTTCGTTTGTGTTCAGGAGAAGAAACAAAGTACTGCACATCTGGGATGGAACGAGGGTGAGTAAATGGTGAGAGAATTTTCATTTTGGGTGACCTGAACCTTTAAAATTGAGTTTGTTGTATCGCGCCCTCTAGCGGTGCCATGGCGTGGGCTACAGAGCGCAAGTGTGGGAGAGTTGCGCGAATCTCTCACACGAGGATTCTTCATATTTTTATAATATATTTATTTTTATTTTTATTTATAGATATTTTTAAGAGTTTTCTTTAGATGTATTTGTTTGGCCTCTGGTCAAATGTTCTACCAATGTCTATAGCAAAGCTAATAGATTTTTAAAAATCAAAAGCAAATAGACATGAAAATATCTACTTATATACACAGCCGGTAGATGGAAGCACCTACACATGTGATAAACTGACTGAACCCGGACAAGTGGAGACCAGGGCTTGTTGTCACTCAGAGAAGAATAACTGTAAGAGGTCTGTACAGTCAGATTTAAATCAAAAGTCCAGTTGCTTGTTTTCTTTAGCAGTCTACTTGTTTTGAATGTTGGTTTCAAATACCTATTCAAAAATTAGGATACTTATGTGAATTCTATCCTTCAAACTAAAATTCCAATATCATCACATTTTTGTAGTAGTCGTTGGGTAAACAAGTGACAACAAGTTGGGTAAACACAATAAAACACACTTGGACACATTTACTCGCCCTAGCTTTATTTCCAAACCCTTATGACCTTCTTTTTCTTCCGTGGAACACAAAAAGAGATGTTAGCAACATGAAGCTACACACAGGTCAAACTGAAGTCAAGGACATTTTTCATACATGTCAGGTTGTCATTGTGGAAGATGGCTTGTGAAAGATTTTAGATAGTGTTTTTATCTGTCAATAAACAACAGGTTCTTATTCTGAAAATGAACTTACCCCTGCTATAAACTTAGTGTGACAGCATGTTTCGCTAAACGGTGTTAACATCATTTCTTTACAATGTTTAATTATTTTATTCTACCTTTGTTTCAGGGTTTGAAAGATGTGTTGGCATATCAGTGCTGTGCTTGAGGAGTCTGGTGACTGAAGCATCAATTTCCTCCCGCTTACCTCCTGCCTTGAGTAGTGGACTCACACAGAGACTCTGCAGATGTGGTCAATTTGGAACAACAGGCTGTAATTTCTCCTCAAGTGAATGTGCTGATGTAACCAAATGATTGAGTTCACCAAGGATAAAGTGAGGAGAGTCATAATTAGTAGGCTAACACTGAACTGTCTGTGTGTGTATACAGGTGCATCTCAATAAATTAGAATGTCATGGAAAAGTTCATTTATTTCAGTAATTCAACTCAAATTGTGAAACTTGTGTATTAAATAAATTCAATGCACACAGACTGAAGTAGTTTAAGTCTTTGGTTCTTTTAATTGTGATGATTTTGGCTCACATTTAACAAAAACCCACCAATTCACTATCTCAAAAAATTAGAATACATCATAAGACCAATAAAAAAACCAAACATGTTTAGTGAATTGTTGGCCTTCTGGAAAGTATGTTCATTTACTGTATATGTACTCAATACTTGGTAGGGGCTCCTTTTGCTTTAATTACTGCCTCAATTCGGCGTGGCATGGAGGTGATCAGTTTGTGGCACTGCTGAGGTGGTATGGAAGCCCAGGTTTCTTTGACAGTGGCCTTCAGCTCATCTGCATTTTTTGGTCTCTTGTTTCTCATTTTCCTCTTGACAATACCCCATAGATTCTCTATGGGGTTCAGGTCTGGTGAGTTTGCTGGCCAGTCAAGCACACCAACACCATGGTCATTTAACCAACTTTTGGTGCTTTTGGCAGTGTGGGCAGATGCCAAATCCTGCTGGAAAATGAAATCAGCATCTTTAAAAAGCTGGTCAGCAGAAGGAAGCATGAAGTGCTCCAAAATTTCTTGGTAAACGGGTGCAGTGACTTTGGTTTTCAAAAAACACAATGGACCAACACCAGCAGATGACATTGCACCCCAAATCATCACAGACTGTGGAAACTTAACACTGGACTTCAAGCAACTTGGGCTATGAGCTTCTCCACCCTTCCTCCAGACTCTAGGACCTTGGTTTCCAAATGAAATACAAAACTTGCTCTCATCTGAAAAGAGGACTTTGGAACACTGGGCAACAGTCCAGTTCTTCTTCTCCTTAGCCCAGGTAAGACACCTCTGACATTGTCTGTGGTTTAGGAGTGGCTTAACAAGAGGAATACGACAACTGTAGCCAAATTCCTTGACATGTCTGTGTGTGGTGGCTCTTGATGCCTTGACCCCAGCCTCAGTCCATTCCTTGTGAAGTTCACCCAAATTCTTGAATCGATTTTGCTTGACAATCCTCATAAGGCTGCAGTTCTCTCGGTTGGTTGTGCACCTTTTTCTTCCACACTTTTTCCTTCCACTCAACTTGCTGTTAACATGCTTGGATACAGCACTCTGTGAACAGCCAGCTTCTTTGGCAATGAACGTTTGTGGCTTACCCTCCTTGTGAAGGGTGTCAATGATTGTCTTCTGGACAACTGTCAGATCAGCAGTCTTCCCCATGACTGTGTAGCCTAGTGAACCAAACTGAGAGACCATTTTGAAGGCTCAGGAAACCTTTGCAGGTGTTTTGAGTTGATTAGCTGATTGGCATGTCACCATATTCTAATTTTTTGAGATAGTGAATTGGTGGGTTTTTGTTAAATGTGAGCCAAAATCATCACAATTAAAAGAACCAAAGACTTAAACTACTTCAGTCTGTGTGCATTGAATTTATTTAATACATGAGTTTCACAATTTGAGTTGAATTACTGAAATAAATGAACTGTTCCACGACATTCTAATTTATTGAGATGCACCTGTATATGTCTGTGTGTTTGTCCATGCACAATGTATCTTTGTCTTTGTTAGTTTGCAAGATGTAATAAAAAACATTCATCAGAGTGAACAGTAAGTCTTAAGTGTTAACAGTAAAACAATAAGAGTTAATGCTTGGAAACAAACAGGAGAGCAGAGACTATTCCCCTATTTATTTTATTTGCTTATACCTCACAATGATTATGATACATTAGAATTGACATATGCACTCTTTTTCTTAGAGGTGAACAGTTTATTTCACTCAGTACTGTTTGCATGGATAATATAGCAAATACTTCAAAAATCTGTTTCCTCTGCTATGTTGCTCTCTCTCTTTCTCTCTCAGATGCACACATGCATTTAACCCAGTACACCAATGTGTGTTTTGCTCGTTAATAGTCTTTGTGGTAGTCAGAGATTTCTTATTTAATGCTAAATTAGGTTATTTTGCTTAATAAGCCCACTTTAAAGTGCAGTAGGGTACAGCTTGATTTTATGCCACAGCACTAAGGGTATTGTGCTCTTTTGCCTAATGACTCAAAAATAATTTAAAGGTTTACATTATCGCTCCATTTCCTGGGAATGTTGAATATGTTCCATTGTTGTTGTCCAAAAAGAAAAAAGATCACTGTTAAAAAGATACTCAATGCATCATTTGGGGTTCCTCAGCTGCCACACCTCAGTTGAACCCTCTGGAGATCCTCCAAGCAACCTTTAAAGGAGCCTCAAATATCCCATTTATGTCCTCAAAGAACTTCAAGGTATATTTCAAGAGCATCAAAGCATTTTCCTTATGATGGGGTGAAGGAACTGTTGATAGTCCTTAGAGTTCTTCAAGCCACTAAGAGTAAAGATGAAAAAATGAAAATGAATGAAAAATTCAATGCTGGATCTTGGGAGGATAATGACCTTTAAAGGGATAGTTCACTCAAAAATGAAAATTCTCTCATCGTTTACTCACTCTCATGCCACCCCAGACGTGGATGACTTTCTTTCATCTGCTGAACACAAACAAAGATTTTTAGAAGAATATTTCAGCTCTGTAGGTCTATATAATGGAAGTGAATGGTGGCCAGAACTTTTAAGCTCCAAAATCCACATAAGGGCAATATAAAAGTACTCCAGACGACTCTGGTGGTTAAATCCATGTATTCAGACATAATATGAAAGGTGTGGGTGACAAACAGGTCAATATTTAAGTCCTTTTTTATTATAAATTCTCCTCCCTGCTCAGTCAATCTCCATGTGGTGATGTGGCCGTGGCCGAGCAACATCTGTGGAGAGCGAGGCCGGGAGAGGAAGTGCGTTAAGGATCGACACCTGTGGGAAATCACCTCTAACAGCTGTTTTGTGTTGCAGTGAGAGCTGGAGGGTGTTAAAAGGGCAGTCCAAACTGCCAGAGGAGAGAGAGACACACACAGCAGGGATTGTGTGCATATTTAATGTTATGCTGAAAAGCAAATCTTTGTGTGTGTAACACTGAAAAGTGTGATGATAAAACTTACTGTGGCAGCGGGGGCGTGGTCAAGCATCTCTCCGGAGAGAGAGAAAGCGGTAAGGGTGCTTACACCTGAGCTAAATTATGTCTAACACCTGTCTCTAATTTCAGTGAGCACGGGGAGAGCGGCATAAATAGAGACACACCGCAAATAAAAGAGAGAGAGAGCCTGGGCACGACAGACCCGAACCAGAAGCAAAGAGTTTTTATCAAAAATAATGAGAGTTTATTGTGTGAAGCGGTGTGTGATAGTGGATTAACTTAGTGCATAACGCAAGACTGTAAGACTGTAATTGTGCTGCAGTCAGAGAAAATAAATCCTTACCTGAACCAGGAAAGCTGCTTCTCGTTTCCTCCTTACACTTACGTTGGATTGTTTATCCAGCTCCCGCTTCCTCCTTCATGAAAGAACGAGTGAACTATCACAGTGGTGCTGAAACCCGGGAATTAGGAGGAAGAAAATGCCGTCATGGAGTCCTCACCGCTGGCCAAAGTGTTCAAGACCCTCGCCAGCATCCACCAAGCCCAAAATCAGTCTCTGCTTGAGCTGTGTATGGAACAGGAGCAGTGGTTCCAGGCGCTCTTCCAGGCTCAAGCGGAGGGACGGCAGGTGCCTCTGCTTCTCCAGTCCCGTAAGCCGTTCAACCCTGTGTTTTTCCTTAACCCTCTCCGCTCTCCCCCTGGTCATTCCAGGCCCGATGCCCCACGATGGAGGTGGAGACATTGGTCTGGATCCCTGATGCACCACAGGTTGCCCCCAATCGAGCAGGAACATACCAGATACCTGTGCATATTAATGGGGGAACATACAAAGCCTTAGTGGATTCAGGTTGTAATCAAACCTCCATTCACCAAAGCTTGGTTCAGTCCGAGGCTTTGGATACAGGCCTGCGGGTGAAGGTAAGGTGTGTGCATGGAGATATTCAAAATTACCCTGTAGTGACGGTCATTATTCAGTTACGAATAGTTCAGTTACGCCTCTCCCATCCACTAATTTTGGGTACGTATTGTCTGGAATTTACAACTTTATTGAGGGGAATGTGTGTGGATGGGCCCTGCAACAAAGTGTATCGGTGTGTGGTGTGTGATCCGCTGGCTGGGGAGGCAGTGCCAGGGCCATTGTGTGGATTATAAAAAAGTAAATGCGGTGTCTAAATTTGATGCATACCTGATGCATCGGGTTGATGAGCTGCTCGATAGGTTAGGCGAAGCTCGCTTTTAGTCAACACTGGATCCCCTTAACTCCCGTGTCTCATGAAAAGACGCCATTTTCCACACCATTCAGATTACACCAATTTGTGACGCTTCCATTCAGTTTGTTCAGAGCCCCGGCTACATTTCAGCAGCTCATGTACAGAATCCTCAGACTGCATGCTGCTTATGCCACTGCCTATCTAGATGACATCATCATTTTCAGTAATGATTGGTAGCGGTACCTGCGGCATCTGAGGGCTGTCCTGAGGTAGTTGAAACCAAAAGAAGTGCACAATTGGGTGAGTGGAAGTACGGTATCTGGGCTTCCACTTGGGTCATGGGCAGGTGCGGCCCTAAATTGATAAGACAGCAGCGATTGCAGCCTGCCTGAGTCCTAAGACCAAACAGGAGGTGAGACAGTTCCTGGGGCTGGCTGGCTATTATTGTAGGTTTGTGCCTAATTATTCGACTGTCACCAGCCAGCTGACTGATCTTACTAAAAAAGGGGGCACCAGATCTGGTCCAGTGGACATGTGACGTGTGACCTTACCAACGAGCTTACGTCATCCCTCTCATGAGCGCACATCACAGAGATGTACGGAAGCGAACATTTGTAGTTAAAAAGTATATAAGTATTGTTTTGTTTCTAAAAATAATCAATCGTTTGGGTTCAGAACAACTTTATTTGTTGACTGGAGTCATGTGGATTATTTTGATGCACCCTAAATATGCATTTTGGACCGTCAAAAAATGGAGGATATTCACTTGCATTGTTTAGAGGAGGAGGCCTGAAATGAAATCCTAGAAATCTTAAATTCTGTTTTGATGAAGAAAGAAACTCAGATACATCTTGGATGGCCTGAGGGTGAGTAAATTATCAGCAAATTTTCATTTTTGGGTGAACTATTCCTTTAAAGCCTGATGTATCAAATATGATACAAAATAAAATAAAAAAAAATGTTTACTGTGTTTATAGGTTCAAAAAACAGCTCCATTAAAAACATTTTTTTGACTTATTTAATATGGCAGGCTTTATAGGGTTAAACATATGTTGACCTTTTGTGAGGCATCACAGAATATGGGATCACTGTTAGTTAAATGAGGGTGGGGGTGTGCCCCCTCACTTTGACCACTGTGGCCCTAGCTACAATGATATAGGGCCTATCTGACCAAACTATTATAACTTCCCCACACATATGGGAAAACACATGTTCAATGCCCACATATGGAGTAAGTTGACAAAGTGGAACCTGCCATTAAACAGCCTATTATAGGCTTTTAGAGCAAAATGTTAACAATAAAACAATTAAGAAACACAAAATAATTCACAAAGTGAAAACTATAAAAAAAAATAAAATAAAATAAAATAAAATAAAAAAATGTATAAAATGTCAAAACATTGTTTTGAAAATAAAAATAAAAATAATTATTAATCAATTATGTTCAATTTATAACGTATAAAACATGTGCTAAATTGCCCCGACCTGATATTTATGAAAAATGCCATTGTCCTGATAAAAAATGTGACAACTTCGCTGTGTAGGCCTATGACAAATAGCCCATGTAATTCGTCACAGAAACACTGAAACCCCACCATCACCATCCCGTCCAGTTTTTATTACTGTTGACCACAAAGGGGCAGTGGTGTTTCAAACGACAGTGTGCTCAGATGCGCTTCATTAGTGATGCTTTGTCAGGGACAGCACCCCCATAACCCGTGTTATTTGTCATAATAGTCGGAGCACACGAGGCGCAGGAGCGTTTGCAGGAGGCTTGCAACAGGATCACCAATTCTTCATTTTATCAAGGTGATGCTTAAAATTGACATTGCGCGTTCTGTTGGAATCTACAGTTAGAACACTTGGGATAGAAATATAAATAAATGCAAAAAATAAAAATAAGATTTATTTTATGGTCTTGTAATGTAACTCTGAACTCGTCATGAATTGGTATAGTCTAGAAATTACTCACTTTAAATAATCTGTATTTTTCCCCCAGTCATTTTTCATTCACATTTTTTTTCAGTCATTACAAATAATAAATGCAAAGCGGCTGTTTGATTTATTCATAATTCGGTTGACTTAAAAATCACTTAAAAATTATGCAAGTTATAAAATATTTGTTTTCGTGAAAAGAAACATGTATTTGCTCTTAAAATTACTGGAATAAATGGGTTCCATGGTGCAGAGAGCGCGTTGTGAGCATTCAGGGTAGGGCGAAGTAAGTGATGCTGATCCATTGGAGATCCTCGCGCGAGGAGCATCTGTCCGAAACCAGAGAGCGAAATCACTGGCAAAACGCATCCGTCTGAGGGAAGTACTTCGAGATGTTAATCTGACTGAAGTTTGATGAAGGTTTCTCCAATTCAATGACGTTTGGACATTTGCTTGAGTAGGACAAAAGAAAAAAGAAAAAAAAAAAAAAAAAGGTAATACAAACAAGAATGTTAACATTGAAAGTTTTGTATTGTTGTTTTGCATTTGCTCGCATGTTTAGGCGCTGACCACAGTTTGTGCTTATTTACGCGAAGGGCCACCTCTATAGCATATTATCACTTTATTTCAATATAAATGACGTTTAAATTATAAAATGATCCCCCCGTCGGATAGTTATGTTAGACATTTTAGAAATGGCTCGACTGATTATAAACACAGCATTGGTTAAAATTTAGGAAAGCAGATCTTGGATAGCGCTTAAAATAGGCTATTTTGTTGCAACGAGTATCTTAATGATTTATTCTGTTGTTTTAGGGGGAGTAAAGTTTTGGTTGAGCTAGTATACTGCTGTTAAATGCATTTTTCTATAAGTTTCAAGACTTTGTAAAGAGGTGCAGTCTGTTGCCATGCACGGAGCGTCTTCAGTGTGTTTTCACGGGTTTTGGAGATGCTTTCCCGCATTGGATCTCAGCACTGCCACAACCCAGCTGTTCTGAGTCTGAACTGGAACAGGAGTGCTGCATATCTCTCAAGGGTTTGTTAAGAATGGCTATTTATGTTCCAGATAATGGTCGTTTAACTGAGCACGCTTATCATGCCATTCGCTTGATTAAACCAATCCAATAACAACACAAGTGCTGTCATAGTCTCAGTACACAGTACGTCCATAATCGCGCTAATTTGATCACCTGTTTCGTGGATCCTCTGTTTCATCTAAGGGCATTTTAAATTTTGTGACTAACGTTTCAGCAAAGACATTTTTACAAAGCTCTCAGTAATAAAGCCCATAATGGTGCCCTTTATCTATTATCCTTGCAATTACTCTTTATAACCTGTCTTCAGGTTTCCTTTAATCACTACTTTCACCAGTGTTTTCAAGTTTGCATTCCTTAATATTTATTCATTTAGGAGACGCTTTTATCCAAAACGACATAAATGAGGGGGTTAAACAAGCAGTTTGGTTTCAGAAAGGAGCCAACGATATTAGCAGTGCCACAAAATCTAATTTCAATAGTAATAGGTTTCATACATTTCAATACTAATAGGTTTAAAACATTTAATTAGAATTCAGCTCAGCCCACAATCAAGTTCTTAGATAATGTGGTCTTGAAGTGTTTTATTGAGTGCCAGACGATGCAGGGTTCAAATCGTGCCCAAGTGGCTAGAGGGAACTTTAATGTGCTTTTTTTATGTGAGTGAGCAAAAAAAAAAAAAGGATTATGCAGAGTGAGATAGTCTAAAATCTGATAACAGATGAGTTAATCACAGATATGAAAAAAAAAAAGAAAAAAAAAAGGGTCTAGAAATGCATAGGCCTCGCTCATAGCTTTTAATATGGCGGACCTGTGAATTCCTAATAATTTATAAATGTCAAACTTTCTAGTTAGCCACCTTCGCTCTATTTGTTGGTTAAGGTCATGTTTTAAATACAGTGCTGTGTTTCACACTAAACTCTTTCACTAAATGATAACATCTCATGCTTATCCCTGGAGGTGGTAATAACTGCCTTACATGCATATGATAACCTTTGTCTGCTTGCTGATAATTTTCATAATCGTTAGAAAAATTAACGTACACTTTCTCCCAATTACACCACAGGCTGATATGCATGTGGCTGCTTTGTCGTCTGGTAACTAATGAGCAGCATAATGAGTTGTGTGTGTAGTTTTATGATTTGAGGGACTTGCCCCTTCTTCCCCTTTCAAAGCGACCTGACACCATTTCTAGTAAATAGCACAAAGTCCCGGGAAAGTCGTACTGGTAAGCCCTTTAAACCTGGCACCATGAAGGCAGATGCTCAAGGGCTGATTCATAGAAAGCATTTCATATCAGGAAACTGCAGATTGTGCCAAGATCAAGTAAAGAAAGTGAATGAGAGACTGAATGTCAATTAGCAAAGCTCTATCATTCAACAAAGCCCCATCATTTCACAGTTTCACTGTTTCATATATATCAATCCATATTCTAGCGCTTCACAACTGACTGCCTAATCTAGTCATTGGATTTAATTAATTTTCATTGAGGAGGGGGCTGGTTGGGTGAATGGGGGCAGCTTTATTTCAGCCCTTTGCTGTTCTGTCAAACATATGAGGTGACGTATAGTCCAATCAGTTTCAAAGCTAGAGATATTATAGAGGTGGATTAGGTCAAATGCTCCCAAGTGGTATGAATTAAGGAGACAAAATGTTCATGCATGGATTTTCAATTAACGTCTTATTGGTCCTGTGCGTTATATAATCTCTATTTACTTATGGATATTTTGAAGGTTAGATGAGATATTCGGCCTCTGATCTCCTCAAATTCATAACCAGAGGGAATTTGAAAGATGGCAAATAATGACCTGTAGTGATTCTCTTCTAATTGGACATTGCTGTGTAAGGCAGGGCCTGGCTTTCTATGGAGTGCTCTTCTAGTCTGAGAGGGGCCACCACAGAGAAATGATGTGGTCACAGGTGATGGATGGCCTCTCAGCACACTCACTTAGCCAGCAGCCTCTGGGTCCCCCTACACCCTACAGAGTGTACAACATTAATTATAGAGTTGTTAATCGCAATCCACAGAACACGTTCACTTAAAATGCTTTGAATTTCACACCACCCACGCACACAACAACACATACAGTATACCTGTGAAGACACTGACTGTTTGCAGAAAGGTTAGTTATTTGACAACAGTGACTTTGAGATGCAGGAAATGCAGAGAGAAGAAAGGGGCATAGCATGTTGATACTCTAATAATACATTTATGAATTTGCATTATCAAGTTCTTCTCTATGTCCTCTATTTTAAAGGGACAGTTCACCCAGACATTCAAATTCAGTCATCACTCACCCTCTTGTCATTCCAAACATGCACTTTCTTACTTCTGTGGAACACAAAAGGAGAAATATTGAAGAATGTTGATGCTGCTTTTTCCCATAATCAAAGTGATTAGAGACTGAGGCTGTGAGTCCCTATTATTATGCCTAACTCCTTTAGTGTTCCACAGGAGAAAGACATATATACAGGTTTAGAACAAATAAATAATGACAATTTTTATATATGTTTTTTTCTATCCCTTTAAGAGTATGTCAGGATATGTCCCAGGTCACAAAGAGCAACAGATTGTTGTTTTTATAAACAATGTTTTTATTAGTTGTTAGAAAGCTAGATAGAAAGCTGAGCTCTATACCAGGAAGATGACTAAAAATGGCAAAAAATGTAATCCAAACGACAGGTCTTTCTTATAAAAAATTATATACTGTAAGTCCCTTGGCTTCACAAGGCACATTTCTCTATTTGTGGAATGATTATGTGTGTGTGTGTGTGTGTGTGTGTGTGTGTATGTGTAAGAACAAGAAAGACTCAGAGTGGAATGAAGGGATAATATGAGAGCTATTTTACAGGGAAGCTGGATTTTGTGCTCTGTCTTAAGTGGTGCTGCTCATTTCCACTGGACTGCAGATTATTACAATGATGATCCTTTTCTTATTGCTTGTCCTCCTCGTGATGACAGGTTTCTCACAAGTTTTGAACAGTTAATTAGGGAAACCAAATACACTAACCATTAAACCAAATGATTCATAAAATAAGTAAAATTGCTTTAAAGAATCGTTCACCCAAAAATGAAACTTCTGTCAATATTTACTCACCCTCATGTTGTTTCAGACCTGACTATTGTTGTAAAATGGAGCACAAAATAATATATTCTTCTGAAGAATGTTCATGCTGCTCTTTCATATACAACAAATGCATGTAGTGACCAAGGGCTTTCAAGCTCCAAAAATGTTGAAAAAGCACCATATATAAAGTTTCCATAAAAGGTCCATAGGACTTGTGTGCTATGGTTGTGCTCAAAAGTTTGCATACCCTTGGAGAATTGGTAATATATGTACCATTTTTAAAGAAAACATGAGTGAGCAGGCAAAACACATTTCTTTTATTTCTTATGGGACTCATATTCAACTGTAGGTTATAACAGAATGGCACAATCATAAAACGAAACATGGCAACAATGAAAAAAATAAAATGACCCCTGTTCAAAAGTCTGCATACCCTTAGTTCTTAATACTGTGTATTGCCCCCTTTAGCATCAATGACAGTATGCAGTCTTTTGAAATAGTTGTCTATGAGGCCCCAAATTCTTGCAGGTGGTATAGCTGCCCATTCGTCTTGGCAAAATGCCTCCAGGTCATGCAAAGTCTTTGGTCGTCTTGCATGAACCACACGTTTGAGATCTCCCCAGAGTGGTTCGATGATATTAAGGTCAGGAGAGTGTGATGGCCACTCCAGAACCTTCACCTTTTTCTGCTGTAACTACTGGAGGGTCAACTTGGCCTTGTGCTTAGGGTCATTGCCATGCTGGAAAGTCCAAGAGTATCCCATGTGCAGCTTTTGTGCAGAACAATGCAAATTGTCTGCCAGTATTTTCTGATAACATGCTGCATTCATCTTGCCATCAATTTCCACAAGATTCCCTATGCCTTTAGAGCTCACACACCCCCAAAACATCAGTGAGCCACCACCATGCTTCACAGTGGGGATGGTATTCTTTTCACTATAGGCCTTGTTGACCCCTCTCCAAACATAGTGTTTATGGTTGTGACCATAAAGCTCTATTTTGGTCTCATCACTCCAAATTACAGTGTGCCAGAAGCTGTGAGGCGTGTCAAGGTGTTGTCGGGCATATTGTAACTGGACTTTTTTGTGGCATTGGCGCAGTTAAGGCTTCTTTCTGGCAACTCGACCATGCAGCTCACTTTTATTCAAGTATCGTCGTATTGTGCTCCTTGAAACAACCACACTGTCTTTTTCCAGAGCAGCTTGTATTTCTCCTGAGGTTACCTGTGGGTTTTTCTTTGTATCCCGAACAATTCTTCTGGTAGTTGTGGCTGAAATCTTTCTTGGTGTACCTGACCTTGGCTTGGTATCAAGAGATCCCTGAATTTTCCACTTCTTAATAAGTGATTGAACAGTACTGACTGGCATTTTCAAGGCTTTGGATATCTTTTTATATCATTTTCCATCTTTATAAAGTTCCATTACCTTGTTACATAGGTCTTTTGACAGTTCTTTTCTGCTCCCCATGGCTCAGTATCTAGCCTGCTCAGTGCATCCACGTGAGAGCTAACAAACTCATTGACTATTTATACACAGACACTAATTGCAATTTAAAAAGCCACAGGTGTGGGAAATTAACCTTTAATTGTCATTTAAACCTGTGTGTGTCACCTTGTGTGTCTGTAACAAGGCCAAACATTCAAGGGTATGTAAACTTTTGATCAGGGCCATTTGGGTGATTTCTGTTATCATTATGATTTAAAAAGGAGCCAAACAACTATTTGATGATAAATGGCTTCATATGATCACTATTTCTGCCAGGGTATGCATACTTTTGAGCACAACTGTATATTCTAAGTTTTCAGAAGCCATAAAATAGCTTTATTTGAAGAACAGACCCAAATATAAGTTGTTATAAACTTCCCTCTGCTGGAGCTCAGAAATCTTATTCACACTTCTGCATATTCAAAATTGGTGCATCGCGATTGGTCACAAACCGTGCAAGAACCAATGCTGTTTCCCATCTATGATCGCGTTTACATGCATAGCAATGCACTGATAAAAACAACAACGCAAGTAACCCGAATTTATATGAGGTTTGAAATCATCAGATTATTTCCTGTTTTTGATGTCAAAACATAAACAGGCACTTGTGCACATTGGATAAGCCGGTAAGAACACTGGTAAAGGTGTTTACATACAACGTAAAATCAGGGTAATGGGCAAAAGTCTACCCATGTTGGTGATATTTTGCTTAAACTGTTTATGTCCTTACCCCGATAAAGGAAAGATGTTTAAAGCATTTACATGACCACACACATTAGCCCTTTTCACACATACAGCCTTATTGAGAAAATATACTGCAATTTTGTGTGAACAAGTCCCTTTTGAAAATATTCCCTAAATGAGAATTTGTACCATTACCTATAAATGTCAATATTGATGGTATGTGTGAACAGAGCCATAAGATTAAATGTAAGACAGTTCTGACGGAGATGACGCAATTACTCCGTGCTGTAACACCGGTGAATCAGAAGAAAAATGTAAACAAATTTTCAGATAGTGAAACCTGAGCACTTCTCTTCGTCTGATCAAATGAAGAAATTTAACAACAGCTTAAAAGAACAGTAAGTGATTCCGTTACGTACGATAAAATCACCTGCCTCCTTCAGGAACGTACAGACCTCTTTGTAGTGAGATACGTATACAACTGGACTTTTCAGCCGCAGATAGGTTCTCTGCCTTCGGATGCTAGCGACAGCATTTTGTTCAGATTATCAGATTATTTGAAGTTGTCCAGCCTGGTCTCATGAAATTTATGTAAACATGACAACATTTTTGCAATTCAAAATGTACGTGCTGTTTAACAAGTTTGGCTGCAGGTTTCCAGTTAAATGTCCAGCTGGGAGCGCCAAAAGCAAGTAAAATTTAGGGATGGGCGGATTGATACTAAAGTATCGATACTTCCGATACTGATGTGGTATCAACAATATCGATCCTCACATAAAAATATTGATTCAGAAGTTTTTTTTAACAAGTGATCTTATTATTTAGATTACATGAATATTAATGCACCTCATAAGCTTTGAAGTGGAAAAAAAGAATTATATTAGTGAAAAGTATTTTTTCTTCTGCTCATCTTGATGTGCAGAAGTGCTAAAATACACCAGCCGACAGCACTCACCCTTTCAGTCATAGCGCTCGTTCAATGTCCCATGGTAGATCCTACCTGAGGAGGAGGAGTTTCTACAAACATGGTGACCGGGGGCAGAGGGGCCTCTGCCCAAGGAAGATGCAGTCTACTGACAGGGAAACGATTTAGCAGAAGATATCACATGGGGTCACCTACGGGGAACCACCACATGTGGAGCACCTACCTCAGTACAGGGCCTAGTTAGCACACATACTGTGCCGGCAGTGAGTTTCTCCGCAAACTCGTCTCGTAGTCCCACGTGGAGCGGCACGTCCTGGGCGTGATATGCCATCATGATGGCATCAATGACCCAGTGGGCGATCCTCTGTTTGGAGACAGTGCTTCCTTTCCGCTGTACACCAAAGCAGACAAAGAGCTGCTCGGAGCTTCTAAAGCTCTGCGTGCGATCCAAATAGATGCTGGGTCTGCCTCCTCCTGGGAGAGACCGCGCCATGACCTTCGACGCCCGGAGAGTGAGTTCGGTCGCCGAGCACAGTTTCTGCATCAATCCCGGGTCAGAACTACCCTTGTGCAGCTCTTTAACGCCCTGGCTTGGTGTACCTGCAGGAGAGCCATGGCGTGCAGGGCGGAGGCGGCTTGTATAGTGGCACCGTTGGCCTTAGCCGTCAGAGATGACGTAAACCTACAGGCCCTGGATGGGAGCTTCGGGCACCCATGCCAGGTGGTGGCACTCTGCGGGCACAAGTGCACCGCGAGTGCCTTATCCACCTGGGGGATCACTGAATACACCTTGGCCGCCCCACCATCGAGGGTAGTGAGAGCAGGTGGTAAAAGGTGCCCCCCACGATCTTGCCAGTTCCTCATGCACTTCCGGGAAGAAAGGAACCAGGTCGGGGCACGGCCGTGAGCGGCGCTCTGGGCCCAGGAACCAATCATTGAGCTGCGAGGGTTCAGGGGAGAGTGGAGGATTCCACTCTAGCCCGACACTCGCGGCTGCCCGGGAAAGCATGTCCGTCATCTCCACGTCGGCCTGAGACTGGGCGACCACGCCCGAAGGGGGAAGCCCAGCCAAAGCCTCCGCATCAGAATGGACGAGCCCGTTCTCCGATGCTGCACTCAATAACTCATCATCTTCCCGGGCCCCAAATAAGAGGTCGAACTCACCCTGAGATGAGCAGGTGTTCTCATCCAAGAGCCTGACTGGGGCAAGCGAGCGTGCTGAGGAATGGGAGGTCCATGGGGGGTTACCCGGCGGAGGTGGTCCCATTGGCGTCCCCAAATCGCCCCCAGTGCTAACTGACGCGGCCTCATACCCGTAGGTAAAAGGACCGAGGCGGGGAGCCGCTGGGGTGGCTTGCTTTCTTACGAAGGCAAGCCACGACCACAACGTTGCCATGGTCATGTTCTCGCAATGAGGGCAAGACCCATCTACGAACGAAGTCTCCGCATGGGCAGCACCCAGACACGCAAGACAGCGATCGTGGCCGTCATAAGCGGAGAGATAACGACCGCAACCAGGACTAACACACAGACGTTCCATGTGTGCCGCTCTTTTAGAGTTGAAAATATACTCTTTTAGAATATACTCTCTTTTTGCTGTTCTGCTGAAGCGCCCAGGGGCGTTCTCTGCAGTCCACGGGTGCAGAGGGGGAGAAGCCGCTGAAATCCAGCAGACGAGGTGAATGAACTCGGTGAATGAACTCGGTGAATGAACTCGGTGAATTCAGCTCAATGAATAGAACCGATCGGCTCCGAAGAGAAAATCTGAATGAGTGGTTGCATACCAGCTCCTTTTATACCCGTATGTCCGGGGGAGTGGCATGCAAATTCCACTCGCCAATTTCCATTGGCCTTTTTTCAGAAAGCAGAGGTGTTTGGGGCTCCCAAGAGTGACCCCTAGTGTCACTACATTGACACAACGTCGAGTGAGTGACAGATAGGGAACCATAGTTTTACTACAGCATTATTGTAGTATCCATATGGTAACTTGGTTTTTAGTAATAGTAACCATATAATAATATCTATGGTTAATTTTGAGGTTTTATATGTGGCTTATACTAACTAATTTTTAAAGGGTAAACAAAGCAGCCTAATAATTTTAGGCCCATAAATATAAAAAAATAAAGTAATAATAAAATTACTACTTTTATCCAAAGAATTCGTTCAAATTAAATTTAATAGAGGTATCAGTATTGGTATTGGTATCGATATCGGCGATATTGGCCTAAAAGTACTTGGTATCGGATCGAAAAGAAAATAAGTGGTATCACCCATCCCTAGTAAAATTGTGTCATTTTCAGATGTGGTTTTAAGGTGAATTTTAGATCCAAATTTTTTTTTAAATATACCTCCCTAATCTAAAAGGTTTGCCTGAACCTAACCAATATTGTTTTAAAATATAAATGAGATGTTAAATAAGACATCCTTATCTTATCAATGCCTAAATCTAACCATTAGTATTTTAAAATGCAGAAGCAAAATGAAAAAGCAAATTTTCTGAAGCAGCCACATTAATTCGTGCTACTTCTGTGACTTTATCGTACCACATATTAGATTAAGTTCATGGCTGAACTTGAACCACAGTCCTGTGATTCAAAGTCCAACGCCCTATCAGGTGAACTACTGCGCAATCTGTTCATATTGGAATAAGTTTATATATGTAGCTGTGTCTGTAATACAAGCATTAAAATGTATTGTTTTTCAAAAGATGTGTTTGAGTAAAAGTGTGTCGATATCATAAAATAGCAGGGTCTGAGTAATAGAGAGAAAAATAAGTAATTCTAAAGTCACAATCAGCCATTTAAGTCATGATATTGTTTTTTTCACATAATTTGGCCTAAAGTGAGCATGTACAGGTGCATCTCAATGAATTAGAATGTCATGGAAAAGTTCATTTATTTCAGTAATTCAACTCAAATTGTGAAACTCATGTATTAAATAAATTCAATGCGCACAGACTGAAGTAGTTTAAGTCTTTGGTTCTTTTAATTGTGATGATTTTGGCTCACATTTAACAAAAACCCACCAATTCACTATCTCAAAAAATTAGAATATGGTGACATGCCAATCAGCTAATCAGCTCAAAACACCTGCAAAGGTTTCCTGAGCCTTCAAAATGGTCTCTCAGTTTGGTTCACTAGGCTACACAATCATGGGGAAGACTGCTGATCTGACAGTTGTCCAGAAGACAATCATTGACACCCTTCACAAGGAGGGTAAGCCACAAACATTCATTGCCAAAGAAGCTGGCTGTTCACAGAGTGCTGTATCCAAGCATGTTAACAGAAAGTTGAGTGGAAGGAAAAAGTGTGGAAGAAAAAGATGCACAACCAACCGAGAGAACCGCAGCCTTATGATTGTCAAGCAAAATCGATTCAAGAATTTGGGTGAACTTCACAAGGAATGGACTGAGGCTGGGGTCAAGGCATCAAGACACAGACATGTCAAGGAATTTGGCTACAGTTGTCGTATTCCTCTTGTTAAGCCACTCCTGAACCACAGACAACGTCAGAGGCGTCTTACCTGGGCTAAGGAGAAGAAGAACTGGACTGTTGCCCAGTGGTCCAAAGTCCTCTTTTCAGATGAGAGCAAGTTTTGTATTTCATTTGGAAACCAAGGTCCTAGAGTCTGGAGGAAGGGTGGAGAAGCTCATAGCGCAAGTTGCTTGAAGTCCAGCGTTAAGGTTCCACAGTCTGTGATGATTTGGGGTGCAATGTCATCTGCTGGTGTTGGTCCATTGTGTTTTTTGAAAACCAAAGTCACTGCACCCGTTTACCAAGACATTTTGGAGCACTTCATGCTTCCTTCTGTTGACCAGCTTTTTAAAGATGCTGATTTCATTTTCCAGCAGGATTTGGCACCTGCCCACACTGCCAAAAGCACCAAAAGTTGGTTAAATGACCATGGTGTTGGTGTGCTTGACTGGCCAGCAAACTCACCAGACCTGAACCCCATAGAGAATCTATGGGGTATTGTCAAGAGGAAAATGAGAAACAAGAGACCAAAAAATGCAGATGAGCTGAAGGCCACTGTCAAAGAAACCTGGGCTTCCATACCACCTCAGCAGTGCCACAAACTGATCACCTCCATGCCACGCCGAATTGAGGCAGTAATTAAAGCAAAAGGAGCCCCTACCAAGTATTGAGTACATATACAGTAAATGAACATACTTTCCAGAAGGCCAACAATTCACTAAAAATGTTTTTTTTTATTGGTCTTATGATGTATTCTAATTTTTTGAGATAGTGAATTGGTGGGTTTTTGTTAAATGTGAGCCAAAATCATCACAATTAAAAGAACCAAAGACTTAAACTACTTCAGTCTGTGTGCATTGAATTTATTTAATACACGAGTTTCACAATTTGAGTTGAATTACTGAAATAAATGAATTTTTCCATGACATTCTAATTTATTGAGATGCACCTGTAGAGTTTAAAGAGAGACGGCCCCAGGATTGAACCTTGGGGAACTCCACATGAAACGTTAGTTAACTCGAATACATAGTTGCCAATGGAAACAAAGTAGTTCCTATCTTGTAGATAGGACTTTAACCAAATTAAGACTGTGCCGGAAAGCTCAACCCAATTATCCAACATATCCAAAAGTATTGAGTGGTCAACAGTGTGCAGCACTAAGATCCAGTAATACCAGTATTGAAACTTTACCGGAGTCAGTGCTAAGACGAATATCATTTAGAACTTTAATGAGAGCAGTTTCGGTGCTATGGAGGGGTTGAAATCCTGATTGAAATTTGTCATAGCAACCAGTTGAGACTAAGAAGTAATTCAGTTGCTGGAAAACAAATTTCTCGATGATTTTACCTATGAAGGGTAGATTTGATATCAGCCTGTAGTTGCTAATGATAGAAGCATCTAGGCTCTGCTTTTTTAGAAGCGGTTTAATAACTGCAGTTTTCAGGGCCTTTGGAAAGTGGCCTGATTGAAAAGAGCTGTTAACTATTTGCAGTACGTGTATTGCTAGGCAGTCAAATACTTTCTTAAAGAAACTCGTAGGTAGAGCATCGAGATAGCAGGTAGACGGCTTAAGTTGTCTCACCATTTCCTCAAGAGTTTTGTAGTCTATAGCATTAAACCTGTCAGCCTTTCCATATTACTTTTATATAAACATGGTAATGATCCCACATTTTTATTTGACATAGATGTATTGATGGCTTGTCTGATATCGTCAATTTTATCAGTGAAAAAGGACGCAAACTCACTGCATGTATGGTTGGAGAGGAACTCGGGGTGTTTGTGTCGGTGGATTTGTCAGCCTATCAACGGTTGAAAATAAAATTTGTACATTATTAATGTTTTTGGTAATGATATTGTAGAAAAAGGATTCTCTAGCACTTTTCACATCTAAATTGTAAGCACGAAGGCTCTCTTTATATATGTCATAATAAACATGTAATATTTTTTTACACCATTTGCGTTCAGCTTTTCGGCATTCTCTTTCCTGGACTTTTACAGACACAGCATTTCTCCATGGTGCTTTTTGCTTACCAGAAAATGTTTTAAACTTAAGAGGTGCAATGGCATCTATAACATTCACTAGTTTAGAGTTGAAGTTATTTACAAGATCATTTGTAGAGCTTGAGGTTGGAGGTAGTAACATGGAGATAACGTTTTTAAAGAGTGCACTATTATTTTCATCAATATGCCATTTTGTAACAGTATTTGAGTTAATATAGATATCAGGAATAACAGACATATCAAAGAAAACACAGAAATGGTCAGATAATGAAAGATCAATCACAGAAACATTACATATATTGATTACCTTTGTGATAATCAAATCCAATGTGTGCCCCCGACTGTGAGTGGGCCCTTTCACATGCTGAGACTGTTCAAATGTTTCCAAAATAGCAAAGAGTTCTTTAGCACCATTGTCATTAGAATCATCAATATGAATATTAAAGTCACCATTTATAATTAAACGGTCAAAATCGGTGGAAATAATAGACAATAGTTCTGTAAAGTCATCAAAGAAGTTGGGAGAATATTTTGGTGGCCTGTAAATAATTAATAGTAGAACCCGAGGGGAACAATTCAATACAGCAGAAAGGTATTCAAAAGATGGGAAATCACCAAATGATATTTGTTTGCCCTGAAATACATTGTTGAATAAAACAGCGACTCCTCCACCTCTTTTTCCAGATCTACAAACATCCATAAAATTAAAGTTAGGAGGAGCTGTCTCTATGAGAATGGTTGCACTGTTACTTTTTTCTAACCACGTTTCAGTTAAAAACATGAAATCAAGTTTATAAGTAATAATAAGATCATTAACTAAGAATGATTTGTTAGCCAGAGATCTAACATTAAGCAGGGCTAGTTTTATAGTGTTAGTGTTGTTAGTGTCAAGTCCCAAGGCCGATTGTGGTCGACAGGGTATAGTTATACAATTTGACAAGTCTGCAGTGAGAGTGGAGTTCACTTTGTTGACTCTACAACTAGTCACAACAGGAATGGAGAAGGTGCCGGGTGCAGACGTAGGCTTTCTAGCTTCGGATAGCAAGCCAGCATATATTTCACTTGGATCCAGCTGATTATGAGAACATTTCTGGGTACCATATCTACAGCTGGAACCCTCAGAATCTCAGTTATCTTTGCTGGTATTGATGTTAGCACTGTTTGTTGTATTGGCAGTATTGCCTGGGGGGATGAAGATGGGGGCGCTTGTTTTGTGGCAGGGCTTGGGGCCTTTTCGGTGGTGTGAGTTGTAGTTGGGGGGGCTGTGGCCTTGGGGGGAGGGGAGGTCGTGGGATAGCTAGGACAGATTAGAAGGTGAGTTTAGTGCCAGCATTTACCTGTTGGTGGGGGGAGGTAGGGGAGAGGGATAGGGTAGAGGATTAAAAATTGAGGGGAGAAGGTGGCCTGGATCTGGTGACATGAAGGGGTGAGCATGGCCTGGAAGAATGTGATGGGGGGGCTGTGGTCTGACATCAGGGCATGGGGCAGATAGGTGGAGTACAGCATAGAGAAAACTGTCCATTAGCATTCTTGCACCAAACCTGTTTGGGTGGAGGCCATCTGCTTTGAAAAGATGTTTGTGCCCCCAAAACAGATTAAAGTTGTCGATAAATTTCAGTCCCTTTACACTGCAGATTCTGGAAAGCCATGAATTCAGTCCAAGTAGTTGGCTGAAATTATTAATTCCTCTATCAACTGTTGGTAGGGGTCCACTGATGAATGATTTGATTTCTAATTTTTCCATTGTGTTTAAAAGTTCAGTGAAATCCTCCTTTAGCAATTCTGATCATTGAATCCTACATGCATAATTACTTGAGTAGCTTTTGGTTTATCAGACAGTATTTTGGTTATTTTCTGAGTGATATCACTGACCATCACACCTGGGAAACAATATGTTTTAATTGTCTTACCGCATATATCTCTGATAGCAGAATCTCCCACAACAAGTGTGTCCGGTTCGGCCGCTTGTTGTGGTACGAACCCATGTCCAACTCAACTGCCTGAGTGAATCCAATTCCTAGGTCTTACGTCCGTGCATCTCCTGGTCTGTTTCTTGTTGCTCTTCAACATGTGGTCCGCTGTAGCCCCCGTTTCAGGATCTCGTAGATTATTCAATGGTTTAAATCTATTCTGCAGCAGTAGGGTCAGTGACTGTCTGATCTGACTGGTCCATGCTGCTCTAGTTGGCCCAGTATTTGGCGTGGAATGAGCCTGTGTCCCACATATCAGCACAGATCTAAACTTATTCTTGGTTCTGCTTTTGGGCTTGGCCCCGAGCTTGTGCCAATGGGTAGTACACGTTGTTGGCTCAGTTAGTGTCTTTGTCTTGTCAAGTTTTGGAAAAGTAACAGTATAATCCAGAGTTAGCAGCTCTTTCTGAGCTAACTCACCAATAGGCGACATGGGAATTATATCCTGAAGTTCATCTTTGTCTCTTTCTAATATGAAGATCCTGGTTTGGAGGAGAGAAATCTTCTGTAGCAGTCTATGGCAGTCTGTGCATTTTAAAAACTCTCTGGTGTGGGGAGGCATGGTGCTGTGTACCGAGGACATGAACGAGCCCAATTGTGCTTAACAAAACTGAGATTAAAAACAGCAAATAGTTCATGTGCTCTGTTTGAAACACTAGGAAGTGTAATCGAGCTTAAAGGATTTAATATGTGTATAATAATAACAACAGTTAACAAATGAAGAAAACAACCACTGCACAGCCATTGACCAGGAGAATAAAAAATAGCACTCCGTGTCAAAAAGGTTGCCGACCCCTGCTCTAGAGACTGTTGTGCGTGAAATTCCCAGGAGATCAGCAGTTACAGAAATGCTCTAACAGCCCGTCTGGCACCCACAATCATGGATGCCAGACGGGCACCCATGATTGTGGGTGCCAGCACAAACCCCCCCCCCCGACCAGCAATACATTCTGGTAATGTGAATTAAAACACATTAACTAAAACCTCAGTAAACAGTCAAAGTAAGTTTTTAATACACATTTTGAGTGATTTTGAGAACAAAGAGTTCAGTTTACCCAAATTTTAAAATAAAAAATAACTAATTCTCTCCACAAATGTCATGTCAAAAATATTCAACCCCCAAAGTCAATCATTTGTGGAGCATCCTTTATCCTTAATAACAGCAAATAAATGTTTCAGGTAAGTGTTCTCAGGCTTCCGACACCTCTCTATTAGAATTTTTACACATTTCTCATGAGCAAAAGCTTCCAGCTCATTTAAATTTTTTGGTTTCTGTTCTGCCACTGCTTCCTTGAAATCCCAACAAAGGTTTACAATGGGATTTTAATGATGGACTGAAAGGGCCATTTAAGGACATTCCACGACCTATCCCTGAACCAGATTTTGGACAACTTGGATGTATCCTTGGTGTTATTGTCTTGCTGGAAAGTCCAGTGATCACCGAGCTTCAATTTACACACTGAAGGCATCACATTTTTCATGCCAAAATGGCCTGATACCTGAAAGAATCCATGGTGTCAGTCACATAGTCAGGACAGCCGTTTCCTGCAGCCGCAAATCACCCCCATAACAGGACTGAACCACCTCCATGCTTGACTGTGGGGATGGTGTTGTTCTTGTCATCACCTTGTCATCTTACTCCAGATGTACTGCTGACCCATGGATCTGAAACTCATTTTCAGTTTAGTGTCATACGTCTATAAAACCTTCCAGGACTCCACAGGTCTTTCCTAATTGCTTCTTGAATATTCAGTCAACTTTTCCCTTGGCGAAGTTTTGCTTTCTTCCACACCCCAAGAAGGTTGCTGTTGTACCATATTTAAAAAATTTATGAATGGTGCCACCAACCTTGTGTATTGGAAATTGAAGTGCCTTGGAAATGTACTTTTAGCCATGAGCTTGTGTAATGAAAAATATCTCCTCTGTTAGCTTTTGTTTATTTTTAATTGCATTTTGTGCATAGAAATACATTTTTGCTTACAACGCTAAACTTACATTTTAAAACTTAAATAAGTGCCATTGCAGATTGATGACTTAATTTTGTTTTAAAACAATTACTTGTGTAGCCTCACATATTTAAGGAACTAGCTACATGCAATAGGGGTTGAATAATTATGGCAATGGCTGTAATTTTAAAAAATCCTGCTATTTAGAAATATTAGGTTATATATTCACACTGTGACTTTGAATGTGTCACTCAACTGATATAGATGTAAAGTTTAAAAATTCTGGGTCATCAGAAAAGCTTACCTTTGTAAATCCTTATTGTCTTGGGGGGTTGAATAATTTCGATTGCAACTGTAAATGTGCTGGAAGTGATTTTTTCTTATAGTAGAAATACCTTTAATTGAAATATGTGCCATGAAATATCACACCTGTCTCTGTCACAGCCCTAGGTTCGGTAAACAGCAGGGTAAAAGATGTCCGTAGGCTGCGGTCAGATCATTTGTTTTGCCAATCAGAAGACTTTCTTCCTTTCAATCATTGTGCGTGTTTTCAGGGCAGCCCATATATGCTCGTAAAGTGCCAGTACAGTGTCCTGCTCCTGCAAAACGCTCAGGGTTGGACGTTCAAATGCTCAGGAAGACCCTCCATCTGCTCCAACACAATGATTTCTTGTGTATTTGTGTGTGTGCACGTGTCTTTGGATGTGGGATTTTGGAAAGATGGGGAGTGGCTTAACCAACCACTAGTCTGGTGGAATGCCCAGAATGGCTAAAATCATGCTTGTGCTCCAATATGTGCTTGTTGTAGCGAATTTATATGTAAATAATTAATTAATTTGTTTACGAATCTTGGCCGCATTCGACCACCAATATATGTTGGAAATTTGGTAGTATAAATGTACACGGGATGGGTTAATGTGCCCGCATACCCCCACCATTATATGTAGGGAAACAGTATGTGTGAGCTAGGAAATAAATTAAACTGTCCCTATTCTACATTATTATGTAAGGAAATGTATAATGGAATTAGTCACGTTCGACAACCATTATAAATTAGATAAATGACAAATAACTAGATTATTTGTCTTTATAAAATTCTCCACCATTAAAATCGTAATACAACATCTCGTTGTATCCGCTCACAATTTCTGTTGTAAGGAATTAGCTTTAATAAGGGAATTATGATTACTTCATTTATTGGAGTAATATTATTCTCATGGCTTATTGAAAATAATATTACACATATTTAGGTACAGCTTTGAAGCGAAATCTTTTAAAAACAGGGATGAGATTATTTATCAAATTATACCACAGTCAAATTATCCTTAAAATGGAAATATGAATAATTAATCATAACTCATTATAATTAATTATAAACATTTGGATCAGTTAATAGAATTAACTTGATGTAGATTAATTAACATTTCAATCAATTAATCTGTTCGTCCAGCAAACACTCAGTATTGATCGTCTATCAACTCTCAGAAAGGATATTTTTCGTGGCCACAGAAAAATAACTCTTTCTTAGCATGTAGCTGTGATCAGATCATTAAATTGACGTTGATTTACAAGCAGACCAGAATCAACTTGCAAGAATGTACACAAAAGCTATATTTAACTAAATCACGAACCTCATAACTAATCTAAACAAACACATACACACAAATCATACATACATGGGAAATGGAAAAGTGAAAGTGAATGAAACCGGAACAGAACAGGAGAATGAAGCTATGAAAAGAGCCATTTAACCATCTGAAAGGACCATCAGTTTCTTACTTCAAAGAACCTTTGTTAACAAAGGGGTTCACAGCTTATACTAAACCTCTTTTTAGTTAGTTAATTATACAATACTTGCAATGCCTTGGCTGTTGAGAGAGCGCCCAGATGCAGTCTCAGGAGAAAGTCTTGATGGTTCCTTGAGTCGATGGTGTTGAAGTTGCAATCAATTTCTTCCACGTTGAATGCAGAAATTATGAACTTGTGGTGTTAGTTTGACTCCGTTATGGTCGAGGAAGTTACACATGGCTTGTGTGTTTGAGGCCTGCTGGCCCGCGACCTCACGGTCGGACCGGGTGTTTCCGGTCCCACACGAACAGCAACCATGAGTAGAAGGGAGAAAGAGAAACGGGAAGAGAGAGAGAGGTCACTCCGACAGTGCCCTTTAACTCCTGAGGGAGGTCACTCCTCTCGAGTTTGGCTTAACCAATGAGAAAAGTGCAATTTTCCAGCGGGAAAAGTTCCTTTGTTTGGAAGCTGACTCATTTGCATGATTGGAGTAACCTGGCAGTTTGTGCCCCTTTATGCTCCGATTAATATAACAAGCATACAATGCATGCTATAAGGCGCTGAGATACACCAATGTGCAGAGAGTCACACAAGGATTAATTTGATAGGAGGCATGATACCAATAATTTTTACATTATTTAGTGGTTCTGTCATAAAGCATGCATAAAACGGTATACAGTACAAAATAAACTATACAAGACAGTAATAATCATATACACAATGTCCTGGGGATATGCATGTTCATTTATAGAACAGTTTATCTATAAATTAATGAAGAAAAGTCTGTTTTATGGGCTTTATGTGTCTTTCCTATGGGGGAATGGAGTGAGTTACTTCTTTCCACATTCCTTTGCTTTGCATGTGGCTACCTTCCCCTACCTGGAATGTCTCTGAGGTCCACTAGTTGCTGGACTTGTGTCAGCAAAGGGGGAGTAAAAGCTCATGATTAGTGGGAGAGCCGACATCTTGGAGTCTGCTTGGGCCTACTTGGACCTTTGCTTGCTACGGTCTTGAGACTTCTGTTGGATTATTCATTAAATAATGAATAATTGTGTGTCTGATTGTTCCAGATGCTACATTGTCAGGCATTTCATTTTTAAAATCATAGGCATCAAAGGAATAGTTCACCCAAAAATTTAAATTCTCTCATTATTTACTCACCCGTTTGGCCATTCAAACGAAGATTTTTAGAAGAATATTTAAGCTGTTTTGGTTCTCACAATGCAAGTGAATGGGTGCTAAATTTTGAAGCTCCAAAAAAACCACAAGTCAGCATAAAGTAATCCATAAGACTCCAGTGGTTAAATCAATATCTTCTGAAGTGACATATGTGGGTGAGAAATTGATCACTTTCACATTCTACTTCTTGTGTTTTTGATGATTTACATTCTTCATGCATATCGCCCCCTAAGCAAAAAAATGACTTGAATATTGATCTGTTTCTCACCCACACCTATCATATTACTTATGAAAATATTATTAAAACACAGGAGTGATATGGATTACTTTTATGATCCTTTTATGTGCTTTTTGGAGCGTCCAAATTTTGGCACCCATTCACTTGCAATGTATAGACCTACAGAGCTGAAATATTCTTCTAAATATCATAATTTGTGTTCTGCAGAAGAAAGAAAGTCATTCACATCTGGGATGGCATGAGGGTGAGTAAATGATGAGAGAATTTTCATTTTTGGGTGAACTTACCCTTTAATGTATCTCCCTCTTCTTGGAAGGCTTTCTACTCGGGATGTAACACAAGTTTCAAAATTTGAATATTCTGCATATGTAATATTGAATTTTAGATGTGTTCCAAGCACTGACGATGACGAGGTGGAGGTCTTTGTCAGTTGTGTCTTTCTCTCTTATCAGCATCATAAGCAATGCTCTTTAAAACACTTGTCAGGAAAAAAATTTTTTTCGAAAAGCGCATAGTATTTTTTTTTCATTCTGTCTAGCGTGCTTATTGAACAGCCACCATTGCAGCCCTGGGCTCAAATACATGCTGTTACCAGTGTGAGTCGGAGCCGAAAATGCAGCTTTACAATTGAGTTCAGCCCAATACCACTACTATCTGGGAATATTACTAGCGTACATACCAGTGGCGTGTGGTGGACTTTTGAAATGAGGAGGCAGAGTGCCATGTCAGGGTTCTTGTTTTTTAAGTCCAATGTAAATTCATGTTTTGGTTTCATTTGATATTTACATTTCAGATTAAACCCATACAAATCTGAAATCTGATATATCACAATAGATTATATAAAAAAATGTAGCCTATATAAAGTGATATAAAAAAGTCACATATGTAAACATATATACAACAACATATATTTAAAAACACTAAAATATATGTTTTCATATATGTAACATATTTTCCAAAATCATACTTTATTATAATCTAATTTGAATAGGCTATGTAACTGATACATATATGCCCGAATAAATGATATATAGTTTTATATACAATATACGTTAATTGCCATATATTAGATTTCTGCATATAAAGACATTTGAAAAACCTTTTATCTTACACTGTTAAAAAGCATACAATACGTACATTTTTGTATATTCATATTTATTAAATCAAATCAAATCGAAAACGTGTGGACAGTTCTTTCATCATCATGTGCGCTGCCCCAGCAGCTTTCACTTTCAAGCGCTGTGTCCATGTTTATATCAGCGTCTCCCGCTGAACGTGCTTAGATGGGATATACAATATGGAACATTCATTCTGTGGGCCCCCTTCCTCCAGTCCAGCACCCAACCCCACCCCCCCACCTAAGCCCGGGCCCAGGACAGTTGTCCCCACTTATCGGTCATGAGAGGTGGGCATTATCGCATTGATTGACTGACAGCGTATTGTACGAATCAGTGCAAATTGGATCCAATGTCTCCCCTCAAGTCACTTTTTGCTGTATTCGGCAGTTACCCTGCCTCATATTCAAGCCACACTGGTCCATACAACTGTAATTACAACTGGCAAAATAGTGTAGTTTCTCTGCCAAATAAATATCATCTTAAAGGAATATTCCGTGTTCATTACAAGGTTAGCTCAATTGACAACTGTGGAATTGTGGAATTTCAACTCATCCCTCCTTTAAAAAAAAGCAAAAATCGAAGTTACAACAAGGCACTTACTATGGAAGTGAATGGGGCCAATTCGTAAACATTAAGAAAACCCACTGTTTCAAAAGTATAGCCACAAGACGTAAACAATATGTGTGTTGACATGATTTTAGTGTGATAAAATCACTTACTAACCTTTTCTGTGTAAAGTTATATCCAATTTTACAACTTTGTTGTCATGATGACAGAACACTTTAAACCCTGAAATGACTTTAAATATGATTTAACAACTTCACAGCTCAAATAATATACAAGTTTTAACAGAATAATTAATTAATAAAAAAAAAAAAACACTTCTACAATTATAAGCTTCAAATTTCTGCCTTTAAATCCTCCAAAAATGGCCCCATATACTCCAAGACTTTTGCTTTTTTTTTTTTTTTTTTTTTTCAAGGAGGGATGAAATTATTTTTTGTGGTTATCAACATTTTGCCACAAATACTGTCGAATGAGCTTAACTTGTATTGAACCCAGAATATTCCTTTAACACCCAATTTATTCAAAGAGCTAGAATTCGTGTATCATGAGATGATTATTTGAAGCATAGATATGAAAGAATATCTAAAATCCAATACTACCAAAGCATCCTTCTAACTTCATAAACTCTGTGATTCACTCAGAATTATTTTTCTCTCTTTTCTTTCCTCTGGCCTAGTTTCTCTTATCTCTTATGAGTTAGATTATAGGTCAAGGGTTCAGATAAAGTAAAAGACAGAGATAATTTCTCTCTATGTGGTGGGACAGTAAGATGAATGTGTGCAGGGAACCCTCAGGACAGGAATTAGAAAAACCTCTTCTGTCTTGTTAGTGAAATAGTGTGTTCCCTTTACATAAATGCCCTGCATAATCATCACTTACTATTGTAGTCATATGCACAATGCAGTTAAGAGATAATGATAGGTTTTACAGGCTGTTAGGAGAAGCTGCCTTGGAATTGTGTAAATTTGTGCTCTCCGATGTTATAATGTTGCATTAGTTAAATTAGTTAGTTTTCTGTGCCATATTAGTAAGTGTGTTTGTGGAGCAGACAGAATGAGAGCACTGCAATAAATAAATAAATAATTTCTTAATCACTATTATGGTATTGGTTTCCTGTAAAAATATTGAAACATTAACAAAACAAGATTAATTTACGTGAGAAGCAAAATTGCATGATCTAATAAGACTTGTTTATGTATGTCTTGAATTAAGTTTATTTTTCTTATGCCAATTTTGCTTCAGCTGTAAATCTATTTTGCTTTAAGGATGTTTCGATATTTTTACTGGAAAATAAGAGAAAAATTCTGGTTAAGAGTGTTTTTTTTGTTGGTTTTTTTTGCTATTTGTGTGTGTATACATTTATGTTGTCTTCAGCCTTTGGTGCTAGTAGAAACGTTGAGCAGTGAGGCAGAAAATCATTTGATTAGGGAACTCTGGAATATATTTGGTACATTGTTAACACACAAACACTCATAATATGATATATGCCCATTCACAGTTCCTGTGTTTGTGTATGCATATCCTCAGGCTGATATATCTATATACAATTCTTTGTGGGTTTTTTTTTACCTGGCTCTGTTTATCCTGTTCTCCCCTGCTGCTTGCACCTTAGTTTCCTTCCAAATTATTGCTCCTTTTTTGCAGTTGAACAAGAGAGAGGAAGAAATTCTTGGATTATGTTGTAGCTTTTTAAATATTTGTATATATTTGTGTGTAAGTGGACATTTTGAGTGTAACTATAAAGTGTGCACACACTGAATATGTCTTTGATTGAAATGCTACCTTTGTATAGATTAATGAATAAATCTGATGCATCCTGTGTTTCATGTCTCCAAGCGTGTGCACGTTGGTGTGTGTGTCTCTTGTTACTTTGATTCTATTTTGAACATCCCCAACCCACCCCCCGGTAGCAGTAATCATGTTTTTGTGACGTAGGCTAAACACCTGGGAAATGCAGGGCCTTTTTGTGATAGACAAATGTCAATGGGAGGGAGAAGGGAGAGCTTGACATGAGATGGAAGAAAGTTGTGGATAATGGGAACATGGGAACAGCACAGAGTACATGTGGTTGGATAGACTGTAAATGATAGCACGCATGAAAAATTCACAATGTGCAGGGAGGATGTGAACAGATAACACAAGTTTAAGGCTGGATCAGTTTTGAAGTTGCAGCATTAATGCCGATCAGCCTTTTAAATGTTATTCAGGAGCCAAAGCACTATTCAGATTGCCACAGGTGATGACTTTAACCCATTTTTAGAGGGAATAATGCCTCTGTGCCTCTTACTGAGCCAGAAGCCTTACTAACAACACAAACTATAATTTTGACAAATGTTATAAATTCATATTAATATAAGGGGAAGAAAAAATACCTATATAAAACCAATACAAATTAGTTCATAAATACAATTGTAAATAAACATAATAATAATAATAATAATAATTGAAAAATGAACCATGACCTATAGTAACTTTATTACCACCTGATGGTGGAATCTCCAAACTACAAATGTAGGAACTGAATTTAGACTTTGTGCTGAAAACAGATGTGGTCCTGAAACATCTTAGCGCAATGGCCTATTTCTATGGAACAAGCCGTCGTGTTATCCTGTCCATGATCAGATGTTCGAAGAAGACAGGATGGAATATGTGCGTCTGACAAACAGCCACTGCATGCTTAAAGTGCGAGTAGCAGCTAGAGTGGAGAGGTGTGTGTAGAAGTCTCTCTCTGTCATCAGGCACTTCATAGAAATTGAATTTTGCAGATTAGGACAACATTACCGCTGTCGTGAAAACAAACAAACAAACAAACCCTTTTTAAAACGTTTTAAAAGTGAAATCGCTCATTGAGAAGGAAAAAGATGCTTCGACTTGCCAGAGTATGTATTTCTATTATGTGCTGAGTGAAAATTTTATAGACAGTTTTAAGGATGTAAACCAGTGGTTCCCAACCTGGGATCCGAAACCTCACACACTTTAAGGCAGTCAAAGACCTATGAAATATGGGATAGCAGACAGCATGCCAGCGTCATCTTCTAACTCAGCGTGATATAAGCAAAATCTCAACAATCTCAAATTCAAAAAACTGTTATTCAAAATAACTTGGCAACTGTAGTAAAATTTCACAAAATGTCCCTCTCGCTCTATCAAGAACCTTTTTGCACATCTGCGTGAGGATGAAGCTAATGAAGTGCACCATCATATTCTGCTTCTGATGGAGATGCGCTGGCTGGCGTGTGACCAAGTGCCTATGAGTTTGATTTTCTTGAATCTTAAAAATTCAAGGAATTTCTGCAACATCATAACCACGCACTGCAAGACTGTAAAAACCTCTTAAAACGGTATACCTTATTGACATGTTAAAGCTTCATAATAGGACCATCAAGTAGCTGCAGGACTCCACGTCGGGGTGGACGAAAAAACAAGTAGAAATGTGTCAACCGCTAGAGATGTTTAAGTAACAGTTCTGTTGCAGTTATGCAAAATTACATTGCATGGAAGGGCATGCTTGTTCCAAAATCTTAATATTATAATCATGATATTGTTGTCAGTCATTATACTTTCGCGCTGAATCGAGCACACGCATAGTGCACGGGGCGAGAAGAGAGGATAGACAAGCAATCGCACTGAGAATATACAGTATATACTGTTTATAAACCAGATGTTCTTTTATGTAAGTAGGAGGGGTTTCAAGGAAAAAAAGGATGGGAACCACTAATGTAAACAATAACAAAGGAATTATAGAATGCTACCTGCATGTCTTGCCCTGAAGCATTTCCAGTAGCTGCATTTTTATAACCCAGATCTGTCAAAATAAAATGACTAGCGTATATTTTTAGAGTCTAGCTAAACAGAACAAACAAGATTAACTGAAAATAAACAATGAGGTATCATTACCGGATCCTTTAAAAAAGACTGTGTCAACAAATTTTTTCAAAGACTATCAAACTTTTAGTGACTTATCCAGACTTGTTGTTGATACTGAGTGTACACAAGAGAGGCGACGGAAGTGTATCGTAGTTTAGATGCTCACAATTATTTCCTCAACAGCATGATGGGGAACATTGTATCGCTCCTATTATAACTAATTAAGCAGTTAACGCTGCAAGCATGTGACTTGTAGACAAGGTAAGGGGTTTTCTTTTCAATTAAAAAACTTTCTTTGTGTGTCTCTTTCTTCTGCGGTAGCTTTTATACTACCCCAGCTACTCTGAGAACTTGGCAGTGTGATACTGTAGATATTGTTGACTATTATGTGACAAATTACTTGTTATGTTCCTCATTTGTAAGTAGCTTTGGATAAAAGCGTCTGCTAAATGACTACATGTAAATGTAAATTACTCGGCCTCATTCAGTATAATGGGAGTGATCTATAGTCTTTTTTTTTATAGCCCGCAAAGAAATAGGGGAATATGGGGTAAGAAGCCCTTAAGAATAATGTTCATTTACTTTTATATTGTAACATACAGTATATAGATATACATTTAGCATGTACAGGATGATGATCCATCATCCAATATATTATCGAGGGAAATAAATTTTTTTGCTAATTTAGCTGTCATAGCACAAAATTAAAATTATGAATAGGACCCATCTTACCCCACTACTGTGTGCAATTATATACATATTGTTTTTTAAATTTGTTTTATTTTTTATAAAATACATCTGATATCATTCTTAGTAATTTATTTTTTATGTTTAAAATAAATTATAAAATCAATATTTTATGTAATTGTTTACTTTTCCATTTAGAATAACTGAATAATGACAGACAAATCAAATAACAGAATCACAGTCAAAGAGATTCATCTGAAAGGTAAACTTATTTTATGAATTATATACTGTACAGGCCTATTAATATATACATATTTAGATGCCCATATTTTTAATTGAAGGGATGTCATAATAGCAGTACTATGAAATCAGAATTCCACTCAATTAGCCTATTACGTTATAAGGAATAGAGAAGATGTTTGAAATATACATCTAATGCATGGAAGTATTTAACAATAACCCATAAGTTATAATTATTATTGAATTAAATAATAATAACATCAGAAACTACCTTCTGCCCCAATTATGATGGGGGCATCTTACCCCAAGGGTCTACCTTTATCTTGTCACTTCAAAATAAAACAATATGTTTTACTGAAAAAAATCTAAATACATACTGTAACTGTGTCTATAATTAACAAATAGTCATAAAAACATTTAATATCCAACATAACAGAATGTCACAGATCACTATTTTCCAATGACACACAATTAGATCAATTAACCTCAAAATGTTTGGATGGAATATATCTCACAGATGTTGATATTCATATGATATATAAAGATTAGGAGGAGCACAGCCATTCAGTAAAGGTATTGAGATGAGATTTAGTGCCATCTATGGTCAATCGAAGAAGTTAAGGTGGGTGGGTCATCTTACCCCAAGGGGCGTCTTCCCCCATCTTCCCCTACTCTGACTTAACTAGCCAGCTAAACTACATATCAAACTTACTATTAGTTAGCAGAAATGTCGTTCACCTACCAGAGATAAGATGTGTGCTACAGTTGTTATTACTGCACGTATCCAGCCGTCTCACTTCACTGCAGCAGTTCATGCGTCCATTTGTGGTTGCTTTTTCGGAGACCTAAACACTTTAATTTCAGTTAGTTCCAGGGAGCATCCAGCCACCGAACAACATGGTCCACATTTTTATAATGACATTCTGTTGCAATCGTATTAACATTATTAACGTTAATTGTGTTAAAGTCACTATGAATGAAGTGCCTCCCACTGTTGTTTTGAATGAGTTTGACAACTAGCTGGAAAGTTCAAGGAACAAAGTCGTCACTTCCTTAAACTGATGAATAGTCTTTGAAATGGTCTATAGTATTAAAACATGGCCTTATTAGCTCATAGTTTAAGCCTTCATATCAGTCTACATGCAAAACATTACTTTTTAGAGATTGAAAAGAGTCCAAAAACACAATGTAAACATCTGTGTCTCTTCCATCTGGCTCTCTGCCTCTTTTTCTCACTCTATTAATCACTCTTCCAATACTTAGTTTGTTAATTTTCACTTCTCTCTTTGTATTTCCAGGCAATGCGGACAGAAGCTGATGTTTATTCCCCTGTTCCACTGGACATCATATCCCAACTGACATTGTCTGGAGACACCCCTCTCTCTTTTATGTGGAATAAAATTTGAAGAAAAACTAAGAGACGTGAACTAGAGCTTGGACAACAGACATCATTCATATAAAAAATTGTTCCCCAAGACCCTCTGACCTCATCTGGAGGAAACCACAGTTCCCATGAAACCTATAAATTCTTCTTTTCCCAATATATGGAGTAAAATCTGAGAAAAAGAGGCTGACCAGCTGAGGCTCATTCACATGAACTGTCCTATAGGACATTATATTATAATATTGCTAAATTGGGACAAGAACTTTCCAATTGCTGCCAAAGTGGGACAGGAACTGTCTCATTACTGCTAAACCCAAGAGAGCCCTGGTGGTTTAATATGATCTGGGCTGATTCTACTCAATTAGAAGGCTCAGATCAGACTCTGTGCTTTCAGCATCAGAAAAACTGTTGTTTTTCCGCATAATTTTTAGCCTGCACTGTGTTTTGTAGCATGTGGCTTGGACTCAACATCAGCAGCCTCTTTATTATGCAGCCCAGTCATTTCAGACAGAGGAGGAAACATCTCCACATCTGCAGATAAACTACCATATAGAGACATGCACAAACACATGGTATTCTGACCAGAGTCTTGTTCTATTCCTCTTTCACTGTACCACTGTACCACCCCCCAGGATAACCTCTCTAACCTTTCCTATGGTTTTCTCCTCTGTCTTTTCCAAATTGACGGCCCAACTACACACCCCATATAATGAAGCCTTTAATTAATGATGCACACGTCCAAATTATGCTGGTTCAGTGACTGGCCGGGGCTCTTGGTCCCTGCAGACGCAGTGACCTTTGGAGAGGGCCAGACTGCAGCTCTATGAGTGCCACTGACCTTCCACCTTTACACACACACTCACACACATGCTAGCTTGTCTACCCTTGAGCTCTCATCAGTAAATAGTGAGTGGTAAATGTCAGTACTCTGGCCATTGAATTATAAGGTTTATTTGAATTAGTGTTTCGGATCTTTGTCCATCAGAAAAGATCAGATCAGCTCACAGGATCCACCACCAGCGTACAACCCCACCTAATTTTAGGCTTTAGCAAGCTGTAAACCTTTTCTTTGATCAGTTGAATTATATTTCCTTTTAAGTTGTGCACCCTTATTGTCCTTTCTTCTTACATTTACATATATTTATTTGGCAGACACTTTTATCCAAAGCAACTTAAATTGTGTTCAAGGTTCATCGGTATGTGTGTTCCCTGGGAATCAAATCCATCATCTTGGTGTTGCTAGCACCTTTCTCTACCAGTTAAGCCACTTGCTCTTTCTCTCTCAATTACTCTCTCTTCCCCTTTCTCTCTGTGCCAGGTATGAGGGTCACACTGACACAGTTGACAAGACTACACAGAATCGAGAATCCTGTTACACGTTTCACGTGGATAAATTAAAGAAGTTTATTTTGTGTTGGAGTTACATTGCCTTGGTTATTCTTTTCAATTACACATCTGTTACCAGTGGATGATGAAAAGAAAGACAAAAAGGGCCAGATGCACCTTTTAAAAGAAGCAACAAAAATGAATAAATCATCAAATCACCAGGGAGTGAGGGCTAGATCTTCACAGTGAAGGAAGCGCTCTACCCCACCCCCACCTGCTGGTGTTGAGCGAGCGATAGCTAGAACTGAGGTCTCTGGCAGACTGACAGTTACAGCCTCTCTGGCTCTCTCTAGCCTGACAGTTTGTTTATGGATTTGCCTTGTTTTTTGTGTTCCTCTGCCCCCTGTGCCCGTGTCATGTTCTGTTGCCGGCATCCCATCCTGGAGTCATGCCCATTCCAGGGATGGCTTTGAGCCCGGTGAAGTCTCTGTACTGGGAGGTGTTCCCCCCCATGGCCACGCACAGGGTGTACTGCACGCCCGTGCTCTGGGCTGGACACCTATATGTGCTGGGGGGCTGTAACGAAAATGGCCTCCCACTGGACTCTGCCGAGGTGCTGGATCTGGAGAGCCAGCGTTGGTGTGAGCTGCCCCCTCTCCTCACTGCCCGGGCGGGGGCATCTGCCACGGCCGTCGGAGACCAGCTGATGGTCATGGGAGGCATGGATGCACAACAGAGCCCATTGGCCTCAGTGGAGGTGTATCACCCTGATGAAGGCAAGTGGGAGAGGAAGACAGGACTGGGCCAGCCTTCCATGGGCATCACCGCACTGGAGAAAGGTAAGGACAATGTTCTCATTTATTTTGACCAATTCCCTGATGAAAAGACAAGCATAGCTGGTGACGAGTGTATGTTGGTTTTAAACAGTAGTTGGTTCTGACTCTTGACTATTTGTATCATTCCGCTTGTCTGTGTATGCAGCTTTCCAAATGGACCCTTTTCACATTTCCGGGTTTGGAATGTGGAAGTAAACTGTTGAGGTAAAATTCCATAGTGGTGAATGGGAGACCACAGCAAATATTATTTTTGCGTTCCTATTTGCTCCAACAGCATAAGAAAAAAAAAAAACACTATTAAGTTTCCACAACTTTCTAAAAGCGGAAAAAATAGAGAGTCAGAAAAATGCTTAAGAAAGAGAAGTATGCCATTTCACGAGTTTGCTGGTACGCATTTATATTATGTTAAACGTATTTGGCTAGCTGTCTATAGTGGAGGGGCTTGACTGCGGGCTGGGCTTGAGCTCTGAGATCCCCCTAAACTAAAGCAAGAAATAGAAAGACAATTTGAAGTGATTTGTATAGGTGTTATGAAATATAAAGGTGGAGAAGGGAAGGAGGAGGGATGCCGGAAAAATCATAGCTGGAGCTAGGGAAGAAGCCGATAATATATCATTGGGATATGATTGACAGGCCTAGATGAACAAGCTCCTCCCAAACTTACGTTGTAAAACTTCACATTTTCTGTTACTCCCTCAGCAACTGTATTTAAAACCCCATTGCAGAAGTGTTGATTTTTTTTTTCATTAATGGCAGAGTATTATACAAATAATACTGTTATAAAGTTGCTAAATAATTAAAATCTGAGAAATTTAAAATTTAAATATGAGAAAATCAGTCTCTCAGTTTTGAGAAACTCAAAGTCTTTGAAACATCACAGTCTTTAAAAGGGTCTACACTGGTGGGGATTTTGATTAATCCAAATGACTCGAGTCATTTGAATCCATTCGCAAAAAAGATTTATCCACTAATTCGTTTGGTGACCATTTCTGCAGATTATATTTTATGCCAATAGGTGGCGACAAATGAGCGACTTTTATGTTATGAGTGAGCCACTGAATCATTGATTCTATTGATTCATAAATCATTTACCATCGAAACAATTGAAGTGAACACGAATGATTTGTTTACTAAAGATTCATTCAAAAATACAAATTTGTTTACCAAAGAAACACCATTAGTCCGAAACTAGAGAATGACAGTAGTGCAGAGAGCGAGATGTGCTTGATACTTTGGCTTTCTTTGTTTGGAACTAGTTCTGCTGGTGAAGAAGATAAGTAGGCCTTTAACTTACTATTATTTGTCTGAAACTTAAGTTATTCAATGTTTTTTACTTGTTTGAACTGAATTGTGTGAACTGTTGAATATATGAGCGACATTTTGGATGTCTCCCTCATTTGACACACCCAATCCAGGTTATGGAGCCTCTACAAACTAATTCAGCACTACTCAACATGCGGCCAGCGGGCCACATGCGGCCCTCGAGCGATCTTTTGAGGCCCACATTATGATATCATCATCAGAAATATATTTATCAGCAGCCTATCAAATCTGTATGAACTGTGTGATGTCCATTTTCCTGAGGATTTACGCTAGTTCTCTACATTGCTGAATCACGTTATAGAGGAAATTCAAATGCAAGAGGTTACAAATAAATAATAATAAAAAATAAAAATAAAAAATAATATCTGAGCATGGCTGATGTTATGAGAGTGGCGGTCGGTCTGCGCACGCATTCATACACAGTACATCTGCGCTCGTGCAAATGCTTTTTAGTGATCTACTTGAACGCTAAGTGGAGTGAACAAATCTTTATGACTTATCACTGGAGGACTTTTGGTGCTAATTTTGAATAAATCACTCTTGTTTTTGAACACATCTCTGGTATATGTGATGTTGAACACTCATGGTGTTTGTTAGTTGACAATCACAGTGTCAACAGAACTGATCTGTATCAGAAAATCAAACTGTTACACTCCTTAATAATTACTGAAAGGGATAGTTGACCCAAAAATGAAGATTCTATTGTCATTCCCTCACCCTCGTGCCATCCCAGATGTGTATGACTTTCTTTCTTCAGCAGAACACAAATGATGATTTTTAGAAGAATATCTCAGCTCTGTTGGTCCATACAATGCAAGTGAATGAAGCTCCATAAAGCACATAAAGGCAGCATAAAAGTAATCCATAAGATTCTAGAGGATAAATCTATATCTTCAGAAGTGATATGATAGGTGTGGGTGATAAGCAGATCCATATTTAAGTCATTTTTTTACTATAAATCTCCACTTTCACTTTCACATCTGTAAGTCACACTAACATAAGCAGAAGCGTTATTCCTTTCTTGCGTGCCCGCAGTGAAGCTTCTCACTTCAGAATCACATTATAACCATGCGTTGCTGTCTTCTGGGGAGAAGAACACCAGGTTTATGTGAATCGCAAGTTGTAGAGAAACACTGGACACATTTAGCTTCATTTTGGCAGCAAAGCGCTTTTGTGCTATGAAAAATTGGATGAAAATAGTCATAAAAATAAAGAGCCAAGGTAATGTGCCAAGAGAAATTATATGAAATAACCAAACGATTTGCTATTTTAATATTTATTTGTAAATGAAAAAATATGTGGCAAATTGCTGTTTAGTTTAGTTTTGCCCCATCGTTGAATGTTTTTTTAAAATTAGATGATAATTCCATGACAGGCGTTTTTTTTTTTCTTTGAATGAAAAAGCAGATATAATGAATAAACCTTTACCGTTCAGTTGACTTAAATGTGTCATAAATTAGCCTGTATCGCAACTTTTCCGGCAAACTTTTTTATTCTCTGACACATTGGCCGGCAACAAAATGTCTTAGTGGAAACTCTGATATCCTGTGTATATATACGTATATATATATATAATGATATAATGAACTGGCCATGGAGACGGTGTTAGGATCCATGTGCTGGAAGTTTATTAGAACACAAGCAAACAATCCAAATCGGCAGGCAAATAGAGATAGTCGTTATGCAGGCGGTATAATCCAATAAGCCAAAAAGACAGTCCAACAAGGCAAACAAAACAAAGGGGTATCCAAAAAGCAGAAAATCCAGGAATCAGGCAAAGGTCATAACAAATAAACAATCAGCAATGGCAATGGAAAAACGCTCAGTAAGGCAGGGTAAGCTGGCAATACTTCGTAATGTGACAGTGGAAACAGTATGGTATTTATATAGTTCAGACAGGAAGTAACCAATGAAGAAACGGTACAGAGTTAGTATTCGGGAGAGAGCTCCCTCTGGTGGTTGGTAGGAGGGGTAACAACCTCGGATGTTACTATATATATATATATATATATATATATATATATATATATATATATATATATATATATATATATATAAACCGAAATGTCCTCCACCATTTTGTCCTCTCCAATGTGGAAAGTCCAGTAAGAGGTAAACGCATTGAGTAATTAATCAGTCTATTGTGTCTCTCAGCTGTGATGAGCCTTAATGCTGAAGTTGTTAGTTTAAAGCCTAATTTCCTAGCTTTAGCAGTGTAGTAGTAATACGAGCGATCACGAAAGTGCTGTTGAATAAACACTGAGTGACACTGACTCACTTCGTCACCAGCTGGCTCATTTTACACACAAAAATGGTCTTTTGCCTCCACCTGCTGGCTAAAATATGTAATGTCACAAAATAAAATGTAAAGAGACATACACTATATTGCCAAAAGTATTCGCTCACCCATCCAAATAATTGAATTCAGGTGTTCCAATCACTTCCATGGCCACAGGTGTATAAAATGAAGCACCTAGGCATGCAGACTGCTTCTACAAACATTTGTGAAAGAATGGGCCGCTCTCAGGAGCTCAGTGAATTCCAGCGTGGTACTGTGATAGGATGCCACCTGTGCAACAAGTCCAGTCGTGAAATTTCCTCGCTACTAAATATTCCACAGTCAACTGTCAGTGGTATTATAACAAAGTGGAAGCGATTGGGAATGACAGCAACTCAGCCACGAAGTGGTAGGCCACGTAAAATGACAGAGCGAGGTCAGCGGATGCTGAGGCGCATAGTACGCAGAGGTCGCCAACTTTCTGCAGAGTCAATCGCTACAGACCTCCAAAGTTCATGTGGCCTTCAGATTAGCTCAAGAACAGTGCGTAGAGAGCTTCATGGAATGGGTTTCCATGGCCGAGCAGCTGCATCCAAGCCATACATCACCAAGTGCAATGCAAAGCGTCGAATGCAGTGGTGTAAAGCACGCCACCACTGGACTCTAGAGCAGTGGAGACGCATTCTCTGGAGTGATGAATCATGCATCTCCATCTGGCAATCTGATGGATGAGTCTGGGTTTGGCGGTTGCCAGGAGAACGGTACTTGTCTGACTGCATTGTGCCAACTGTGAAGTTTGGTGGAGGGGGATTATGGTGTGGGGTTGTTTTTCAGGAGCTGGGCTTGGCCCCTTAGTTCCAGTGAAAGGAACTCTGAATGCTTCAGCATACCAAGAGATTTTGGACAATTCCATGCTCCCAACTTTGTGGGAACAGTTTGGGGATGACCCCTTCCTGTTCCAACATGACTGCGCACCAGTGCACAAAGCAAGGTCCATAAAGACATGGATGAGCGAGTTTGGTGTGGAAGAACTTGACTGGCCTGCACAGAGTCCTGACCTCAACCCGATAGAGCATCTTTGGGATGAATTAGAGCGAAGACTGCGAGCCAGGCCTTCTCATCCAACATCAGTGTCTGACCTCACAAATGCGCTTCTGGAAGAATGGTCAAAAATTCCCATAAACACACTCCTAAACCTTGTGGAAAGCCTTCCCAGAAGAGTTGAAGCTGTTATAGCTGCAAAGGGTGGGCCGACATCATATTAAACCCTATGGATTAAGAATGGGATGTCACTCAAATTCATATGCGTCTAAAGGCACATGAGCGAATACTTTTGGCAATATAGTGTATCTCTTAACACATATGCACTGCTCTTACACTTTAGTTTAGAACGGCACGAACACAAGCGGAGTGATAAACACTGAAGCGTCCGAGTGCAGAGTGTGAGACCATCTGAACACATGGAATGTCTCTCGTCCAATCAGATTTGAGGACCGGAACTAAATGTTGTATGTATGTATGTATATATATATATATATATATATATATATATATATATATATATATATATATATTATACACACACACAGTTGAGGTCAGAAGTTTACATACACTTTAGCCAAATACATTTAAATAAATTATAACTCAGTTTTTCACAAGTCCTGAAATTTAATCGTAGAAAACATTCCCTGTCTTGGGTCTGTTAGGATCACTACTTTATTTTAAGAATGTGAAATGTCAGAATAATAGTTGAGAGAATGATTTATTTCAGCTTTTATTTCTTTCATCACATTCCCAGTGGGTCAGAAGTTTTCATACACTTTGTTAGTATTTGGTAGCATTGCCTTTAAATTGTCTAACTTGGGTCGAATGTTTTGGGTAGCCTTACACAGGCTTCTCACAATAAGTTGCTGGAATTTTGGCCCATTCCTCCAGTCAGAACTGATGTAACTGAGTCAGGTTTGTAGGCCTCCTTGCTCGCACATGCTTTTTCAGTTCTGCCCACAAATTTTCTATCAGATTGAGGTCAGGACTTTGTGATGGCCACTCCAATACCTTGACTTTGTTGTCCTTTAGCCATTTTACCACAACTTTGGAGGTATGCTTGGGGTCATTGTCAGTTTGGAAAACCCATTTGCGACCGAGCTTTAACTTCCTGGCTAATGTCTTGAGAATTTTCCTTCCTCATGATGCTATCTATTTTGTGAAGTGCACCAGTACCTCCTGCAGCAAAGCACCCCCACAACATGATGCTGCCACCCCCATGCTTCATAGTTGGGATGGTGTTCTTCGGCTTGCAAGCCTCACCCTTTTTCCTCCAAACATAACAATGGTCATTATGGTCAAACAGTTAAAGTTTTGTTTCATCAAAAGTAAGATCTTTGTCCCCATGTACACTTGCAAACTGTAGTCTGGCTTTTTTATGGCAGTTTTGGAGCAGTGGCTTCTGCCTTGCTGAGCAGCCTTTTAGGTTATGTCGATAAAGGACTCGTTTGACTATGGATATAGATACTTGTCTACCTGTTTCCTCCAGCATCTTCACAAGGTCCTTTGCTGTTGTTCTGGGATTGATTTGCACTTTTCGCACCAAAATACGTTCATCTCTAGGAGACAGAATGCGTCTCCTTCCTGAGCAGTATGATGGCTTCGTGGTCCCATGGTGTTTATACTTGCGTACTATTGTTTGTACAGATGAACGTTGTACCTTCAGACATTTGGAAATTGCTCCCAAGGATGAACCAGACTTGTGGAGGTCCACAATTTTTTTCTGAGGTCTTGGCTGATTTCTTTTGATTTTCCCATGATGTCAAGTAAAGCGGAAATGAGTTTGAAGGTAGGCCTTAAAATACATCCACAGGTTCACCTCCAATTCAGTACACCTCCTATCAGAAGCTAATTGGCTAATTGTCTAAGGGCTTGACATAATTTTCTGGAATTTTCCAAGCTGCTTAAAGGTACAGTTAATTTAGTGTGTGTAAACTTCTGACCCACTGGAATTGTGATATAGTCAATTAAAAGTGAAACAATCTGTCTGTAAACAATTGTTGGAAAAATTACTTGTGTCATGCACAAAGTAGATGTCATAAACGACTTGCCAAAACTATAGTTTGCTAATATGAATATCTGTGGAGTGGTTAAAAAATGAGTTTTAATGACTTCAACCTAAGTGTATGTAAATGTCTGTCTTCAACTATATATATATATATATATATACAGTATATATAAGTAGATAGATAGATAGATAGATAGATAGATGATAGAAAGAAAGAAAGAAAGAAAGAAAGAAAGAAAATCATACAAATTAAGAGTGCGGCCCTCGAGGGAACAGGGATCCAGCTATGTGGCCTCTGACCTTTCCGAAGTTGAGTAGCCCTGAACTAACTTATGAGTTAAAGGTTTTTTCAATTAGGGAGTTGTGTTAGATGTTGGGGGTTCTTCAGAACCAGGGTAGGAAAACAATGAGCTAGGTTCACCATTCAAGTTTTTCTGGTGAACAGCATGGCTAGTTCAACTACCTGGTCAAAGCTGGTCTTTTCAGCTGGGTCTTTAGTGGTCTAGTAGTCCTTGTGGTTTAGAAGATCTGTTGAGATATCTCAGTACATTTCCTAAATGCTCTCTCCTCTCCTCTTTTTTAACTGGATGCTCATTCAAAGTGTGCATTATAAATTTCTGCCACTGTGGTTTCACAGATTAAAGTGCCATTGTTTTGTTCTCAAACCTCTGTAAGCAGCAGTGCGTGGAAATACATCAACCTTTAATTGGGGAAAACAGAGTTTGGTTCATCTGTCATCCCTCTGCTTTTTCCTGTCAGAATGCGATTAGCTGTATAATCTCAAATGCTGTTATCTTTGCCGTGATCACTGCAGTTGTAATGAATGTCTCTCAGACTCTGTGCCTCTGAAGTGCTCTGGATATTCAGTACCAGCTCCAAATCAAGGCATCAGTCATGCCATACTGTGACATAAAGAATTACACTGCAGAGAAAAGTCTCTCTCTCATATTCCCTCTTCTCCAGATTGTGTAGGTGTGTGCAGGTGACAGTTTATCCAGTTTGAGATCGTGAGGAGATGGGAGTGTTTATTCACAGAGCTTCTCCTCCGTTAAGCCGCATTTCTCCGGCTGAGCCTTATTCAGGCCAAGACTGATCAGGTCTCAGGTTTAGTGTTAAAACCATCAGTAGGCCAGCTAAAGCGAGACCTGTATTTGGATCACTGTGTGGGATACAACTTGACTTTAATGAATACATCAGTCACGCCCACAGATTTATGAATAGTTTGTCTGCTCATCCACTAGATCAGCAGGACATTTGATATTAGCATTTAAGTTGTGTTGGGAGACATCTTAAATGGGTAATATCATATGTATGAATTATATGTTTTTTTTCCTGAGGTCCACTTATAATGTTAGACAAGGTTTCTTGCTTCAAAATGTCATAATTTAACTTTGTTTAACCACTTTTCACACACTCTCTGACACTTGGGCAATGTTCTGAATGAAATATTCCTTATATTGCTCCTATGTGAGAATTATTATTATTATTATTATTATTATTATTATTTTAAACAGCACCAAAGCACGTGATTTTAGTGAGTTTGGGAACAGGATTTCTACATTTTCATGTGTAGCTTGAATGCAAATATGGGATACAATGAATCTTTAGACCTAAAGTACTCAAATGACCATACTAGCAGAGGTTCTTCACAATGGCTTAAAAATAGACTGTACCATGGTAAAGTGATGGTAATAACATGGTATTTTGATTTAAATTATGTTATTTAAATGATATTCTAAGGTATCTGAAGTATTTTAGTACTCTGAGTTATTTTCCATTATATAAGCATCTGTAGCATTTAGAATTTGACATTTTTTTTAATTTTTAGTTTAGTTTAATGGGATAGTTCACCCAAAAATGAAAATTCTCTCATCATTTCCTCAACCTCATGCCATCCCAGATGTTTATGACTTTCTTTCTTCTGCAGTACACAAACAAAGATTTTTAGAAGAATATCTCAGCTCTGTATGTCCATACAATGTGAATGGTGGTCAGAACTCTGAAGGTCCAAAATATCACATAAAGGCATCACAGAAGTAATCCATTCCAACTCCAGTGGTTTAATCAATGTCTTGAGTATTCTTTTAATTGGATACTTTCTTGCTCTTACTCAAGTAATTATTAATATTATTACTATTACTTCTGCTTGAGTAATTATTTTTTGAAGTAATTGTACTTTTACTTGAGTAAAGTTTTTGGCTACTCTACCCACCTCTGATATACAGTACTCTCTCTCTCTCTCTCTCTCTCTCTCTCTCTCTCTCTCTCTCTCTCTCTCTCTCTCTCTATATATATATATATATAATAGCATTTAGAATATGTTTAATTTTTACCACAGTATGCTTCCATAAACTTCAGTGAGTTTTTGTTTTGTTGTGCTATCACGATCGTTCCCATTGCTCCGGTGGCCTTGCCTGTGTGTGTGTTAGCTCTGTGATGGACTGGCCTCCTGTCTGGTATTTCCCCGCCTTCGGCCTAAGACAGCTGGAAGAGGCTCCAGCACTACCCTGAACGGCAGCTGATGATTGATAATGTAGGCTATTGACGGTAACAAGGTCGTGCTTACAGTTGAGACACGTGCAACTCTGTATATGTGTGTGTGTGGTGTGACTGTGACAGAGAAATCTACAGGAATGATCATAATAGCACAAAAAATAACTCTCTGAAGTTTATGGAAGCATACTGTGGTAAGAATTAAACATATTCTAAATGCTATTATATATAGAGAGTATATCAAAAGTGGGTAGAGTAGCCAAAAGCTTTACTCAAGTAAAAGTACAATTACTTTAAAAATAATTACTCAAGCAGAAGTAAAAATAATAATGTTAATAATTACTTGAGAAAGAGTAAGAAAGTATCCAATTAAAAGAATACTCAAGTAGCAGGTAACTAGATACTTTTACATATAATAATGTTCGTTTACTTCCATATTCCATTACATAATACACATTTAACATGTATTACATAATAATAATAATAATAATAATAATAATTCCTTAAAAGTTATTCCATACATAGTGTAATTTTAAATATTAAATTAAATCTTAATAGTAAACACTATTTTTCAGTTTCAATTTTCGATTTCAGCCAAGAATTTTCATTTAGGTGCATCACTAGATATTAGGCAGAATGTTAGCCTCAGTCACCATTTACCTTCATTGCACCTTTTCCCATACAATGACTAAGGCTAACATTCTGCCTAACATAATATTTTGTGTTTCACAGAGGAAAAAATGTCATACAGGTATGGAACAACAGAACAGTGAACCAATTTTTTCATTTTTGGGAGAACCAACCTGTAACAGGTGGCTCTGTCACCGGCTGGGGCAGCACAAAAACATAGACACACACCTGTTTTTCTTCACTCAATCATTACACTGCTTACAGTTTTAGCCTATCTCTGTGGGAGCACACTTAGAGCTGCACTAACTTCTCCTATCATCATAATTAAACTAATATTTGTGTTTAAGTGTTTTATAGAGTTATAATGGAATTATTTTATAGAAATGCTTTTATTAATATTATATTATATTATATTGTATTATATGACATTAAAGAGTGTTTATAGATTCTATGTGGTGAATCATTATTATAATTGTGTGATGTGGTACGTGCTGAGTGGGCAGAGCCTCAGCTTTAAAAGGCCTCCTAATATCTTCTGTCATTATTCATAGTTCTGATCCTTGTTGTGGTTTTATATATTGTAATTTAGATTTTTCATACTATGTTACATTGCACCTTGTACTGTATATATTTTTGCACAATTTTCAATCAGTTTTTGCACTTTTGGGAACACCTTGAACTGTTCAATAAACACCTTGCGGCTTAGCCATCTTTTTAATTGTAAAAACTTTAAAAGTGCCTTCGCCACACAACCCTTTCAGATCATACAATTGGTTTTATGAAGCCATCATTCTCTTTCAGGCTTTGTTATCAAAGCCCTCTGTGTTTACATCTTTCTCTTTCTGACTGCACTCCTTTTGTCAGTGGGCCTTGTCTCTTTGATATCCTTCACATCATCTTAGGGACAAATTGCTTTGAGGGTCCAATCTGTATTTGTATGGCTTTGAAATCCCATTTTCCTTTGCACCCATCTGGCTTATCGGAAACATTCTATATCAGAATATCAATCAAGGTCTGAGCCAAGCCAGCTGGATGTTATAAATAACATATCCCAGAGTAACACATTTAATCTCAAATAAAAGAAGAAAAAAATGATTTTTTAGCTGATGCTGTTTGTGATAATGGCAATAACATAAATGCAAACCAGAGAAGTGCAGCTGTGCCCAGTCAATACCACAGTGCAGTCCCATATTTTTGTCTTGAAAATGAGACTGGTGTGTGTTATTGTTTGTTATATAACAGTTACTGTAGTTCTGGCCCACTAATCTGATTGGTGTTCAAGAGTAACGATATTTATTCTAATAACACTGGGACACTTCACTGTTTGTTTCTAACATTGGATTTGTTCTTAACCTGTTACAGAAATGACTTTCCTTCTTCTGTGGAACACAAAGGCAGAATGACTACCTCAGTCACCATTCACTTTTAAAAAACATGACTGGCTACATTTTTGGAAAATTATATTATTGCAGCAGTTCGATGGTGAAATGTGCACTGAGTGGCGCTAAAAGAGTGTTACATTTTCTCCAAAAACAGAGGGTTACAAAGGTTACAAAAAGGTTTAAGGTTACAAAAACTTTTTTAAGGTTACTGCTCTATTGAGTTGTAAATCAACAAAACCAACCTCTTAGCCTAAATCTTAAACCTAAACCTAACTGATAGTGCCATAAAAACAAATGTGAGATGAAAAATATAATTGCTGAAACAACCATGTCATTTTGTGGTGCTTCTATGAAACTTTTATCTCATGTGCAGGGTTGGGAGGGTTACTTTTGAAATGTATTCCACTACAGATTACAGAATACATGCTGTAAAATGTAATTTGTAACGTATTTCATTAGATTACTCAAGGTCAGTAACGTATTTAAATACTTTGGATTACTTCTTCATCACTGGTAGATTTTTTCACTTGTTTTGACTATAAAAACTCTGCCAGTACAGTAAGACAAAATACACATGTTAAAAATACATTCTCTGAAAAACCTAAATATCTTATGCAGTTTTGTTTCTAAAACAAGATAAATCAAATTGATCTTGTTTTAAGAATTTTTAGATATTTTTTTACAAGAAAACAATAAAGAAATTTTTATCAAGAATACGATTTTTGCCCTAATATCAAAGGTCTTACTAGAAAAAAAGAAATTATGATCCAACGTGAATTTTCTTGATAAAAAAATATGATCGTGCCTGGTAACGTGTATGTAAAATGGCTAGAAATAGCATTTTAGTTTAGCGTAAAGCTGACAATTTACACAATGTTTATTTCTATTTCTTCTGCTCCAGACTTACTTCAAATGTACTTCTCTGTCTGCTCGTATGAATGTAACACATCATAAGAAAGTGTTTCACCGCTGTTCAAATGCACTTTGGATCGCATCATTTATATGTATAAATGTTTTCCATCTGAAAGGACTAAATATTAAATGAAACAAATGACAATAGAATGCAAAGTAATCTCTTCAGTAATCAAAATACTTTTTGAATGTAACTGTATTCTAATTACCAATGATTTAAATTGTAACTGTAATGGAATACATAAATACGTAATCCCGTTACATGTATTCCGTTACTCCCCAGCACTGCTCATGTGTCGACTCATGTCTCGATGCTTTTCAGGACTCGTACCCTGGTCGTTTATATCACAATTGCAACACACTATAAGTTCAGCTACCGCAATATTTGATCATGCACGAACAAGCTTATATATGTAGTTATGTAATGCAAATGTTAAAATGTATTGCCTTACAAGTCATGTGCTATAGTAAAAATGTTTAGATGTCAAAAGATAGCATTGTGTGAGGAATAGGGTAAAAATTGTGTGTTTATGAACTGATAATCTGCAGTTTTACTTGTGATTTGTATGAAAGGAAATAAAAGTCATTGTTTTAGCGTCTCCAGTGTTTATTGCACCAGGAAACTGCCGCGTACAACAAGCCACATTTTTGCAAAAATAGGTATAGTAAAATGTTTCTACAGAATCAGCACAGCTAGCAAAGATGCAGTGAAAGTGAATGGTGACTTGAGACTTACTGTCTAACATTTCTTTTTGTGTTCCACATAAAAATAAATAAATAAATAAATCATATGGGTTTGGAACAACATTAGGGTGAGTAAACTGATGACAGAATTTCATTTTTGGTTGAACTATTACTTTAAATAGCACACAGCAAGATGTGAGTGAGTTTTGTGGGTGTGAGGAGATGTCAGAATGGTGCTGGGCTGTTTGTCGCTGGGATGGTGTTTGGAAGGGCAGGCTATAAAGGCAGACATGGTCTTTTTGATTACAGAATTGTAATTTGAGGGAACACTGTGTCTCACCAACACCCTGATGGCAAGGTGACTGACAGCTCTCTCTCTCCCCCATCCCTCTCACATCCTTACCACCATTTGATCAAGAGAGCATTCTTGTTGCCAGGCAACAGGTGTGTAAATCTGTGTGTATATGCATTTGAATGTGTGTGTGTGTGTGTGTGTGTGTGTGTGTGTTTGACCCAGAGACATTTTTAGAACAGAACAGGCTGAGTTGCAATGCCAATCCATGATTCTTTCTCTGCTGTGGTACTTGACTGTTTCCATCTCCCCTTTTTTTAATCACCCAACATTTGTGCCAACATCACAATGCTATGAGTCCTGAAGAGCATGCGAGTCGACACATAAGCTGCAAGTGTCATAGAAGCACCACAAAATGACATGATTGCTTCAGCAATTGCGTTTTTCATGTCACATATGCTTTTTATGGCACTATCATTTAAATTTAGGTTTAAGGTTTAGTGTAGGGAGGTGGGTTTTGTTGATTTAAAATTCAATAGAGCATTAACCCTCAAAACCTCATTTGTTTTGGAGAAAAATGTACTTGCTTTTAGTGCCACAAAGTGGATATTTCACCTCTGACCACATACTTTTGTCCATGTAGAGGACAATAAGACACATCTTTCATTTTCCTCACTACTTTCATGTCTTCCTCTGTTCATTCTTCCTTTAAGGACAGTTTTGGAGGTTGTTGTTATCTTGTAATGTGCCTGATAAAAAGAAGCTTTTTGGTTTTTCAGAAGTTTCTGGACAAAGCTGATTTAATGTATATCTGTGAGTGTCTCTTTGGCTTTAATCCCCATGGACCCTTTTGGTCCACTTTTCCTGGAAATATGTGAATAGTAGACTAAGTGAGCCTACCCTCAGTAAATTATGAAAACCCACAGTGAGAGCGCTGCTTCTTTTCAAAGACTTTGACTATCTACTGCTGTACAAAGTTAAACAAATCAAGGTCAGTTTTAACAATGTTGCTCATTATTGTGCACTGAAAGTAATGTGATAAAAAGAATTTTAGATTGTGCCAATTTGAAACAAATGCATGCGAACAAGACAGAATACAGAAATCATCTAAATATAGACTGGAGGTTTGCTGAAAGGGGGTTACAAAGAATATCCCTAGTGCTCAGAGACAATGAGGGTTGATTTACTAATGCATTACTGAACATATGGAGTAGATGTGTGAATCTTCACTGGCCTCAAAATTCAATCTGATTACGATTCAAAGGGTAACAATTCAATTACAAAACAGTTCTTGATGCATCACGATACATCTTGTCACGATACATCTAATACACTCAGTATGAAATAGTATAAAATTTTTAATTTAGAATGAATCAATCGGTAGCCTATAACTATAACTACAACTATCTTTTGCTGGTCCAGGATGGTTACATGAGATATCTGCTTCTGCTTCTGTGAGAGTGCAGATGTGAGCTTCTCCTTTTCTCAGCAGAGTTAATAGTAAAGCGACACAAGTAGTAGGGTTGCTGCTAAAGAATCAAGCATCTCTTATGCGCACTCTTCCGATGAGCGCAAGGATGGATTATGAACCGGGCCAATGGGGCCAGTGCCCCGAGCCCTCTGACTACCTGGGGCCTCGGGGGGTTGCCTCAGGCTGAGGCACATGGTGGTTTGACACTCAGAAACAAGGCACTGTAAATGCAAAATATACACTAGTCACACTAAATATAAATAGACAAATAGTGCTTGAATGTGTGCCAGCCACGTTATCTCTTCCTGGGCCCCTAATCTGAGGCCCTAATATAATATAATATAATATATATATATATATATATATATATATATATATATATATATATATATATATATATATATATATATATATATATATATACTCCCTGATAACACACGTACATCACCCAAACATATATTTGATGTGTGCGTCTACATCTGGACTTCATTTTTTTTTACGATGTTTACTCATCTGCAATACATCTTTAAGAAGCATGTCAATAAGTATGTCTCGGATGCCAGCAGATTTCTTTGAGACATGATTTAGATGATTCAGAATGTTAAATCTGATATTTTTAAGATGTTTAGCAGATGTTAATTAGATTGTGATGCTTTCCAGATAAAAAAGATCTAAAACAGACATCTCAGAGATGTATGTCTGCTATCTGGGCTGTAATAAAATCATATATGACAAACAATTATGCATTTTGGCATATTTGTACTTGGCTTCCTTATATGAATGAGTGTGTGCATGTGTGTCTTTGTGTTTTGGTCATGTATGATGATCCTGCTTTGTGATTTTTTTAAATTATTATTTTAAATAAAAGTCCCCTGCCTGAAAAGCCCCCCTTAAGTGTTCTGCATTTAAAAAAAAGAGAGCGAGAGATTACTGGCCATTTGCTAAAGTTTAAGTGCCATTTGTTAGTTATCAGCTAATTTTGATTAACGATTTAATTGTCTGTATTTGGGCGTGTCACAATTATGATGATTATTGTCAAATTGTCATCCTTTAGGTGTATGTGTGCTCAATATTTATTAATTGTCATTTATGTATATTTAAATTGAAATCGTAATAAAATAGGTATACATGATACATGAAGTTCAGCCATAAATGAAAATTCTCTCATCATTTACTGACCCTCATGCCATCCAGATGTGTATGACTTTCTTTCTTCTGCAGAACACAAAGATTTTTAGTAGAATATCTCAGCTCTTTAGTTCCCTATCTGTCACTCACTCGACGTTGGTGTCGATGTAGTGACACTAGGGGTCCCTATACAAAACGCCACAAGGCTGAACTGTGTTACGTGAACTGGCGGTGTGTGGTGGGCAGACTTGCTGTGTGCCTCATAGCCAGCGCACCAGGTCGACACGTAACCTCCCCCAACACAGTTATGAGTGTCAAACGGCCCTTTTTGGGGACAAGTTGACTACCCAGAGATAGAGACAGGCTTAACGCAGTCGTGGCCTCTTTCCCCTTCTCTTTTTCCACTCCCTAAAAAGAAGGGGGATTATCTGATTGGGCCGCCAGGTCTAGTCGGGGGTGTCCCTCCCAAGGGGAGGACACCGCGGAGACCACACCTCGCCCCAAGAGAGGGGGGATATTTAAGTGGAAGAATACATCACATGGTCTTTCCAACCATGTGGAGAGCCTTCAAGGTAGATCCTGCCCAATGGGGGAGGAGTTACTACAACATGGAGACTGAGGGGCTCTGCCCAAGGAAGACGCAGTTTGCCAGTAGGGAAACGAACTAGCGGAAGATATAGATCGCATGGGGTTAGCCTTACAGGGAACCGCCACATGCGGAGCACCTACCCCAGAACCAGGCTCTTAGTTAGCGCGTGTACTGGGCCGGCAGCGAGTCTCTCCAAAAACTCGACTGCCACAGGGCTCGGAGGAAGTCAACCAGGGAACAACTTTTGTGAACACTACTGGGAATTAACAGCGCACGTCTTCAGCTCAAAAGGAGGTGGAAGGCGCTATGTGCAAGCGATACACCCGGCCGGCTATCCCGGGCTTATCCGCTTGTGTTGCGTGCCACTACCTGGGACGAAACCGGTTCCACCCGGAGGTTGTAGAACCTTGCAAAGGTGTTGGGTGTTGCCCAGCCCACTGCTCTGCAAATGTCTGTTAGAGAGGCACCTCTGGCCAGGGCCCAAGAAGCCGCTACACCACGGGTAGAATGGGCTCGTAGCCCTACCAGGGGCGGCATGTTTTGGGCGAGACATGCCATAGTTATTACATAACCGTTCTTACACCTGCCGTAATTATATTGCCCTGCCTAACTCAGCTTTACAAGTTAACAGATACATCATATTTATTGTGCTGACATTTCTAGCTGTGGAGGTTGTGTTCTGAAAAGTATGAGACTCCACGTTCAAAGGGAACTTTTACCAGGAGTCAGTATATTATCGGCAGGGCCGTTGTTACACCTGCCATAATTATATTGCCCTCACTAATTCAGCTTTACAAGTTCACAGGTTCATTAAACTTATGGTGCTGGCATTTCTAGCTATGGAGGTTGTGTCCTGAAAAGCTTGAGACTCTACCTTCAAATGGAACTGTTTACCAGGGAACAGTATAATTTTGGCAAGGCCGATCTTACATCTACCATAATTATACTGCCCTGCCCAACTGAGCTTTACAAGTTAACAGATACATCATATTTATGGTGCTGACATTTCTAGCTGTGGAGGTTGTGTTCTGAAAAGCATGAGACTCCACGTTCAAAGGGAACTTTTACCAGAAGGCAGTATATTATTGGCAGGGCCGTTGTTACACCTGCCATAATTATATTGCCCTCACTAATTCAGCTTTACAAGTTCACAGGTTCATTAAACTTATGGTGCTTGCATTTCTAGCTATGGAGGTTGTGTCCTGAAAAGCTTGAGACTCTACCTTCAAATGGAACTGTTTACCAGGGAGCAGTATTATTTCGGCTGGGCCGTTGTTACACCTGCTGTAATTATATTGCCCTCCCCAACTCAGCTTTACAAGTTCATAGGTTCATTAAACTTATGGTGCTGACATTTCTAGCTGTGGAGGTTGTGTCCTGAAAAGCATGAGACTACACGTTGAAAGAGAACTGTTTACCAGGAGGCAGTATAATTTCAGCAGGGCCTTTCTTACACCTGCCGTAATTATATTGCCCTGCCTAACTCAGCTTTACAAGTAAACAGATACATCATATTTATGGTGCTGACATTTCTAGCTGTGGAGATTGTGTCCTGAAAAGCTTGAGACTCTACATTCAAATGGATCTGTTTACCAGGGAACAGTATAATTTTGGCAAGGTCGATCTTACATGTGCCATAATTATATTGCCCTGCCCAACTGAGCTTTACAAGTTAACAGATACATCATATTTATGGTGCTGATATTTCTAGCTAAGGAGGTTGTGTCCTGAAAAGCATGTGACTCTACCTTCAAATGGAACTGTTTACCAGGGAGCAGTATAATTTCGGCAAGGCCGTTCTTACACCTGCCGTAATTATATTGCCCTGCCTAACTCAGCTTTACAAGTTAACAGATACATCATATTTATTGTGCTGACATTTCTAGCTGTGGAGGTTGTGTTCTGAAAAGCATGAGACTCCACGTTCAAAGGGAACTTTTACCAGGAGTCAGTATATTATCGGCAGGGCTGTTGTTACACCTGCCATAATCATATTGCCCTCACTAATTCAGCTTTACAAGTTCACAGGTTCATTAAACTTATGGTGCTTGCATTTCTAGCTATGGAGGTTGTGTCCTGAAAAGCTTGAGACTCTACCTTCAAATGGAACTGTTTACCAGGGAACAGTATAATTTTGGCAAGGCCGATCTTACATCTACCATAATTATATTGCCCTGCCCAACTGAGCTTTACAAGTTAACAGATACATCATATTTATGGTGCTGATATTTCTAGCTAAGGAGGTTGTGTCCTGAAAAGCATGTGACTCTACCTTCAAAGTGAACTGTTTACCAGGGGGCAGTATAATTTCAGCTGGGCCATTGTTACACCTGCTGTAATTATATTGCCCTCCCCAACTCAGCTTTACAAGTTCACAGGTTCATTAAACTCATGGTGCTGGCATTTCTAGCTATGTAGGTGCTGTCCTGAAAAGCATGTGGCTGGCTTCAGAGGGAACAGTTTACCAGGGGGCAGTATAATTTCGGCAAGGCTGTTGTTACACCTGGCGTAATCATATTGCCCTCCCCAACTCAGCTTTACAAGTTCTTAGGTTCATTAAACTTATGGTGCTGACATTTCTAACTATGGAGGTTGTGTCCTGAAAAGCTTGAGACTCTACCTTCAGAGGGAACTGTTTACCAGGGGGCAGGGTGAGGGTTAGGTTGATGATTTTGTATCAGTGAAGACCAGGAGGGGAGGGTTCAAATTTAAATTAAGGATTAGGTGCAATAGCACAGGGCAATCTGTTTTTATTTTTCAAGTTAATTTTTGCAAGCATTCTGCCATTTTCTTTATTTATTGACTCTATAATTTAATTGTGCATTGTAATTTATGTATATATAATATATAATATACTGTGTATATCATCTTGTTGTTTTATTTAAAGGGATAGTTTAACCTAAAATGAAAATTATCTAATCATTTACTCACCCTCATGCCATTTCAGATATTTATGACTTTCCCTTTCAGAATACAAATGAAGATTTTTAGAAGAATATTTCAGCTCTGTAGGTCCATACAATTCAAGTCAACAGGGTCAAATAAATGTAAGTTCCAATTTATATGTAAGGTGTAAGTGAGAAACAAATCAATGTTTAAGTCCTTTTTTACTATAAGTGTACACTTTCAAATTTAAAAGTGAAACTAAACAGATGTCACATGTGCATTTCTGATGTGAAAGTGAACATTTTGTTCATCTTGGGAGGTGGTCTCAGTACGGTTCATTTGCAGCTTGTTGTATGGTTCACTAAAAACGTACATTGTGAACACAAAGCACTCTGGGCTCCCTTGATTTTCCCATTTGCGTAATGCCAAACATGTTTGTCTCTCACAGCTTACTGTACACCAGTAATTATGACGTGCAGAGGAGAGACACGACGAGACACATATTCTGTTTTTATGGAGATGACTCATCCGGAAGCCGATCGGTGGCTTGAGTCCGCCGGCTCGTCTCACGGCGAGTTAGACCTCTTGTTTGGAGCCCGCGTAGGTGATGAGCTCTCGAGCGCAGCATCGGAGAGCGGGCTCGTCCAGTCGGACGTGGAAGCCTCAGCTGGGCTCCCCCCCTTGGGTACAGTTGCCCAGTCACAGGCTGACACGGAAATGACGGACATGCTTTCCCGGGCAGCCGCGAGTTTTGGGCAAGAGTGGAACCCTCCGCTCTCCCCTGAACCCTCGCGGCTCGATGATTGGTTCCTGGGCTCGCGGCACCACTCACAGCCATGCCCTGCCCCAGTTCCTTTCTTCCTGGAAGTGCACAAGGAGCTGACAAGGTCGTGGGAGGCACCTTTTTCTGCCCGGTCCTGATATTTCAGCTCCCCCACCCTCACTACCCTCGATGGTGGGGCGGCCAGGGGCTATTCGGCGATTCCCCCGGTGGATAAGGCGCTTGCGGTGCCACCTGGCACTGGTGCCCAAAGCTCCCATCCAAGGCCTGTAGGTTTACGTCTTCCCTGACGGCCAAAGCCTACAGTGCCTCTGGACAAACCGCCTCCACCCTGCACGCCATGGCTCTCCTGCAAGTCCACCAAGCCAAGGCTCTACAGGAACTGCACAAGGGTAGTTCCGCCCTGGGATTGATGCAGGAGCTGCACTCAGCGACCGACCTCGCTCTCCGGGCGACGAAGGTCACAGCGCGGTCTCTCGGGTGGGCGATGTCCACTATGGTGGTCCAGGAGCGCCACCTTTGGCTCAACCTAGTCGAGAAGGGAGAGTCCTAGCCGCGGAGAAACTCACTGCTGGCTCAGTACATGTGCTAACTAAGGCCTGTACTCGGGTAGGTGCTCTGCATGTGGTGGTTCCCCATAGGTAACCCCATGCGACATATATCTTCCGCTAATTTGTTTCCCTGTTGGTAAACTGTGTCTTCCTTGGGCAGAGGCCCCTCTGCCCCAGTCACCATGTTTGTAGAAACTCCTCCCCCATAGGGTAGGACCTACCATGGGACTTCTCCACATTACATACTTCCGACAAAGTTCGGCAAGACCATGTGACGTATTTCCACTCAAAATACCCCCCCCCCCTTTCTGGGCAGGGTGAGGTATACCCCCCCGACGTAGACCTGGTGACCCCAGTCGGTTAATTCCTTTTTTTGGGGAGAGGAAAAAAACAAGAGGATAAGAGACCACAACTGGGCTAGCCTGTCTCTATCTTTAGGGCAGTCGACATGTCCCCAAAGGGCCGTTCGACACTCATAACAGCGTTGGGGGAGGTTACGTTTCGGCCTGGTGCGCTGGCTATGAGGCACACAGTGGTCTGCCCATCACACACCGCCAGTTCACATAACACAGTTCAGCCAGTTGCGGCGTTTCGTATAGGGACCCTTAGTGTCACTACATCGACACAACGTCGAGCGAGTTACAGATAGGTGTAGGGCTTTACTGGTTTTTTAGATCAGTGTTACTATCAGAAATAATTAATAATTATTTCTGTAGTTACTAATCAATATTTAAATTAATTAATTGGATCTAACTCATTAAAACCTCATATGGGACTCCAGTAAATGTAGTGTTCTACGTTTAGGAGCAAGTTTGGTTATTAGCAATAATTAATAATTATCAAAGATAATTATTAATTATTAAAATCAATAGAACATTGATGAGAATCAATGTTAGCTTTTTTTAATCCTTTAAAATCAACACTTATCAAAGATAATCGTTAATTGTTAACATCGATGAAACATTAAAATTAACACTAGCTTATTGATCATTCAAATTCAATCAAAGATAATTATCAATTATTAAAAATCAATAGAATATTAATAAGGATTAACATTGACGGGGCACCACCCTGGAATCAGGGACTAATAACCAAATATTAAAACAGTCTCAATATTCGATAGTTTTCTTAGGAAAATTGACATCCGAAGAATATCGATTTTCAGGAAAAAAAAACAATGAATGAAGATTTGAATCCGAGCACTGACATCCCGTCAGCATGACACAGGCGTATGCAAAACAAACCAAAACACTTCTCTTTGTAATATAAACAAAGTTTATTTATGCAGTAATATCAATTAATAATTAATACAATGCAGTCAATAAACTTCCGACTTACAACTACAAACTAAACAGTGATATGATTAGATATGGAAATAAAAATAATCCTATAACACATAAGGTGTGTGTGTATCAGTGTGTGTGTGTGTGTCAGTGTGGTTAGTGAGAGAGAGAGAGAGAGAGAGAGAGAGAGAGAGATTAAGTGACAGCCCAAAAGCTGATTTTGCGGTAGCTGGAGATAAAGCAGACTTGTTCATCACTCAGAGACGCAGTTTTACGAGCGGGGCTCGTAAAAGTCCTGTGTTATTTGACTCTAATGGATGAACTCAGTTGCTGTCTCACCCACGATGGCGAAAATGCACAACAATCCAATTTGGTTGGACCACAATACAGCAAACAAATTCGTGATAATTAATACCCTGAGTATTAATAATGAGCGGACATGGCGATCCGTAAACTGTACAAGCAAAAACCTTGAAACACAAGAATAACACGCTATAATATTCTATCTCTGCCCAGACATAAACCTCTTACTTGAATCGCATGAGGACACAGGTAGAATGTGTTTTCCTCCGTCCTTTAACTTTGACCCGGTTCCTTGAGGCTCGGGTGATGACGAGAGGCCGTTTCCTCGCGTCTGTCGGCGGGTGGTACGGCTGTTGATTCTCGGCGGGCTGGCAGAGAACTCAGAAATGTTGACTTGATTGAAGATGGAAGAGAAATCTTTAATCTCTTCACTTCTGTAGGCAAACGGATGAAGATGCGAATTGCTCGGTGGTCTCCTTTGGATCCGTTCGAGTGTTCGGGTTTAACACAGAGTAATCTCAACTCATCCAGCGAGATGGAGATTGTATGACTACAGTTTCAAATCGGACATTACTTCCTTATGCCACGAGGCTGCACCGGAGAGCAGCAAAAAGCTACATCCGTATTCGGTGAACAAAGTCACTGGAAGCAACTCTGGAAGCATTTCAGAATTATTTGAAGTCCTGATGATGTCATGTTTGAGGGACGTTCTGTGGTGTGCCTCATCCAATAGGAGTTGAACGCTCGATCCTTTAGTGAGCAAGGCTTCATGGATCTGTAGTCTGTTTTGGACTCCCTTTGTTTGATTTTGGCGCGATTTTTATCAGTAAAATTTACGACTTAGAAGGTGGGGGCTTGAGGAATGTTTTTATGACTGTTAGGCCTGCCTTTGTCTTCTATCTAAATACATGAGGCCCATGATGGAGGGAACGAGACGTTGTGTCCCTCCTGCCACAACGCTGAACTACCCGCTGAAATGGCCGGGACCTTGTCTCGGCTCCTCAGCACAAAACCTGAATGAGTGGTTGCATACCAGCTCCTTTTATACCCGTATGTCCGGGGAAGTGGTATGCAAATACCACTTGCCAATTTTCATTGGCCTTTTAACAAAGACCGGAGGTGTTTCGGGCTCCCAAGAGTGACCCCTAGTGTCACTACATCGACACAACGTCTCGTTCCCTCCATCAGGGAACAGAGGTTACGCAAGTAACCAGGACGTTTTCTATGAATGGATGTACCTCAAGGCTGTCTATAGATAGAATCATGACCAATCACATTTTTCTCTGGTAATATGACAAATCTACTATGATTATGATTCATGACTGAAATTGAATTGTATCTTGAATTCTGCCTATACATGCAGTATTTCTGTATAATAAAACAATGCATTATATATATATATATATATATATATATATATATATATATATATATCAGAATTTGTAATCAGTAAAACATGTTTTGTTGAACACAGACACTTGTACTCATGCTGATTATTTTTAATGGCATTAAACACGTTTAATAATCTCATAAGTTAATATGTAGAGCTAACTGTCCTCTTAACTTTCATTATAGCCCTAATAATAATTATTACCATCAATATTGTATTGTAAAAATTGGTCTGGGTTCTACAATGACAAAATTGTGTGAATTCAAAATGGACTGAGACCCCCAAACAGATCAAGTGAACCACAGAGAGATCTAAGCCCACTTTCAAGGCCACAGACAGTGAATGCAAAGAGAACTGGGTCCTTTTTCACTCAGTCTACTTTTTGTTCCACTTAAAGAGGTCTGGGTTTGGTTCTTTTAAAGAGGACCCAAGTGTGAAAACACCCTTAATCTCACTATATCATCTGTGTTCTGTGTGAAGACTCACTGCACAGCAAGTTTAACATACAATGATATTTAAATTCATGTGAAATAGCAACACAATTCCGACATTGTTTTAAAAAGCAACTAGTTTATTATCAGACCTAGTAATTATGAAAGGGTCAAGACTCACCTCACTTTCAAGTTGTTTTGTCGGTGCAGTCAGGTGAATGTATGCAAAGAATGTGAATGGATCAAACTTGAATGGACCAAACTTAGAGAGCAGCACACACACATCTTTGCCTCCCCAGGCTTCTCTGACACCTGTAAATGTCAAAAACAAGTTTAGGGATATATCGTCCTTCTAAGACTGAATATGGGAGACATAAAAAACAGCAAAGTTGAGGCTACATATCTATCACAAACAAGACATATTTATGAGGTGCCACAATTATAACATGGTAACAAGGGTATCTATGTCTACATATCATATTACTTTTTTATTTAATACCACACTTTCCAATATCCAAAGAGCCAGACACTGATGAAGGCACAGCTCCTGGGGATGCTGAGGCTACTTGTGAGTCTGTACAGACAGGTATTAGAGACGGCAGTAAATAGCTAGCTGGAGAGACTTCTGGCACAGGACACAGAGATGCTGGTACAGGGCATGCAGGAGAGACAACTGGAGATGTTGGTGTGTTGCGGACTGGAGAGACCAGTGAGACAGGAGAAGTTGGTGTGGAGTAGGCTGGAGAGACCACAGAGACAGGAGATACTGATGTGGAATGGGCTGGAGAGGCCTTTGTGACAGGAGATGTTTGTGTGGGGCAGGCTGGAGAAGCCACTGGGACAGAAGATGTTGGTGTGGAGCATGCAGGAGAGACCACTGAGACAGAAGATTTTGGTGTAGAATGGGCTGGAGAGGCCACAGGAACAGGAGATGTTGGTGTGTTGCAGACAGGAGAAACCACTGAGACAGGAGATGTTGATGTGGAAAGGGCTGGAAAGACCTGTGCGACAGAAGATGTTGGTGTGGAACATGCTGGAGAAACCACTGGGATAAGAGATGGAGATGCTGGTGTGGAACAGGCTGGAGAGACCTCTGCAACAGGAGATGTTGGTGTGTTGCAGACAGGAGAGACTACTGAGACAGGAGATGTTGATGTGGAAAGGGCTGGAGAGACCTTTGTGACAGGAGATGTTGGTGCAGGGCAGGCTGGAGAGGCCACTGGGACAGAAGATGTTGAACATAGAGTCACATGCTTTTCAAGACAGAACCTCCATAGCTAGAAATGTCAGCACCATAATTTTAATGAACATATGAAATTGTAAAGCTTAGTTGGGGAGGGCAATATTATTACGGCAGGTGAAACAACGGGCCTGCCGAAATTATACTGCCCCCTGTTAATCAGTTCCCTTTAAAGGTAGAGTCACATGCTTTTCAAGACACAACCTCCATAGCTAGAAATGTCAGCACCATAAGTTTAATGAACCTGTGAACTTGTAAAGCTGAATTAGTAAGGGCAATATAAGTACAACAGATGTAACAATGGCCCTGCCGAAATTATATTCCCGTCTGGTAAACCCATTCTATTGAATGTACAGTAAAATGCTTTTGAGGGCACAGCCTCAATAGCTAGAAATGACACCAGCTAAAATGTGATGTCTCTGTTTCCTTATAATCCTGAGATCAAGAGGGGGAATACATTTTTGTCAAGGTGTAATAACATTGCTGAAATAATATTCCCGTCTAGTAAATCCATCCTATTGAAGCTACAGTCAATTGCTTTTGAGGTCACAGCCTCCATAGGAATATACAGTACTGTGCAAAAGTCTTAGGCACATAAGATGTTTCACAAAAGCATTTGCCTTAAGATGGTTATTTATATCTTCAGCTTTATTGTGTCAATAGTATAAATACATTTTAGACTCCCAAACATTACTTTTGGAAATAGAAAAGATTAGAAAAGAAGAACAGGGAGCCCTGCAACAGATATCATGGCCCCCACAAAGCCTCCAAGTGAACATTGTGTCAGTCTGAGATTACATAAAGAGACGGAAGCAATTGAGACAGCCTAAATAGATAGAAGAACTGTGACAAATTCTCCAAGAAGCTTGGAACATCCTATCTGCCAACAACCAAGAAAAACTGTGTCCAGGTGTACCAAGGAGAATTGGGGCTGTTTTAAAGGCAAAGGTGGTCACACCAAATATTGATTTAGCTTTTTATGTATACTGGACTTTGTATGACAGTAAGTGATAAATGAAAACTATTTATTTCATTATTTTTTAAGACATCCTCACTATGCAATATTTTTCACAAGTGCCTAAAATTTTTGCACAGTACTGTATGTCACCAGCATAAATGTGATGTCTCTGTGGCCTTGTAATCCTGAGATTGAGAGGGGAATACATTTTCGACAAGAGCAATAACAACAATGCCGAAATTATATCCCCCCCGGTAAACCCTTCCATTTGAAGCTTCAGTCAAATGCTTTTGAGGATATAGCCTCTATAGCTAGAAATGTCACCAGCAAAAATGTGATGCCTCTATGTCCTTGTAATCCTGAGATTGTGAGGGGAATAAATTTTCGACAGGTGTTATAATGAAATTGCCGAAATTATATTCCCCTCTGGTAAATCCATACTATTGAAGATACAGTCAAATGCTTTTGAGGGCACAGCCTCAATAGCTAAAAAGGTCACCAGCAAAAATGTGATGTCTCTGTGTACTTATAATCCTGAGATCAAGAGGGGATTATATTTTCGGCAGGTGTAATAATAACATTGCCGAAATGATTTTCCCCTCTGGTAAATCCATACTATTGAATATACAGTCAAATGCTTTTGAGGGCACAGCCTCAATAGCTATAAATGTCAATGCAAAAATGTGATGTCTCTGTGTCCTTATAATCCTGAGATCAAGAGGGGAATGCATTTTTGGCAAGGTGTAATAATAACATTGATGAAATAATATTCCCCTCTGTTAAATCCATCCTATTGAAGCTACAGTCAATTGCTTTTGAGGTCACAGCCTCCATAGGAATATACAGTACTGTGCAAAAGTCTTAGGCACATAAGATGTTTCACAAAAGCATTTGCCTTAAGATGGTTATTTATATCTTCAGCTTTATTGTGTCAATAGTATAAATACATTTTAGACTCCCAAACATTACTTTTGAAAATAGAAAAGATTAGAACAGAAGAACAGGGAGCCCTGCAACAGATGTCATGGCCCCCACAAAGCCCCCAAGTGAACATTGTGTCAGTCTGAGATTACATAAAGATACAGAAGCAATTGAGATAGCCTAAATAGATAGAAGAACTGTGGCAAATTCTCCAAGAAGCTTGGAACATCCTATCTGCCAACAACCAAGAAAAACTGTGTCCAGGTATACCAAGGAGAATTGGGGCTGTTTTAAAGGCAAAGGTGGTCACACCAAATATTGATTTAGCTTTCTTATGTTTACTGGACTTTGTATGACATTAAGTGATAAATTAAAACTATTTATTTCATTATTTTTTAAGACATCCTCACTATGCAATATTTTTCACAAGTGCTTAAAACTTTTGCACAGTACTGTATGTCACCAGCATAAATGTGATGTCTCTGTGGCCTTGTAATCCTGAGATTGAGAGGGGAATACATTTTCGACAAGTGCAATAACAACAATGCCGAAATTATATTCCCCCCTGGTAAACCCATCCATTTGAAGCTACAGTCAAATGCTTTTGAGGATATAGCCTCTATAGCTAGAAATGTCACCAGCAAAAAATGTGATGCCCCTGTGTCCTTGTAATCCTGAGATTGTGAGGGGAATAAATTTTCGACAGGTGTTATAATGAAATTGCCAAAATTATATTCCCCTCTGGTAAATCCATACTATTGAAGATACAGTCAAATGCTTTTGAGGGCACAGCCTCAATAGCTAAAAAGGTCACCAGCAAAAATGTGATGTCTCTGTGTCCTTATAATCCTGAGATTAAGCAGGGAATACATTTTTGGCCAGATTAATGATAACATTGCCAAAATACTATTCCCCCCTGGTAAACCCATCCTTTTGAAGCTACAGTCAAATGTTTTTTAGGGCACAGTCTCCATAGCTAGAAATGTGACTAGCAAAAATTTGATGTCTCTGCATCCTTGTAATCCTGAGATTGGGAGGGGAATACCTTTTTGGCAGGTTTAATAATGACATAGCCGAATTTATATTCCCCGAATAATATTATATTTTATTGAAGCTACAGTCATAGCTATAAATGTCAAATGCTTTTAAGGTCACAGCCTTTATAGCTATAAATTTCACCATCATAAATGTGTTGTGTCTGAAATTTCTCCAAAAGTTATTGAAAAGGGGTCCCAGCACGTATTGTGACTTTGTATAAAAACTCTGGCATCAACTCAACAATCTTTATCTCTTTAAATAATATGGCAGCGGTATTTCAGTTATACAAGCTGTACAGTTGACAAAATGAAGAAAAATATGACCATGTTTTTTTGGGCTGTACTGTGTTGGAAAATTAATGTAATAATATTAATAACATTCTAAGGTATCTATATGTTCTATTTTAAAACTGAGGTGAGTTTAATAATTTGGTTCATTTCTGTTTTTTTATGTAATGATACACTGACACACAACTCTCACAACTATAAACAAAGTGAGAGTATGCCATCTACATGCCTATTGTTACACTGCAAACATTTAATTGCCTCTTATAACACTGGTGGCCAAAAGTTTGGGATAATGAACAGATTTGCTGTTTCGGAAGGAAATTGGTACTTTAATTCACCAAAGTGGCATTCAACTGATCACAAAGTATAGTCAGGACATTACTGATGTAAAAAACAGCACCATCACTAATTGAAAAAAGTAATTTTTGATCAAATCTAGACAGGCCCCATTTCCAGCAGCCAAAACTCCAACACCTTATCCTTGAGTAATCATAATAATTGCTAATTTGGTACTAGAAAATCACTTGCCATTATATCAAACACAGCTGAAAGCTATTTGGTTCGTTAAATGAAGCTTAACATTGTCTTTGTGTTTGTTTTTAAGTAGCCACAGTATGCAATAGACTGGCATGTCTTAAGGTCAATATTAGGTCAAAAATGGCAAAAAAAAAAAAAAAAAACAGCTTTCTCTAGAAACTCGCCAGTCAATCATTGTTTTGAGGAATGAAGGATATACAATGCTTGAAATTGCCCAAAAACTGAAAATATCATACAAAGGTGTACACTACAGTCTTCCAAGACAAAGGACAACTGGCTCTAACAAGGACAGAAAGAGATGTGGAAGGCCAGATGCAGGGCCGGAGTGGGATTCATATTCAGCCCGGGATGTCATGTCCAAGTCAGCCCACACCCAAATGGGGGGTTGGTGGTGAAGATGATAACAATAAAACAAGATCACAGCAAAAATATGCAATATATATAATTACTTGAAAATTATTTAAGCTCTCCATGTCATTATACCACATACGGCATTCACTAAGATTTTCACTTTGTCATAAGACATCATTGTATGTGTTGTAAAAATAAGTGAATGTTAAAGGGACATTTGATCATTTCCTCACCCTCATGCCATCCCAGATGTGTATGACTTTCTTTTGCAGAACAGGAATGAAGATGTTTAGAAGAACTGTTGGTCCATTCAATGCAAGTAAATGACAAGCGGTGAGAAACAGATCAATAATTAAGTCATTTTTTTACTATAAATCTCCACTTTCACTTTCATAAGCACTCTTCTCTCTTAAGAGTTCTTCTTCTGTTTTAGGTGATTTACATAAGCATATCACCCCATACTAGGCAGGGAGGAGAATTTATAGTAAAAAAAATAAAAAATAAAATATTGATCTGTTTCTCACCCACACCTATCATATCGCTTCTGAAGACATAGATTAAACCACTGGAGTTGTATGGATTACTTTTATGCTGCATTTATGAGATTTTTGTACCTTCTGAGTTCTGATCACAATTCACTTGCATTGAAAGGACCAACAGAACTGAGAAATTCTTCTAAAAAGCTTAATTTGTGTTCAGCAGAAGACAGAAAGTCATACACATCTGGGATGGCATGAGGGTAAGTAAATGATGTAAGAAATGTAATTTTTGGGTAAACTAAGTTTATTTTAAAGAGTATCTAGGCACATAATAACACTATAGAACTGTAAATGTTTATAACTCTTTCAAGATGTACAGGCTCACACTTTAAATGGTCAGTGCTCTGTATTTTAGATAATTAAAATAGCAACAGATCCAGTGAAACAATTAAGGTTGAGTGATTGTTTTTACATTTTTACATGCCATTCAAAAACGTGGCATTTTACAATGATAAGAGTGAAATAAAATACTAAAAATAACACATTTGTACTTTTCTTTTAATTGGAATGTAAATGTTCAGGACAAAGGCAAAATGGTTACTGTCTCTTTAAGAGGGTTTTTATCGCATGGAACAACATTGAAGGCACTCTGTGCAGTTTGTTTCGTTGAGTTTAATCTTTTGAGAGCTGTAAAGCCCATTATTTTCGTACCGTGTCGTGCTGTTGCATCTGTATTCCTTTACTTTAAGTATTCTGTTATTTTGTGACAAAATATAATTTTACTATTATCATTCTGCACTGCTAAGGAAGAGGATTTCAGAGATTAATTGAGATTGTGAGACTGCAGTCAGTATTAAACTTGTGATGATCTTGTAGGCTACCTGAAGCACGTTCATCCATTCAGCTATTAGTAGCCTGTCTATTCTCGATGGATCTTCCGTGATCCTTCCCGCGCTGTCAAGTGAAGCGGCGCCACATCAGTTTCGTCTCTCACAGGCTAATCTCTCATTTGTTTGGGTGTGAGATGATAAAATACAGACTGCGTCTGCTATAATATGGAACCCAATTCTGATCCTTTAAATACCAGATGTTACAGACTGTTGGCAATTGTTATACGACATATGATGAAAGTTTGTCAATCAACATGCGGACCTAACCGGCCCAATTTTTGACTGGCCCAGCAGGAATTCTCCCGATCTTCCCTACTGCCACTCCTGCCCTGGCCAGATGTACAACTAAACAAGAGGATAAATACATTAGAGTCTCTAGTTTGAGAAATAGATGCCTCACATGTCCTTAGCTGACAGCATCATTGAATTTTACCCGCTCAACACCAGTTTCATGTACAACAGTAAAGAGAAGAATCAGGGGTGAAGGCCTTATGGGAAGAATCGCAAAGAAAAAGACACTTTTGAAACAGAAAAACAAAAAGAAAAGGTTAGAGTGGGCAAAGAAACACAGACATTGGACAACAGATAATTAGAAAAGAGTGTTATGGATCTTAACCCCATTGAGCTTTTGTGGGATCAGCTAGACTGTAAGTTACATGAAAAGTGCCCGACAAGACAGCCACATCTATGGCAAGTGCTACAGGAAGTGTGGGGTGAAATGTCACCTGAGCATCTGGACAAACTGACAGCTAGAATGCCAAGGATCTACAAAGCTGTCATTGCTGCACATGGAGGATTTTTGATAAGAACTCTTTGAAGTAGTTTAACATTTTTTCAAATTGTAATAGTAATTTTTCAGGTTATTACTGTCCTGACTATCAGAATCAGAATCAGAATCAGCATTATTGCCAAGTATGCTTACACATACAAGGAATTTGTCTTGGTGACAGGAGCTTCCTGTGTATAACAATACAAAAACAATACAAAACAGCCACAAGACATAGATAATAATAAAAATTAAAAAATAATTATACACATACGTACATACACACACAGACACACACATACATACATACACACATACACATATGTAGTGCAAATCTAATACAAATCTGTTATCTGTTATGTACAGTGCAAAATACAAATCTGTTATGTACAGTGCAAATGTTTTTTTATTTTTTTTCCAGAGGAATGAAATGGCAGAAGTGGTCGGATGTGTTGGATAAATATAAAAAAGACTAAACTGTGTAGTGCACATAGTTATTGCTCAATGGGGCAATTTAACTGTTCATGAGATGGATAGCCTGAGGGAAAAAACTGTTCCTGTGCCTGACGGTTCTGGTGCTCAGAGCTCTGAAGCATCGGCCAGAAGGCAACAGTTCAAAAATGTAATGGGCAGGGTGAGTGGGGTCCAGAGTGATTTTTCCAGCCTTTTTCCTCACTCTGGAAGTGTATAGTTCTTGAAGGGGGGCAGGGGGCAACCAATAATCCTCTCAGCAGTCCGAACTGTCCTTTGTATTCTTCTGATGTCTGATTTCATAGCTAAACCAAACCAGACAGTTATAGAAGTGCAGAGGACAGACTCAATGACTGCTGAGTAGAACTTTATCACCAGCGCCTGTGGCAGGTTGAACTTCCTCAGCTGGCGAAGGAAGTACAACCTCTGCTGGACCTTTTTCACAATGGAGTCAATGTGTGTCTCCCACTTCAGGTCCTGTGAGATGGTAGTGCCCAGGAACCTGAATGACTCCACTGCTGCCACAGTGCTGTTTAGAATGGTGAGGGGGCTCAGTGTTGGGGTGTTCCTCCTAAAGTCCACAATCATCTCCACTGTTTTGAGCATGTTCAAGGTTGTTTTGACTGCACCAGACAGCCAGCTGTTCAACCTCCCTTCTGTATGCAGACTCATCTTCATCTCGGATGAGGCCGATGACAGTGGTGTCGTCTGCAAAGTTCAGGAGCTTGACAGAGGTGTCCTTGGCGATGTAGTCATTGGTATAGAGGGAGAAGAGTAGTGGGGAGAGCACACATCCCTGGGGGGAACCAGTGCTGATTGTACAGGTGCTGGAAGTGAGTTTCTCCTGTCTCACAAGCTGCTGCCTCTCCGTCGGAAAGCTGGTTATCCACTGACAGATAGACATGGGAACAGAGAGTTGGTGTAATTTATTCTGGAGTATAGCTGGGATGATGGTGTTGAAAGCCGAACTGAAGTCTACAAAAAGGATCCTTGCATATGTCCCTAGTCTGTCCAGATATTGCATGATATGATGCAATCCCATGTTGACTGCATCATCCACAGACCTGTTTGCTCAATAAGCACATTCAGGTTGTCAGCCAGTTGTTGGTCCACCACAGGGTTAGGGGTAGGATTCCTGTAATTTGTGAGTTGTTTCATGCCACTCCACACTGATGCAGGGTCGTTAGCTGAAAATTTGTTTTTCAGCTTCTCAGAGTATCTTCTTTTAGCCACTCTGATTTCCTTGTTCAGTGTGTTCCTGGCCTGATTGTACAAGACTTTATCCCCTCCCCTGTAAGCATCCTCTTTGGCCTGACAAAGCTGCCTGAGCTCTGCTATAAACCACGGTTTGTCGTTGTTGAACTTTAAATAAGTCCTAGTAGGAATGCACATATCCTCACAGAAACTGATATATGATGTAAAAGCATCTGTGAGCTCGTCCAGGTCTGTGGCTTCAGCCTCAAAAACACTCCAATCGGTGCAATCGAAGCAGGCTTGTAGTTCCCGCTCTGCTTCATTGGTCCATCTCTTTACAGTCCTTACTACTGGCTTGGTTGATTTTAATTTCTGCCTGTAGGTTGGAAGAAGATGAACCAGACAGTGATCAGAGAGTCCCAAAGCTGCTCTAGGGACAGAGCGATATGCATCCTTTATTGTTGTGTAACAATGATCCAGTATGTTCCTGTCTCTGGTGGGGCATGTAATGTGCTGTGTGTATTTGGGCAGTTCACGTGTGAGATTTGCTTTGTTAAAATCCCCAAGAATAATAATAACTGAGTCCGGGTATTGTTGTTCTGTGTCTGTGATTTGATCAGTCAGCTGTTGCAGCGCTGTGTTCACACACGTGTTTGGCGCGATATACACACTCACCAGAATAAACAAAGAAAACTCCCGCGGCGAGTAGAACGGCTTACAGTTAATAAAGAGCGCTTCCAAATTAGGACAGCACATCCTCTTTAACGTTGTTACATCTGTACACCAACTTTCATTGATGTAAAAGCATGTTCCAGCGCCTCTCATTTTCCCCGTTAACTCCGTGATGCGATGAAAGCCTGGCAGATGTAACATGCTGTCCGGAATGGCTTCACTCTGTCAGGTTTCTGTGAAGCACAAGGCAGCAGAGTTTGAAAAGTCCTTGTTTGTATGGGTGAGGAGATGTAGTTCGTCCGTTTTGTTAGGAAGAGAGCGGAGATTCACTAGATGAACTAGCGCTGTTCGAAAGCCGCACCGACGGAGCCTGACCAGCGCGCCTGCTTGTCTCCCTTGCCTGCATCTCATAGCGTGTTTAAACAACACAGCTGCACCTCCGACTGAAATGTTCAGCAAAACGTCCAAATATTAAAAAAACAGGAAAAGTTTGTATGGTATATGCTGCCGAATGTTCAGCAGTTCGTCCCTGGTAAAACTGACTGGAAAAATATTACTAAACACAGGACAAACAAACACAAACAACAAAAGAACCGAAGAGCTACACACCGTGGCGGCCATCCGCAGCGCCATCTTGATGATATACATTGTGATCAGTTGAATGCCACTTTGGTGAATAAAAGTACCAATTTCTTTCCATAAGAGCAAAATCTGTACATTATTCTAAACTTTTGGCCGCCAGTGTATATTCCCTTACATTTTGTCTGATATATGTTTCTAAACTCTTATGAAACTTTCTGTCTGTCTATGTGTCTTTCCATGTACACAGATGTTTTTTAAATGTTTGTATTTTTTATTAATGATATTCATATGTTCAGTAAGTGCAGTGGGAAGACTGAATAAAATGACACACATAGTGAATGAATAATAAATGTCATCAACACAAACGTCACATCACCACAGATTTGGATAGTTAATCTCAAGTTTAATTCAATGGGACATTAAAACAGCTTTGCTTTTGCAAAAGGTAAAATCAAAGAGAAATTAGTAAACTTTCCTTCATTCCTAATGCTGTCGAAACCTCGGTTCTGTTTCTAAATTGAATCGATCTGCTAAATTTGTGCATCCTGAATGCAAACTAATTTAAATTATATGAATTAATGTATGCTTGGACAACACTTCCATGTTAATTTTATGCTTCCTTGGTGCTAGCTATGTGTAAAAATATCACTTATGAATGGCTATAGTAAACAAGATAGCTCTCAAGCTCGCAGCACCAGCATATCAACTGTGTGATGCGCGTGCACACGAGGGGCAGTCGCATTCTGGCAGGAAATCAAAATTCAGCACAACACTGGAAAAGTCATCCCTGGATCTTTTCTGGGACTGTGAGATTTTACACTGCATGTATGAACCTGCATTGACATTTGTCATTACACGAACGTTAAATTAAAGTGAAACTGGAGTGCTTTGCATTAATTATCAAAAACCTTGTTTATATTTTCACGGGAGTTTGATGTGCACCTGAGCAGATGGTATCACGTATGCACCTTTTTGATTACACTCACCTGCCCTCCATCTTCCACAGCTGTTCCCTTTTCCCGCATTATTCATCTGTGTATATATACCCTCTTGTTTCCTTCACTTATTTTATATTCTTGTTCGTATGTCTGTTTGTTGTACGTTAGCATGTAGTGTTCTTAGCCAGCATACTGCTGTTATGTTTGATTTCCCTTTTGCTCCAGTGTTTTATGTTCATCGTTGTTCCTTCATCTTCTGAGTTCCTTAATAAATGTTCTGCGTTTGGATCCCCACTCTCTCGTTTCATCCTTCCTAGCAGCGTAACAGAAGAACTGACCTCATTATGAATCCAGCAGAATTAATTGAGAGCTCGTCCCAAAGTTCCACTTCTGCAGCTGAGCACTGCCTTAAATTCTGGAGTCTGGCCACCCAGTTGAACTGGTGTGAGAGATCCCTCAGAACTATGTTCTCAGTGACCGGGTGAGGAGACTGGTCCCTTTGGACTGTGATTTTCTGTTTCATCAGGATTTTATCTCCAAAATTGTAAGGACATACCTTCTGCCCTCGGCCCCTTCCTCCAGGCCTTCCACGGCCAACGAGCCAATGCTCATGCCTGCCATGGCCAATGCCCACGCCTGCCATGTCCAACGAGCCAACGCTCATGCCTGCCACTGCCAACGAGCTACTTCATAAAACCTCGTCCGTCCCAGAGCCAGCGTTGCAAACCTCGTCCGTCCCAGAGCCAGCGTTGCAAACCTCGTCCGTCCCAGAGCCAGCATTCATGTTTGCTTCAGCCCTAGAGGAATTGTCGGGGGAGGCCACTATGGCTCCAGTGGTCTCCGAGCTCCCTTCAGCGGAGACCACTTTCTCCCCAGCCTCGGTGGTCCTGGAGACTTCCTTTCTCTGGCCTCCCATGGTTCCGCCCCTTGGGCCTCCCATGGCTCCGCCCCTCCCCTCGAGCCTCCCATGGCTCTGCCTTCCGAGTCTCCCACAGCTGTGCTCACGGCTGTCCGGAAGCAGAGGAGAAGGGCTCCTACTCCCTAGTCGCTGCCAGTGTTTTCGCCCACAGAGGTCGTTCCCCTATCACTGCCAATACCCGTGACCACTGAGGCCGTTTCCCAGTCACTGCCAGCACTCCCGGCTACGGAGACCGTTTCTCATTCGCTGCCAGTGCTCCTGATTACAGTGACTCCGCCCTCAGAGTCTTCCACGACTCCGTTAAAGGGGGGGGTTCTGTCACGTACTGCCTTGTGTTTTTTTTTCCTCATCTTCAGTTCTGTTTCAGTGACTCTTTAGTTTTCCCCTTGTTCATGGACTACATTTCCCAGTATGCACCTTTTGATTACACTCACCTGCCCTCCATCTTCCACAGCTGTTTCCTGTTCCCTCATTCATCTGTGTGTGTGTGTGTGTGTGTGTGTGTGTGTATGTATGTGTATATATATATATATATACCCTCTTGTTTCCTTCACTCATTGTTGGTTCTTGTTCGTATGTCTGTTTGTTGTACGTTAGCATGTAGTGTTCTTAGCCAGCATACTGCTGTTATGTTTGATTTCACCTTTTGCTCCAGTGTTTTATGTTCATCACTGTTCCTTCATCTTCTGAGTTCCTTGATAAATATTCAGCGTTTGGATCCCCACTCTCTTGTCTCCTTCCTAACAGCGTAACAGATGGCGCATGCATCACAGTGCTTCAGAAGCATTTAATCTTCACGATTTTCAGGAGCTGCTCTGAGTGCGGTCCGCGCAAGAGGAGAGAAAAAAAAATTTGGTAAGTAGGAGACAAAAAATATTTCGAAAATAAACTTAAATATAAATTGAACTAAAATAAACTCCCGAACCACTGTCTCATTATTATTTTCAGCTGTTTTTCCCTTTCTGTGCAAATCAGTGGAATAACAGGCGCAAGCCTGTCTCATGTTGTTTGACTTGTTATCACGTATAAACTCTCCCGTTGCTAGTAGCTTGAGTTTTTGAATTAATTTTGCGATCTAAAGTTTTAGTCTTGGATGATGTTTATGTGCCTGATGCATCCCGTCTGCGATCAATTCTGTAGTGTGCATTTGGCTATAGTATATTTGTGTACGTTGTGCTGCCGTGATTTAAATTGAACGGAATATATTTAGAATTTGAGAATAGATTCAGAATTGATGGAGAAAAAAAATCACGGTGCATTGGATAATTTTTTTTTTTTTTTTTTTTTTTCTCCCACCCCTAATATGGAGTCTCTAAGCTGCTTTGAGTTGCTGCAGGGACCTCCACACCCCTCTGCCATTTGCCCAAAATGGTGACTCAAAATTGGTGACCTATTTCATCAGTGCCTGTGATGGTCTGTGTGTGTGTGTGGACAGAAACCTTCCATATTTGAGTTTTGGATAACTCCAAAATAGATTTAAAGGGATAGTTCACCCAAAAATGAAAATTCTCTCATCATTTACTCTTATGCCATCCCAAACGTGTATGACTTTCTTTCTTCAGCAGCACACAGCTAAAATATATGTGTGTGTGTGTGTGCAATCAATATTTAAGTGTTTTTATTTATAAAACTCCACTTTCGCATTTTGAAAGTGGAAAAAGTGGAGGTTTATGGTAAAAAAGACTTTAATATTGATCCGTTACTTTTATGGGTAACCGATGGGGAACTTTTTTTATTTTTTTTTTTTTTTTTGGCACTTCACCACCCACTTGCATTGTATGGACCTACAAAGCTGAAATATTCTTCTAAAAATCTTTGTTTGGTTTCTGCAGAAGAAAGTCATACACATCTGGGATCTCATGAGGGTGAGTCCATGATGAGAGAATTTTCATTTGAGTGAACTAACCCTTTAAAGTAGACTAGTTTTTGACTCTACTACTGTACGAAGTGAAACAAATCGAGGTCAGCTGTCAAGTCATTTTTATTTGTATAGCACTTTTCACAACATGCATCGTTTCAAAGCAGCTTTACAGATAATCATGCTTTAACAGAAAATGAAACCGTAATATCTTGTATAAAGTCATCACTGTGTAGTTTTATTAAAATATGATTGTAAATTGTGACTAAAAATATGTAAATAATTGTATTTAGACCCCCAGTGAGCAAGCCGAAGGCGACTGTGGCAAGGAACACAAAACTCCAAAACATGTTTAATGGAGGAAAAATAACCTTGGGAGAAACTAGACTCACTGTGGGGGCCAGTTCCCCTCTGGCTAAACAGCATGAATATAATGCCAATATTAGTTATATATGTGCAGTGCAAGTCATGGTTTAAAATAAGTAAACTAAGTTAAGGGTCAGTGTTTAAACAAAGATTTTGTATGTATTGTAAGGGTAATGACTAATGTCTTTTGAAGTCCATCCTGGATTAACTGCTGAAGTTAACATAGATGCACTGTCCATTGTTAATTGGCTGATGAAGGCTTTTGTTGGCAATTAATTGATAGTCTTATGTATTCCTTTCAAGAGTGTAGTCCATTAATAGACAAGCTGATGCAGGCAGAGATCAGTGAGGTGCATCACAGTTCAACCGGCAGGTCATTTTGGTGAGGTTCGGTGAGGTCCACCCTAAATCCAAGGTTCAGGCAGTGGCATGTGAAGTATCCCATGTTTTACGGTTGGAGTTGGCATAAGTTCATCCTTTTTTGAAGTCCATCGTAGTAGACTGAAGTGATGTCTGGTTTGCACCGGCTGCAGTTAGTCATCACTGGAATGGAGCTTGATCCGGCCGGCCCTGGTAACCTAGGTATAGGAATCCCAAGGTTGAGACCGGTAAACAAATAGAATAATGTTAGCTTAGATGCCATTCAATTTATTGTAGAGTTATAGATTATGAAGTGTTTCAGGTTCCTAACTGAAGCAGCCTAATTGAGTTGATGGATAAATTAGGTGTATGCCTGGCTAAAAAGATGAGTCTTTAGTCTAGACTTAAACTGAGAGTGTGTCTGAGTCCTGAATAGTGTTAGGAAGACTATTCCATAGCTTAGGAGCCAAATAGGAAAATGATCTGCCTCCTTTTGTGGATTTTGATATTCTAGGTACTATTAGAAGGCCAGAATTTTGCAATAGTAATGAACGTGATGGAATATAGCATAATAGAAGTTCACTTAAGTACAGTGGCGCTAGTCCGTTCAAAGCTTTGTACATAATTAACAGAATATTGATCATTACTGAGCACTGAAACTAATGTGATTTAAAATAAATAGTTTTCCCAGAAGACTGTCAATGCAAAACAAATCCATGTAAACAAGAGAGAATGCAGAAAACCTTTAAATAACTTATGGCCATTAAAGGGATAGTTCACCCAAAAAATGAGAATTCTCATTATTTACTCACCCTCATGCCTTCCCAGATGTGACTTTCTTTATGCTGCTGAACACAAATGATTATTTTTAGAAGAATATTTCAGCTCTGTAGATCCTCACAGTGCAAGTGAATGGGTGCCAAAATGTTTACGCTCCAAAAACCACAAAGGCAGCATAAAAGTAATCCATATGATTCCAGTTGTTAAATTCGTATCTTCAGAAGTGATATGATGGGTATGGTTGAGAAACGGATCAATATTTGTCTGTTTTTGCTAGAAATTCTTCTCCCTGCCCAGTAGAGGGTGGCATGAAGAATGTGAATCGCCAAAAACAAGAATTAGAATGTGAAAGATCACTTTTCTCAACCACACCTGTCATATCGCTTCTGAAGGCATTGATTTAACCTCTGGAGTCTTATGGATTACTTATGTTGATTTATGTGATTTTTGGAGCTTCAAAATTTTGGCAACCATTCACTTGCATTGTATGGACCAAAAAGGCTGAGAAATTCTTCTAAAAATGAGTTCAGCAGATGAAAGCACCTTTTAAAGTCCTACACATGGCATAAGGGTGAGTAAATGATGAGAGAATTTTCATTTTTGGGTGAACTATTCCTTTAAGAATGTCTCCAGAGTGCGGAGACCGCAAGGGTTATCTGACAAACCAGTTCAGGATGGCTTGACAAATCAAAAGAGTTGTGCCTTTTCAGTTTGGATCATTCAGTTCATGCATAGCAATGTCAGAAATTTAACTTTATTAAGGGGCAAAATTTGTACCCTGGAATAAGATTTCAGGGGCATTTTTTACCTTTTTATAAGGGTAGTTTCTCTCACTATATAGACCATTTTATGGACATAAACAATAACAAAGGAATTAGAACGCTACTGTGCATGTCTGGTCCTAAAGCAATTCTGGTAGTGGCATTTTTATTGCTCAGAACTGTCAAAGCAAAATAACTAGTGTGTATGTTTTGAGTGAAGATAAAACAGAACAAATAAGTGATGAAAATAATGAGGTGTCATTACTGGATCCTTTAAGTCTTTGAGGCAACTACTTTTCTCAAAGGACATGAAACATTTACCTGAAGTGACTTATCCAAATGTGCACCATTATCTTGTGGCCACCCAGTGTGTCTACACGAGAGAGCAGAAGCAATCTATTGTCATGGTTCCGGTGAGTTCGTCCGTTCTGTTTGTTTTGTTGTTTATCGTCCTCATGTGTCTCTGGCGCTGTCGGCATGCGTGCTAGCAGCACCTTCCTCTCCACTAATTCACTGCCTATTTAAGCCCTTCGTTGTGTCATTTTCTTTGCTAGATTGTTTGGTGTTGAAGTAACTCTCCTCGCTCTCTCTGCCTAGTTGGTCCTGTCTCGTATTTGTTTTGGTTGCCTGTCTCTGCCCGCGTGTTGGGAGTGTGGTTGCCTTCCAGTTTGCTGTACGCCTGTTCTCCATCTCTTCAGTGGAGGATTTCTCATGAATCTGCTCCTGACTACCACAATGCATACACTCGCTTACGAACCCTCTTCATGAAGGATTCCTTACGGATCTGCTCATTGTGCGGTTGGCGTGCACTCATCCACAAACGCGCACATCACCTTCTACTGCAGTCGGTGCTGGGATCTCCACACTTCACCTGTATCTGCTAAAGTTATTATTTATTGTTAATAAATCCTTTGAACTGTTCCTCTGCTCTTGGGTTTCTTTGTCTCGCCTCTGTGACTGTCACTTTTAGAGTCTGTAAAGTAATACTCTGACTTAACTAGCCAGTTAAACTCTATCAAACTTGCATTTAGTTGGCCAAAAAAAAAAAAAAATTGTGCTTCAGACAATACAGTTGTTAGTACTGCACTTATCCAGCCAACTCTTTTCACTGCTGCAGTCCATGTGTCCATTTGTGGTGTGTGTTTTTTTTTTTTTTTTTTTTTTTGTTACATTTAAGTTCAGTGCATCCAGCCACTGAACGACATGGTCCAGATTTTTATGATACTTGTTATCGCTACGAGTCAATATTAATGAAGCACTACCCACTGGTGCTTTGAGTTTGACAACTAGCTGGAAATGTTCTAGGAACAAAGACATCACTTCCCAAACCAATGAATATCATTATTAAATGGTCTATATTAAAACACAGCGTGTCATCAGTGTCAAACACTAATTTAATCAATTCATTGAAAAATTTCTTGATTGGAACAATTACGGTTGTTACCTATAAAAGTAGTTATCTAGATATTGGAGCATTTTTTGCCCCCACATATTTTATTTTTTTACACCATTCCAAGTTGCAGCGTAGAGAATGAAGAAATTGAATGATGTTGTGTGAAGGCAAGATGCGACTGCAGTGTGTTTCATTTTGGCCTTGTTAGTGCATGTTTTAATGTAGCTGATGTTGTGTGTAGGTGTGCAAGCTGCTGATCGAACTAGACAAGCATGTGTTTGTTATTTGGTTATCACCACAATCATGAAGTGTGTGTGTGTGTGATCTCATTATATAAATTTGTTAGGGGGGGAGAGAGCAGAGATGCAGATCTCTATGGTAACACATCCATCTCTGCTTCATGAAAGAACAAGACAGCTGTGCAAACAAACACAATTTAATCTCCAAAATGTTCTAAAAACCAAAGTTTCACCTATTAACACTTTCATTATTAGATAACTGGAGTGCAGATGCGTTTTTGAATGCGAAAATATGGTGATATCAATGTAATATTGAATCTAGGTCGTTATGCTATGTTTAGTGAATCCGATTCAAACTGTTATTTTGCAGCCTTTTACTCTCTTGTTTTTTCATTAATCTTCACTGGACTTCAGTGCTTTGCCCAACAAGTGCTGAACTTCCTGCTTAATCGTAGAGCCATAGAAATGGCATAGAGCAAAGGCACCAATGTCCGTAAAAATAAATAAAAAGACACTAGGAAATAGCGCACCTTGGTTAAAGCGTGTTTTTCAATATACAAAAACCCTTGCAGTCTAGTCTTGGCTTATATTCTTAGCTTGTTCTGAGTTCCATAGTGGTCAAAATAATTGAGTGTTTATTGACCAAATGCAGCAGTACGTTTCTTCTCGCACACTTGCTCTCTGAGTGCTGCTCAATCAAATTTTTCCCAAAAAAATATTGATGTGAAAAATATAACTACAAATATTGATTCGTGGTGCTACAATATCGACAGTATTGTGAGGCGCAATGTTGCATTACTTAAAAATAAAAATTAAAAAAAAAAATTGATTTGTACATGGATATCCCAACCATAAGCCTTCATTACATGCACACGTACACACAATCTGAAATAAAGAAGCTGCAACCATTAGTCCCTGTGCTGTTGTGTAAAGACCGTTTGATGTTGCTTTGCGACCCCTGCGTGCAGCAGCTTGTTTGATCACGATGTGGCGTGAGGGCCACTATCCATGAGGAAGCATGAAGAATAGAGAAGAATACACACAACTGCTCATTTTCCATACTGCCTTTCTTTTCTATCTCTCTTTCTTTCTGACACCTGTGTTGATTTGCTTTGCAGAGCGTTTTGATGTTTGTCTAATTGAGCTGATCTGAATGCATCCTCAAACTCAGAGCTCATTAGTCTTTTCTGAAACCATTTCCTTGGGGGGGGGGGGTGCGTGCATGTTGATTGTATTTGAATGTTATGTTGGTGTTTTTTTAATGTTTTTGTTTGCCTGTCCTTCGTTTCATTCACAGATCTTATTTTTAGTTAAATTGCCCACATACAGTACCTAAAGAATATTTCTCTCTGTATCCATACAATTCAGTGATATCTTTACTTTTGTATTCAGTTGTCTACAGCAGTGGTTCTAAACTGGTTTTGCTTCAGGACCAAGATTTTACATCGGGCTTCAATAGGCAACCCTACAAAGAACAAAAATATATCTACTGTATAGAAGTAAAACCATGTTTATCTTTTTTTTTTTTCTACCTTGCATTGTTTTTTATCATGAATTTTGAGGATGAGGGCATGTCATGCAACCTGTGCATGTCGCCATCTACCAAATTTGACAAGCCAAGTGACAGATGAATTTAGGCCAAAAAGTCTGTACAGTCTTTGACATGAACACCAAAAGAAATGGGATGCATTTTCTCCTCCCTTTTTAAAAATTGATAAGCCTGTTTATTTTGCTATCGTAACTATGCACAATAACATAATATCTTTTGTTGCATGTTATAATTTGCATTTAGCATAGTTTGTTTCCCTGCTGTGCCTTACCCTATCAAAACCGACCTGTGACTCAGTTTTGGGAGGTGGGACCCATCAGTTGAGAACTACTTGTCTAAAGCAGTCTGGGTCATGTAGTCTTTCTGTGCTTTTGAATGTTCATTCATCATCTCCATCTGTGTCTACTTCCCCTTATGCTGTTAGCTTAAGAGAAATCTTTCAGTATATTTGATCTTCAGCTACAATTTAAAGGTGCTATATGTAATATTTTTACTGTACTAAATCATAAAATGACCATAATATGTCATTAGAGAATTAGGAAACATGCCAAGTTGAAATACTGGCTTCTCTGATAACAATGCTACAGCCAGTATATTCTACTTTGAAGTTTACATTCCCGCCGGAATTTCTGTTTATGTTTTGGCTTGTGTGATCCCGCCCACTGCCCTCTCACCAATAGTATTTCGACTCCGCCAGGTTGCCAGATTTGAAAACGTTTGCAGGCAAACAACACTGCGTTCTGCTGCCATGGAAGCCAGCAAACAAACTGGATCAGAAATAACAGATTCCACCCGACCTAAAAAGCCTCACCATCTGTCCTAAAAACCACCATGACCAGAGGAGCAGTAAAACAAGGATAATTATTGGAGATGCCTTTGGAAGATTGCAACAGCTTAAAGCCCAGAAATCCTTTAAAACGAATGCTGAGTTAGCTCATTTGCGTGTCAACATTCTGGCAACCTGCATGAGCGTCGAGTCTGGGGCAGGGCAGACAACTCTCCAATATTTAGAATTTGGACTGCAGTACCCATTTCAAACGGTACCTTTATAGCACCTTTAACCTTCTGAAAGGAAGACGATTAAAGAGAATCTGAGTTTTCTCCCACATAAAGTAATTGTCTCAGAGCTGGCAGCTTGTAACTTTTCTTCACCCCACTTAAAGATTATTTTCTGTCCCCAGGGGCGCTTTGGCGGATGCTCTTTTCTCACACTCCGTTCTTTTCAGCTTTTGCCCGAGGCACAGATACAGTCCAAGCATTGAGCTCACTTTCACAAAATCCACTAGTCGTTTTTACTGTTTTATCTCAAGGCTGATGTTCTCATGCCCTTACATAGTGTTGTAGATTGCTGTGTTACTGTGTGTTTAATACGTTCAGTAATTCATGTGTCTATGGAAAGGTAGTGAAATTAATCGTGACGTGTGTCATTTCTGTATCACTATCAGCACTAAACGGAATTGCCTCGAGAAATTCCCCACTGTCATGCCAATGGTTGAACCAAAATTTGACATGTTGGACCACTTACAGTGTTCTCTACACATTAAACCTGGATTAAAAGTATTTTAAGATCAGAATTTCAAATTTTGCAAAATTTCTAACTTTGTTTAAAGGTAATTACTGCATTAGGTGTGCTATAGACCGTTTCAAGGACTATTTGTTGGTTTAAGTCCCTTGAACATTTCCTGCTAATTGTCGTACTCATTCAAAACAACAGCTGGAGGCACTTCATTCATAGTGATTTTAACATGATTAACATTACTAATGTTAAAAAGATTATAATTAAATTTCATTTATTAAAATGTGAACCTTTTTGTTCAGTGGCTGGATACTACCTTGATGCCTGGAACTAATGGAAATTAAAGCACTTAGATCTCCAAAAAAAAAACAACAACCGCAAATGGATGCATGAACCACTGCAGTGAAGTGAAACGGCTGGATATGTGCAGTACTGATAATTGTAGCACACATCTCTGGTAGGTGAACAAAATGTATGCCAACTAGTTGTAAGTTTGATAGGTAGAGCTCTAAAAGTGACTATAGATCATTCCCATTATAATGAATAAAGCTGCGCAAGTAATTTACATATACATTTAGTCATTTAGCAGACGCTTCTATCCAAAACGACTTCTAAATGAGGAACAAAAGCAACTGGTCACTCAAAAGTCAACTATCTGCTGTATCAAACTGCTATGTAGAGCTAAATGAGTAGCATAGAAGCTAGCACATAAGAAAGAGACAAGAAAGTGTTTTTATAATAATTAAAAAAAAAAAAAAAAAAATCCTTACCTTGTCTGCAGGTCAAGTAGACAGCTTCATTGAACGGCTTCATTGATTATAATAGGAGCCATCCAATATTCCTGATCTCTCCTCTGAGGAAATAATTATGAGCATCTAAACTACAATACACATCTCATGTAGATGCTTAGTATCAACAACATGTCTGGATAAGTCAATTCAGGTAAATGTTTGATGGTCTCTGATAAATGTTTTAGCTCAAAGCCTTATTTAAAGGATCCCAGTAATGATACCGGAAATGCTTCATGGTCAGTAGCATTAAAATTCCTTTGTTACTGTTTACATTCTTGAAATGGTCTATGCATTTTTGGTTTGGTAAACTTTATACTTTTCATGACATTTCTGATTAAATTTTTGATAATCTTACAAATTAACTTTAATTGATAGAATGATCAGCATTCAAAATCTAATCAACCGCGACAATATCATCATAATATTTGCATTGTGTTTGTTCTTACCTTCCTTGCATATTTAATGATATATATCTTTACACCGCACATGTTAATTCTATCTAAAACTTTAACACTATTCTATTCCTGCCTAGCAAGCACTGGTGTTTCATTTATATAAAGTCATATTTGGATATAAAAAAAAAACACTCTAGGGTGTGTTTTCACTGCAAGTTGCAAAACTGCATTCTCTTATAGCTTTGCTGCTTTAAGACAAATAGGAAATGTTGGAGAGAGATTGTTGGTATTAATTTCTGCCTCAGACAAGACTTCAAAGTCATTTCACAGTGTTTGTGTGCCCTGGGCGTCAGATGTCTGGCTCCTTAACTCCTGCTGAGATGGGTGTACCTGAACATTAAGAAGATGTTCAGGTCAGGCAGCTTCTTTCCACCTATCCTCTGTGTTGACTTACCCAGTGGCTGTTATTTAGAGTGATTTGAGATGAGATTCGGAGGAGGGATGAGCTCATTTCGAAAAAGCCATATCTCCCCCTGAGCAGTTGGTGGACAGTTACTCAAGAGTTGCTGCATTGTGCCAGCTGTTACACTTGCAGAAGGCAAATTCCAAACTACAAGAAGGGGATGTACTCCTATTTAGAAGTTGTGCTAAAAATATCTTTATCCAGAACTCCTGATGGACTCACATTTACACTGAGATGTTCATGGTTGATGAAGCTACCTCAGCTATCCTATCGCAGAGCATTTGTAAGCAGCTCATAATAGCCAATCCTGATGTAGGAGGCGGGACTTGTCGTAATATGGGTGGAAAAGCAAGCGAGCAATCTAAAGTTATGAGAGCACGTACCGTACGAGGAGAGAGCGAGTGAGAACTTGCACATGTAATAAAAAAACAATGGAGTAACATAAATGTCACAATTCTGTGCAAATGTTGACATCAGCACACATTTTAACTTTATTTGAGTGTAAATTTGATTTTCATTTGCTCAAAATGAAATTTTTGCAAGAAGATACACTGCTTTACAAAACTGAATTCAAGCGCGTGCAAAATTACTTTATGCGCTCAAAACATCATCCTGCACACGCAGAACATTTTTGTGCTCTCAAAATATCAGTTTGCACACACACAATTGTGGCACAAATATAAAGCCATTGTATCCATTTCTATCTAGCTGTGAAGAGAAGCACATGGGATAAGAGGTAAATATATTTTTTTTGCTGGCCAAAGTATATCTTTTACATTTGAGGTTTACTGACCTGGAGCAACTGGGGCAAATTGAGCCATTGGATCAATTTTTTTTCATTTATTTATTTTACTTGTGACTTTTAAACCCTCACTTGCTCTCGTACGCCCAATGATTATACTACCAGAAAATATGTTAGTTGGTTTTTACCAAACGCCACATGGAAAGACTGTACGCAAGTTGAAAAGTGGCATGTCATAATGATGTATTTGTAAACCTGAGGTCATTTATTTATTTTACTTGGGATTTTAAAACCCTTATTTACTCTTGTGCACCCAAGAACTGCATCACCAGAAAATATTTCTCATGTTTGTTCGTTCCAAAGGCACGTGGAGAGACGACATAGAGATAATTTTTTATGCAAATGTTTCATTTGCCACTACAGTCTTAACAAGGTAACATTCAGATTCAATTTAAAGTAGCTTTGATTTATGTCTTCAATAGTGTGTTCCAAACACACACTTATGAGACAGTAGTGCCTTGCACCCTTCAGAGTACTCACTCAAAGTGTTCTGCCCTTTGGAGTAAGTAGGAAATAGTGAGGCTCACTTTCGAACGGAATTTGCCCATTGTCTTGGTGAACAATGTGGCTCAGTGGTGTATATGCACTAGCTTGCAGACCATACATCATTCCCACTCAATACTGAGTCCCAGCTGGGGAGCTCTGCACCTGAGCCTAGTTACTTCATTACTTAAAATCTAACAGATGCTTTTTGTCCAGAAAAGCTACTATGTATTAATTGTAGGAACATTCCTCCTGGAGCAACATAGTATTAAGTGTCTTGCTTAAAGAGAAAGTTCACCCCCAAAAGTAAAATATTTAATCATCATTTACACACTCCTTATGTAGTTCCCATATGACTTTTGTCTTCTTCTGTGAATCACAAAAGGAGATCTTAGGCAGAATGTCCTTGCTGCTGTTCTATACAACAAAAATGGTTGGCAAATTATATACTGTCATGAAAAGGACCAAAAAGGACCACTAAAGTGGTATATACGAATTATGCACTATATTCCAAGTTTTCTGTAAAGCTGTTTTGAATCAACATGTATTGTGAAAAGCACTATACAGATAAAAATGACTTGACTTGATACGATAGCTACAGTATGTGTGAGAAACAGACCAAAATGTAAGTTTATCCTCAGTTTTGTTGGCTGCATGTAAACCAGAAAGTTATTTTGTGTGATTTGATTAAGCAGAATAATTACTTAAATTTCAGACTTTTCCTCACAGAGAGCTATTGTATGGTTTCAGAAGACTTGGAATATATAGTGTACAAGTCGGATATGGACTAATATGTTACGTTTAGATGTTGTTTTGGCGCTTGTCAGCATAAATCACTGTCCACTTTTGTCTTGGGTAAAAGAGCAGCGTGGACATTGTGCAAAATATAATATAATATGCCATTGTGACCTTTAAAGGCAGCTATAGAATTCCACCCTAATTAATGTAAATTGTATTGATCTCTTGTATAGAAAATTTGTGTAGAGTATTTTTCTGGCAGGATGCATGGGTTGTTTGTGGCTGCTGTTGTCTGTTAGACACAGATCAGTGCGCAGAAATGACTGGAGTTTAGTTGTATGCAGTCACTCCTCTGGGGGGATGACGCTACATTGTCGTGCCATCGCACCATACCATGACCTCCTGGATATCTTGTGCATGCAGGGAGCCTGTATTAGCACAGGAGAGCTTAAATTCTGGATTTATGGCAGCAGTGATTGTGTATGATAAGTTTAACGGGTATATATATATGTGTATATATATTTTTGGGATACTTTTATTTTGACGAGTGATCTGTTTTTGCGCGTTCCAGAAGTACAGCGGAAAGAGATGAAAAGAGACGAAGAAGGAGAGCATGGTGTGTGTGAATGTCATACGCAGAAGTTAGTTTCATGTTGTGTCGTGTTCGAGAAGCTCAGTCGATAAGGTTACTTCAATGGAAGATTATCAAGGCTAAAGGCGGATAAAGGACGACAGCACTAAGTGTTTTTGTGGATCATGACCCGCGTTTCGCAGTTGTTAAGAGTTTTTGGATCGTTTTTCCGTGGATTGCATTAGCTGCTGGAGCTAAGAGACAGTGATATACTGTGAATGCCATGAGAACCGTGAGTGCATATAAAGTACAAGTTTGCTTTTTAGTGACAATTGAAAAGTTTTGTTACATTTTTTGCAGTGTTTTGTACTTTATACATTTTTGATTGAGAAGCAGCATTAAGGATTAATTGCTTAACGAGACTGATCATGTGAATTTGAGTTTTCCATATGTGTCGTCGCACGTGAGATTGAAACTGCAGTGTGACGCAGTTGAGGCAGAGACATAATTTTGAGAAGATTCAAGTTTTCAGAATATTTTTTGTTACCCTGCCATCCAAACGACATCTCCAGTTTGATTCATCGCCAGTTTGATTCATCTCCCTGGTGAATTTCCAGTTTGATTCAATTTTGATATTTCATTTTTGGACATTTCTTTGAAGTTGAGTGAACTTTAAAGTTAGCCTCTTCATCAACGCTATCTCAAGTTCATTTCAATGCATGCCACGTCAAGACAACTCATTGCTATTCATCGTTCTATGGACTGGTATTTTTCCAATTTATTCATTTTTGATTATTGAACTGATGAAAAGTGAACTGTGAGGGTTCAAGTGAACTACGTAAGGTAAAGTGAACTGTGAGTGAACATTTAAAAGACATTTTATTTAAGGGCTCATTTTGAAGTGAGATTTCATTGTGTATGTTTTTTTCAAATGTGATTGTGTTTGAAAGTGATCATTTGAACAGTGAGAACTTATCCTAAGTTGGGTTTACATTGAGAACTATTACAAGTGTTTTTCATTTTTGAGGTATCACTTGGGATTTGTTATTTTGTTAGTGAAAAGTTTATCATTTTTACATTATAAGGTGATTGTGTTCTATTGGGTTAAAAGAAAACACAAAGACTGGAAATTAATTGTATTCTTTTTATTTCATTGATTATTCAAACCAGAATAATACTTGATTAGAAAAATAAATATTGTTTAATTTTTGTACTTACCTACAGTGTATTTTTTGTTGAGAGCTGTCCGGGAGTAGGTGCGTCTCACCTACTTTATTTGACTCTGGGATGGAGGAGTATATTAGACTCTGTCTCACATATACATTTACAATTCAGGAAGCCACCGTATGACATTACCCCACCCGAAGCCTACCCTTTTCGGTCTGTAGTGTCACATCACAATAAGGTAGTAAGCAACATACATACCTTCATGTGTAACAAGACTAAAAGCACTGGGAGCGGGGACTAAGATCCTTTCGTTACTCAGTCTTCCAGGGCAGCAATAACTAATTTCCCATACAAGGTGGGAATAAATACCCCCGCTACATAAGCATTAGGTAAGCCTCATCACAGAATGCCAATTGGGCACTATTATTGCACTCTTCCTCTCCATCTGGCCATCTGTTCCTGCCATGAGCCTGGATGTGGACAAGCAACAATAAAATGATGGGAGGCAGATGCTCCGTCATAGTAGGAATATGTTTGTAAAAGAGCAGCACACATGACCGTGATCATATTCTGCTCTAACAACTCTCTTATTAATCATAAGTCCAGAGAGAGTTTAAGCTTTCTCAAATTATGCCTTTGTAGAGTAATATCATGACTATAAAAGATGTGTTTGTGAATAATGTGTCATACAATGCTGCAAACTGCACTTACCAACTTTTTATGGAGGGGTATTTGACTCTATTTTAATGAGAATTGAATCATTTAAATTCTGCCTGAAGCTTTGAAATCTCTTTTGCACTTACACCCAGTAGCTACTTACCTTGCATTTTCAAAACAACTTCCTGAGTTTCTCCTGCTGGTGTAAAATCAAGCTGTACACACCTCAGTTAGACTTGTTTCAACATGATTTCCTTTATGCCCCGTGATTCACTTCTTGTGAGTCTCTGAGCAGGAAAAAAGTTGCTTTTACTTTTATTGAGGGCCTTGTTGCAATTCTTTCCCTCTCTCTCCATCTACTATGTTCGTCTGCTTGGCTGAGACTCAGGAAGCAATGTGGGCCATTTAAGAGGAGTTTTACTGGCAATTTAACTAATGCTTTTGCTGGCACTGCCCTTAATCCACGGTTGCCCACTTAGTAATAAAAGGGCATTAAGGACCAATGGGGATAAATGTAGCCCACTCTGTGCATTTCTACCCCATCATCTTATCAGTCATGTTTATCTTGTTCTCTCACTGATTTTTCCCTCTCTTTCCTCCATGATGTTCTCCACATTATTAGACATTCCCTTGTCACCCTCCATCTTTTATTTTATTTTTATTTTATCCCCTTTTCTCCCCAATTTGGCATGCCCAATTCCCACTGTTTACTAAGTCTTCGTTGTGGCATGGTTACTCACCTCAATCCGGGTGGCAGAGGATAAGTCTCAGTTGCCTCCGCTTCTGAGATAGTCAATCCGCGCACCTTATCACGTGGCTCACTGTGCATGACACCGCAGAGACTCACAGCATGTGGAGGCTCATGCTATTCTCCGTGATCCACGCACAACTTGCCACACGCCCCACTGAGAGAGAGAACCACTAATCGTGACCACGGAGAGGTTACCCCGTGTGACTCTACCCTCCCTAGCAACCGGGCCAATTTGGATGCTTAGGAGACCTGGCTGGAGTCACTCAGCACACCCTGGATTCGAACTCACGACTCCAGGGGTGGTAGTCAGCGTTAATACTTGCTGTGCTACACAGGCCCCTCCTCCGTCTTTCTTTCTTTATAGTGTTTATTATTCCATAAGCTCTTGGTTTTATCCTTACATGATTTTAAAATCTTTATGCCTTTCTACCCCACTTCCCTCTTTATTTTTGCCATAAACATAATAAAACAAACTCAGTCATGTTCATTCAACATCAAATCACATGCAGCTCATCTTCAATTCTGTTTCTATGGCAATGGGTGCTTCTGTGGAAAAGTCCAACCATTGGCAGATTATTAACTCTGCGTGTGCATTAATTTGACACTGAAGCTGTAAAGATTTTTATGTAACTGTGGCAGGTGAATTAGTTTATAGTCTGTTCATTTTTTTTAATTGTATTTAAGGCTATGTTCACACACAGTACTTTTACATGCACTTTAAAAGTTTGATTTCAGTCAGTTTTGCTTGGAGTTCAAGTTTGGTGAATTCAAATTCGCTGCGTTGACCAATAGGAAGTTGCTTGGTTTGGCATTGACCTCTGTGTGAGCGCTGCTTCATAAAGAGCTACACTGAATATTCACAATGAACAAGGATATCATTTTAGCAGCGAGTTTCTTTTTAACTTCACTCTCACAAAGTATGAAATGCATTAGAAAGAGGCTGCTTGACATTTAGTTTATTTGCTGGTTTCACACACGCTTAACGTCCGCCCAAACCTTCATTGCCAGCGGAATTTCGCCATGCAAAGTTAAATGTGACCGCGCCTTAACAGACCTAGAAATTGCTTGGCTTTTTCCTGCATCAACTTGCCTCAGCACTTTGTGCACTCTCCGAAAGAGGTGAGCAGACATATTCGATTACGCATTGTGTCATGTATACTTGGAAAGACATTTAAAGGCTGTAGATCGATTATGTAAAAACCTGCTGTAGCTTGATTATAACTGTGCATGTAAACGTAATGACAGTTAGTGTTTGGGATTGACAACTGTATTTACTAACAGGTGTGACCCTTGAATCCTGTTCATACAGCTTACAGGAGTGGCTTGAATACTCTCTGTATGGGGAATATAACCAGTCAAGAACCTTTTCTGTTTTCATGATAGCCGTGAATAATGAATGTAACCATAGCAACAGTGACTAAAGTAAATATCAAAGATGGTGACTTCCATAACACTGGGAAGTCTAATTGCAATTGACACAATCTTATTTAATAAATGTTTAATAAAGTTTAACTGAGGCACGAGTTCATCCGTCAAATCGTAATTAATTAACAGCAACTTTTGAATTTTTTTTTTTTTTTTACCTGAGTGTTGAGTGCAGCATTTGGTTAACCTGCAGTGACTTATCAGAAGCTCACATAAAAAATAAAATGCAACACAAAAATGCATGCATGCTGTGCATAATTGCTATTGCACTGCATGATGTGACAGACAACTATTTGTCCACTGCAGTTCTGTTCACACGGTACAAAATGTGGATGTGAGTCCTGAAAATGTAAGAGTAAGTTATGGTCATATAGAATGCAGTTTTCAATCTCATTTAAAACCAAACTGTGTGTGAATGTAACCATGTTTAGCTCTTTAAAACAGGACAGACAACTTTATTCTGCTGGTGTGTCAAATTAGCCTAAGCTGTCACGGCCCTGTCTCTCTGTCAGTCTGGAAGCGCCGTGTGCTTCTCGGTCTTACGTCACACCCCGCCTCCTTGTTTGCTCGTTACTATTTCATTTGTTACACCTGCCCTGGATTAACCCTCTTGATTTCTCTCCCTATTTTAGTCTACTCGTGTTTGCTGTCCAGTGCCAGTTCATCTTATAATGTTCTCTGTGCAGACCTGTGTTTTGGTTCTCCGTGTTCCAGTCATCCTGTCACCTTCCTGTTCCAGTGTGGTCCAGTTGGTCCTGTTCCCTGTTTTCTCTCAGCCCAGTCCTTGGATTACTTTTGTTCCCTTTGTGGTTGTTTACATTTTTCCCCCTCGTGGGTGTTCATTTTATTAAAGTATTTTGGTTTTTGAACTCTGCGTTTGGGTCCTTACCTCTCCCCAACCTGTGACATAAGCGGCCAGTAAGTGGTGTTGATGTTTGAAGTTTTTGCCCAGGTTTTGGGTTGAAGATAAACTATACTTATGTATCATACATGTATATGTGTCTAAAGGTTCTTGCATTCTAATCATTCTTCAGGGAAAGTAAAAATATGAATAATTGAATAATGCATGAGCAGGTGAGCGGGGTTTTTTTTAAATTTTTTTTTTTTTTTTTTATAGTTTAAAAAAAAAAAAAAAATGGAGTGCATACTTTTCATCTAGTGCCAAGAAACAACTCTGCTTGTTGATTTCATTGGATTCACTGGTTATTTTGCACTTGTGGAGAATTCAAACTTTTTCTTAGTACAAAAATACACACAGACTCTCTCACCAGGTGATCAAATGCCGCTGTGCATTTCAGGCTGTACATGCAGCTGCAAAATGATGAAAAACTTTCACTCATTAGTGCATATGTCTCAGAGCCTATCCTACAGACAAGTACAGCAATCTTGATCTGCTTAAATGCCAGAACTGCAGTCAGAATATAGAGACTCGTATATCTCCAAAGAACTGCTGCTCTGTCAACTTTTATTCAGGCTGAAAATTCAGTACCATCATACTGGAGGATGTGCGCACACACATACGGTATTCCCACAGCTCAAGCCCAGCACACACACTGTGATCATGACATGGCTCAACTTTTGCTCGACTGAGATTATTGCCATAGTAACCAGGTATGAAATGCTCTAGGTTTACAGCTTTGGATTATGGATTTGTAATGAAGTTGGTCAAATAGTTTAGAGTAATATCTATAAAGACATGGTAACTGACTGCTGAAATAAACATAGCATAGTTTGTCACCAGCATATGTTGTGTTTTAAATGTTGCCCACAACATGGACGCTGGTATGCTGGTGTCCCAACAAGGCTTTTTGACTTGCTTAATCAACAAGACTTGCTTCGTAGACAAGAACCAAACCACCACTAACCAGCATAAACCAGCCTAGACCAGCATGGCATTTCATCAGGGCTCACATACAAATGGAAATCTATAAAATAATTTCTATGAAAACATAATCCAGTAAACATGAATGACTGGAAAGGTCATGGAAAATAATTGGTTGAAAAGCTGTGTGTCTTTTATAAATGTTGAGATTTTGAGATAGATATTTTGGTTATTTTAATGCCTGGAGATTCACACATACACCATGAGCTCCCTGTCAGTCTTTCTTCAGCATACATTCACATAGCCAGTGAACAGCCCAAAGCTGAAGGCAGAAAGCTGCTTAGGGTGATACTGCAGAGGAGAGCCACTCGCAAGGATGGCACACACACACGGCTGCCACCCTCCCACACACCATCCTCATCATCACACTATTTTGCTTTGACCAGCCCGACACCAGACACTTGCTGCTGTAAGCTGATTATTGTACAAAAGTACATTTGTGCTGAGACTGTGCAGTACAGATTTAAGTATGAGGCTAATGTTTGCTGTTCTACATGCCTTTTTTGGTGTTTGATTGTGTGTGTGTGTGTGTGTGTGTGTGTGTGTGTGTTGCACTGATTCGGCTCATCATGCTCTTCTGCTCCAGACGGTGGAAGCTGAAAAGGCGGATTGCTCTGTGGCTCAGCTCGGAGATTAGTCTCATTTCCATCTCTCTGCTCATTTAACGGTTTTGGTGTGCATGTGTTTATTTATATTCAGGGGTTAAATTGGGATTTTAGATGTGGTGGAACCCTATAAATCAGGTTATCTCATGAAAATTATGTAACTTTGGCGACTTTTTTGCATAATGATATTACAGTGTTACTTGAGGTGAAATGTCCATAATGTGATGCTAAACACTAAATGTTCTCCCAAACAGATGAGGTTTTTAAGGTTAATGCTGTATCAAGTTTTAAATAAAGGAAACCTACCTCCCTATCCTAAACTTTAAATCTAAACCTAACAAGTAGTGTCATGAAAGCAAATGTGAGATGAAAAATGAAGTTGCAAAACAACACATTTGGCTCGGTTGTCAACAGTGCTGGGAACATTACTCCTTAATTGCAACTTGGCACTGATTACAAATTACATAACTAAAATTGTAGTCAGTAACAGAATCTCTTGGATTACATTTTAAAGTAATCTAATCTGGATTACTTCTGACCTTGTTCTTTTTTTGATATCACATGCATATGAGTAGGATAAGCTTGTACAATTCTGACATTATGTTGCTTAAATGCATTAAACTTACTTAATGGATCAAAATATGAGAACTGATAGCCTACAGTTTGTGTGTGTGTGTGTGTGTTTGTGTGTGTGTGTGTTACTTGCTTTTGTCTGTTTCTGAATGAAATGCATTTAAAATGTTCTTACTCTGGAAATTTTGGCATTACGTACACCATCCATGTGTGGTAACACATCAGACCAGTTATGTTTTTGAATCAATGACACTCAAAAAAAGTTGTCTCAAACGTTGTCACAAAATTAAAAGCATATTCATGTAAATTTTTGAAGTAAAAGCAATTTGAGAAACTAAAACTAAATTTACCGCACTAATGCAATCGGTTTTGCATTTATATGTGGATTACTGCACGATCTTCAGTGTAATTATGCCTGGTGACTTGTATGCAATCCGACTTTTTACCTCCACCCTCCATTTGAAACACTCTTTCCGAATTTATAGCAGCTATAGGCTGATTAAGAATGAAAATTTTTAAATATCTGAAAAGAAGAATTAGAAGAAATCAATAAATTATGAACAATTTACTTGAGTAATCTACTGCCTTTGCTTGATTTATATGTAATTATGTAATCCATTAAAAAGTAACTAATCTGAATCCAAGTATTTTAAAATGTAATTTATTCTTATTACAAGTACTTGATTTTTGTAATATGATTACATAATCCAGATTACATGTTACTACGCAGTATTGGTCGTCGATTTGTGTGCTCTTCAGTACTCGTACTGTACTTGTACAGTACTTTTCTTAAACAAGTCCTTCGCATTGCAATTGCAACACTGTAATGTAAACATTAAAACTAAAAACATTAAAAGTCATGTGCTATAGTAAAAGTGTATTGATGTCATAAAATAGCATTGCATGAGGAACAGGGCAACAAGTGTTTAACTGATAACATGCAGGGAATAAAATCTTTGTAGAACCTCTAGTGGTTATTTCGCATGTTGCGATACTGTAGAGTACGTAAAACAAGCCAGGTAAAAATCATTTATTTAGGTATATCATAGGAACTTGATTCTATGAAACCATGTTGGAAATCGCCAAATAAATGCCACCCTTTCTAATCATACATTTAAGGCACAGTTCATTTCATATCACTCTCTGTCATCTCTTCACTCTGTCTGACTCTCTCTCTCCTCCCATGTTCCCTTATCTCCATGTTGTATCTAGTGCTGGGACAATATGGCTAAAAACAATGTGGTGATGGTGAGGTGCGAAAGTGTGAGTGTGAGGCGATCGTCTGTGTTCCATGACTGCTAGCGGGTCCTTGAATAACGTATAACATGCAAGTAAGGGCAGCCGATGGAGTTTCTGGTGCCCCCCTAGGGTAAGATGGTGCGCCCCTAAGGAGTTGGTGCCTTAAGCTGACTGCGTAATATGCTTATAGGGAGTGGCGGTACTGATTTTGGGCCCTATTTTAAGAGCGCTAGTGCTAAGTGCAGCTCTATGCCATAAGTCAAAGGGCATGGCCATGAAGTTTTGGTATTTTGTTGCAAGCATGCACTATGTCTAGGCGCACGTGGATTTGGCAAAATCATGAACGCAAAGTGCCAGTTCTGAGGTTCTTCTCTGGTTATTGAACCCTCTGTGTCCTATTATATGTTATTTCTTGTCAAGCGCCAGCAAAATAAGAACAAAGACAGCACATTCATAAGAAGTTGGTAGAGTAAATGGACTGTATGCAATGAATTTGAAGAATTTAAAATTACGCTCTTTTGTACATTAACTGCGTCCTTTATGAATGTCAGGCATATTCCTGTGACAGTTACACGCACTTTTTATACGCATGAAAAAAGAATCTGGATGTACTCTCCATTAAACTATAGAGAATGTAAATACTATTAATTATTTGCATCTACTGACACACAAATCATGGCTACTATTAACAGTGATTGTATCGTAACGCACTTCACTTCTACCGATCGATTTTCATTTTGAAAAATGTTATTTATTGAAACATGAGCAAATTAAACCAAAAATATTTTTAAATTCAAATTACACTTCAAACGAAAAAAAAAAAAAAACCCCATATATAATTAAATAACAAAATAGTTAAAACATAATACCAATTCCAAACATTTTACTCTCTTCAACTTCTTCCATCGGCCCATTTTGCAGTGACTTAAAAATCACTCTACGACAACAGGTGGAAAATAACCATTACAAATTAGATGATAAATACAATTGTAAATATAAACAAAATTATAATAATAATTGAAAAACAAACCATGACCTCTAGAAAGTTTAACATAAACTTGTAACATAACATAAATGTTTGTTTCTTAAAATGGCTTCCACAGTGATTGTCAGGGATTTTGAGAGTTTGGAATTTATTTTCAGAGTTTGGACATGAACTTTATTACCACCTGCTGGTGGAATCTCAAATGCAGGAACTGAGTTTGGACTTTGCACTGAAAACAGACCTGCTTTTGAAACGTCTTAGGGTAATGACCTATTTATCAGGAAAATAGCAAATTGCACTTTGCGTAGGGTGGTCAAACGTACCGTTTTTCCAGGGACAGTCCTGTATTTAAGCACTTTTTCTAGTATACCGACTTATTCTGAAAAAATTGTTTTGTCCCTGTGGCAGACAGATCTCTTTCTCATCATAAAGGAGAAAGCGGGAACTGGGTTTACAACCAAAAGACTTTTAATTCAACACAACATAAAATTGCTTTTCAGCATAACAACCATAATGCACACACAGCTCCGTGTGCTCTCTCATTCTGATGACTTTTTAGTCCAACAGGCAGAATGCACACGTTTGCACACGGCTGTGTGCACCTCCTACTCTCTCACGAACTGACATCTCTGGCTCCTCTTTATCCCTCTCCCGGCTGATTGCGGTAACTCAGGGCCAGGCGTCCATCCTAATGGCCCGGCCCCACCCTCCTCCTCATCACAGTCCTGTATTTCCCCTCTCCTAAAATTTCTCTATCACCTATGCGGCTTTCTCAGTCACGTGAGTATTCTAATCAAAGGACCATCAATTTCAGAGTCTTAGCCAAGGTCGTGGAGTTTGTTTTATGCCTGCCTGGGACATCTGCATCTGTGGAGCGTGTGTTCTCATTAATAAACGCAGCATGGACACCGGATAAATCTCGACTCAGTGTAACAGTCATGAAGACGATGCTTTTCATACATCTTCATTTTGGACTGGACTGCTCTGCATTTTACAATAAACTCATGAAAGACAAGCACACACTGAGAAAAATTGCTGCCAGCGAAAAGTACAAGGTGACAACAGTTACAAATGTGGATGCACCCTCTACTAGTGATGGGTCATTTATTAAGGATTTGTTCATTTTTAACTAATCTTTTATGTGACTCAGAAGAACGAGTAGTCTCAGAGAGTGATTTCAGAGAGTTTATTTTGTGTTGGCCGCGCATGTGCATTGTGCAACCTCCGTTCATTTGTTACGTGAAAATCACATAGGTGCTGTACAGGAAACAGAAATGATTAGTTCACCTTTCAACTCTTTTGATCCGAGTCGTTCGTTTTTTTGTCATGTGACAGCCGTATACGATAGCGTATATGGCTGTCACGTGACAAAAGAATGAACAACTTGGACAAGAAGATTCCAGAGGTGAACTAATCTTTCTGTTTCTCATAATTTGTCCTTTGCTACATTATAATTTTTTCTTATTGGGACTATAATCAGTTTGCTTAAGTAGACATGTTGGGGGGGGATTTGGCTATTGAAAATTTAACATTTTAATTTATTTCTGCTCAAATGACTTGAATAAAGATTGGTTCATTTGCTGAACGAGACTCAAAGATCCAAGTCAGTAAAATGATCCGATCTTCCCATCACTACCCTCTACTTCGCATTGATCTGCACCTAGGTAAGGATACGTCAATTTAAGTTTTGCTGGGAGGGGGCTGTCCCATTTTCCACAAGCAGGAATCTGGTCAACTTAACTTTGCGCCACATCATTACCATACAATACACCCACAGTTTGCACACATACACCCACAGATAGCGCAGACACTCCCACCCAAGCCCACTTGTGCTTTGAAAATTAAGATTAGAATTAGCGCTCTCACAAAAATTGGATAAGACGTAGCATGTAGTGCTCTTTGCACGCTAATGAAAATAGTATACTTTATGTGAATGAACAAGGTGTGGTGCTTTTATTTTGACACATCACTTTCACCTGGAGCTTTTATTTTGACACTGAAAGTGCAATGTATAAACTCAGTACACTGAGTCCAAGTGGTAAGTCTATCGCGGCTAACACTGGCAAAGAACCACCCACTTAGGCAGGAAAAGCCATCTAACTGACATGTAAAGCGACCAATCAGAGTATTTAGTTATTCGGCTGGGGCCATTTTAACGCTCAATATATGCGCCGGGGATGGTGTTCTTTTCCTATCCTATTCTTTCAGGGGGAAAAGACCCCACGGAGACCACATCCTGCCCGGAGGGGCGGTAACATGTGGCAAGCACGTCATGTGGGCTCAGAGCCGCACATGGAAGAGGCGCGGTGGTAGGTCCTGCCTGAAAGGGGAGGAGCTCTACAAACATGGCGACTGGGACAGAGAGGGCTCTGTCAAAGGGAGACGCAGGTCTGCCGATAGGGAGACCGTACTGCAGACAATACATCACAGGGGGTTACCGGAGTAACCAGCACCTGTGGAGCACCTACCTCAGTAAGAGCATATTAGCACACGTACTGGTTCCAGCTGTGAATTACTCTGCTGAATTCACGAGCCACAGGGCTAGGGAGGAAGGACATCCAGGGTTCACGGGTTCATGAACTTGCATGGGAAAAGCGCACATTTCGCCTCTTTGGAGGGGAAAGGCGCTATACGCAAGTGATAAACCCGGCCAGCTGTCCGTATTCCCAAACTTACCTGTTCATACCTGACAGAACACAGGACGAAACCGGCTCAACCCGGAGATTGCCAGACTCCTTGTGGAGTGTGCTCGTATTCCCGAAGGGGCGGGCACATCCTGGGCCTGGTATGCCATAGCGATGGCATCCACGATCCAGTGGGCAAGCCTCTGTTTGGAGACAGCGTTCCCTTTCCGCTGTCCACCAAAGCAGACAAAGAGCTGCTCGGAGCGTCTAAAGCTCTGCATGCGATCCAAGTAGATGTGCCAAGTACGCACCAGACACCGCAACGACAGGACTGGGTCTGCCTCCTTCTGGGGCAGTGCTTCCAGGTTCACCACCTGATCCCTGAAGGGGGTTGTGGGAACCTTGGGCACATAGCCCGGCCGGGGTCTCAGGATTACGTGAGAGTCACCCGGACCAAACTCCAGGCAGGTATCGCTGACAGAGAACGCTTGCAGGTCCCCGACCCTCTTGATGGAGGTGAGCGCAATCAGGAGGGCCATCTTCAAGGAGAGGACTTTCAACTCGACTGACTCTAGCAGCTCAAAGGGGGCTCCGCAAAGGCCCAGGAGGACCACGGAGAGATCCCATGAAGGGAACAGGCGTGGCCTAGGAGGATTCAGCCTCCGGGTGCCTCTCAGGAACCTGATGATCAGGTCGTGCTTCCCTAAGGACTTACCATCCAAGCACTGACCCGACTGCTCATCTCTGAGGGTCTTCAGCTCGGGAAGAACACCAATTCGTGAACTGACGCCACTTCAGGGTATAAAGCTGCCTCATGGAGGGAGCTCTGGCCTGAGTGATCATGTCTACCACTGCTGGTGGTAGGCCACTTAGGTCTTCTGCATCCCATCCAAGGGCCAGACGTGGAGGTTCCAGAGGTCTGGGCACGGGTGCCAGATGGTGCCCCGTCCCTGAGAAAGAAGGTCCTTCCTCAGGGGAATTTGCCAGGGAGGGGCTGTCGCAAGGAGCATGAGGTCTGAGAACCAAGTCTGGGTGGGCCAATACGGGGCCACAAGGGTGACCTGCAAGTATAGACAAGGGTCTGTGCAAGTAGGCTCACTGGGGGAATGCATATTTGCGCAGCCCCTGGGGCCAGCTGTGTGCCAGCGCATCTGGGCTGAGGGGGGCTCCCTTTGTAGAATACCAGAGCGGGCAGTGGGAGGTTTCTCGGGAGGCAAATAGGTCTACTTGTGCTTTGCTGAACAGACTCCAAATCAGCTGGACCACCTGGGCAACCACCGCGAGGCCGCTAACGAGGGTAGTGAGAGCGGACGAGCTTGGAGGTTGGTTTCGGGCAGAAAAAGGTGCCCTCCATGACCTCGTCAGCTCATCGTACACTTCTGGGAAGAAAGGGACCAGGGGGCGTGGCTGTGAGCGGCGCCACGAACCCAGGAACCAATCATCTAGCCACGAGGGCTCAGGGGAGGGTGGAAGGTTCCACTCCAACCCGACACACGCGGCGGCCTGGGCAAGCATGGCGGTCATCTCGCCGTCAGCCTCAGACTGGGCGGGCCGACCCGAAAGTGGCAGCCCAGTCGAGTCCTCGGAGTCTGACATCCCCAGTACGCTCTCCGTTGCAGCGATCGAGCACTCCTCCCGCTCCGGAGCTCCGAAAGGGACACTAAGCTGGCCCTGGGGCGAGCTGGTCTCCTCTCGGAACTCGCCGGGGGCAAATGAGCGTGCTCGGAAATGGGAGGTCTGTGGGGATTTACCCGGTGGAGCCGTGCCCATTGAAGCCCCATTTTGGGATTCCCAGATCTCAGTTTTTTAGGTATTTACAGTTGCGCCACCTGCTCTGTACTATTTTTGGGAGTAGCGTACACCCCCCTAGAGCGGCAGATACTTTGGGAGAGGTGCTTGCTGCTTTTGGTAAAGGACATGAGGCATCAGTGTATTACACTTTGTTAATTCAGAGTTTGGGGGATGGAGCTTTAACTTCTATTAAGAGATTATGGGAGAAAGATTTTTTGGGGTTCAACCATATGCTTGAAGCAGCATTCAAATAAATGTACGAATTAAACACTCTGGACACTTTTGTCAATACTGAGTTCAAATGCGAGATGACTGGGTGTAACTTAATTTCACCGGTTAATTTGATAGACACGCCCTGCAATGGCGAAATAGGGGCAAGAACTTCTTGTTCAATACAAAACCAAGGAGGGGCCCTTTCAGGTGGAAGCGACCAATAAGCCAAATGTCTGAGACCGAAAGCATAATAATAAAACAAAATCTTGGGTAGGCCTAGTCCACCTTTGTCAATCGGCCAATATAATTTGTTGAAGTGCAATCTGGGATGCTTACCATTCCAAATGAAGGACTTCACTATACTTTCAAATTGCTTAAAATAAGAGAGGGGGACATCTATAGGAAGTGACTGTAGCAGGTAGTTGAATTTTGGAATACAATTAATTTTAATTACATTGACCTTCCCAATCATCGATAAATGTAGTGAAGCCCACCTGTCCACATCGCTCAAAAATCTTTTTATTAGAGGGTCAAAATTAACTCTAACTAAGTCAGAAAAATTTGGTGGAAAAAAAATACCTAAATATTTAATACCCTGTTTGGGCCACTGGAAAGCGCACAGTTAGAAAGCCACTACTGGACAGTATGCTGTCAGAGCCAAAGCTTCGGATTTAGACCAATTGACTTTGTATCCTGAGAACTTGGAGAAGGAATTAATAATTCTGTGGAGGCAAGGCATAGATCTAGAAGGGTCGGAGACAAATAATAAAATATCATCTGCATAAAGCAAAAGTTTATGCGCCACACCTCCCGCAATCACCCCTGGAAAATCATCCTCTTTTCTTATTGTGGCTGCTAATGGTTCCAGGGCAAGACAGAACAATAACTGTACAAGAGATGTCATAACTTAATCGGATAGCCAGAAGTTTTGACAAAATTTGTACATCTAACTGGATCAGGGAAATTGGGTGGTAACTTTTACACTCGCTTGGATCTTTGTCCTTTTTAAGAATCAGACTGATCCGGGCCTGTGTCATGGTTGGGGGAAGCTTTCCATTCTTTAATGCTTCTGTATAAACTTCTAGCAAAAGTGGAGCCAATTCTGTTGCACAAGATCTAAAAAATTCAGTGGCAAATACATCTGGCCCCGAAGCTTTGCCTGTAGGCAGGGACTTAATTACCTCATCAAGCTCCTCCAAGTTTATCTCAGAATCAAGAAAGTTTTTTTGCTCAGTCTTCAGTTTAGGGAGTTCTAATGGATCCATACATTTTCCAATATCTTCATCAGTAGATGAAGACGTGGAACTATAGAGATCAAAATAGAACTCCCTAAAAGCATTATTAATATCACTGGTCAAGGTAAATATTTCACTGGCAGAAGATTTTATTGAGGGAATGGTAGAAAAAGAATCTCTGTTTTAAATCTAGTTAAAAGCTTCCCTGCTTTGTCCCCTGACTCAAAGTATGATTGTCTTGCCCTGAACAACCAAAACTCCACTTTCCGTGACAAAATAGCATTATATCTATATTTCAATCGGGTCAATTCTCTGAGGCCATCAGACGACATACGACATTTCAGCTCTGCCTCTGCACTTTTAATATTCCCTTCCAATTCCACAAGTTCTTGTGCTTTTGGATTTTTTGAGGAATGAGGCATACTGTATGATCTGACCCCTAAGAACCGCCTTAAGTGCCTCCCAAGCCATGCCCACAGAGGATACTGAGGACCAGTTGGTCTCCATATAAACATTGATTTCAGCCTTTAACATTTGTTGGAAATCAGGATTTTGCAAAAGGGATACATTAAAGCTGCAATTATATGATTTGTTTTTCTCCGTATGTGGCAACATCTCTAAACTCACCAGGGCGTGATCCGAGACTAAGATGTTTCCAACTGAGCAATCGACTACAGATGAAATGAGGGACTTATATATATAAAAAAAATCTATTCTAGAATAGATTTTATGAACTGATGAAAAAAAATGTATAGTCCCTACCAGATGGGTTCAAAAGTCGCCAGATATCTGCAAGACCAAGATTTTTTACACATCTTGTGAAGTGTTACTGTTGCTCTAGGGGGCTTACACACTTTCGCTTCACTATGATCAAGAACTAAGTCCATCAAAAGATTAAAGTCTCCTCCCAATATTATATCATAAAGGGTGCCAACGGTTTGCAACATCCCTTCAAGATCTATAAAAAAGCCCTGGTCATCAGCATTAGGTGCATAAATATTAGCCAAAATCAGCCTTTGTCTCTGAATTTCAACTAAAACAATAATGACTCTTCCTAATTTATCCTTAATCTGTTTGAGAAATTTGAATTGTAGATGTTTATTTATCAATATAATAACTCCCTTGCTCTTACTTGAGCCAACACAAAACAAAAAAAATATGTCCACCCCATATCTTCCAAAAATTTTCAGCTTCCTGTGGGGAAAGATATGTTTCTTGAAGAAACACTATATCATATTTCTTACGCTTAAGAAAAGTAACAACCTTTCTTCTTTTTGTGGGGTGCCCCAACCCATTCACATTCCATGTGGAGAGGGATAATCCATTCATATTAACAAATCAAATCGAATCACTTTTATTGTCACACAGCCATATACACAAGTGCAATGGTGTGTGAAATTCTTGGGTGCAGTTCCGATCAACATAGCAGTCGTGACAGTGATGAGACATATACCAATTTACAATAACATCAAATTAACACAACACAATTTAAAGTCTAATATACACATAATTACACACAACACAATATACAAATAATAACATACACTGTACAGTATACAATACACACAATATAGATACACATTATTCAATAAAAAAAGTATATATAGAATGTACAGTAGGTTGTATTGTACTGTATTGACATTCAGGCTGTCAGTTGATAGTCAGTTGTTAAGAGAGAACATAATATAATAATAATAATATAATTTATGACAGTCCGGTGTGAGATATAAGCATAATAAAGTGCAGTGCTGATGTATTTTGATCGTGGGAGATCAAGAGTTCAAAAGTCTGATTGCTTGGGGGAAGAAGCTATCATGGAGTCGGCTGGTGCGGGTCCTGATGCTGCAATACCGCCTGCCAGATGGTAGCAGTGAGAACAGCCCATGGCTCGGGTGGCTGGAGTCTCTGATGATCCTCCAAGCTTTTTTCACACACCGCCTGGTATATATGTCCTGGAGGGAGGGAAGCTCACCTCTGATGTGTCTGGCAGTTCGCACCACCCTTTGCAGTGCTTTGCGGTTGTGGGCTGTGCTATTGCCGTACCAGGCGGAGATGCAGCCAGTCAGGATGTTCTCTACAGTGCAGGTGTAGAACCGTGTGAGGATGTGGTGGTTCATTCCAAACTTCCTCAGCCGTCTCAGGAAGAAGAGGCGCTGATGAGCCTTCTTCACAACGACTTCAGTGTGGATGGACCATGTGAGTTCCTCAGTGATGTGGACACCCAGGAACTTGAAGCTGCTGACTCTCTCCACTGGTACTCCATTGATGGTGATGGGACTGTGTTCTCTGTATCTTCTCCTGAAGTCCACCACAAGCTCCTTTGTCTTACTGACGTTGAGGGAGAGGTTGTGCTCCTGACACCAGTGCGTCAGAGTGTGAACCTCCTCTCTGTAGGTTGTTTCATCATTGTCAGTAATCAGACCTACCACCGTTGTGTCATCAGCAAACTTAATGATAGCATTGGAGCTATGTGTTGCCACACAGTCATGTGTGTACAAGGAATACAAGAGTGGGCTGAGAGCACAGCCCTGTGGGGCTCCAGTGTTGAGGGTCAGTGATGAGGAGATGTTGCTGCCTATTCTAACCACCTGGCGTCTGCTTGACAGGAAGTCCAGGATCCAGCTGCACAGCGAGCTGTTTAAGCCCAGGGCCCGGAGTTTCTCATCTAGCTTGGAGGGCACTATAGTGTTGAATGCTGAGCTGTAGTCTACAAACAACATTCTCACATAAGTGTTCTTTTTTTCCAGGTGGGAGAGAGCAGTGTGTATTGTAGATGCAATAGCATCATCAGTGGAGCGGTTGTTGCGGTAAGCAAACTGCAATGGGTCTAGAGAGAGAGGCAGCACAGAGCAGATGTAATCTCTGATTAGTCTCTCAAAGCATTTGCTGATGATGGGGGTCAGAGCAACAGGATGCCAGTCATTTAAGCAAGTGATTTTTGATTGCTTTGGAACAGGCACAATGGTGGACGTTTTAAAGCATGTGGGGACTACAGACAAAGAGAGGGAAAGGTTGAAAATGTCTGTAAAAACACCAGCCAGCTGGTTCGCGCACGCTCTGATGACACAGCCTGGAATGCCGTCTGGGCCCGCGGCTTTGCGGATAGTCACCCGTCAGAAGGATCGGGTTGCATCCGCTACAGAGACGGAGAGTGAACTATCCTCTGTAGCTTCGGCCACGAGAGCTCTCTCCATGAGGGCGGTGTTATTTCCCTCAAAACGAGCATAAAAAGTATTTAGCTCATCCGGGAGAGAGGCAGCGGTGTTCATGGCGGAGTTTTTATTCCCTTTAAAGTCCGTGATGATGTTAATTCCCTGCCACATCCTTCTAGAGTTGGTGGTGTTAAACTGTCCTTCAATCTTGTTCCTGTACTGGCATTTTGCTGTTCTGATAGTTTTTCGTAGGGCATAACTGGCTTGTTTATGCTCCTCCGCATTCCCGGAATTAAAAGCGGAGGTCCGCACATTAAGTGCCGCGCGAACATCGCTATTAATCCATGGCTTCTGGTTCGGATAAATCCGTGTTGTTCTGGTCGGAACAACGTCCTCTGCGTACTTTCTGATGAAGCACATTATGCTATCAGCGTAAAGCTCGATGTCGTCATCAGAGGCGGACCGGAACATCTCCCAGTCCATGTGATCAAAACAGTCCTATAGCATAGAGTCTGATTGGTCCGACCAGCACTGGATCGTTCTGAGAGTGGGTGTTTCCTGTTTCAGTTTCTGCCTGTAAGTGGGCAGAAGCAGAATGGAAGAGTGGTCCGATTGCCAAATGGTGGGCGAGGGAGGGATTTGTAGCCATCCCGGAAGGAAGAAAAGCAATGGTCCAAAACCCGGTCCCCTCGTTTGTTGAAACTAATGTGCTGGTGGTATTTTGGTGCGACTGATTTGAAACTGGCTTTATTAAAGTCCCCGGTCACAATGAACATGGCCTCAGGGTGCGCAGTTTCCTGTTTGCTTATAATCCCATACAGTTCCTTGAGTGCCCGGTCTTTGTCGGCTTGTGGGGGAATGTACACAGCAGTGATAATGACCGCTGTGAATTCCCTCGGTAGCCAGAATGGTCGACACAGAAGCATGAGAAATTCCAGATCAGGAGAGCAGAAAGACTTGATAGAATGTACGTTCCTCTGATAACACCAGGATTTGTTGATCATAAAACATACACCACCACCTCTGCTTTTACCTGAGAGGTCTTTCGCTCTGTCCACTCGGTGCACGGAGAACCCCGCGGGTTCAAAGGCTGAGTCTGGAATCTCCGCAGACATCCAAGTTTCCGTAAGGCAGATAATGCAGCAGTCCCTCGTCTCTCGTTGGAAAGAGATCCGCGCTTTCAGCTTGTAGAGCTTGTTATCCAGAGACTGAACATTTGCCAGTAGAATACTGGGTAGCGGGGTTGATTTGCGCGCGTCTTACTCTGATGAGAATGCCGGCTCTGTTTCCCCTTTTCCTCCTGCGTTACCGCGGCCGTGCAGCCCAGACAAAGGGCTCCGCTTGCGTGTTTGTAAACAGCGGGTCGGCATTGAGGAATTTGAAGTCCGGTTTACGGTGTGTAATTGCTGAATCAATGTCCAAAATTGTTTGTCTGTCGTAGACAATAAGGCAGACAACATCCAAGACAAAAAACATAAGAATTGTAAACAAAACAAACAACACTACCATGTTGTGTTGGAGCTCGCAACGCAGCAGCCATACTCGGCGCCATCTTGAGTCAAACAAATTCATTGTGTAACGATTGATATTTTGATATAATATATAAAAAAAATGTGTGTAAAAAACAAGATTATACAGACCACAATCCCCATTAGTGCAACATTCAAACCCCGAACTCCCCCCGAACCAAACAAACAAACAAAAAAGAAAACGTGCACATTAACCCCGCACACAAGAACACCAACCGGCGTAAATCCCTCCAAACTCAAAAGGTCCATGCACGCCTGCAAGAGCACCCACGACAACTGTGCCATCGGATTGCTAAATTTTGCCTCACAAATTTGTAAGGCAAAATTACATAACAGAAAATACTTTGTAAAACAAACCTCTGCCAATAGGCATCATAAACACATGTAATGTATAGATTCATTCACAGAAATGACTCAAAGATGTGTTCTTCCACAGAACAAAATTCCAGCCACTATAAACCATTCAGTGTCCTCAAACAGTCAAACAGATGAACGGTGAACCAGTTGCTTATGAATGCAGCAGATGACGTAATCATTCCAATGTCCCACAGAAAAACTCCGCAAATCAAACCCCAGCCAACAGGAGGCATAAGAACAAAGAACATGCAGGTTCATCCACAAAATTGGACTCAAGATGGTGCCGAGTATGGCTGCTGCGTTGCGAGCTCCGAAACAACATTGTAGTTTTTTGTTTGTTTTGTTTACAATTCTTATGTTTTTTGTCTTGGATGTTGTCTGCCTTATTGTCTATGACAGACAAACACTTTTGGACATTGGTTCTGCAATTACACACTGTAAACTGGACTTCAAATTCCTCAATGCCGACCCGCTGTTTTCAAACACACCAGCGGAGCCCTTTGTCTGGGCTGCCCAGCCACGAAAACGCAGAAGGAAAAGGGGAAACCAAGCCGGCGTTCTCATCAGAGTAAGACGTCGTGCAAATCGTCCCCCGCTACCCAGTATTCTACTGGCAAATGTTCAGTCTCTGGACAACAAGCTCTGCAAGCTTAAAGCGTGGATCTCTTTCCAACAAGAGACGAGGGACTGCTGCATTATCTGCCTTACAGAAACTTGGATGTCTGCAGAGATTCCAGACTCAGCCATCGAACCCACGGGGTTCTCCATACACTGAGCGGCAGAGCGAAAGACCTCTCAGGTAAAAGAAGAGGTGGTGGTGTATGTTTTATGATCAACAAATCCTGGTGTGATCAGAGGAACGTACATTCTATCAAGTCTTTCTGCTCTCCTGATCTGGAATTTCTCATGCTTCTGTGTCGACCATTCTGGCTACCGAGGGAATTCACAGCGGTCATTATCACAGCTGTGTACATTCCCCTACAAGCCGACACAGACCGGGCACTCAAGGAACTGTACGGAATTATAAGCAAGCAGGAAACCGCGCACCCTGTTGCTGTGTTCATTATGACCGGGGACTTTAACAAAGCCAATTTTAAATCAATTGCACCAAAATACCACCAACACATCAGTTTTAACACACGAGGGGACCGGGTTTTGGACCATTGCTACTCTCCCTTCCGGGATGGCTACAAATCCCTCCCCCGCCCACCATTTGGCAAATCGGACCACTCTTCCATTCTGCTTCTGCCCGCTTACAGGCAGAAACTGAAACAGGAAGCACGCACCCTCAGAACGATCCAGTGTTGGTCGGACCAGTCAGACTCTATGTTACAAGACTGTTTTGATCACGCGGACTGGGAGATTTTCTGGTCCACCTCTGATGACGACATCGAGGTGTATGCTTACAGCTTAACGTGTTTCATCAGAAAGAGCATAGAGGATGTTGTTCCATCCAAAACAATACGGATATACCCAAACCAGAAACCTTGGATTAATAGCGATGTTCGCGTGGCACTTAATGCGCGGACCTCCACTTTTCTTTCCGGGAATGCGGAGGAGCATAAACAAGCCAGCAAAATGCCAGTACAGGAACAAGATTGAAGGACAGTTTAACACCACCAACTCTAGAAGCATGTGGCAGGGAATTAATATCATCAAAGACTTTAAAGGGAATAAAAACTCCGCCGTGAACACCGCTGCCTGACTATAGCTCAGCATTCAATACCATAGTGCCCTCCAAGCTTGATGAGAAGCTCTGGGCTTAAACAGCTCGCTGTGCAACTGGATCCTGGACTTCCTGTCAAGCAGACGTCAGGTGGTTAGAATGGGCAGTAACATCTCCTCATCACTGACCCTCAACACTGGAGCCCCGCAGGGCTGTGTTCTTAGCCCACTCCTGTATTTCCTGTACACACATGACTGTGTGGCAACACATAGCTCCAATGCCATCATTAAGTTTGCTAACGATACGACGGTGGTAGGTCTGATCACTGACAATGATGAAACAGCCTACAGAGAGGAGGTGCACACTCTGACACGCTGGTGTCAGGCGCACAACCTCTCCCTCAATGTCAGTAAGACCAAGGAGCTTGTGGTGGACTTCAGGAGAAGGGAAAGAGAACACAGCCCCATCACCATCAATGGAGTACCAGTGGAGAGAGTCAGCAGCTTCAAGTTCCTGGGTGTCCACATCACTGAGGAACTCACATGGTCCGTCCACACTGAGGCCGTTGTGAAGAAGGCTCATCAGCGCCTCTTCTTCCTGAGAGATCTGAGGAAGTTTGGAATGAACCACCACATCCTCACACGGTTCTACACCAGCACTGTAGAGAGCATCCTGACTGGCTGCATCTCTGCCTGTACGGCAATAGCACGCACCACGCACAACTGCAAAGCCCTGCAAAGTGTTGTGCAAACTGCCAGACACATCATCGGAGGTGAGCTTCCCTCCCTCCAGGACATATACACGAAGCGATGTGTGAAAAAAGCTCGGAGGATCATCAGAGACTCCAGCCACCTGAGCCATGGGCTGCTCTCACTGCTACCATCAGGCAGGCGGTGTCGCAGCATAAGGACACACACCAGCCGACTTCATGACAGCTTCTTCCCCCAATCAATCAGACTTTTGAACTCTTGATCTCTCACGATCAATATACATCAGCACTGCACTTTATTAATCTTATTATCTCACACTGGACTGTCATAAATTATATTCTCTTAACAACACACTGGCAATTGACTATCAACCAACAGCCTGAATGTCAGTACATTAAAATACAACCTACTGTACATTTTATATAACTATAAATACTATTTTTTTATTGTATAATGTGTATTCTATATTGTGTGTATTGTATAATGTACAGTGTATGTTATTATTTGTATATTGTGTTGTGTAATTATGTGTATATTAGATTTTAAATTGTGTTGTGTAAATTTTATGTTTATTGTAGATTGGTATATGTCTCATCACTGTCACGACTGCTATGTTGCTCGGAACTGCACCCAAGAATTTCACACACTATTACACTTGTGTATATGGTTGTGTGACAATAAAAGTGATTTGATTTTGATTTGATTTGAAAACTGTCCCAAAGCAGTGTTACTTTATAAAGCAAACTCCAGCCGCTAGGCGGAACCATCATAAACCGCAGCAAAACAGGAATCCTGGTTCCTCAGGTAATCAAGAGTCAAGTTCACTCAGAGGGCACATGAAAAGAATACACCATGACTTACTCAGACCGCCAAGTGTGAAAAAGACATCCTTTGTGTGGGCATGTAAACATTTTGTGGTCATCCATAGTGTCTAATCTCAATCTGGCCAGGATCTTCAGTGCAGAAGCGATCTTCCGTCAATGCAAAAGATTCTTTAAGGAAAAGTGTTATTCCACCAAACAGACTCCAGCCGCTATGCGGAGTCAATGCAAAAAGAAACAAAAATGATGCCCAACTTCCTCCAACAGTAGAGTCAATGAACAGTGAGTCGATCCACTTACATGAGAAAAACCCCAATGGTTTACTCACTCATAGATTGTATAAAAGACAGTGCTTGTTTCGGACACGTGAATACTTTGCGACCGTCCTTCGTCTCTATTCTCAGTCTGGCCGGAAACATCAGTACAAAAATGATATTTCATTGATGCAAGAGTTTCTTACACTCTTTGAATCGCTCGCGTTTCTCTCTTGTCGAATTCGCAAAGTCCGGGAACAAGAAAATACTGTGATTCTTCCAAGAAAGCCCGCCCCTGTTCCTCGCCTGGCGCAGCACAAGATCTTTATCGGATGATCTCAGAAATTTGACCAAAATCGATCAGGGCCTGTTTCCCTCAGTAGATCTACCCGCCGGATCTCTGTGAGCTCGCTCAATTTCCAGTCCACGGCCCGTTATGTCGAGCAGACTCGGGAAGAGTTCATCCAAGAATTTCACCATATCTCTGCCCACCTCATGCTCAGGAATTCCAACAATTCGGACATTATTTCTGCGATTTCTATTCTCAAGATCTTAAATTTTTCCAAGAACACATTCCAAAACAACTTTGGTCACGGGTGGATTAGCGGGTAATTCCCTGTCCGATGATTCAAGACAATCGATTCGTCTCTCAACATCTGTCACTCTTGTGACTAACTCAGAGAATTTTGTTTCCATCGCCCGTAATCAATCGACGTATAACAGCGAGATCCTCCAAGTTAGCAAGAATCCTCGTCAGCATCACCGACATGTTGGACAGTTGACGCTGGATCGCCTCTCTCGTCGCACCAACCAAATCGAGTCCCCGGTCTGTAGGCCTGATGGGGCTTTCATCCTGACCACGTAAGTGTCTTTTAATGTCTCCAGAGCCCGAGGATTTTGACTTCTTTGCCATATTTTACCTCAAAGAACAAATGTGTAACTGACTGTATCGAATTTCACCAGGTTATCACATAAAAATAATTACAAATTTAGCAAAGTGCGCAGAGCTCATTGCTCACACATCTACTCCCTGCATGGTGTCACGTGACCTCCCCTCCCATACAGATTATTGAATAAATATACACTTTTAACTCATAGGTGTAAATTTAGGTAGCGATGATAGGGACATGTCCGGAGAATGTCCCAACCAACTTTTGGGCAAATTTACGACACAGAAAATGCTTTAACTTTATACTATGTTTTTATTTTCATTTCAACAACTATTAAAGATCCTTAGTATAATTATTCATGTGTAAATTATTGTCCTAACTCTTCTGAAGCAGCACATAAACGCTGTTGTCATGTTGCACCTGTTACTTTTATCAGCGCCGTTCAGGATGCACCAAATAATTTTTTTTAATTTAATTTTATTTTTTATTAAATTTTTAATTTTTTATATTATACAGGTGGATTTCCATTGGTATCTTACATCCAATCCTTGGAATTAATAGATTTAAACATGCATACTTTTTGTGTACAAATGTTTCCTGTCTTAGTCAAAAATATCCTGAGTTTTGCATGCAGCCCAATGAAGGATTCTGTTTTTCGCGGGTAAGTGCCCCCTTGAGGAAGACACCTTAAAATTTTAATGATTGTGTAAGAGGTTCAGGATTTTAAGATGCTAATATAACTCCCAATAAATGTTTTATTTTGCACATTGGAAAAGAACAAAGAAAAATATTGTTATTTCAATAAAATAAGGCATAAAAAAGTCATTATAGTAGTTGTAGTCTAAGCCAGTAGTCTACTTTGTTCAGGAGGCCTAAATTTAAGTACTGAACATATAAATAAGCAATATGAGAAACAATTATGTGGGAGTGATGGGAGATGGAAAGCAGAAAGTGGGGAAAACATCAGTGCTCTATTCTCCCCACAATTTGTTTATCTTGTGATGTCATTTTGCACATGTAAATTGTTCATGTAACCTACCCTTTGTTTTGATTTCCATTTGTTCAATTTATTAAAAATATATAAATTATAAATTTAACAGAATGTCACTTTATATCCCTTGGATATAATTTTCTTGAGGTAATTCTCTTGAAAAAGAAAACATTTGATTTTGACTCAAGTTTATCCAATATCACATGTTTTCCTCCAAACTGTGCAACCCTAGTGGTAAACTTTTTGATTTTATTTGTTTATTCTTTATCAATAAAAAAAGGATAATATTTAGCATGGAGGGGCAGAGAAATAATGAGATTTATGTAATGTTATGTTATTTGTTATTAATGTTACTGTGTATGTATGGTTGTGTTGTGTTCTGTTGTTACTATCACTGTGGTGGACCTGTTTTTATATAAAGGAAAAGAGTTTTTGCTTGAACGCCCCATGTTGTGAGGGGGCTGCGTGAACTGTTTCTCTCACGCAGTCTCATGAATGTGCACCGGAAATCAATGGTCCGTCAACATTTTCACTAGATAAAACATTAGATTTTGGTTTGTTTCTCACCAAACCTTATCGTATGCTTTCATAACAATGAAAGTCTCATGGAATAATTTATTAGACTTCTGAATTATACTTTTGCACAATTGTTTTTTTTTTTTTGTCATAATTTCTCTCTTTGTGTTAAGAAAAAGAAAGTCATATGGGGTTATAACAACACGGGTGAGTAAACAATGACTGAATTTTCACTTTTGGGTGAACTATCCCTTTAATGCAGGACCATTGCACTTAGCGCTCACAAAAACAGAGCCTAGTATGTCATTTTTAGTCTTGGACAGGTTTAAACCAGTGGTCAAATACAAATCTATTACCTTATAATGTATTCCAAAGTGAAGACAAAATCTTTTGCTAACAGTGTTGCATCCTAGACAGAATAGAGACATTGACATGTACATGCAGATGTTGAACAGAAGGTGGGATTTATTGCTGTCACTCATATGTTCTCTTCTTGTACAGGAAAGACAGATCCAGTCAGAATCCACTCCATTCCATTCTACTCCAATTTTAGATTGCTTTGTTTCCAGAGATCATATGGCAGCACTCAGCATGACTGCAACTTTCAATGAAGCATCACTGTCTGCTTAGATAGCCGTTGATTGCCTCTCTCTCTCTCTCTCTCTCTCTCTCTCTCTCTCGTACTCACTCAACTGCTTCCATCACACTCGTTCCATAAATTGTTACTCCATATGATTCCCAGAAGGAAGTGAAAAGTGGTGCCCTGGGTCTTGTGTAACAGCCTTATCTCCTTTAATAGGGCCTCTTCCTCTGTGTTCACAAGTGCATGTGACTCATGCATGTCCCTCATGTTTGATTAATGTTTCCGGAGATTTCTATTGTAAAGATGTTGTGTATTAGTTCATTATTAGGCACCTTTGTGTTTTGATTGTGCTGTCACAAGCGCTTTTCTGAAAAAGACTCCGTGAAATTGCTTGACCAGCAAGTATTTTATGTGTTGATGTATTTCCTGTTTATAAGCCAATATGCTGCTTGCTAGTTGGTGGTAGGTAGTATAAGGAGAGCATTTGATTGGATGAAACTTTGTGTAGTGCAAGGTGAGTCTTCAAAATGTTTGGTTCAATTAATAGAAGACAAAGATTTAAATGTATATACCTGCTAAAAAAATACATTACAGTACATTAGCATGAGGATGGCCTCAAAGCTTAAAGATATGGGATATCCACAACTATCCAGTTTTGATTTCATGGGGTCTTTAAGGGTGCTTTCACACTTGGTTCGATTGCTTGGACCAAAACCGAGTTCGTTTCTTCCCCCTCCCGCTGCTTACGTTGGTCTGTGTTCACTAGGGCTGCCAACTGGGCAGAGAAACTAAGTTAGAATTTTCACCTTAAATATTTTCAAAATTCAAATAATATTCAAATTTTAAAGGCAGTTGATTTTTTTAAATTGATGTTGTTTCCTTAGTCCACAAGAGGGCATACATAAACCATACAGCACCGTTATATTACTGTAAATAACATTCCTGGCTGTTAAAAAAGAGCATTTCATTTTCAACTAGGGAAGCAATATTCACAGATAGCTGTGGTATTTGGCTGAAGTCGGTGGTGAAGTGGCTCAGACTATGAGACACACATTTCCAAGTTGAACATCTTCCTGACAAAGCATTTAAAAAACTCATTGCTTAATCTGAGAAACGCGTATGAGAGAGCAAGACACAATGGCCAAAGACCTCCCCCAACAGTAGGGGGCTGTTCACACCGAACGCTTTTGCAACCATCCATTTGTTTTTCTATGTTAACGTGCACTAGACGAATGTCTTTGTTTCCCTTTGTTTTTGTTTATTCAGCGTCTCATGCAGGAGCGCTGTTTTTTAGATGATGTGTCTAATTAATAAGAACTTTAAAAGCATATTGAGGACTTCCGGTGATATCATGAAAAGAGAAGCAGCATAGAAACAGATCTCCATCGGGCAAAACAAAAAATTAAGTGGTGACTATTGTTTTAGGCATTAAAATGCAAGAAAGAATACTCCTACAAAATGAGTTCAACTACGAGACAAAAGACTAACAGCAAACAAACACAAACACTACACAAACTTTATGAATTGCTGGGGATTAAATCGATCTACACCAACGTTCATCACCCACAAACTGACGGTCTGGTGGAACGGTTTAATCACACCCTGAAAAACATGATTCATAAGTTCGTACACGAGGACACTAGAAATTGTGACAAATGGCTGGAACCCCTATTATTTGCAGTCAGGGAGGTCCCGCAAGCCTCCACGGGGTTTTCCCCCTTTGAGCTCCTGTATGGACGCCGGCCCCGCGGGGTGCTTGATGTCATATGGGAGGTGTGAGAGGAAAGACCTTCCCAGAGCAAAAATGAAATTCAGTACGTCCTTGATCTTTGAGCAAAGCTACACACACTGGGTTGGTTGTCACAACAGAATTTGCTCCAAGCTCAAGAGACACAAAGCCGGCTCTATAATAAGGGTGCCCAGCTACGGGAATTTGCACTGGGAGACAAAGTACTTGTATTGCTCCCCACATCGAGCTTGAAATTACTCGCCAAGTGGCAAGGACCCTTTGAGGTTACAAGGCAAGCCAGGGACCTCGATTATGAAGTTAAACGAATGGATAGAGGCGGGCACATCAAGTTTACCACCTCAACCTCCTTAAATTATGGAGAGAGGCAGTCCCCGTGTCCATGGTGATGGTAGTTCCGGAGAGGGCGGAGCTCGGGCCAGAGGTGAAGTTCAAAGTCGATCCATTCACCCCAGTCCCTTGTGGAGACCACCTCTCACTGTCCCAGCTCATGGAGGTGGCCAGATTGCAAAAAGAGTTTGCGGACGTTTTCTCTCCTCTTCCCGGTCGTACTAACCTCATACAGCACCATATCGAGACCCCACCGGGAGTGGTTGTGCGTAATTGGCCAAACCGCGTACCCAAGCACAAGAAAAAGGTGATTCAGGAAGAATTAGAGGCAATGCTCGAAATGGGGGTAATAGAAGAATCGCATAGCGATTGGGCAAGCCCGGTTGTTCTTGTACCTAAGAGTGACGGGTCAGTACGGTTCTGTGTTGATTACGGGAAGTCAATGCAGTGTCTAAATTTGACACATACCCAATGCCCCAGATTGAGGAACTGCTCGATCGGTTGGGTGCGGCTCAATATTTTTCGACACTGGATTTAACTAAGGGATATTGGCAGATCCACTTAACTCCATTATCCTGAGAAAAAACGCCCTTTTCCACAATGTTCGGATTACACCAATTCTTCACTCTTCCGTTTGGTTTGTTTGGGGCTCCCGCCACGTTCCAGCGCCTAATGGATAAGATCCTCCAGCCACACGCCGCATATGCCGCTGCCTACCTGGATTACATTATCATATACAGTAATGATTGGCAGAGGCATATGCAGCATCTAAGAGCCGTGCTGAGGTCGCTGAGGTGGGCAGGACTCACGGTAAACCAGAAAAAGTGCACAATTGGGCGGGTGGAAGTACGATATCTGGGCTTCCACTTGGGTCATGGGCAGGTATGACCCCAAATTGATAAAAACGCAGCGATAGTGGCCTGTCCATGTCCCAAGTCCAAAAAGGAGGTGAGACAGTTTATGGGGTTGGCTGGCTATTACAGAAGGTTTGTGCCTTATTATTCTGATGTCACCAGCCCCTTGACTGATCTCACTAAAAAGGGGGTGCCAGATCCGGTCCAGTGGATGGAGGCGTGCCAACAGGCTTTCACGAGAGTGAAATCTGCACTCTATGGCGGGCCGCTCCTACATGCTCCTAACCTCTCTCTCCCCTTCATTTTACAGACGGATGCATCAGAGAGGGGGTTGGGTCCGTGCTTTCGGAGGAGGTAGAGGGGGTGGAGCACCCCGTGCTGTACATTAGTTTTAAGCTCTCTTTGAGAGAGACTAAGTACAGCACGATCAAAAAGATTGTCTTGCCATCAAGTGGGCAGTCCTAACTCTCCGCTATTACCTGCAGGGGCGGGCCTTCATCTTCCACTGGGATCATGCCCCGCTTCAGTGGCTCCACCGCATAAAGGACACCAACGCGTGGATCACTCGTTGGTACCTGGCACTTCAGCTCTTCAAATTCAAGGTGATCCACAGGCCGGGGCCGCAGATGGTTGTGGCTGATTTCCTCTCCAGGAATGGGGAGGAGTTAGCAGGTCGGACGTTGCCTGGGCCTGAGTCGGGTGGTAGGGGTATGTGGAGCAGGACGTGGTCATGTGTCTGTCACTGGGGAGAGAGGAAGCGGTAAGGGCCATCACCTGGTGATTAATGATACGTAACACCTGTGTCTCGTTACAGTGACAACGGAGATGGGCTTGAAAAGGCCGCCGAGAACGCCAGTGAGAGAGAGAGAGTCAGGAACAAGGAAACCGCAAAGTAGTGAAGCTGAAGTGTATTTAGTTGTGAAGCTGAAGTGTATTTAGTTGTGAAGCTGAAGTGTATTATGCTGTGAAGCTAAAGTGCATGAAGTGTTGTCAAGCTGAAAAGCCCAAAGACTGTGTTTGTGAAACTGAGAGACAATTAAAACTTGACTTACCTGGACTGCCACCCCGATTCCTGCTTCCTTTCTTTTATTGGAACTTTTACAGTTAGATAATAATTTTAAATACTGGAGGCTTAATGTTTCATTATTAACAGACACCCATATTATACAAGAAATACAAAGAGCCCTGTCTGAGTACTTATGATGGTAATGTCTATAAATGATGATGGTAATGTCTCTCCCTCTGTGTTATATAGGCTTGTAAGGCCACGATGAGGGGGAAGATTATTTCTATAGGATCTAGAATAAAGAAACAAAGACTTGCAAAACAGCAAAAATGGTTTGCATACACTTTGTTAGTATTTGATAGCATTGCCTTTAAATTGTTTAACTTGGGTCAAACGTTTTGGGTAGCCTTCCACAAGCTTGCTGGAATTTTGGCCCATTCCTACAGATAGGACTTGTGTAACTGAGTCAGGTTTGTAGGCCTCCTTGCTCACATATGCTTTTTCAGTTCTGCCCACAAATTTTCTATCGGATTGAGGTCAAGGTTTTGTGTTGGCCACTCCAATGCCTTGACTTTGTTGTCCTTAAGCCATTTTGTCACTACTTTGGAGGTATGCTTGGGGTCATTGTCCATTTGGAAGACCCATTTGCGATGAGCTTTAACTTCCTGGCTGATGTCTTGATGTTGCTTCAGTATACCCACATAATTTTCCTTCCTCATGATGCCATCTATTTTGTGAAGTGCACCAGTCCCTCCTGCAGCAAAGCACCCCCACAACATGATGCTGCCACCCCCATGCTTCACGGTTGGGATGGTGTTCTTCGGCTTGCAAGCCTCACCCATTTTCCTCCAAACATAACAATGGTCATTATGGCCAAACAGTTAAAGTTTTGTTTCATCAGACCAGAGGACATTTCTCCAAAGATCTTTGTCCCCATGTGAACTTGCAAACTGTAGTTTGGCTTTTTTATGGTGGTTTTGGAGCAGTGGCTTCTTCCTTGCTGAGCAGCCTTTCAGGTTATGTCGATATAGGACTCATTTTACTGTGGATATAGATACTTGTCTACCTGTTTCCTCCAGCATCTTCACAAGATCCTTTGCTGTTGTTCTGGGATTGATTTGCACTTTTCGCACCAAACTATGTTCATCTCTAGGAGACACAATGCGTCTCCATCCTGAGCGGTATGATGGCTGCGTGGTCCCATGGTGTTTATACTTGCATACAATTGTTTGTACAGATGAATGTGGTACCTTCAGGCGTTTGGAAATTGCTCCCAAGGATGAACCAGACTTGTGGAGGTCTCTGAGGTCTTGGTTGATTTCTTTTGATTTTCCCATGATGCCAAGCAAAGAGGCACTGAGTTTGAAGGTAGGCCTTAAAATACATCCACAGGTCCACCTCCAATTCAGTATACCTCCTATCAGAAGTTAATTGGCTAATTGTCTAAAGGTTTGATATCATTTTCTGGAATTTTCCAAGCTGCTTAAAGGTACAGTTAACTTAGTGTAAACTTCTGACCCACTGGAATTGTGATATAGTCAATTAAAAGTGAAACAATTGTCTGTAAACAATTGTTGTAAAAATTACTCGTGTCATGCACAAAATAAATGTCCTAAACGACTTGCGAAAACTATAGTTTGCTAATATTAAATCTGTTAGAACAATCTGATCTATTAGATCTCATCTAAAAAAATGAGTTTTAATGACTTCAACCTAAGTGTATGTAAACTTCTGACTTTAATTGTAGATGCTGAGAAAGCATTTGATAGAGTTGACTGGTTATTTCTGGAACAAACATTAATAGAAATGGGCTTTGGAGAGGAATTTGTTAATTGGATTAATCTGCTATTTAAGGATCCTAAGTCAAAAATTTGAGTCAGTGGATTTTGTTCTGATTTTTTCAAGGTGGAGAGGGGAGTGAGGCAGGGAGACTCTTGATCTCCCATCCTCTTTGCGTTGAGTATTGAACCACTAGCGGAAGCTATACGCCAAAATGTACTGATTCAAGGAATTGTAGATGAAGGAGGGTCAACTCATAAAATAACTCTGTTCGCAGATGTTATTTTGCCGTTTATAAAAACAGACAAGGATTTAGGCACCTAGGAGTTATTCTCACACCCAATCCCATACAATTATTTGATGCTAATTATAATAAGCTACTTAAACAAATAAAAAATGGTGTGGCACGATGGGAGATCCTTCCTCTATTCCTCTCTAAATAAACTAATCTCAAAATTTATATGGCAGAAAAAGAGACCTAGGATAAGACTTAAAACGCTCCTTTTGCCAAAAGATAAGGGAGGCCTGGGACCGCCGAATTTTAAACATTATTATTGGGCGGCACAGTTAACTGCAATAGTGGCATGGATTAGAAATGACCAGGAGACAGGATGGACCCAGATATTGTCTTTATAAGTATTGCCTTTTATTAGCACAAAATCTGTTAATAAAATTAAATGAATGGATAAAACACACGTTGAAGGTTTGGACAGCAGTAAAAAAAATAAATAAATAAAAAAAAATGCTGGGAGGACCAGGGTCAATTTCAAGGGCTGTGCATTGGTGGGTAATATTGAATTCCCCTCTTCCACATGGGACATTGGCTTTAGAAGATGGACGGACAAAGATTTTAGTAAAATCAATCAATTATTTAAACGGAACAAAACTCAAATCGTTTTCCCTACTCCGAGAACAATTTATGCTTCCATCTAAAGATTTGTATAGGTATTTACAAATAAGACGCAATATCATAAGCCATAAAGAAGGAGAGATGGTCAAGAAGCATCCAAATAAAATAAATTACTTTATTAGTATTGTGGAAAAACACTTCCCAACTAAAAAAGATATCTCCCATATATACAGAAGGCTCATAACTGATGTTTCACAAAATGCATGGAACATCAAGGAAAAATGGAAACTGGAATTAAATATTATAATTGAAGATGACATATGGGAAGATTTATGTGCGAGCTGTCACAAAGGAATCAATAGTCAATTGTAGAAGGAATTTGACTGGAAATCAAAAATTAGTATTTTAATACACCTTTCATCATTTCTTCATATGTGAAAGAACCGTCCGTGGCATTATGTTGGAGAAAATGTGGGAAAATAGGGGACCATACACATATCTTCTGGGATTGCCCAATAATTCAAGGGTTTTGGAAAATTTGAAAAAAGAAATTGACAACATTTTAGAATTAGATATCCCCCTGGACCCATTGTTATTTTTGTTAGGAGCTATACCCAAAGAGATGTATGGTGCAGACCAAAGGTATATACTGCGGATACTTTTATTGATTGCCAAGAAAATGATAACAGTGAACTGGAAGGAGACAAAACCACCAACCATAATTCAGTGGACGCAGAAACTGAAACAGGTTTACATAATGGAACGAATGACTGCATGTCTGCAACTGAAAATGGACACTTTTATTCAAAGGTGGACTTGTGTTACACTTTATCTAGGTATATAAGTGTGATGGGTCATGATAACAAAAATGTTTCTAAATTGTGTACTACCGAAAATGTCAATGTTATATTCCTCTGGAACTGATTCTGCCTTACTGCAAATGCCTTCCTTGTGTTAAATGTCCCCTTCTGTATTTATATTATTTTCCTTTATTTTATTTTTTTTAGGTATGAGATCCAATGTCAGGGTATATGGTGTTCTGTGAAATAAAGAAAAAGAACAGTTCCAAAAAAAATAAAAAAATAAAAAGCATATTGAGACACCTGCTTTCTGTTAAACTGTATTTGTTGTTATTTGTGTCTAGCCTTTTTTAGCGCAAGAATGCGATCGACCTGAAGTCATCGTCAGTGCTTGGCACACATCCAAAATTCGAATACACAGTTTTAGCATTCAAATGTGCATTTCTTTTCTTAAATTCCACGAATATTCAAAATTCGAATTCGGGTGTGGTTCGCGGGTGCGCACCCGAGTTCGGAAAACAGCGTAAGGGTGCTTTCACACTTGGTTCGATTGCTTGGACCAAACCCGAGTTCGTTTCCAACCCCTCCCGCTGCCCGCACTGGTCTGTGTTCACATCATATTATTTGGGTCCAAACCGCGATCCGATTACGTCATCAACATGAGTACAAGCGGCAGCTGTTTACCACTGTAACTTGGTAACAACTCGAGAAGATGTCACTGGGTGCTTTCACACTGGCAGTTTAGTTCGAAACAGCACGGTTCGCATTAAAAATTGTTAATGTGAAAGCTGTCATGCGGACCGGGAAGCGCACCGCGGTACCAAGCCCGAGACTATCTGTAGGAGGTGGTCTGAGTTCGGTTGCAATGGAACTGTAGTGCGATTCGCGTGAATGTGAAAGCAACTCTGACTCGGGTGCGCACTCGTCCAGGAAGTAAAGTAACCTGCGCATGCATTTTAGCCGATGACGACATCATTCATTTCGACAACACACGAGGATCCACACATTCCTGAAAGTCCCTAAAAAGTAATGACACCACAATGACATACAAGTACAATCAACACTATAATTACTGTCTGTCTGTCTATCTGTCTGTCTGTCTGTCTATCTATCTATACACCTTATAAATACTATATATAAATACTATTATAGGTTATAAATATAGGGTGTAATAGGAGATGACAGTGGCGATAACTTCACCTTGGACACGAGTGTAAGCATGCAAAGTAAACAAAGATGCAAATGAATTCCTTGCAATCAACTGTCTCCTCAAAAAAAACGCCGTTTGCGAGCAGCAGCAAGCCGCCTTCCCCTGGACATCTGATGAGTTACACCATGAAGCACACATATACACAGTCGTCGTTCACTCTGCTGTGCATAATGGCACCAAAATAACAAAACAAAAAAAAAGTATGATGAGTCGTGTTGTGTACATAATGCGTGTTTGTGATGACGTAAGATGAACGCAAATGGACCGGGGTTTGATAGAATCAAGTGAGTGTGAAACCAGACCAACGCTGCGGGGGGCACCGGGAACAATCGCACTCGGAATGGGAGCACAGCAAAAAAAAGTGAAGTATTAAAGTTTGTCTCTTTGGATTTACCACAAAAACTTGCCATGCACAGAACAACACTTGTGCTCGTCTCCCGCAGATGCATTGAATGTGCAATGATGTGATGAATGTTAGCATTTTTCTGCGGAGAGCCCGTGGATGCGATGTGAAGAATGTGAGCTGCTCTCTGGAGGCAGTGTATTTGGACACAAGCAGGTAGGAGAAATGCATTGTACCATAATAATTGTGATCGGGAGCCTGCAAAGATGCAAATTAAAACGTCATCACAAGCGGTTCACTTCCGCGAATTGGTACGATTGTGTTTATATCAGCAGCGAACAGTACTGGAGTTCACATGAACCATACCCCAGACCACCTTTGCAAGCAGACCCGGGTGCAGTTCGCGGGTGCGCACCCGAGTTCGGAAAACAGCGTTCACATTATCCAAACAAACCGAACTTTGACGTCATTAGACCCCAGGTGCGCACCAAAAGTGCTAGTGTGAAAGCACCTTATGCCGAGTTTACACTACACGATTTTAGGCCCGATTTTCACTCGCTGACAGTTTTGTGGAGATCGCCAACGAAAGCCCGAAATCATAGGCAAATCAGAGCTCGCTCCCGTGAGCGACGAACGCAATGTATGAATTATAAAAGACACGATCTGAGAGAAGTGCTGACGCGTCGCCGATGTCAGCGAGATATCTAGCATGTTAAATATCTGGACCTGTATGTGCTTCCAAATTGCGCAATGTGAAATGTGTTTTGACTGAATACAACTGCAGCGTTGACCTACATCCAATGAGAGAGCAAGAAATGGGGCACGGGAAGTTTAAGTGGAAGGAGTCCTGATGTACCTGCAACAGAACATCTGTTGGCTGCGGTATCAAGAAAGTCTCATTGGACCAAAGAAATGGAGGAAAGATTTGTGGAACATTGGCAGGAGCACCAGTGCCTATTTGATGTTTCCTCTGAACTGTACCACAACCGGGTGGAGAAAGAGAAGAGTTGGAGAGAAATTGCCAATTCTCTTGGACAGTCAGGTAAGCAAATAGGTAGATTTTTCAGTAGAAGGTACTTTTTCATATTGAAACCAATAAAATATTTGATGCCTTTACACATTATGTAAAGGCGATTAAAAACATACACATCATATTCTGAAATGCATAACATATGATCATACATTTGTTTTCATATCTCGTATCACTTCTCGCATGTACTCTGTTGTGAAACGTAATTTGGAGTCCAGGCAGAGTCGTCGGGGATTCGTCAATAGTGAAATGTTTTGTAATGTGTTCACCCCTGTTGCTGATTCCTAGTGTAATTTGAAAACCCTATTACTTCCATAAGAAGACAGACAGTTGTGTAAAATGAATGATACCACAATCCGACGTCTTTGAAAGTCGTGTAGTGTGTAGGAGGCATTACGTCTTAACTGGAATAATCACAGACAACTGTGTGGTCATATTGACAGTTTGTGCTGTCTTGCACATGTATCTGTTTCTGTACAAATAAATATTTTTGCTTTTTCTATGTCTCTTGCTGTCTCTCTCTGAATTGCAGCTCTGCTGTTGGTGCTATAGTTAAACTCTAATGTATATTTCATGTACTTCTGCCTCACTGATTGTGACGCAGAGTGGGTGGTGAATCTTTCCCTCAGAGTGCCATGTTGCTCACAGCTACGGACACACACACACACACACACACACAAACAGTATACATACTGCCTATAGCATAAACTGTTATGACATTCATTTACGTGTGAAGTAACGTGAGCTGATATTAGAGGCCCAACATACGAACACACACCTACACAGTTACTCGCATGCCCACACACACATGCACAGAAACACAGCTGTGGTTGTGGTAGGAGGGACCCTTATGTCTCCACTGCAAAGTATCTATATTTAGAATGGCCTTTAATTGGTGAATGTTTTTTTCAGGGCTTCACAAACACTAAATAGTCACTAGGGGGACATGAGGGGAGGGCTGATGGTGCTGTAATGAGCAATGAAATGAGCCCTATGATCTATTTAAAAAAAAAATACCCTATCTAAATTACCAACATCCAGTCATCCACTATTATCCAAAATCCAACCTCCTCAAAAACTGTTTTGTGGTCATTATGGAACACTTTCCTATCATAATGCAACAAATAGCTAATCACCGTTAACCCGAATTCTTTTCTATACAACAAAAGTCGACAGTGTGTCACACTGTCAAGTTTCATAAAGAAGCATAAAAGCACCATAAATATTGTCCATACCAAACTGAAGTTGAAGGGATAATGTACAATCAGCTGGTCATTGTTTTAAAATCAACAGAGACAGGGTGGACCCCAACATAAAGTTAAGGGTCTTGTATCATCCTGAAGGGGTTATTTTACGATAATGACAAGCTGACTGTACATTATCCCACTTAGAACACAGCTACTTAAGAAACAAGTAAATAAACTGATTTAATATTTTAAATTAGACGCCGTTTTTTGAATTGCAATGATTGGTTGCCAGGGACAACGTTTCAAATATACAGTTTAGCAGTCATTATACTAAAATTTGTGACCACAGAATGCTGTGATTGACCAGTCAGAATCAAGTATTCCAGAGAGTTGTGTACAAGAGCGCAACAGTCTGGCTCCAAAAGTAAAAAATACTATCTACATTTACATTTAAATTTTTACATTTACATTTATTCATGTGGTAGACGCTTTTATCCAAAGCGACTTACAAAAGAGGAATACATTATAAGCGAATCATCTTAAGGAGACAGTGGTATGAAAAGTGCTGTATTACAAAGTTTCACTAGCATCAGAATAGTAGTATTCAAGACCGATTCAAGTGCAACAAGATTATTATTATTATTATTATTATTATTATTTATTTTATTTTTATTTATTTTTTTGTGACTGGTTAAGTGTTCATGGAAAAGATGTGTTTTTTGCCATTTTTTGAAGACAGAAAGTGAGTCAGCTTCACGGATGGATTTGGGACAGTCATTCCACCAACATGGTACGATGAAACTGAAAGTCCGGGAAAGTGTTTTGGTGTCTCTTTGTGTTGGTACAACGAGGCACCGTTCCTTAGCCAACCGCAGACTTCTGGTGGGAACGTAGCTCTGCAGAAATGATTTTAGCTATGCTGGAGCTGACCCAGTGACTGTTCTGTATGCCAGCATCAGAACCATGAATTTGATACGTGCATCAACCGGCAGCCAGTGAAGAGAGATAAGGAATGGTGTAACATGCGCTCTCTTTGGTTCATTAAAGACCAGACGTGCTGCTGCATTCTGGATAATTTGCAGAGGTCTAATTGCGGATGCAGGGAGCTCAGTCTTGGCTGGGTTAAGGTGCAGGTGGTGTTCCTTCATCCAGGCCGAGATGTCTGCCAAACAGGCAGAGATTCGAGCAGTCACCATGGTGTCGTTGGGCTGGAAAGACAAGTAGAGCTGTGTGTCCTCAGTGTAGCAGTGGTAAGAGAAACCATGTGCCTGAATGATGGGTCCCAGTGATGTTGTGTATATAGAGAAGAGAAGTGGCCCAAGCACTGAGCCCTGAGGTACCCCTGTAAGTAGCTGATGTGACTTGGACACCTCACCTCTCCAGGCTACCTTGAAAGACCTACCTGAGAGATAGGAATTAAACCAGTCAAGCACAGTTGCTGTGATGCCCAGAGTAGAGAGGGTGGAGAGTAGGATCTGATGGTTGACTGTGTCAAAGGTTGCAGAAAGTCCAGTAGAATCAGGACTGATTATCTGGATCCAGCTTTTGCCTATCTCAGCAACTCAGTGACAGACAGCAGGGCAGTCTCAGTGGAGTGTCCACTTTTGAAGCCTGACTGATTGTCATCCAGCAGCTTGTTCTGTGAGAGATAAGCAGAGATCTGATTGAAAACTGCCCTTTCCATTGTTTTCGCCATGAATGGGATGAGAGAGACTGGTCTGTAGTGTTCTATTTGTGTGGGGTTAAGTGCAGGTTTTTTCAGCAGCGGGGTTACTCGAGCCTGCATAAATGTAGTGGGGAAAATGCCTGTAAGTAGAGATGTATTAATTATGTGTGTGAGTGCAGGTAGGATGGACGGAGCGATGGCCTGGAGAAGGTGGGATGGAATGGGGTCAAGGGAACAGGTGGTGGGGTGGTTGGAGAGTAGGAGTTTAGAGACCTCAATGTCAGTCAGAGGAGAGAACATAGAGACAGAAGAGCTGCATACAGGAGGTGGGTGTTTGACAGGGTATGGGGCTGAGAATGTATTGCTGATGGCTGTAACCTTATTAGTAAAAAATGTGGCGAAGACATCTGCTGTCAGTGATGTGTCAGGCATTGGAGGGGGAGGACAAAGTGTGTTGAATGTTCTAAAAAAGCTGCGAGTGTCTATGGTGGTGTTGATCTTGTTCTGGTAATATGAAGTTTTTGCAGATTTAACATTATCTGAAAAAGTAGCAAGCAGAGACTGATACTTACCCAGGGCTGCTGGATCCGCCATCTCCTCTCAGCCACCCTGAGGTCAGTCCGATGTTTACGAAGGACATCAGACAGCCAGGGGCTGGGTGGTGTCATACGTGATGGCCTAGAGGAGAGAGGACAGATGCTGTCTAGACAGGTTGTTAAAGTAGAGCTTAGTGTGTCTGTGACAGTGTTTACATCCAGGGTGGAAAATAAGTTTTGTGTGGGAAGAGAGGTAGAGACAGCAGTGGAAAGAAAACGGAGGTTACGACGAAAGGAAACCAAAGGCGGAGTCTGTTTTAATATAGATGGGAGAGTCATGTTGAATTGAACAAAGTAGTGATCAGAGACATGTAAAGGAGTAACAAGAATATTTGAGTTGGTACAGTTACGTGTAAAAATGAGGTCCAGCTGGTTGCCCGATATGTGAGTTGCTGTAGTGCTTAGTCTTTCCAAGTCAAATGAGGCCAGAAGAGCATGAAGTTCAGTGGCCTGGGGCTTGTCTTGATGTATGTTGAAATCTCCAAGAACCACAAGTGGCTAACCATCTTCTGGAAAGGAGGACAGCAGGACATCCAACTCCTCGAGAAAGTTTGCCAGCTGACCTGGAGGGCGATAGATGACAACAACATGGATTTTTGTGTGTTGCATTGTAGTAATAGCATGGAATACAAAAGAAGTATTGTTACATAGAGAGGGGTGTGGTGAAAATGTCCAGTTGTTTTGAATGAGCAAACCTGTTTGCCCACCCCTACCGGTGTGTCGAGGGGTGTAAGGGAAGAAGTTGTTGGAGAGAGCAGCGGGTGTTGCTGTATCCTCTGGACATATCCATGTTTCTGTCAGTGCAAGGATGCTGAGGGTGGACTATGTGGTGAAGGCTGGAATGAAGTAAGCTTTGTTCACAGCTGACTGGCAGTTCCACAGTCCCACTGAGAAAGAGAACGGAGCAGGCGCTGAAGTGCAAAGTGGCCGTAGGTTGTGTGGGTTGCGTTGTGTCTTGCGTCTATATTGTGTAAACTGTCTGTAACCGATAACAGGGATGTGCTTGAGGACATATGTTATACGTGAAGTAGACATATTAAAATGTAGAAGGAAAATATAGGAGAAAAAATACAATTAAAAAGATACTTAAGTGCTATGGTGAGTGGCGCCTTGTCTGTGTCCTTGCTCGGTAGACTCGCTGATCTTTACACAAGTAGGTCTTCACACGAGGAGGGCTTTACATGAGGGCTACCACTTCCACTGCTGCTTCCATGTCAGCATTCACGTCAAATATATACACACTGCTAACAAGGCGATAAGTGAAAATAGCTGGACAAGCCTTAATGCTGATTAGCACAATAAAGCTAGTCACGTGGGCAACCAAAACTAAGGGTCGGGAACAAATGCGACTTCAGTACACCGCAAACAAACAATGCTAATCTTTAGCAATAAATAATACTCTAAAACAAGTGAAGCACTGTTTATAGACTCACTAAAAACAATGATAGTCTTACACACTAGACAAACAACTCTAAATCTAGCAGTGAATACCCTGGGACAAGACAAAACAAAAGCGATTGTCCTCTCCCAGGAGTTGGCCTTCCTACACTCTTAAACTACTTATATACACTGAATATCTGACTATTTTGCAGTAAACTTAAAATATATTTTTCTATACTTATCAACAACTTTAAATCAATAGTTTTATATGTTTTCATTGTTTTGTTTTTTTATTCAATTACTTCAATCGCAGTGCTTCAAGAGATTGTAGTTCATTCCCTCGATATTTACGTTAATTACACAGTAGTGATGTTTCGTCTGTGAACGAATCGTTCACCTCCAAAAACCAACTCATATTTCTCGTTCATTGACATTTCTCCGTTTTGAAGCCAATGAGCTCTAGTTTGAAGCACGAGACTGCTTTGGTGGCATTCATGCCTACAAAGACTGACTATATTGTGAGACAGTAGCATTCGAGTGTGGGCTGTAAAGGAGCATATCATTGGTTTGAGCCGCTGAATGAATTCGCCCCACTGAACCAGTTGAGTCGGTCATTTGAGTCTGAACGAGATTAGACATCTCATTCATGAACTAACTGAATGTACTGGTAAACTTGTTTCTGAACAAAATAAATTAATTTCTCAGTCATCTCATTTCTGAACGAAGATTTGCTGACTGACTGAACGAGAGGAGCCATGTCGTTCATTCCATTCGGCATCAACAAGGAAAGGGGTGAAATGCACAAAGACAAGTTTATAGGTATACACAAAACATAATCCCCAATTTATGAATGTGTAAAAATTACTGAAGACCATACAGTTAAAATGACATGAATTACAAATGGAAATGTTGTGCTTTGGTTCACAGTATAAGATATTATTAGGCTTTTCTTGAACTTTTTCTATGTCCTGGTAAAAGTCAAGCCCAGAATTGGACAAAATAAATAAAAAATAAGACCTGCTATTTTTGTGGTGAAAACAGTTGAGGTGTTTAAACTCTATTTATAAAGTGTCAGTTCGGCAATCTTGTTCAACAAGAAAAGGGGCTTGATTAAATATGAATAAAAGTGAGTGATGACCACATATTACAATGACGTCACTGAAACTCATAGTTATTTCTTTTTTCTTTTTTTTAGGGCTGGGAAACTTAACGTGTTAATTTCTGTGATTAATAGTTTTTGTTTAGCACTGTTAAAAAAAAAACACACAATTAATGCAGTGTCCTTTTTTTTCATTTCCTGAAACTTCGCTAATGTTTTTCCCCACTTCCTGTGGCTAAAATTGTCATATATAAATTTTCAAGTGGTACACGCTCGACTTGACCACATATTCTGTCACAGGAACTGATTGTGTGGAGCAGTGCACGCTTATACATTACGCGCGACGCATGTCCAGGGCATAATAAATATGGGAGCAAATTTATTGTATGTAGAATGGAGACTTCACCCGCAATGAGTGAACCATGTGTGGGAGAGATACGGGCAAGCTGCCATACAGGCAATCTAAATCAGTGTCAAAAGCGAAACCACCTGTGTGTGTGATAGAGACTGAGAAGGACCTGGGCATTCAGCAAGCTTCAGCCAGCAATACCTATAGAGGCTGAACGGCAACCAGAGAAAATAATAGTTTTGAGATTTTAAACTTCAGCAAATCATACTTAAGCATTCAATTTGGTTTGTATCTGTATGCATATTGTCTAATAATAGTGTCACAGCCCTTATTGTTTTGTTTAGCTTGATAACAATTTGTGCTGAGCTGTTTACAATATGATAGATATGCCATGTTGTCATTTGTGGGGAAAGGCTTATGATGATTTAACACTATGAAGTGCTGAAGTCTTATAGTAGAATTATAGTCACACACATTTTAAAGGATAATTAGACTAGTTTCAGATGTAAATTACTATTGTGCTTTTGATTCCATACAATTTTCTCATTCAAAATGTAAAAGATGGTCATTTGGCGCCATCTGCTGGCCCAAAGGCTTAATTTACAGAAATGATCGATGAATGAATCAATGAACGAATCAGAATTTTTTTTTTTTTTTTTTGGTGAACAGATTCAAAAGACTCACTGAGTCACTGAGATGAATTAAAATCACCACAAGTACATAGTCTTGTACCTTTGTCTTTTTGTCTGATTTTCAAATACTATTTTGCTTCTAATCAAAGCTTGTAATGTTGGGATTCACCTTGGTTTGATTCATGGTTTAGAATGCTGTTATCAAGACTTTAAAGATTCCTATGGAAAAAATGAATGGGGAAAAACACTTCCTGTACTAGAAGTAGAGGTCGATCGATATATCGGTTTTGCGATTAATCAGCACCGATAACAGAATTCTGGAACTATCGGTTATTGGCAAAAATCCCCACCGATAGTTTTCCCCATTGCATCCAGTGCTGGAGCATCTGGGAAGGATCTGCTGTCATTATACAGTATAAGAGCAGCCTCTAGAGGTGAAATAAAAACTTCACTGATGCCTTGTGGTGTTTGTTTTGACTCGTGATACTACACTCTGCATGGAGCGGAACACTTCAGATGCGGATTTAAAACATCAACAACGAAAAGGTATGTATACAGTACACTACAGTACATGTTGTCATATCATTATAAAGTAATTAATTTGGTGACTAAATGCTGCATTAATAGAGAACAGCAGTATGTTTGCCAACAAGGCTGAGAGGACACTATCATTAAAGCTAACCTCAAGCGGTTGGAACAATGTGACCAAAATACACGCAAGTCCTAACCAAATGTCTATTACCATCTATTTGCATTAGTTTATATCCACCCTGAATAAACAAAAACAAAGGCAAACAAAGACGTTCGTCTAGAGCGTGTTTACATACAAATGGAAGGTTGCAAAAGCGTTCTGTGTGAACGGCCCCTTAAAGTTGGTGGAGGTCTTTGGCTGTTGCGTCTTGCTCTCTTATAAGTGTTTCTCAGATTAAGCTATGAGTTGTTTAAATGTTTTGTCAGGAAAGATGTTCAATTTGGAAATGTGTGTCTCGAGATCCTCGCGTTTGGTTCCAGTCTGTTGTGTTCCGTCTGTTTGAACAGCCTCCTGGACTGGGCTCATAGTCTGAGCCGCTTCACCACCGAGTTCAGCCGAATACGACTGCTATCTGTGATACTCTACATACAACTGTACTGAATAAAAAACAGTGTGGTATTTCACTGTTATTATGAAGCTTGAGTCTGGAGTAGTAGCAATCAGTGCAAGTGTAACTCCATGTGAACTGTCTATTGAAGCGTTTTCCCCCTCATTTTACTTTTGACTTAACATTTGAGAATATGGACTGACTAAAACTTTTTATTTATTTATTTTATGCACATTAGTTGAAAATGAAATGCTCTTGTTTAACAGCCAGGATATGAAGGTTCTGTGCAGTAATATAATGGTGCTGAATTCTTTATGTATTTATTGTGCCCCCTTGTGGACTAAGGAAACAACGTCAATTTAAAAATCAGCTGACTTTAAAATTTGAATAGTAGTTCGTGTGTATATATATATATATATATATATATATATATATATATACTTCATTTTAAAAAGTACAGGTACTGCCCAACTTAGTTATTGGTATCGGAAAAATCCACTATCGGTCGTCCTCTAACCAAGAGTGCTGACAACATGTAAAAACAGTATATGATTTTAAATTTTAATTTATGGGTGAACTGTCTCTTTAAGACTGAAGACCAGTGAGCTGATTATTATAAAACTGCTTGTTTACAACATAAGCTTATAACATACTGTTGTGTGACAAGACATGTCGGTTCCAGTGTGCTGATACTGGTGCTGTGGTATCTCATGCAGGGAGTCACTAGAGATCTGGCCTGGCATCCTGGACACTTATTGCTCTAGCTCTGTGCAGGTGCCAAATTTTTCTGATTTATTTATTTATTTTTTATCCTCAGCAGTATTGTGTTGGGTTCAGGCCAAACCTAACCAGACAGGCTTTGTGGGCAGACTGAACTGCCCTACAAAGGCAACATGCAGTAATTACGCCAATAGTGAAACTGAGGAAGATGGCTTCAATGTCTTTTGTTTTTAGCATGGATTTTGGATTTTATATTTTGCATGCAATTGTCACACTTCGTGCCCTTACGGCTCAGTACACTTGACATTGCGTGCTAACGCAATCTTTTTAAAGATGTCGTTCCGTAAGTGTTCCTTGTGTGAGAGGCACATGCCGCCGTCAGATCAGCATGAGAGCTGCATTCTCTGTCTGGGCCACGTCCACATAGTCAACTCTCATGGAGACAGACTGCCCTCACTGCAAGGGCATGAGTCTCGAGATGCTGCGCTCACGAATCGCCCTCGTTCTGAGGGACGATTCAGCCTCACGCGCCCTCCCACCTGCCTCTTCTGTGACACCCAAGGGATCACACGAGGAGGCACGGCGGGGCCGCGAGGTCGAGCAGGATGAATTTAAGGTGGATCTCGTGCCAGCACACGCCCCGCTAGCCCCTCAATCTCCATGCAACGCATCTATGACGATACATTATGTGCGTGACGAGCTCCGGCCCTCTGCAGGAGTGCACGTCCTTGTCTTGTTCGGTGGTTCTGATGCTGGGGATGATTACGATGTCATGTCTCTCGCTGCATCAGGCGAGTGGTCAGTGGGTGATGCTACTGCTACTCTGAGATTGTACGTGCCACTGACAAGGAAATGCTTTGCGTCCTTTCAAGGGCAGTTGAAGAGCTCGATATCAAGTGGTCTCATCAAGAGGAACCTACACAATCTCACCTTTATTGAATAATTCCTGCAGTCCAGACACGGTCAAGCGACCGCGTCTCGCAGATCTGCCCCGTTCTTCCCTGAAGTTCATAATGAACTGTCAAAATCCTGGCACGTGCCCTATTCAGCTTTCCCACACAGCATTTACATCCTCTCTAATGTGAATCACGGGGAAGAAAATGGTTATGCCTCTACCCCCCCATTTCTAGCCCACTGAGTAGCAGGCCATGGAACTCATGTCCCATTCATCTTTCTAAGCCGTGTTGACTAACATCCTCACTGGCTGGAAGAGCATACTCAGTGGTGGGCCAAACTGGTTCAGCACTCCACTCGATGATGGTGCTCCAAGTTTTCCAAGCTAAGCTCCTCAAACAAATGGATGAGCAAGGCTACGATTCAGAGACATTCAAAGAGCTCCGCACCGCTACGGACTTAGCACTGCGAGCCACGAAATTCACTGCACATGCCATTGGCAAGTCAATGAGCAACCTGGTGTTTTTGGATCGTCACATCTGGCTGACCCTCACGGAAATGTGTGACGCTGGAAAAGCCGCTCTATTTGATGCTCCGGTGTCTCCAGCCGGCCTTTTCGAAGGCTCTGTGAATAGAATTTCTGAGCGCTACATCACGACTCAGCAACAATCACAGGCTATGAGACATTTTATGCCAGAATGGAGCAGTACTTCATCACAACTGTTCCCCTCTTCCCCAATGCTCTTTGTTGGGGAAGGAATATTGTTGTACTAAATGTTGTTCAATATGTTGTTTTCTGTGTCTCACATTAATCACATGCAATAAACTTTGCACATTATGCACAACTGCTTCCCAATGGTGAGCGGCGCATTATATCATGTGTGAACTTACAAAGATTGTAAAAAGAGTACAGCGCTTGCACGAGACGCTTACACTCTTTCAATAAAGAGTTTTCCCTCTTCAAAGCCCACATATTTTGCACAACCGCTTCCCAATGGTGAGCGGCGCATTATATCTTGTAATGAATTACAAAGATTGAAAAAAGATTACAGCGCTCATTGCACATGCATGAGATGCTTACACTTTTCAATAAAGGGCTTTCCCATTTCAAAGTCTCACGTTATGCTCATCAGCTTCCCAATGGTGAGCGGCGCATTTCATCATGTTATGAACATACCAAATTGCCCTCTGTTCCGGTACATGTGGCGAGCTCTTACTAGCATTCTGACTGGGTGCTAAAAAAAAAATGATCGAACATGGTTATACGATCCAATTTGCACATCGGCCGCCCCATTTCAACGGTGTTCTGTCTTCCACAGTTCCGTCCGAAGACGTGCCAGTGTCACAAGCTGAAATACACAATCTTCTCACAAGAACGCGATAGAGGTTGTTTCATATTAATTAATAAGCCTGCGCGAATGCGTGGCAAGTCCTCACGGACGTGTCAGAGCTAGTGTTTACAATGATCGAGCACAATCTGTGGTCTGACCACACGATATGCTGGTGTTGCGTGTACAGACTGCGACACACACAGCGGGATTTACAGCCGTTATTTCTTCATTCTGGAGAAGAACGGCGGGCTTTCGCCCATTCTAGTTCTGAGACGCTTGAATCCTGCGCTCGCGATGCGCCCATACAAAATGTTAACTCTGAAACAGATCTTATCGCACATCCGTCCTCAGGACTGATTTGTGTCAGTAGATCTGAAGGATGCGTGCTTCATGTGCCAATTGCACTGCGTTACAGGCGGCTTTTTAGATTCGCGTTTGAGGGAACGGTGTATCAATTTAAAGTCCTTCATTTCAGTCTGTCTCTGGCTCACCGCACATTCATGAAATGTATCGATGCGGCGTTCGCCCCATTGAAAATATGAACAGTGCGTGTGTTTTGAATTACTTCTGCGATTGCTTATTACTAGCCAATCAGAGGTACTACTGAGTGAACACAGAGACTTGCTGCTTTGCCATATGGAGAATCTGGTCTAAAAGCACACTTTTCCCCAGCCAGTAAATCTCCTTTTTAGGAGTTCATGTATGCACACCTCATGAACGAGCACATACAGACCATTCTTCGGTGTCTGTTTCAGTTCAAACTGAAAAAACATTACCATTTAAGTAATTTCATTTTCCTGTGCATCGCAGTAACTCGCCACTGTCTGGCTGCTCTAGCACCATGGACAGTGCCAGCCTTCTACCAACAGGGTGTTATGCTGGGTCAAGTTTTCAGAAAGAAAGTGCTGACCGCAAATGCATCCAACACAGGTTGGGTTGCGGTGTGTAATGGACGCCTGACTTTCGACACCTGGAAACAGGTGCGAAACGTCCATAACATGTCAACCGCCTAGAGCTACTGGCTCTCTTTCTAGATTTGAGAGCTTTTTATTCTGATTTTGTGAATCATCACATTCTGATTCGTTCGGACAACACAACAGTAGTGGTGTATATATGTTGCCATGACACGCTGGCCCACGTATGGCCGGCGAAACACAAGTATGCGCTTCCCCCAGTTCACCTCTGATTCTGTCATCAGCTAAGTCTGAGTGGACATGGAAACAGTTCTGTTAATTGCGCCGAAATGGCCCAATCAGCCATGGTTTCCGGAAATGATAGAGATGTTATACAGCTCGCCATGGGAAATACTGCTGAGGAGGGATCTCCTCTCTCAGGCGCAAGGCACAATCTGACATCCCCAGCCCAAGCTGTGGAATCTGCATATGTGGTCCCTGAATGGAGCATGCTAAATATGTCAGAACTGATGCATTCAGTCATGAACACCATTTTACAGGCCAGAGCGCCGTCAAAGAGATGCCTCTATGCGCCAGAATGGAATGTGTTAACTCACTGGTGTCTTTCACATGGCCTATACATGAAATTCTCATATTTCTTCAAGAGTGATTAGACACAGTATCTACACCGTCAACGCTTAAAGTTTATGTGGCGACTATATTTGCGTATCACACCTGAAGCCAGTGCCACTATAGACAAGCATGATTCAATCATAAAGTTCCTTAGAGAAGCAAGACGATTAAATCCACGTCGGCCGGCTACAGTCCCGACTTGCAACCTAACTTTGGTCCTAAAAGCGCTTGCAGGGCCCCTCTTCAAGCCTTTGGACTCTGTTGATTTGCACACGCTCTCCATTAAGACCGCACTACTGCTGGCTCTGGCCTCAGTAAAAATGGGTCAGTGCCTTGCATGCACTATCTATTGACAATTCATGTCTGGAGTTTGGCCCCAGTCTTTCAAAAGCCACTGTCAAACCCAGAAAAGGCTATGTGCCTAAGGTTCTAACCATGCCCTTCAGAGCGCAGGTGTCAAGCTTTCTTCCCTCATCCATTTATTTCAGATGATCAAATCAAATCACTTTATTGTCACACAGCCATATACACAAGTGCAATGGTGTGTGAAATTCTTGGGTGCAGTTCCGATCAGCATAGCAGTTGTGACAGTGATGAGACATAGGTTGAGACATAGAACAATTTACAATAACATCAAAATAACACAGCACAATTTAAACATCTGATATACACATAATTACACACAACAATATACAAATAATAACATACACTGTACAGTATACAATACGAACAATATAGATACACATTATTCAATAAAAATAAAAAATATATAAAAAAGTATATATAGTAGTATATATAGAATGTACAGTAGGTTGTATTGTACCGTATTGACATTCAGGCTGTCGGTTGATAGTAAGTTGTTAAGTGAGCCCGCGGCTTTGCGGATATTCACCCGTCAGAAGGATTGGGTTACATCCGCTACAGAGATGGAGAGTGAACTAACCTCTGTAGCTTCGGCCGCAAGAGCTCTCTCCGTGAGGGCGGTGTTATTTCCCTCAAAACGAGCATAAAAAGTATTTAGCTCATCCGGAAGAGAGGCAGCGGTGTTCATGGCGGAGTTTTTATTCCCTTTAAAGTCTGTGATGATGTTAATTCCCTGCCACATGCTTCTAGAGTTGGTGGTGTTAAACTGTCCTTCAATCTTGCTCCTGTACTGACGTTTTGCTGTTCTGATAGTTTTTCGTAGGGCATAACTGGCTTGTTTATGCTCCTCTGCATTCCCGGAATTAAAAGCGGAGGTCCGCACATTAAGTGCCGCGCGAACATCGCTATTTATCCATGGTTTCTGGTTCGGATAGATCCGTATTGTTCTGGTCTGAACCACGTCCTCCACGCACTTTTTGATGAAACACATTACGCTATCAGCGTAAAGCTCGATGTCGTCATCAGAGGCGGACCGGAACATCTCCCAGTCTGTGTGATCAAAACAGTCCTGTGGCGTAGAGTCTGATTGGTCCGACCAGCACTGGATCATTCTGAGGGTGGGTGCTTCCTGTTTCAGTTTCTGCCTGTAAGCGGGCGGAAGCAGAATGGAAGAGTGGTCCGATTTGCCAAATGGTGGGCTGGGGAGGGATTTGTAGCCATCCCGGAAGGGAGAGTAGCAATGGTCCAAAACCCGGTCCCCTCGTGTGTTGAAACGAATGTGCTGGTGGTATTTTGGTGCAACTGATTTGAAACTGGCTTTATTAAAGTCCCCGGTCACAATGAATGCGGCCTCAGGGTGCGCGGTTTCCTGCTCACTTATAATCCCATACAGTTGCTTGAGTGCCCGGTCTGTGTCGGCTTGTGGGGGAATGTACACAGCAGTGATAATGATCGCTGTGAATTCCCTCGGTAGCCAGAATGGTCAACACAGAAGCATGAGAAATTCCAGATCAGGAGAGCAGAAAGACTTGATCATAAAACATACACCACCACCTCTGCTTTTACCTGAGAGGTCTTTCGCTCTGTCCGCTCAGTGCATGGAGAACCCCGCGGGTTCAATGGCTGAGTCTGGAATCTCCGCAGACATCCAAGTTTCCGTAAGGCAGATAATGCAGCAGTCCCTCGTCTCTCGTTGGAAAGAGATCCGCGCTTTCAGCTCACAGAGCTTGTTATCCAGAGACTGAACATTTGCCAGTAGAATAGTGGGTAGCGGGGGTCGATTTGCGTGGCGTCTTACTCTGATGAGAACGCCGGCTCTGTTTCCCCATTTCCTTTTGCATTTCAGCGTCCGGACTGCCCAGACAAAGGGCTCCGCTTGCGTGTTTGTAAACAACGGGTCGGCATTGAGGAATTTGAAGTCCGGTTTATGGTGTGAAATTGCTGAACCAATGTCCAAAAGTGTTTGTCTGTCATAGACAATAAGGCAGACAACATCCAAGACAAAAAACATAAGAATTGTGAATAAAACAAACAAAACACTACTATGTTGTGTCGGAGCTCGCAACGCAGCAGCCATACTCCGCGCCATCTTGAGTCCAAACTGAGAACACAGATGAGGAACAATCCTTGCATTTGTTATACCCAGTTCAGACTGTCTGATCAGCTCTTTGTGTGCTATGGAGGACTATCAAATGGAATGTCCATCTCCAAGCAAAGACTTTCTCACTGGATCGTTGATGCGATTGCCCTGGCTTACGAGTCGCAGGATAAGATCTGCCCAATTGGTGTTAAAACATACTAAACTAGAGGCATGGCCTCCTCATGGGCATGGACGAACAGTGTGTTTTTACAAGACATATGTTTTGCAGCAGGATGGTCTTCTCAAAACCTATTCGCAAGGTTTTACAATCTAGACGTAACGTCTCTCTCTTCACAAGTCCTCTCTGTTTAAAACGCTTACTATTTCATTTGCCAAACATATACTTATGCCCCTCCCCTTAAGTACGGGCTCCCCATCATTTTACACAACCGCCTGCATCAGGTCGTTGTAATTTACCATAAAGTCATAAGCACTTTCGTCATAAATAAACTCCCTTCCCGACTGGGTTCGTGAAGGGGTTAATTCATACTATATAACTATAGTTCATATATTAATTTTGAGTGCTCCCCTCCTGGCCCAACATGAGGGTCACTCACTTGCGCGTACTCATGTCGGTCACCGTCTCACAGGACTGGGGTGTCATGTTTCCTCTCTGGAAGGTTATGTCGTGTAGTGCGGCATGATGGGATTCTGTTCCCCATATGCATTAACATGCAATGTCAAGTGTACTGAGTCATAAGGGAATGTCTCGGTTACGTACATAACCTTGGTTCCCTGAGACATTGTGAACGCTGGCCGCACTACAAGACTCGGAGTTCTTCTGAGGTGCGAGCAATGCATTCCTTGTCCCTCAGTTAGAAAATTCTGAAGAATGGTGGTTGTGCACCTGCTTTTATAGCGGACAGCTTCGTACCTAAAAGGGCAGGGCTCAAACACCGTAGCCAATATTAGAATACTGGAGTTATTGTAGAGAGATTTCAACTAGGTCGTGTGGAAGGACAACTCCCCATATGCATTAGCAAGCAAAGTTTCGTTTCCTTCGTCTCAGGGAACCGAGGTTACGTACGTAAACAAGATGTTTTATCTGAATCTGAGCCAAACCCGTCTGTCACAGGACAGATCATTGTCTAAGAGACCCCACTCAATTTTTGCAATATGCATAGTTACTGCATTTTGCCTTTGCACCAGGGTCAGAAATTAAGAGGAGCACAGGGCAAAAATTTCACAAAAATTTACAAAAATGCCCCAGTTCAATGTGGGGGCAAAAAAAATGCGCTAGTAATTAATTCTGTTGTTTTTTTTATTTGTAACATATGATATAGTTTTTAATATTGAATTATAGTCCTAGCTCTACATATGGAATAAACAAATTAGTTGGTTAGGGGTGCACCGATCGATCGGCCACCGATCGGTATCGGCCGATATTCATCTTAAATCCGTGATCAGCGATCTGCCGATTGTGCCTAGATTTAGGGCCGATCTTTTTTTTGCAGCACGCAGAGAATTGCACATACAGAGCTACTCTAAAAAATGAGCGCTTTCTCAGCCCTTGAAGCATGACAGACTGGCCTCTGGAGGGTGAATTGTTGGCAATTCTAAGTATTCACGAATTTAAACTTTCAGACATGATGTAATTCAGATGACTATGCTGGTTTGTTTTTAAAAAAGTGTAAGAATTACATGTGTATGAATATTAAGCTGCCCATTTTCTAGAGTCGTAATGGTAGTAATTCTGACTCGTTGCACAGTGAGCAGGAAGAGGATAAAGAGGCTGTATATGGATATAAAAATGAATTTAACAACAAATAAACATGCAAATACATGATACATGGCGTGAGTCGTGACAATCAGACATGCTGAGCTATAGAGACTGTTTGAGCTATCATGAGCGCTTTTAGCTTTACTCTCTTCAACATGAGCGCTCTCGGTGTCAGTCAAACATGCGGCCCTGCAGGTGCTCTCAATATCACATCAGTCACTCATCTCAGCGCTATTCTGTGAGGATCCCAATTTAAATCGGATTAATATTAGTCACAATACCACCAATAACAGATGTAACTTGTTTAACCTTCAATAACGACACCGCATCTTCATGCATTTGCTTAATAATTAGTGATTTGTGTTACAACAAGACGCCAAAGACAGTAAACAATCATAGATATTAATGATTTCTCACTGGAGCAGTTTTAAAGCTTGTAATGGATCTATTTTTCTTATTTTTGAATGTATCTCTGCGGTGTGTGATGCTCTCATGGTTTTTACTGGTTGCCAGTATGTCACAATGACCTTTTGATATTGACAACAGAACTATTAATTCAATACAAGTAAATGTTAGCGATTCACAATTAATGTAATTTTAATGTAATTTTGGTAAAACTTAATAAAAAGGTTTAATTTATTTAACATTAGTTAATGCATTAGGTATCATCAATGAACAATATATTTTTACAGCATTTATTAATCAATGTTAGTTAATAAAAATACAATTGTTCATTGTTAGTTCATGTTAGTTCATATTGCATTAATGTTACTAATACAACTTTTGATTTTAAAAATGTATTAGTATATGTTGTAATTAACATCAAGTTAATTAGTTCATGTTAACTAAAGTAATGTTGTTAAATAATATTAACAAATTTCAACTTTTTGTGTTACCGTAATTTTACTGTGTGGGGCATAAACATAACTGCAACATATAATTAGCAAAATTGTGGCAAAGGGCACTTAAAAAAAAAAAAAAAAATCGGTATCGGACGATCTTAGTGTTAAAAAAAATAGGAAATCGCATTGCCCTCAAATTTCCTGATCGGTGCACCACTAGTGCTTAATATGCAGTTGTTGCCTCTAATTTCACATAGCTACAGATATTTTCATTTTTCATTATAAAAGAGCAAATAAACATCTTTTTGATGAACTCTTTCATTCTTTCTTGTCTGTTGCTTAAACGAAAAAAATCAGCAATTGGTATCGGAATCGGCCAGGAAAAATTAAAATCATGAGCCAGTGTCCCACGTCATGGTCGCCAAGCCAGGGTCCCACGTCATGGTCGACGAGCCAGGGTCCCACGTCATGGTCGACGATCCAGGGTCCCACGTCATGGTCACCGAGCCAGGGTCCCACGTCATGGTCACCCTCTGCCCCGGATCCTGAGTCAGCTCCATGCCATGTCACAGCCACGCCAGAGTCAGCTCCATGCCATGTCACAGCCACGCCAGAGTCAGCTCCATGCCATGTCACAGCCACGCCAGAGTCAGCTCCATGCCATGTCACAGCCACGCCAGAGTCAGCTCCATGCCATGTCACAGCCACGCCAGAGTCAGCTCCATGCCATGTCACAGCCACGCCTGAGTCAGCTCCATGCCATGTCACAGCCACGCCTGAGTCAGCTCCATGCCATGTCACAGCCACGCCTGAGTCAGCTCCATGCCATGTCACAGCCACGCCTGAGTCAGCTCCATGCCATGTCACAGCCATGCCTCAGTCTCCGTAACGCAATGTCACAGCTGAACCTCAGTCTGTTCCATGCCATGTCTCAGCCAAGCCCCAGACTGCTCCATGTCATGTCACAGCCAAGCTTCAGTCTGTTCCATGCCATGTCTCAGCCAAGCCCCAGACTGCTCCATGCCATGTCAAAAGCAAGCCTTTGCTCCATGGTCCAGGCCCGCCTCTGCTCCACGCTCCAGGCCCGCCTCTGCTCCACGCTCCAGGCCCGCCTCTGCTCCACGCTCCAGGCCCGCCTCTGCTCCACGGTCCAGGCCCACCTCTGCTCCACGGTCCAGGTGGACTGCCTCTGCTCTGAAAGTGTAGATTTTTAGTAAAAAAGGACTTAAAGGAATAGTTCACCCAAAAAATAAAAATTCTCTCATCATTTACTCACCCTCATGCCATCCCAGACGTGTATGACTTTCTTTCTTCTGCTGAACACAAATGACGATTTTTAGAAGAATATCTCAGCTCTGTAGGTCTGTACAATGGAAGTGAATGGGTGCCAAAATTTGAAGCTCCAAAACCCATATAAGGTGGTGGTAAAATCAATGTTTTCTGCAGTGATATGATAGTGGGTGGGAAACAGATAAATATTTAAATCCTTTTTTTTACTATAAATTCACCTCCCTGCTCAGTCAATCTCCACTTCAGTTTAACTTTCCCTTTCTTCTTCTTCTTCTGTTTTTGGTGATTCACACTCTTAATGCATATCGCCACCTACTGGGCAGAGAGGAGAATTTATGATCAAAATTACTCAAATATTGAACTGTTTCTCACCCACACCTATCATATCGTGTCTGAACACATGGATTTAACCACTGGAGTCATATGGATTACTTTTATGCCCACTCTATGTGGATTTTGGAGCTTCAGAATTTTGGCACCCATTCACTTCCATATTGAGGACCTACAGGGCTGAGATAGTCTTTTAAAATCTTAATTTGAGTTCTGCAGAAGAAAGAAAGTCATACACATCTGGTATGCTAGGAGGGTGAGTAAATCAAGATAATTTTAATTTTTGGGTGAACTATCCCTTTAAATATTGATCTGTTTCTCACCCACACAAATCATATCACTTCAGAAGATATGGATTTAACCACTGGAGTCATATGGATTACATTTATGCTGGCTTTAAGTCTTTTTTTGATCCTTCAAAGTTCTGGTCACCATTCACTTACATTGTGAGGACCAACAGAGCTGAAATATTCTTTTAAAAATCTTTGTTTGGGTTCAGTGGAAGAAAGAAAGTCATACACATCTGGGATGGCATGAGGGTCAGTAAATGATGAGAAAATTTTCATTTTTGAATCAACTACCCCTTTAAAGTGTGTAATTTATGTGTGACAAGCATCCCCAAAATGGAATTGCAAAATTAACAGCTTTCAAACAAGTTTCTCGAACACTCCTCAGGTGCAGTAGTATAATAGATATTGCTTTATAATAAAATGGCATTGAATTCCCTCTTCAGCTCAAAGGTAATCTGCTCTATTCTAGGTTGCTGTAGGAATCCAGCAGTTACACTACTCAGCTGCATGTATCGAGTTTACTGGCCTGCAGTTATTTAATGTATGTAGTATATTTCATGAAATTTGAGAAGTCCTTTACAATTGCCCTTAATCACTGAGAATTAATAATTTCCTCCATATTCCATATTTCTCATTTCGAGTGCATTTGAGGTAATAAAATGGCCGGTTGTGCCGTGAGACTTCGAGCCATCTGTCTGGTTCTGCTTGACTGGCTAAACAGCCTCTTCTGTTTGCCAATGGAAAACATCTCTTAATGATGTAATCAAACAGACGATTAACCTACTTCCCTGAAACACTCACCCACTCAGCTCAGAGGCAAGCTCATTGGAAAGTTTGTCAGTTAAATATCCATTTCAACAAAAGTGCGAGGTCCAGACTTTTCAGGACAAGTTATGTGAACAAAAATGTTAAATGAGTTTGTGGTGGCTTTTGTTTATGAAGGACTAGTAATGTAGCATGTTCATTATGCCATGCCAACGGAGTTAAGGTCAGGATGCCATTTGTCCCGATAATTGCCTGTAGTCTAAACTGTAGTTTGATTTTGATACATCAACATTTTAAACTGACATCACTGTGCTTCATGCTTTTTCTATCACTAGAAACCAGCAGCTATGTGATGTGACATGTAGCCTTTAGGAATAAGAGTTTTTAGCTACTGTATGAAGTTCTTTGATACATTAATAGAATGGCAAAAATTGTGTAAAAAAACTACATTTGCTGCTTCCTTCTCATAATATTGAGAGGCAAGTTGAAAACATTTTATTTATTTTTTTTTTGGCCAAAGAAATACATGCTTGTAATATATAGAGCCATCTCACAAAGTAAATTAAATTAGCTAATAGCTTATTAAAATGAACCTACTCACTAAAAAACAATCTGAAGCTGACTTCAGGTTTCTGAAACTGAAAGAGACTTTAAAGTTTAGGTTTGATTCATAGTGTATCCCAGTTTTTTTTATTTATTTTTTATCATTGTTATCAGCTGTGGAGCCAGGGCCAGCCCTAGCATTTAGGGGGCCCTAAGCAGATTTTCAAAATGAGACCCCCCTACCTTCAAGTACACCTATAAATTGTGCAAATAAACAAGTCTATTTATTTAAAAGCATAATGCTTAAAAATGTAAAACTATCAACTGTAGTTTATCAGGACAGGTATAATTATTTAAGACGTTCAAAAAAGAAAGACATTTTTTTTTTTTGAACTAACCAAACACGCATCACAAGCACAGATTAATAAATATATTTAATGAAATTCTGTGCAAATGAATAAGAAATAATGAAATTACCAAATTAAGGTATGGTACAGAACACTTGCTGTAAATAGTGGCGTATTGCACCCTGTTGTATAATAAAACAGTATATAATCTAATAAATTGGCTATTGTGATGGAACTTTACTTCACTGGCAGCAGGAAGAAACACACCTGATATGTCACATTATGGTACCTCACCTTCAAATGCCGAGAGCAGCTTTAGAGAGTGTGGTTTCTTCAGGTCCAGGAAACGGATTTCCGCAACCCTTGTTCCGTTGGCCTGTGAGATACCGAGACACTAGAAAAAGCCGCCAACCACATGTTTCATACCGGGAAAGGCTTGCTTGCGCCCATCCACCTCCTTCTCTGCACTGTCTAACCTTTAGTGATCATGACGAAAATGCAGCTGTTATTTTCAGTGATATCACAGTCCCCTTAGACACTTTATTTAGATCTTTTGTGTTCATTTTTATTTAAAATAAGTGATCTGGTGGCAGTGGCCAGCGGGGGCCCTATGCAGCAGCATGTGTCGCTTATTAGGCAGGGCCGGTTCTGTGTGGAGCATCAGTTTGAAGAGAACCTTACTGAGAAAGTTAAAGTTAGTATAACTATTGACATTTATGGCTAGCTCTTGAGTTAATTACTAGGGCTATTAATCAATTAATATTTCTGACTGAATTAATTACATGCTATGCCAATTTATTATTTTAATTAATCGCAATTATCGCAAATTGCAAATATCAATATTTTCCAAAAAACGCCCCCAAATAAAAATTATTCAATATCTGATGATTAAATAATTACAAATAATTATATTTACCTAATTATAAATATGATATAAAATAAATATAATATTTCAAATAATTCAAATACATTACATTATTTTGGCAGATGAGTAAAGTATTGATTAGACAATACAAAAAGTGGTTTTAGAAGGCAATATATTACAACCCCAGTTCTGAAAAAGTTGGGACAGTATGAAAAAAAAAAAAAAAAAGTAGTGATTTGTAAATTATATTCACTCTTTGCTATATTGAAAGCACTACAACTACACATTATATGATGTTTTTCCTTGTGAATTTCATTGTTTTTTGAAAATGTACAGTAATTTCAAATCAGATGACAGGGGCAATTTAAGACTAATAACAATTTGACGAGTTGAAATAAGGCAATGTGAAACAGGAGATGTTAAACAGGTGAGGCAATCGTGTCATAGTATATAGGGAGCCTCCAAAAAACAGCCTAGTCCTTCAAGAGCAAGGATCATTCGAGACTTGACAATTTGCCAATAGATGCTTCAGCAAATAATCCAGCACTTTGAGAACAATGTTCCTCAAAGACAAATTGGAAGGATTTTGGGCATTTCACCTTCTACAGTGCACAATATATTTAAAAGATTCAAGGAATCTTGTTAAATCTTAGTGCGTAAAGGGCAAGACGAAAACCACTTCTGAATGCACGTGATCTCTGATCCCTCAGACATCACTGTCTTAAAAAAAAGTCATTCATCTGTAATGGATATCATGAACATGGGCTTGGGATTACTTTAGTAAACCTTTGTTAGTCAACACCATTCTCCGCTGCATCCACAGATGCAAGTTAAGACTTTACTATGTAAAGCAGAAGCCCTACATCAACACTGTCCAGAAGCGCTGCCGAATTTTCTGAGCTCAGTATCATCTTTGATGGAAAGTAGAACAGTGGAGCTGTTTTTTTTTGTTGTTTTTTTTTTGGTCCAATGAGTCCACATTTCAAATAGTTTTTGAAAAACACAGCCGTCATGTTCTCTGGGCCAAAGAAGAAAAGGGCCATCCAAGCTGTTATTAGCGTCAGGCCAGTGTCTGTATGGGTCTGGGGTGTGTCAGTACCCATGGCATGGGTAACTCGCACATCTGTGAGGGCACCATTAATGCAGACAGATATGTAAAAATTTTGGAGGAACATATACTGCCATCCAGCACCGTCTTTTCCAGGAACGTCCCTGCATTTTCCAGCAGGACAGCTTCAAACCACATACTGACCGGATTACAAGTGCATGGCTGTGTAAACCGAGAATGCGGGTGCAAGATTAGCCTGTCTGCAGTTCTGACCTGTCTCCAGTTGAGAATGTGTGGCACATTATGAAGCGCATTAGATGGCAACGAAGAATTACAATTGTGCAGCTAAAGACCTACATAATGGATGAATGGGGAAATATTCAATTTTCCAAACTTAACAAAGTTGTGTCCTCAATGCCCAAATGCTTAAGTGTTATTAGAAGAAATGGTGATGTTTCACAGTGGTAAACACTCGACTGTACCAACTTTTTTGAAGCGTGTTGCAATCATCGGATTTGAAATTACTGTACATTAAATAAACAAACAAACAAACAATACATATTCACAAGGTAAAACATCATATAATGTGTAGTTGTAGTGCTTTCAATATAGAAAAGGGTGAGTATTATTTACAAATCACTCATTTTTGTTTTTATTAGCATTTTTCATACTGTCCCAACTTTTTCAGAATTGGGTTTGTATTTCCATATCATCAAACACAAGCCTATCATTTTACAATTTAATTCATCAATCTGTCTGAGGTAGATTTATGATAAGGGATTTTCTAAGGAAGCATCTATGTGCACATGCGTCAGACGGACGTCTCACAAACAGCATTTTTAGGACGTTGTCAATTTAAATGTTGTTTGAAGCTCCGTCCAGCTGTATTTGAATGGAAGAATGCATCCTCATCTTGTGCTCTCTGCTGTCAATAGCTATGTTTCCATCCAAGCACATTTAAGTTATTCGAAAAATCAGAATATTGCAAAAGCAATGTGCAAATGAAGACACATTTAACAAAATCTTCACATCTGGGGAAATTGTAGCCAATGTGACTCTCTTATTAATAAAATACTCTCTTTTTAGAGCACACAGACAAAACACTGTAAAGATCATGTCTCATGTCTGGGAGCGACAGCTCTGGAAGCACTATGTGTGTGCATTCCTCCTTCCTTATGTCATTGCCATGCAGATCTATTTTATATTTTTCAATAAACCTGCTCTTCAGCACAGTTCAAGTTTGTTTTCTACTCATTTGCTTTGCAAACTCTTTGTATTCTTTGGATTTTCTAGACACCGTTGATTTCAGAATGACCAGAGCAACATTTCAGATGTGATGATTGGTCCACTGGTTAGTACAGAGTTATTTAGTATTTAATCTTGTATTCCTAATAAATTCAACAGGAGTTTATTCTGTAAATGCATTCCATCACAGTTTATGCACATTTCCTCTTATCAAATAAAAAAATAGACCTTTTCACACTCCAGGTTTTGGAGCGTGGAAGTAAACGTTTGCATTCATTTTTTAAAACTAATTCCAGTGTAATATAACACAAATCATAATGTTATAATGTCCCCCTGTGGTGACTGCACCGGCTCCGCCGCAGCCCGCCCCTTCGGCCCGGCCCCGGCGTGGAGCCCACCGCAGGAAGCAGACGCCACCCGTCTCACGGCCACCCAGAACCCGTGAAAGGCTTCAAAGCACCTTTGAGACGGGCGACCCAGGGACAACGAAACCCGCTGCTCTGGAGCTGATAAGCAGATCTTCATCTTTTTGTTACCTTTTGCATTTAATTGTGCTGCATGCCCAAGTGGCTGCAGTACTCAAGAGCTCAGCAAGAGTGGTTTCCTTGTTCCCTGGGTCACGTATCCAGTGTGTACAGCTGGCATTACGACCACCGTCCACCACTCCATTTGGCAGGTTGGCGCTCCAGCGGCGGTCTCCCGCCCCTGAGCGCCCAGCTGTGGCACAAATCCGCCCCCGATGTGACAGTCTCCACGGGTCATGAGGACAGGCCTCTTCCTCCCCCATCCCAGGCTGTTCCGGGGGTGGTCACAAGGAGCCAGGTAAGTGCTTTGATGTCCTTAGACTCAGCACGGCCACGACGTGGTGTGGCACCTCGAGCTCCGCCCTGCCGCGAGGCCCCACCTGCCGGTACATCCGATGACGTTGTCCCTTTGGTCCCCCTTGCGTGGAACTTGGACGCATGGCTTGCGCCTTCCAATCCGTCACGAGGGCTGGTCCGGACCGTCCGATTCGGCTGTGCGATTCACTTCACCGGGCATCAGCCCAGGTTCAGCGGTGTCCACGCTGCTACCTTGCACAGAGATCGCTACCCTCCTACGGAAGGACGCAATAGAACCTGTCCCTCCAGCCGAGATGAAGAAAGGGTTTTACAGCCCCTACTTCATCGTACCGAAAAAAGGCGGTGGGTTGCGGCCAATTTTGGACCTGCGAGTACTGAACCGGGCTTTACACAGACTCCCGTTCAAGATGCTGATGCAAAGACGCATTCTAGCGAGCGTCCGGCATCAAGATTGGTTCGCGGCGGTAGACCTGAAGGATGCGTACTTTTCACGTCTCGATCCTTTTCGACACAGACCCTTCCTGCGGTTCACGTTCGAGGGTCAGGCATATCAGTACAAAGTTCTCCCTTTCAGCCTGTCCCCGTCTCCTCACGTCTTTACGAAGATCGCAGAGGCTGCCCTTGCCCCGTTAAGGGAGGTGGGCATTCGCATTCTCAACTATCTCGATGACTGGCTAATCTTAGCTCACTCTCGAGACGTGTTATGCGCACACAGGGACCTGGTGCTCTCACACCTCAGCCGACTAGGGCTTCGGGTCAACTGGGAAAAGAGCAAGCTCCTCCCGGTTCAGAGCATCTCTTTTCTCGGTTTGGAGTTGGACTCAGTCTCCTTAATGGCACGCCTTACGAACGAGCGCGCCCAGTCAGTGCTGGCCTGTTTGAAGGCATTCAAACAGAAAACAGTGGTTCCACTGAAACTTTTTCAGAGGCTCCTGGGGCATATGGCATCCTCGGCGGTGGCCACCCCACTCGGGTTGATGCATATGAGGCCGCTTCAGCACTGGCTCCAGACTCGAGTCCCGAGATGGGCATGGCACCACGGGACACACCGCGTGGCCATTACGTCGGTCTGTCACCGTCTTTTCAGCCCTTGGACCGACCTCTCGTTTCTACGAGCAGGTGATCCCCTAGAACTGGTCCCCAGGTGCGTCGTGGTCACGACAGACGCCTCAAACGGGCTGGGGCACTGTTTGCAACAGGCACGCAGCCACCGGCCTCTGGACGGGTCCGCGACTGCATTGGCACATCAACTGCCTCGAGTTACTGGCAATTCTGCTCACCCTGCGGAGGTTTCGGCCGTTGATCCAGGGCAAGCATGTGTCAGTTCAGACAGACAACACGACAACGGTAGCATATATCAACCACCAAGGTGGGTTGCGCTCTCGTTGTATGTCACAACTCACCCGCCGTCTCCTCCTCAAGTCGCTGCAAGCCACTCACATCCCGTGCAACCTCAACACTATGGCGGACGCGCCGTCACAACAGGTTACCCTCAAGGGAGAGTGGAGACTCCACCTTCAGGTGGTCCAGCTGATTTGGAGTCGATTCGACAGGCACAGGTGCACCTGTTTGCCTCCTAAGAATCCTCCCCACTGCCCGCTCTGGTACACCCTGACCGAGGCCTTCCTTGGCATAGACGCGCTGGCACACAGCTGGTCCCCTGGCATTCGCAAATATGTGTTTTCCCCCAGTGAGCCTGCTTGCACAGACCCTGTGCAAGGTCAGGGAGGACGAGGAGAAGGTCGTCCTGGTAAGCACCCTACTGGCCCGCCCAGACGTGGTGCTCGGACCTCACGCTCCTCGCGACAGCTCCCCCCGGGCAAATTCCCCTGAGGAAGGACCTTCTTTCTCAGGGAAGGGGCACCATCCGGCACCCGCGCCCAGACCTCTGGAATCTCCATGTCTGGCCCCTGGACGGGACGCGGAAGACCTAAGCTGTCTCCCACCTGCGATGGTAGACACGTTCACTCAGGCTAGGGCTCCCTCTACGAGGCGCCTGTATGCCTTTAAGTGGCGTCTGTTCGCTAAGTGGTGTTCTTCCCGTCGGGAAGACCCCCAGAGATGCGCAGTCAGACCAGTGCTTTCCTTCCTGCAAGAGAGGTTGGAAGGGAGGCTGTCCCCTTCCACGTTGAAGGTGTACATTGCTGCCATAGCAGCACACCACGACGTAGTCGATGGTAAGTCCTTAGGGAAGCATGATCTGATCATCAGGTTCCTAAGAGGCGCCAGGAGGCTGAATCCCTCCAGGCCGCACCTCGTTCCCTCATCGGACCTCTGTAGTTCTTCAGGGTCTACAGAGAGCCCCCTTTGAGCTTTGCAGTCAGTCGAGCTTAAGGCACTCTCCTTGAAGACTGCCCTCCTGACTGCGCTCACATCCATCAAGAGGGTAGGTGACCTGCAAGCGTTCTCTGTCAGCGAAACATGCCTGGAGTTCGGTCCAGGTTACTCTCACGTGATCCTGAGACCCTGACCGGGCTATATGCCCAAGGTTCCCACCACCCCTTTAGGGACTAGGTGGTGAACCTGCAAGTGCTGCCCCAGGAGGAGGCAGACCCAGCCCTGTCGTTGCTGTGTCCGGTGCATGCTTTACGCATCTATTTGGATCACATGCCGAGCTTTAGAATCTCTGAGCAGCTCTTTGTCTGCTTTTGGTGCACAGCGGAAAAGAAGTGCTGTCTCCAAGCAGAGGATCGCCCACTGGCTCGTTGACGCCATAACTATGGCATATCTCGCCCAAAACATGCCACCCTCGGTAGGGCTACGAGCCCTTTCTACCCGTGGTGTAGCGGCTTCTTGGGCCTCGGCCAGAGGTGCCTCTCTAACAGACATTTGCAGAGCAGCGGGCTGGGCAACACCCAACACCTTTGCAAGGTTCTACAACCTCCGGATGGAACTGGTTTCGTCCCAGGTAGTGGCACACAACAAGCGGATAAGCCCGGGATAGCCGGCCGGGTGTATCGCTTGCACATAGCGCCTTCCACCTCCTTTTGAGCTGAAGACGTGCGCTGTTAATTCCCAGTAGTGTTCACAAAATTTGTTCCCTGGTTGACTTCCTCCGAGCCCTGTGGCAGTCAAGTTTTCAGAGAGACTCATTGCCGGCCCAGTACACGCGCTAAGAGCCCGGTTCTGGGATAGGTGCTCTGCATGTGGCAGTTCCCTGTAAGGCTAACCCCATGCGATCTATATTTTCCGCTAATTCGTTTCCCTGCTGCCAAACTGCATCTTCCTTGGGCAAAGCCCCTCTGCCCGTCTCCATGTTGTAGAAAATCCTCCCCCATTGGGCAGGATCTACCATGAAGGCTCTCCACATGGTTGGAAAGACCATGTGACGTATTCTTCCACTTAAATATCCCCCCCTCTCTTGGGGCGAGGTGTGGTCTCCGCGGTGTCCTCCCCTTGGGAGGGACACCCCCCCGACTAGACCTGGCGGCCCAGTCGGATAATCCCCCTTCTTTTTTAGGGAGTGGAAAAAGAGAAGGGGAAAAGAGGCCACGACTGGGTTAAGCCTGTCTCTATCTTTGGGTAGTCGACTTGTCCCCAAAAAGGGCCGTTCGACACTCATAACTGTGTTGGGGGAGGTTACGTGTCGACCTGGTGTGCTGGCTATGAGGCACACAGCAAGTCTGCCCACCACACACCGCCAGTTCACGTAACACAGTTCAGCCTTGTGGCGTTTTGTATAGGGACCCCTAGTGTCACTACATCGACACCAACGTCTCGTTCCCTCCATCAGGAAACGGAGTTTACACTAGTAACCATGACGTTTTGTGCCGTTTTATAATTATAATTTATAATTTATAATCAGATTGTCCTGTAACTTCATCTTTGTTTCTAAAGCAGAGGAGTGGCTGTTTATGAATAATGATAGGGCCATTTTTGATGGATGTTTGTGATGTGACATGACCTGATGTGTGTTGTGTGTGTTGGTCTAGTGATTCCTCTTACTGTGATTAATCATACATGTCACGATTGAGCAGCCATGCCATCAGTACAAGCAGCTTCTTCCAGCTTATGATCGTTTGTAAAATCCAGGAGACAAGACAGACCTCTTTTGCTCTCTCTCTCTCTCTCTCTCTCTCTCTCTCTCTCTCTCTCTCTCTCTCTCTCACTCACACACACATATACACACACACACACACACACACACACACACGTAAACACTCAAATCGTGCACTCCAACTACTTTGTACATTTTCCTGATTTGTGTTTGCTTAATCATTTAGGTGTGTGTTCTCTGGGGTGCCTGTGTGTGTGCATGTGTTCATAGGGTTTGTTTTCACGCTTTCAGCCTCTAGCTGCTGTTGTTTATTGTCAGTCTGTCACCTCAGGTTAATGTCTCTGCTTAGTGCTTGACAAATGGTACAAACCATATTGGGTATGTAAGCAATTCACTGTGTTTAAAGAGTATCTTCCTGTGTATCTGAGACTTGTGGCCTCGGTATTCACGGCACAGCTTGTGTTTAGGATCAGTATGATGTGAGAGTCCTGTCATGGTCTGGTGCTGTTGTATATGAGGAAATCATGTTGTGCAGATAAACAACACTGTCTAATGAGAAACTAATCATCAGTAAATATTTTCACTGTCACATGCCCAGCGTCAGAAATCATGTACTGTCAGAGTATGTACTGTATTTTATAAAGGATGCACTTCTCAGGCAGTAAAACAGTACGTTCTTTTAGGTATGCATGCGAGTATTATAAATAGATTCCGGACATACATCATCCGGGAACATGGGTATTGACCCGTGACCCAAATATATGACGTAATAACAACAACAGTAAAAATAATCTACTTTGGTTTGTTAAACAAGCACCATTTCAGCGCAAGAAACTTGGTGTGTATGTATGTATGTATATACTGTGTGTGTGTATATAGATATATATATATATATATATATATATATATATATATATATATATCACTTACTGCACAGTTGAAAAGAGCTGTCCGACCCACGGTTCAGCGATGGCCTAGCTCTCAGGAAATAGGCTGGTCAGTCCACTTGTTCATGACATTCCACATAAACGTGCACTGTGTGTTTAAGAGATAATTCTTGTGTATTTACACTGGTTTAATGAGCTTCTCTAATTAGAGCTGTTAGAGGATTTGTGAATTAGAGGTATTATGACTTTAATATTATGATTATTTCTCTTTTTTTAGATATAGTAATTCAATTAGAGGCTAGTTCTTGTAACAAAAATAACTAATAATAGAATTATTTTTATAATTATTGTTAGCCCATGTTATCTACAGTAGGTTGCATAATACTGTATATGAGTACATACATTAGCATACAATGCCACTGAGTTAAAAATAACTAAATAAAACACATCCAGCACTAAAGCCAGGCTTAAACCTTGTTAAAAATCCAGACTGTTCCCTGTCTGTCACTCACTCGACATTGTGTCGATGTAGTGACACTAGGGGTTCGATCCTGAGAGCCCCAATCACCTTTGCTTAAAATAGAAAAGGCCAGTGAAAATTGCTGAGTGGAATTTGTATGCCACTCTCCGCCCCGGACATACGGGTATAAAAGGAGATGGCGTGCATCACTCATTCAGATTTTTTTCAGAGCCGAATGCTTGTGTGTTCGTTCTCTCACCTATTGCTGTGCTGCTGGATTTTTTTTTTATGGCACATATCAGCAGTCACCCTCGCACGGTCGAGTGAGGTGCTTCCCCTGGGCACTTCGGCAGCCTGAGGCTGCGGGTGCTAAAATAGTATATTCAAAAGAGTATGTTTTCTCTAAAAGAGCTCGCACAAACGCTTGGCGTCTTTTTAAAGATGTCCTTCCGCATTTGCGCTACTGGATGTGGCCGTTATCTCTCCCCTCCAGATACCCATGAAAGCTGCTTCGAGAGTCTAGGGCGCCAGCACGCCGAGGCGGCTTTCGTGGAAGGGTTGTGTTCTCATTGCGAGAACATGCCCATGAGAACGTTGCGGTCGTGGCTCACTTCCTTCTTCATGAAGCAAGGAGCCACCGCGGCTGCTCCCCAACCCGGTCCGTCCTGGGCTGATGGTCAGCCGGCCGGGTTGGCAAGCACAGCAGGCGATCTGGATGTGGACATGGGAGCGTTTCCGCCGGCTCAGGCCCCGCGGGCCTCCCATCCCCCAACATGCTCATTCTGTCCGGATGAGCTGTCGAGCTTTGCAGGCGGTCTGCCTCAGGGTGGGTTTAATGTGTTGTTCACGGCTCGTGACGAGGATGAGCTTTTGCTCATGGCATCGGAGGGTGGGCTTCTGCTATCGGAAGCGGATGAATCTTCTGAGCTCCCGTCCACAGGCGGTAGAGCACAGGATGAGGTGGATGCTGAGATGGCAGCCGTGCTTGCCCGGGCGGCTGCGAACATTGGGCTGAAGTGGAACCCTCCACCTTGCCCTGAGCGTTCATGCCTGAATGATTGGTTTCTGGGCTCGGAGCACGACTCACGGCCACACCCCACCCCGGTGCCTTTCTTCCTGGAAGTGCACGAGGAGCTTATGAAGTCATGGAAGGCACCTTTTACTGCCTGTTCACACTTCGCGGGCTCGTACACTCTGACTACCCTCGACGGCGGTGCGGCTAAGGGATATGTCGAGCTTCCCCAGGTAGAGCAAACCGTAGTGGTGCATTTATGAACGCAGGGCGCAGCCACCTGGCACGACCGATCAAGGCTCCCTTCTAGGACCTGTAAGTTCTTTTCCTCTTTAATGAGGAAGGCTTACAAGGCCGCGGGTCAGGCTGCTTCTGCTCTGTATGCCATGGCCATCCTGCAGGTCCACCAGGTCAAGGCACTGAAAGATGTGTGACACCAAGAATGTCCGCTTTCTTGATGCGCCCATCTCCCAAGGGGGGCTTTTTGGCGACACCGAGGTTTTTGCCCATCTCTTCTCGACGGTGAGGAAGCAGACCATGGCGATTATACACATCCTGCCTTGGTGTGACCCGGCTGCTGACAACACAGCGACTGTAGCGTACATAAACCGCCAAGGCGGTGTACGCTTGCGTCGCAACTCGCCCGCCACCACCTCTTTTGGAGACCTTGAAGTCTCTGCGAGCCACTCACTTTCCGGGCGTCCTCAACCGTGCAGCGGATGCGCACTCACGGCAGGTAATGCTCCGCGGAGAGTGGAGACTCCACCCCCACATAGTCCAGCTGATTTGGGAGAGATTCGGAGAGGCACAGGTAGACCTGTTCACCTCCCAAGACTCCTCTCACTACCCCCTGTGGTACTTCCTGTCCGAGGCCCCCCTCGGCATGGATGCCTTGGTGCACAGCTGGCCTCGGGGGCTACGCAAGTATGCATTTCCTTCTGTGAGCCTCATTGCACAGACTCTGTGCAAAGTCAGGGAGGACAAGCAGCAAGTCCTGTTCATTGCACCATACTGGCCCAACCGGACTTGGTTCTCGGATCTGATGCTCCTGACAGTAGCACCTCCCTGGTGCATTCCCCTGAGGCAGGGCCTTCTCACTCAGGGGCAAGGCACACACCAGCATCCGCGGCTGGACCTCTGGAATCTCCACGTCTGGCTCCTGGATGGGACGCGGAAGACCTAGCAGGTCATGATCACTCAGGCCAGGGCCCCCTCTACAAGGTGGCTGTATGCCTTGAAGTGGTGTATTTTCGCTAACTGGTGTTCTTCCCGTGGGGAAGACCCACAGAGATGTGCTGTTGGGTCTGTGCTGTCTTTCCTTCAGGAAGGGCTGGAGAGACGGCTGTCTCCCTCTACCCTGAAAGTGTACGTAGCTGCCATAGCAGCTCACCAAGATACACTGGACGGGAGACCCTCACGACAGCGCGACCTGATCAACAGGTTCCTCAAAGGCGCGAGGAGGTTGAATCCTCCTAGACCACGCCTTGAGCCCCTGGAGCAGGCCGAGCTCAGCACTCTGTCCCTGAAGATGGCCCTCCTGGTGGCTCTCACTTCCATCAAGAGGGTGGGGGACCTGCAGGCGCTCTCTGTTACCAGCGAATGCCTGGAGTTTTGTTCGGCACACTCTCAAGTGATCTTGAGACCCCGGCCTGGTTACATGCCCAAAGTTCCCACCACTCCTTTTCGGGACCAGGTGGTGAATCTGCAAGTGCTCCCTTCAGAGGAGGAAGACCCGGCCTTGTCGTTGCTGTGTCCAGTTCGCACCCTACGCATCTATCTGGGCCGTACACTGAACTTTAGACGATCGGAGCAGCTCTTTGTCTGTTTTGGAGGACAGCAGAAGGGGAAAGCTGTCTCCAAGCAGAGATTAGCCCATTGGATTGTGGATGCCATTTTCCTCGCATACCAGTCTCAGGAATTGCCATGCCCCTTTGGAGTCCGGGCGCACTCCACTAGAGGTGTTGCATCCTCCTGGGCACTGCCAAGGGGGGCCTCTCTAGCAGACATATGCAGAGCTGTGGGTTGGGCTACACCCAATACCTTTGCGAGGTTTTATAACCTACGCATAGACCCGGTTTCGACCCGAGTGTTACGTGGTAACAGCAGGTAGACTGGGCGGCTGGTTGGGTGTACCGCTTGCATTGCACCTTTCCCCTTTTTCAAAGGTGATAATGTGCGCCTTTTTGTCCACAACAGTTCCCCGTACCCAGTGAACTCCGGATGCCTCTTTAATTCTTAAGCACTGTTTGGTGACGAACTCAGTGAAGGAGTAACGCCACCAGGCCCAGTACTCGTGGTATTCCCCTTTTTCAGGTGAGCTCGTGTGCTCGGGCTCAGTGCTCCATGCATGGTGATTCCCCCTTGGTAATCCCGTATGATGAGTTTCCACTGTTCGGTTTCCCCTTAGGTGAACCCTGTGTTTCCCCTCGTCAGAGCTTTCTCTGCCTCGGCCACTGTGCTGCATACCCTCTCTGTAGATAGTGTCCTCCTGTGGTATCATTCCATATGTGAACTTCCCTGTTGGTAAGTCCATGTGAGGTATGGTCCACATGTTAACCTCCCTCCAGCAGGATGTGGTCTCCATAGTGCTCTCCTTCCTGGAGAGGGAAGAGCACTTCCCAGCACTATTCTAGAAAGTGCTCGGTGGGAGATTGCTTAACAGCAAATCAAGAAAGGCACCGCCGGTTGCCTACTTGGGTAAGTGCCTCCTCCCCCATTAACGGGACTAGGGAGAAGCCTTACCTAACTCGCTGGAAGGTCATGACATGGTTGAGTGCTCGCTGCGAGGCACGCAGCAGCTTGCCCGTACCTCGTGACACGGTTCAGCGCCTGCGGCGTTTCCTATAGGAACCCCTAGTGTCACTACATCAACACAACGTCGAGTGAGTGACAGGCAGGGAATGTCTTGGTTACTGATGTAACCTCTGTTCCCTGATGGAGGGAACGAGACGTTGTGTCCCTCCTGCTGCGGCGCTGAACCGGCCGCTGACATGGCCGGGACTCTCTATCGGCTCCTCAGCATAAATCTGAATGAGTGCCAAAAGACACTTTTATTGGGAAGTGTGATATCTTGATTGATTTAAAGTATGGTCACACTAGGCTTTAATCATGTAAAATTACTTATACAAAATTAATTACAAATATTGGCAACAAGAAATGTTACACTAGCTCTTCTGTTTGTAATAAACAATACATTTAAAATTACATATAATAATGAAATATAGAACTTCATAATATAATAAACAATACAACAAAATAAAAGTAATAAAATTATATTATTCATAAAATGTTTTATGTAAAAATATCATGTTTTGTTCAAATTATTCATTGTCGCAACACTGCAAATGATTCAGCTTTGATGTTTGTATTCTTTCTATTGTGCCAAGACATCAATCTGTGACATTAAGTCCTCTATTGTTCAAACATTTTTTCTCTGTAAACATCCGCATGTCAGATTTCACTTCTCTGCATATTCTTCCCATTCTCCTACATTTGCATGAATAGAAATTATCATCTGAGAGGCCTTCCTTATGTCTTCCTGTTACTTCAGTGATTGAGAATATCTTATATTTATAGTCCAGCTCATTCATTTACATACCTTTTGATTTTGTATCTTTCCAAAAAAAAGAGGGATCATAAAAAAAATGTATTGCCTATATGAAGCCATTTGACAGATATTTACATATATTCCTCAAGACAAAATAATAACTGAAATAACACAAATACAAGGACTCACACATCTATCACCTTAGTTCAGGATAATCAGGATTATCAGGATAATCCTTTGATCAGGATAATTTGGATAATTTCATTTATCGTTTTTATTGTCTTGTGGAATTGTGGGCTTAAAATATCTGTTATGAAGCTTCTTTAGGGCACTAAATTTGACGTGACAAAATTTGTATGATCTCTTTTTTTTTTTCTTTTTTTTTATGCTAATCTTCAGATTCTGCAAACACTTATGAGCACAACTGTATATAGTCAACAACAGTTCATCACACAGAGTGTAGAGTTGTCTTAAACAGCCTCTTGTGTCTAGTGGTAGCTTGTTGTAATTTGATTGTTCTTTTGCATTGTGGCCACAGTGTGTTTGTGTGTCATTGTGAGGAGAGTAAAGGTCAATGTGAAATAGCACACTGCCACTTCAGCGGCTCATTTTAATCATTGGTCTGAGGAGGGAAAGATCATTAGGGAACAGAGAGGAGGAGAAATCTCTCTTTATGAGCTTGTTTTGCTGCATGTATTTAGTTTGTGCTTTGAATACTAAAGACAGTCTCTGAAAGAGCACTGATGATCAAGTCTTTAGGAGAGAGACAATAATGAGAGAGACAGACAGTAAGAGAGACAGACAAGGAAGTGCAGTTGAGAAATATCATGACAGAAAAACCTAAGACTAGGGATAAACTTGTTTTGGAGGCAGGGTAATAGTCCTTAGTCAGAGAAGATGCTATAATTAATTTTAGGGTGATTTACAATCCTTTCAATTTGCCTCATTCATGAACTACAAGTGAACTTCTTTTAATCGTTCATTTAGTATGGTTTTACAAATGATTTACACTTATGAACAAGGCCCAATATAGGACGGCACTATTATGACAAAAATCATGTGTCAATTATTTCTCTTGATATTGCAATCACAATTATTTTTGTATACAGTACAGTATATATGCTATATATATATATATATATATATATATATATATATATATATATATATATATATATATATATATATGAACATCTCCTGATGTCCTTTAAAAGTGATATTTACAGCACTAGGCCTCACTTCTAGTAAGTGATGTATTCTGAAAAACACAGCAAAGTCACTCCTGTAATTCCAGCCCTTTCTCCTCTTTCCTGTGTGCTGCAGTGCTTGTTCGAAATACTATACCTTTATCGTTTATTTCCTTGAAATAGTTTGACTATTATGGGATAATGGAGGGGTTCTGTCCAGAGGATTTGTTATTGAAAAGGCCCCGTCATTTCAGTTCCCTGAAAATCTCAAAGAGCTGTTTGTCTTCCAGTGAGTCATCTGTCTCCTGTGTTTTTTAGACATGTATAATCCATGTCCACCTCTCACATTCAAGAGCATCATGTTGATGGAGGGGCAAAAAGGTCCACAGACAGAGCTGACTAACTGTCTGTCTGTGTCATTTATAGGCACAGCTGCCTTCTCATCCTGTTTTTTGGTTTAAAAATGGTGTGATTTCAGTCTGTTCCTCACACAAACCTTTCGTATGGCTTCAAAATCTTGGAATATAGCGTACTAGTTATATGGACTACTTTTATGGTGTTGTTTGTCCTTTTTTAGCTTGACAGACAACGTCACTATGGACTGTTGCTGTATGGCAGGAAAGGCATAAAAATGTTCTGCATTTGTGTTTTACAAAAAAACAAAAAAGAAAACAAAAAAAAATAATAACAATAAAAGCATATGTTTGGAACAACATGAGGGTGAGTGAATAATGAAAGAATTTCCAATTCTGGATGAACTATTCCTTTAAGTCTGTTCAGGTTCTCCTAAAATTTTATCTTTCAGCTAATTATTGACATTAACTCTCTTCTTCTTCAAGATTCTACAGACATTACATCCTGTTGTTATGAGTCCATATTCTGAGAGCCTCTAATGATTTTGAATATCGATCATGCTTTCTGAAGGAAAGAAATTAGTGGCCTTTAAATGGCATTATGGGAGAAGATGTTTGTGCTGTCAGCAGACAGGACTTTTGCTTGGGTGACTCCAGTCTTACTGCTCACTTATTGAAATACCACTTCTATATCCAGCCATGCTTCCCTTAATCTCTTAGTAAAAATCAGTCATTTAGCTCTACAATCACATGGGGTATGAGATGCTGCTGTCAGGGGTTGTTCAGTTTAGGCTTTGTCTAACTTTGATCAGGATCCTATTTCACGATCAAACATACAGTTCCTGCAGAATAAAATATTTATAGTACTTATAGTAGACTATTACAGTTACTATAAAGTATGCACTAGTAGAAAAACATTTTCAATTCATTTTAATTTGGAGTCCTTAGAAAAGAGAATAAAATAATAATAATGTCAAATATGGTATGTTTACTTTTTACACTTTTTTGTCTCTGAAATTTTTAGTGGACCCCCTAGCACCCCCTTGCGGCCCACTGAGGGTCCCCAGCCCCCAGTTTGACAACCCCTTCTATAGACTACACTGTCTTCACAGACAAATCAGATTTCATCATTTGCAAATTGATAGGACAGTCAGTCTTAAAGATATTTTATGTGCAGTGTGAACAGAGCCTAAGAGTCTTGCTGTCACTCCTCTAGCCTGATTTCTTCCTCTTTCTGTGTCAGCAATGTTTGTCCTCTGCTGTGAGTGAATTCACTGGAAAATCTGAAAAAGAGCTGTGATCACAAGGGTGAAGATGAACCACAGGCATGATTATTTGCTATTGCTTTAGGCAAAACTTCTATTTCTGGATCAGCTAAAGTTTAACAGGTTTTTTTCCAACCAGAAAGACAATTCCAGCTTGCAGTCTCAAAAATGATGACAAGTAGCAGGTGGTCTGTTTAATAAGGGTCTTTCTGTCATATGGGAGGGTTCAAAACAGCTCTGTGTGTGTGTGTGTGTGTGTGTGTGTGTGTGTGTGTGTGGGCAGGTTTAAGTGGTTTACGAGAACTTTTATTTTAGGTTATAAACTGGCAATTACAAGGGTATTATGCTATAAATGTGGTTTATGAGGACATTTCTAGTGTCCCCATAATTCAAATCACTTAAAAAACTTACTAAACAATGTTTTTTTGAAAATGTAAAAATGCAGATAGTTTTTTGTGAGGGTTAGGTTTAGGGTAGGGTTAGGGGATAGAATCTATTGTTCGTACTGTATAAAAATCATTATGTCTATGGAGAGTCCTCATAATGATAGCTGCACCAACATGTGTGTGTGTGTGTGTGTGTGTGTGTGTGTGTGTGTGTGTGTGTGTGATCGGGCAAGCACTTTTGAGCCTCTGTTTTGTATATTACAGATTAACGCATGTGCTCTAATTTAATGTAAGATTATGCATGTGTGTTTCTGTGTGCAATAGTTGTGTTTTTCTATTATTCTGCAATAAAAGATGTGTTCTGCAATGAGATCAGAACAGAGAGCTCTAATTACAAGTGTCTGCATGTGATTGGGCAGTGCAGCCTGCAGGGGGTGATGGATGGAGAAGGGAGAAATGGTAGGTGGGTGGAGTTTTACATTGATTGTAGAAAACAGCTTCTGGATGGAGGCTTGGGTTAAGGTGATTTGCACTGTATATAGCCTACATTTGAATGCAAACCCCTACTGTGCTCCGAGATTACCATTCCCAGAGCCCCCTAATGACATTTATGTCTAGTTATAGAGCAGCCAGCTTATGGCAACTCTCCACACCACTGAATGTTTGACTAATACTCGTATTTGAGTGGTTGGCTTGTTTTTTTTTTTTTTTTTACTGGTCCAGGGTGTTATATATGGATAAGTACATTGTCGAGGATAAAGCAATAAGCCACTAGACGGTGTGCTTTACATTGATTTTATAATGGTAAGGGTTCATACCAGACACATTCTTGCATTAAAAAAAGCTTGGCGCAAAAAAATAAAACAGAACGCAGATGCACTGAGACAGGTTTTTAAAAATTGAAGTTCTTTTTAACTTTACACAGCATCTAATAGATGTGGTGTTCCTGGGCGAGATACTGAAAATACAGTAAGACGTGCCGCAACAGTCAAAGGTGTTCTTCTAGCACGTTTACATAGAAAAACACTTAAAACACTTGAAAACCAGCACAGACGGATGCAAAAACATGTTCAGTGGTGGTGTAGTGGACTAAAGCACTGAACTGGTAAGTGGAAGGTTGTTGGTTCAATCCCCACAGCCACCACCATTGTGTCCTTGAGCAAGGCACTTAATTCCAGGTTGCAACAGGGGGATTGTCCCTGTAATCAGGGCACTGTAAGTCACTTTGGATAAAAGCGTCAGCCAAATGCATAAATGTAAATGTAACAGCCTTAAAGGGATGTTCTTAGGGACATCACAAAGCATACAGTGAGTTTTATAAAATGGCGGCAAAAACACAAATGTTCAAATTACATTTATTATTTATAATTATCAGAGTGAACAATTCTTACACCAAGTTATACAGTTCACTATCGTAACTGTAAGCTGTTTGAAGTTGCCAAGCAATGTAGCAGCTTGCTGCATTAATATCACAGGTGTGAATTTAAATTCACTTTACAGCTGCTTTGAACACGGTTCGTCCAGTCAGTTTAGAGTTGGAACTATCCATTTTATAAATTTAAAATAGTTTCAAATAGTGTGTTTGTAGGCTATACTGTGATTTCTGTCAGCTCTGAAACTTTTCCAGAATTAACATCAAACATCATGACCATCAAAATGCTCACATTGCAATATGGTCTGTGATGTGTTTTTCTCTCTTCTCATTTATATATTAAAAAAAGACATTTACAAATGAATTTTAATAACACTAAATTCTATAGTCCATTCATGTGGTTAAATGTTTTACCATTGGAGCAAGGGCTGTGAATTGATTAAAAAAAAAAAGTACTAATTAATCATACAGTTATCTGTGATTAATACTGATTACAGTAAATTATGGTACATGATACATTACAACAAACATAAAAAAAAATCTTAAATATATTTACTTTATACTTTGTCCGCAAGAACATGCAAGCAATCGGTTAGTCATCAATTTTAATTGTTTAAATATGTAAATGTTCATGTAAATGTTTTGTTTTTGTTTTTTTTTGTTTTTTTTTTGCAGATATAGTTAGACATTTTTTAGATATTATCTTTGATACAAGTATATGTATACATGCCATAAAATAAGTGGATGTTCTGTCATTATAAACTGGGTAAAGTATTCTGCCATTTTACTGTAGACTTTTTTTTAATAATAGGATCATATGGGCAGGTGCAGTTCATATCAAACTTTATTGGCAAGAGAAACTTAAGTGTACATTGCCAATGCATTATTGGACACTATACATACAGACATAAAACACACTGAATGCTAAAGTATAATTTGCTAATGTTTAAAATCTCAAAACTAGTATTTTCTCTTCCTGCCGTTCAGTCTCGACAAGTATACAGGTGCATCTCAATAAATTAGAATGTCGTGGAAAAATTCATTTATTTCAGTAATTCAACTCAAATTGTGAAACTCGTGTATTAAATAAATTCAGTGCACACAGACTGAAGTAGTTTAAGTCTTTGGTTCTTTTAATTGTGATGATTTTGGCTCACATTTAACAAAAACCCACCAATTCACTATCTCAAAAAATTAGAATACATCATAAGACCAATAAAAAAAACATTTTTAGTGAATTGTTGGCCTTCAGGAAAGTATGTTCATTTACTGTATATGTACTCAGTACTTGGTAGGGGCTCCTTTTGCTTTAATTACTGCCTCAATTCGGCGTGGCATGGAGGTGATCAGTTTGTGGCACTACTGAGGTGGTATGGAAGCCCAGGTTTCTTTGACAGTGGCCTTCAGCTCATCTGCATTTTTTAGTCTCTTGTTTCTCATTTTCCTCTTGACAATACCCCATAGATTCTCTATGGGGTTCAGGTCTGGTGAGTTTGCTGGCCAGTCAAGCACACCAACACCATGGTCATTTAACCAACTTTTGGTGCTTTTGGCAGTGTGGGCAGATGCCAAATCCTGCTGGAAAATGAAATCAGCATCTTTAAAAAGCTGGTCAGCAAAAGGAAGCATGAAGTGCTCCAAAATTTCTTGGTAAACGGGTGCAGTGACTTTGGTTTTCAAAAAACACAATGGACCAACACCAGCAGATGACATTGCACCCCAAATCATCACAGACTGTGGAAACTTAACACTGGACTTCAAGCAACTTGGGCTATGAGCTTCTCCACCCTTCCTCCAGACTCTAGGACCTTGGTTTCCAAATGAAATACAAAACTTGCTCTCATCTGAAAAGAGGACTTTGGAACACTGGGCAACAGTCCAGTTCTTCTTCTCCTTAGCCCAGGTAAGACGCCTCTGACGTTGTCTGTGGTTCAGGAGTGGCTTAACAAGAGGAATACGACAACTGTAGCCAAATTCCTTGACATGCCTGTGTGTGGTGGCTCTTGATGCCTTGACCCCAGCCTCAGTCCATTCCTTGTGAAGTTCACCCAAATTCTTGAATCGATTTTGCTTGACAATCATAAGGCTGCGGTTCTCTCGGTTGGTTGTACATCTTTTTCTTCCACACTTTTTCCTTCCACTCAACTTTCTGTTAACATGCTTGGATACAGCACTCTGTGAACAGCCAGCTTCTTTGGCAATGAATGTTTGTGGCTTACCCTCCTTGTGAAGGTTGTCAATGATTGTCTTCTGGACAACTGTCAGATCAGCAGTCTTCCCCATGATTGTGTAGCCTAGTGAACCAAACTGAGAGACCATTTTGAAGGCTCAGGAAACCTTTGCAAGTGTTTTGAGCTGATTAGCTGATTGGCATGTCACCATATTCTAATTTTTTGAGATAGTGAATTGGTGGGTTTTTGTTAAATGTGAGCCAAAATCATCAATTAAAAGAACCAAAGACTTAAACTACTTCAGTCTGTGTGCATTGAATTTATTTAATACACGAGTTTCACAATTTGAGTTGAATTACTGAAATAAATGAACTTTTCCACGACATTCTAATTTATTGAGATGCACCTGTACATGGTTGGAGCTTGCTGAATGGCCAGGTTCTTCAGCCTCTAATGAGCACAAGCTGGGTCTTAGTCATGAGGTTTTGCTTTTTAAACTGATTCAGAGGACAGAAGTTGCGCATTTACAGGAGATGTGAAGAACTGCAACTCTTATCTCTTGCATACATGGTTCACCGTTTGCGGGTGAAGTCTCTGTGCAGTAAATGTGCTCCCGTGTTTATAATGCCCAGGACATGCGTCGTGCGTAATGAATAAGTGTGCACTCAATACGTTTCGTTCCTAGGATGTGCAGTAGTAATCCTAACCATATATGGAGTCTGTAAGGCTAAGTAGCCTGACAGTAACAACTCAAAACACCTTTTTCCCATTGTATGAAGAAACAAAACAAAAAAAAGAAATAATAAAAAAATGGATACTGCATTAATTGCGCTAATTTTTTTTTTAACATGTTTAAAAATATATATTAATCTCAGAAATTAACGCTTTGAATTTCCCAGCCCTAACTGGAACATTACAAGCTGATTTCACTTAGGCCAGAGATTGACTTAACAGCGTGAAACACAGCATAACATTAAATCATCTGCAAAGACAGTATTTTGAATGTCAAGCTGTATGATAAATTAATCATAGCATTGATTGAATTTAAGGTATACTGTATAAATACACAGAACACAGCAGTTGTACTAGTTTATGTATTATTCTGTTATCCACACTTTTAATAATTTTTTAAGATTGTAACACCAAATGGTTTTTGTACATTACAGGACATTTTCCAATAAAAATCTCTTAACAATATACAGCTATATAACAACATGCAATGTCAATTCATTGCTTGAGCGAGGTATTATAAAGATGTCAAGTCCATGAAGAGAATAAATGCTGAAACTGCGAGGAGAGATTAACTCCTTGGGGAAAAGAAGAGAATGGATCAGACCTATTAAAAAGTATGGAAACTATTTCCAAAAAAATACAGTTGAATTGTTTAATTTGTATAGAATATATGACCTGTTACATCATATTATTGCTTCAGGCAATAGCTGTGACAAAAAAAGCAGTCACACTCAGTATTTATTTTTTTCTCATTAAAAAGTTTTACCCGTAAAGAAATGAGTAGTACTTTTGAAAAATGTTTAATGTCTCTGTATGACTCCAGTCATATTAGTAGCCTAATAAAAGCAGATTTATTTTGGATTTGGATTTACTTTTAGTGTTAGCGATAATTGGTGTTTTTTTTGTTTTTTTTTGTGTCTGTGGATTTTGCTTAGTAGAGTGTCAACCTTAATGGACATAAATGCTTCTAAAATGTCCCTGTTGAAGTGAAACGCTTGTGAGAATATTAAAGCCATTTAGCAATTCCTTTTGCTCTGTTTAGAGTGTGATATTTGTCCCACACTCTTTCTCTCTGTCTTTATCGCTCTCATGCTTTACACATCAAATCAAACTGGACACATCATTGGTGCTCATCAAGGCACCTCAGAGTAATTTTCCTGAAGAGGATGGAAGTGAAGATTGGTAGTCATGACCTTTTGAGTGTTGTTTCCTGCTGTCACTCCTCCAGCATTTCATCATTTAACATTTATATACTGTCCAAGCCTTTGCTTTCTCTGTCTCTTGTTCAGTCTCGTTCCCTACCTCATTTTCTCTTTGAGCATTAAAATGACTCTTTGAATTTATGATAGTGACAGTGTCATGACTTTGGTCAAAGTGAGAAGTCATTTTGGAGTGAATGCCCTAGAGAAACACAGAATAGTAGTTTTTGGGGTGTAGAGAAATATTGAAGTCAAGGGAGGTTAAACAAAATATCTAAAGACGTAAATGATGGACATATACCATATATTAGATACTGCACATCATCTTAGACATTAAGCTGTGTGAAAAAAAGTACAAATTACTGGAGACATCATGGTTAAGGATTAATGCTTACCCTATTTAACAAAAACATCTTAAATGGCCTCCCATTTGGACAGACTGGACAGACAGCATGTAAAAGGTGGGAGACCAGCTTAAACCAGTTAAGACAAGCCTAAACCAGCTTAGTCCAGCAAACCAGCTTAAGCTGGTTTTATTTATTTATTTTTGGTAAAACTTTACAATAAGGTTCCTTTTTTTTAACATTAGTTAACAACATTAGTTAACATGAGCTAACAATGACCAATACTTTACAGCATTTATGAATCTGTGTTAATGTTAATTAAAACATACTAATACATTAAAATCAAAGGATGTATTTGTTAACATTAGTTAATGTACTATGAATTAACATGAACTAACAATGAACTATTGTATTTTTATTAATTAACATGAACTAAGATTAATAAATGCTGTAAAAAAAATATTGTTAATTGTTTGTTCATGACAACTAATGAATTAACTAATGTTAACGAATTGAACCTTATTGTAAAGTGTTACCATTTTTTTCAGAAGGATGGGACCTTCAAACGACCCATAAGGAATGAAAGTGATATCCCAATGCTTGATGGAGCTCAAAAAGTGCAACCATCCTGGATTTTTTGGTTTTGTTTTAAGTTGAATTTTGGAAAGTACATTTGCAATCCATTACACTTCAGTTGTAAGTGCATAACTGCACAAACTAAGGGACAGGTTATTGTATATGGAAATAAATAGCAACCCACAGATGCTGTCGATAGAGCCTAACTTGTCTTAAAACATTCCTTTAATGTCAATGGACTGTCTAGTGTGGCCTAATTTCCAGCCTGAACTAAAAAATTACGTGACTGTAATGACATTTTTACAAAATGACATAACATGGTTCCTTAAACATATCACGTCAATTCCAAGGTAAAACGTCCACTGTGTGGCACTAAAATCGAGTGAAATGTTCTCCCAAACAGATTGTATTTTTAAGGTTAATGCTCTATCGAGTTTTAAATCAGTAAAACTGATCTCCCACCCAAAACCTTAACCTAAACCTAACCGATAGTGTCATAAAAATAAATGTGAGAAAACGCAGTTGCTGAAGGAACCACATCATTTTGTGGTGCTTCTTTGATACTTTCAGCTCGTGTCGACTCACGTGCTCTGCAGGACTTGTAGCGCAGTTCTTTGCATCACAAATGCAACGTGCTCTCAGCTGAGCTACTGCACAATTTGACCGCACTTTAACAAACTTGTAAATGTAGTTGGTTATGTAATGCAAATGTTAAAATGTTTTGCCATAAAAGTGTTTAGATATCATTGATAGCATTGTCATAAGATAGCATTGTGTGAGGAACAGGGTGAAAAGTGTTTATGAACTGATAATTTGCTGTTTTACTTATCTGTGTGAAAGTAAATAAAGGTAATTGTTGTTGCAGCGCCTCCAGTGGTCAATTTATCAGGAAACTTCCGTGATACATACAACAGGCCATGTTAAAATCATTTTGCAAAAATGGTGTTATCCATCTTTTCCTGAACGCGGAAGTGTTCCACGATTCGACTGTTTTTAATTTCCAGTCTCCAATGTTTTCACTCGCATCAGCATATATTCTTAGCGGGTAATGTAATGTTTATGGTATTACATTTGTAAAAATTATCAAAAAACATGTTGATACATCACAGAGTCGAAAACCATTTGTTTTATAGACAGTGCCTCATCTGGGTGTGTAGATGACATGAAGCGATGGTTCAAGGTTAGTTACATTGATATTATTAATTATTCGGAGTTATGACAGCCAACAACTGCACAAGTTGAGCCTGAAATTAATTTTTACACCAAGTAAACACTTCAGTGGTTGTTCTCCTCTGGATCGCTCATTTTGGCAGTTTTTACTTGCCGTCTCGAGACCAGAAATACAAAACAGGCAATTAGAATAATGATGGTGCCGCCCAGTGGTTGGTTTAGTTCCCATGTGAACTAATGCTGTGGAAAAATACAGGAATTTCATACTTGCCATCTGTCTTTGCTGTTGCTGCATTCCATGGGGTCCAGACACCTGTAAGAGTGGTGCAGTTGTAGCACAAGAAAGTCCACCCCCTCTCTGTGCAAACCTGCCAGTTTGGCAACAACACTCTAGAAGATGCTTCTGGAGCAGAGTTGAAAAGAGGGTGCTGATCACCCTGTGAAGAGACCATGTAGAATGGATATGGTCCATGATTGAGCAGCATGGTGGTTCTTCTGCTGAGTTGTTGGCAGATGTGCAGTAAATTCATGATCTCTCTGTCCAAAGCTCTGTGCTGCCACCTAGATTACCCACCCCTGTGTCTCACTCTTCATCTCCTAATTTCTTCTGCATTTAACTACAGTACAATCATAGGTTGTTATCCCAGCATATGGACCCTTTTCACATTTCTGGGTTTGGAATGCAGAAGTAAACTACAGTATTGCAGGGTAAATTCTATAGCAGTGAATTTGAAACCATGGCAAATGTATGTTTTGCTTACTGTTTGCACCAACAGCAAAAAATAAATAAATTAATAAATACAATGAAAAATAAAACATCCACTATTACGCTTCCACAACTTTCCACAAGAGGAAAAAAATAGAGAGCACTGGATTATGACAGTCAGAAGAGAGGATATGCCAAATTTACTGTCACTGGTAGCTAGTATTTTTAAAGTACATTCCAGGGTGAAAAAATGCAAAGCATAATGATTTGCACTGTATAGCAGAAACACGCCATCCGTGAAAAGGGTTCATTGCAGATATCTGAGTCAGCAGCTACAGCAATCAAGCCAAGAGGGAAAGAAAGATATAGAAAACAGAGACTTTGTGAAAACCAGAGTTCTGTTTAACAGAAATACATCCTGTCTCACAGTCTTGAGAGATCCATTTGGTGATTGTTAACACTGCTGCCTATTGTGATGGTCCTGATGTCTGTCTTAATGTGTCTTTTTTTAATGCCACACCATTGTTCAGTGGTTTTCAACTGGTGGGTCGTGACCCAAAAATTGGTTGCAGGGAGTGTATTACAGAAAGATCCTAACTTTAGAATCCTATCTTATCTGTTTGGTAACCATGGCGATTTCAGTTAGGATCTCATTTATGACAAAAGCTATTACAGAACAACATTTCCTAAATGTGTTATCCTACCTACAGATTAAAAAAAAGAGCATTACAGAAGCATCCTAACTTGCCAAAAATCTTAAATAAGTGTTCTAACTTTGGGACAACCCCACTGGCATCCTAACTGAAAACTTATTTGAAAGCCAACAGAAAGGAAAGGAAAGTCCCACCTTACAGGTAAAAGAGCCAATCGCCCTTTAGATACAAACATCGCCTGTCAATCATCTCGAGAATGCACATGCACATTAGCTATACAAGCCAGGAAAATTGTGTTTTTAGCGTAATATGAGGTAAAGATGCACCATTTATGATTCCAGTATTGCTGATTTGAAATATGTTCTTTGATCGTAATCTTGACCAACCGTTTTTGAGATTTTGGTGGATTTTCCCCATTCAAGTAGATAGGAGCTGCACTGGCATGACTGGAAATAGCCTCCCAAGAGCATTCCAAAAATGGCCGACAGAGGACTGACTTGCTAGAAAGGCTTTGGTAATGTTTAATTCACTGCAGCCATTTGCTGCTTGGTAACAGACATGAGAGTTGATTATCCAACCCGATGGAGTGGTTTAGGATTTTCTAACTAGAGATAATATACGATTTTGTAAGATAAGATAAGAATCCTAAATCAAGCTAGGATTTACTTCTGTAATATGAATATGTGAAAAATCCTAACTTAACTGATCAGATCTTAACAAGACTTAAGATAGGAAGTTTTCTGTAATACACCCCCTGAGGTCTGTTCAGTAAGGGTTGCAGGCAGCTGAAAAAATAAACGGTGAATGCAACTAACAATATAATCATGCATAGTTAAGATTGCAAAATAAATATACTAATCAACTTTTTAAAGCAAGGAGAAAATGCTTCCCTTATCTTTTGTTGTTAAAATCAAAGGCAATGTGCCCATCAAAGTCTACAGTATTTTGGCACAAATCCATCTGGCCAGTTGCAAATTATTGGCTTATTTGATATAATGAATAAAAAATTATAAAGAATTTCAATTTGACTTTAAGGACATTTTTGCTTCTGTACGTTAATCAGTTTTAGTACTGTGTTGGGTCGCCGCTTGATGTCCGATGTAAAATCTGGTTCCATCAGTCATTGATTTTCAGTAGATGCCAATGTTCTCTTCTTCCCAACCATTTCTCAATTTCTTGCTGTTTTCACTTTTTCACATGCTCTCTTTCTCTAAAACGTAATGCTAACATGACATTTTGTCACCTTGACTTTTCAGTCAAGGTATGACTAGCATTAATATCAGAGATGCTCGTCCTCTCCCACCACTGTACATACATCACTTAATGTCTCTTTCTTTCTTTCTCTTTCTCTCTCTCTCTCTCTCTCTTTCTCTCTCTCTCCATAAGCAGTTGGCTGAGCTGCAGCAGTTCTGTTCTCTTTGCTGAGACTGCATTCCTGTCCACATTCATATTCTAATTTCACTGCTGTGCTGGCTTTTAATGTTTCCCTTGAAAACTTTTATGAAAGTCATTCTTAAGTTCTTAGGTGTTAAGCTTAAACTAAACTAACAGCAGTGTTTTAGACACATGAAGCAATATTGTGTGGGAGTATTATATCATTATTGATCTCATTGTCTTATCTGTCTACCTCTAATATTAATACATTTAATTATAAACACCCAATGATTATTAGTTTTCAATTGCTTATACGCTGAAATTCATACTATTAGCCAAAGATTAAAAAAAAATAAAAAATTTAATTAAAAAAAAAATTATTATTTTTTAAACTATAAACTCTGTTTCACATAAGTTGCAAATTTGATTGTAATGTAATGTAATGACATCACATCACGGGCCTCTCATTCAGGTGTCTCGCTGTTTGGCCAAGGAATCAGAATCGGTTGTCATACATTACATTTTGTGGCCACATTTCTGTCTCTAAATAAACACACAATGTATATAAAATATTTCATAATGATACTTATGCAAATTTGCTGGTGGTTATTGCAACATTTTCTCTCAAAAATGTAATTAAATTGCCTGATAGATTGTTTTCCCCCTCAGAAAATAAATTTTGTTAAAAAAAGTTTTATCTTTTGCAACACAAACATGCATCTAAACTGGTGCTCAGTGTGTAGAACATGAATGTTACCTTTGAGTGTGATTCTAACTGTATTGTTTCTTTTGAAGACTGTGTGTAAAGTTTTTCAGCAATGTTGAGGATGTAGAGGACATTTTTGTATATAATGTGAGGAATCTGGTATTTGTTTTTAAGAAATGTGTGTATTCCTTTGAGAGAAAAAAAAAATGCTGTAAGAGGTCATGTTCATACTCTTTTTAATAAATGTAATAGCTTTAAAGGGTTAGTTCACCCAAAAAGGAAAATTCTCTCATCATTTACTCACCCTTATTCCATCCCAGATGTGTATGACTTTCTTTCTTTTGCTGAACACAATCGAAGATGTTTAGAAGAATATCTCAGCTCTGTAGGTCCATACAATGTAAGTGAATGGGTGCCAAAAATTTGAAGCTCCAAAATCCACAAAAGGGCAAAATAAAATTACTCCAGACGACTCTGGTGGTTAAATCCATATATTCTGAATCATATTTGATGGATCGATATTTAAGTCCTTTTTTACTATAAATTATCATCCCTGCTCAGTCAGTTTCTACTTCACTTTCCCATTCTCCTCCTTCTGTTTTCAGTAATTCACATTCTTCTTGCTTATTGCCCCCTAATGGGCAAGGAGGAGAATTTATGACAAAAAATGACTTAAATATTTATCTGTTTCTCACTCATACCTATCATATCGTGTATGAACACATGGATTTAACCACTGGAGTGATATGGATTACTTTTACGCTCCCTTTATGTGGATTTTGGAGATTCAAAATTTTGGTCACCATTCACTTACATTGTGAGGACCTACAGAGCTGAAATATTCTTCTAAATATCTTAATTTGTGTTCTGCAGAAGAAAGAAGTCATACACATCTGGGATGGCAAGAGGGTGAGTAAATCATAAGAGAATTTTCATTTTTGGGTGAACTATCCCTTTAAGAGGTATTCTATTCTCTGATGGCTTCATGAGCCATTTGAAGGCAAAGTTTGAGTTAAGTTCCAGATAATACAGTTTCAAATCTGCTTTGTACAGTTGAGTTTGTGGTTTGTTCTTATAGTTTTGAGAAATCTATTTTGGGTTTCTGGAATTTAGCAATTTACAAAAACTGTAATATGCCATATTTATAGAGCAATCATTGAAAAGTTTGTGGTGGAGTTCACAAAGTTTCGGTCAGTCATGGGAACAAATTCATATTTAATGTTCAGTTCCAGTAGGGTAACAGAACAAATGTGAGAGCATGGTTTAGAGGTGGAATTTAAGTACACCTTAAAATAGCAGGAGCTGAGGAAAAAAAAGCATATCTCTAGAAATTCTTCACTCCGGCACACTGAGAGAACATTCTGAATTCCGACTGCTAGTGACTCACTTCCATGTCATTTCTCATTTGTTTGTTATTAGTTTGTTTAACAAGAGAAAGGGGAGCCTTAAAAAGAGATTCCTATCTAATTTATGACTCTCTTTCTCTATATCCCTCTCAGATGGCAAGGTGTATGCACTGGGCGGAATGGGTGCAGACACAACTCCTCAGGCCACAGTGAGGATATATGAACCAGCAAAGGACCAATGGCTGCCCCTCACCACCATGCCAACTCCCCGCTATGGAGCATTCTCTTTCCTGCGTGGCAACAAGATCTATGTTCTTGGTAAGTGCATTTGTCTTATCAGACTAATGAAAAATTGGTTGATCGATCATCAAGCAGTCAAGTCTCATAAACCTCAATAATGTTTTTAAGGAATGAAAAACATTCACATATTCATTATCACCAAGTTAAGCTAAAATACTACATATGTAATTTTAAAGCATTTTATTATCATAACTATTTGGATGAATCTCATAAAAACTGTCAATACATACTGTATCTGGTTCATATTTCACCACAAAAATCAAAAGAAAAAAATAGAAATTATATTTTTGACATTATTTTTATGGACCACCAAGTTGCGGTTGTGGGGTGAAATATGACACATGCAACCCACACAAATACTGCATATATTATTTTTAAGAAATGGTATTCCTAATATAATTATGTAAAAAAAAAAAAAACATCAATAATAGAGGAATGCTATGATATACAGTATGTGGACATATGGAAAAGTGGTCTTGTCTCTTGCAGCACTAAGCAGACGGTGTACTAGACTAGCCAATAATTATAATGTATCTTATTTTGCATGTCAGACTGTGTCATAATATTCTCCAGGAGCAGCAGGTGTGGTAATCTCACCTGGTAATTGTTCATGCCATGCTCAGGTGGATAAGAACTGTGGAGTGTGCTCATTTCTCAGTGGGAGGAACTGAAATTTGCTCTGCAATATGCTACAGGACCTTGCGCTTTACAGCTCATCTGTTCTTTTCTTGCCTTAGTGAAAGAAATCACAAAGGAACATTAAATGGCAACCTGCACCGCACGTCCCCCCTCACACAAACAGTCTGTCCTTTTAAAGAGGCACATGCCTCAACTGCCAATTATTGCCTCCAGTGGCCTGTTTTGGGCTGAGGTATATGTGTGTTTGTGATGAAGAATGAAAGAGGCAGTGACTATACAGTATGTGGCTTTATATTATATGTTAGTACAGTATCTACAGTATATTAAGTAAGGTGTGTAAGGTGAAATCCTGTTCAGGTCAGGCACGAAGATCAGCTCCCCTCTTGCTCTTTTAGAAGTCATTAAAACTCCTCTACCACACACACACACACACACATCTGTTTTTCATAGCCATTCAAATGAGGACATACCATGAAAAAAAAATAAAATGTTTTATATATATATATATATATATATATATATATATATATATATATATATATATATATATATATATATATATATAAGGACGTCCTCTGATTTTCCCATGGGGAGGCTTTGTTTTGTGTTTACTTACAGCTAAGTAAACACACACAATTCTATTTTCTCAAGCACAAAGTAGTGCAATCTTGATGGAATATGTTGTTTTTGTCTGCATACTTTGAACTATGCAAACTAACAGGCCAAATCCCCTTGAAAACTTTGCATGCTTATTAAATTGATAGAAAGCAAGATATAATGAGGTGAACTGAGTGAAATAGGGAGTAACGATGATAATATTTTCCCTCTGGACTACTCACAATTCTTCTCCTGCACCGTAACACAATTTTGTCTCAACGGTTAGACTTATTGATTTGACATCACAGAGAATAATTCATACAGAGCATCTCTGTATGCACCATTCTGTCTCTTACTCTTTCTTCCACACTTTTGCTCAAAGGGCTACTCGCCTTTGTATCTCTTGTCATACTTTATATACAAAGTGAGACTTAAAAACTTTTGCAGAACTGCCAGCGAAGATTTTTTGCCCAGCGACAAGTGAAGTTAAAAAAAAAAACTTAACTCTGTTATTTATTTATTTGCTGGACCACAAATTGAACCTCACCAGAATCACATTAAGGCCACGAATGAGGAATGAGCCCGGATCACCGAGCGCTCATTTACTTTAGATTTAGTTTGGGATGCGCCCCGCAAGGTCTATCACATAGCACAGACACTCGATCACATATCACCCATATGCACCATGCTGTCTCCCCAAAATAAGATCCCCACTGTGTGTGCTAATACTGTTACCACTGGTGCAGGCAGGAGCGCTGTGACCTCATTCGAATTTGAACAAAAATAAACATTCTCTGAGAAAGTTTAAAGCTGCGAGAATGTTTATTTGCTAATGTTGTTTTCAAGCTGAATGAAATTCACCTGTCCCTAGAAGGCCATGACTTAAAGGTTTAGAATAGCATTATGTTTGCTTATTGGCAGGCCCACACAGAATCTGCTAACCTGTTTGTGCATTTTCTGTATTGATATTGGGGGTAAAAATGCAGAAATGTGCAAGATTTAAACATTGTGAAATGGAGCTGAAAGTGCTATGATCTTCTTATAGCTCTTGGCAGTATCAAATTAGCAAAAAGATTAAATTAATGAACACTGATGGGGCAGGGAATGTGCAGAACTTTGTAAATCATTATATTTACATGCACTTTTAAAGTTCGATTTCAGTCAAGCTAAAACAATACATTCTTAAATTTAAGTGCCTGTAGTTGCGCAGAGGCGCAGCTATAGGCACTACAACGGCTGCCCTAAAGGGAACGATTAAGACGGCCACAGGCCGAAGGGGTGATGACAACCACCAAGGGGTCTCTAGCACTTGGGCCTATAAGTTACCCCACCTGTGGAAACACTTTAGTCCAACTGAAATCGTACCATTTTTGCCATTTGGTCGTAGTAACACACCTAGACATTGCAATTGCAGCTCAGCTTCATCCAGCATGTGTACACATTAATTGGATCACAACTGGTGGCACCAAAGAGAATTTTAAAAATAGTGACTATTTTCAATCAGGTTTTCCAAAACACTGCCACTATTCAGCAACCAAGTAGTCTTGCTCCAAAGTCATGTCATTGGTTGAGCCAGAAGTTGATATGTTGGGTCGCTTAAACCAGGCAGTCAAGGTTTGGTTAGATGCTGCAACTACACCATTCTCGGGACAAAAAATTATGATACTGTATATATAATATAATTATAATATATGATTATATATTATAAAAAATATATACATATTTATATTTATATATGTATTTATATAATTATATAATAAGTCATTATACATAATGTTATATAATTATAATATAATATAATAATAATAAAAAAAATTATAAAATTAAAAGCATGTTTCTCCATTGACGGGCATTCAAATGTAGCTGTATAATATTCAGATTTTTATTTTATTAAAAGAATAATAATTTGCAACTTATAAATCACAAATATTTAATGTTGTAATAGATGTTTTACCAGCGCTGATATCTGGAGGGCTCTTAAAAGCCTGAAATGCCTATGGCTTAGATAAACAGCAATGTTTTGAAAGTGTCACAGAGCCTTGGTGTTTACATTACTCAGAGAAAACAACCTATGAATGTCTTGTAGTTGTTTTTGCACATTCAACTTGGATAAGTATTTTTACATTAAAAAACTTCTGTACTGACACACATTGCTGTATTTTAAAACCTTCTTTGTATGCTGTAACATTTTCAAGCAATCTTTTTTCTTTGGGAGTGAGTAAATATTGTATGCGTCTTTTGGATAGTTTACATTTATGTGTGAATGTTTCACACACAAGTGTGTATACATGGTTGGCTACACAGTTGTTGTCTGTCTTCAAATCTGTCTACGGATGGGTTTGGACCAATACCAGCCACTCCTCAATGTGTGAGTTTGAACTCCCTGGTTTAAAAAAACAGCTTAAGTCAGCCCCTCTGATGTTTTGCTGGTCTTAGCTGGTTTAAGCTAGTCAACCTGGTCTCCCAGCCTAGCCATGCTGGATTTCAACTAGTCTAGCTGCTCTCTTGGCCTGGCCATGCTGGTCTTCAGCTGGTTTAGCTGGTGTCCTAGCCTGGCCTTCTGGTCTCCAGCTGGTCAGCTGGACTTTCAGTCTGGCCAAGCTGGTCTTCAACTGGTTTAGCTGGTCTCCTAGCCTGGCCTTCTGGTCTCCAGCTGGTCTAAGTGGTCTTTCAGTCTGGCCAAGCTGGTCTTCAGCTGGTTTAGCTGGTCTACTAGCCTATTCTTCTACAGGTCTACTGTAGCTGGTCTCCTAGCCTGGCCATGCTGGTCTTCAGCTAGTATATAAATTCTCCCAGCCTGGCCAAGCTGGTCTCCAGCTGGTCTAGCTGGTCTTCCAGTCTGGCCAAGCTGGACTTCAGCTGGTTCAGCTGGTCTCCTAGCCTGGCCTTCTGGTCTCCAGCTGGTCTAACAGTCTAGTTGCTCTCTCACTGTGGCCATGATGGTCTTCAGCTGGTCTAGCTAGTCTCCTAGCCTGACCAAGCTGGTTTTCAGCTGGTCTAGCTGGTCCACTTGCCTGGCCATGCTGCTCTTCAATTTGTCTCTCAGTCTGGTCAAGCTGGACTTCATTTGGTTTAGCTGGTCTCCTTGCCTGGCCAAGCTGGTCTTCAACAGATCAAGCTGGTTTCCCAGCCAGCAAAGCTGGTCTTAAGCTGGTCTTCAAGCCTGGCCATGCTTGTCTTCATTTGGTCTAAGTAGTCTCCTATCCTTGTCATGCTGTTTTCAGGTGGTCTAACTGGTCTCCCAGTCTGGCCAAGCTGGTCTTTATCTGGTCTTTAGCTGGTCTAGCTGGTCTCCTAGCCTGCCCATGCTGGTCTTCAGTTGGTTTAAGCTTTTTTTTTTTTTCAGCAGGTCAATCACTCAGCTTAATCTCCCCACTGCACATGTTTCTCTTCAATAAGCTCATGTATTTGCCCTGTTCCCCTGTTTCACAATTGTGACCGTGGAAGCATTAATGACTGAAGGCAAAAATGCTAAAAGAATTGAAAGAAGTTAATTTGGGGAAGTGCAGGAAAGGTCAAGAGAACAAGCTATAACTTTAATGGACTGTTGTAACCTCATTGGCACACATTTTATGGATAAAAGCTGCCCATTTCTCAATACTTTTTTCTCTGTACTCTCACGTCATCGCATTTACATATTCTGTCCTTTCTCTCTCTTATCCTCTCTTCCACATTGTTCCTTAGACAGGTTCTTTTCCTCCTGCCTTTGTTTTCTCTTGTGTGTTTTTCTCTGGCTCTCTGTTCTTCTGTCCCAGAGGGCTCTCAGTAATGCCAGTGCTGGGGGAAAGAACCATTATATTGTGAATGCATGGAAAAGAGAACAGTGCGTGAGTGAGAGAAAGAGGGAATGAATAAAAAGGCATGCCTAGAATTGGTACAGAATTTCTTGGGTTCTTAGTTCTCATATACTGTACATAAGCAGTGTGATACAAACCAAGAATCATACACTTCTTACATTGTTTTCCAGAGAGACTTAGGTTCTTATACAGTTCCATTTGTTGTAAATACCTTAGTCAGGGTCGACAGATGCCATGTTTACTGTAATTTGACACGAATGAAAAAGGCTGCGTGACATGGTGCTGGTTTAGAACTCAATTGCAGAACATGATTGGACTTGGCAGTAGCAGCTGGTTTATTAAAAAAACTCAGGGAAACAAAAAAAGTCAAATCCAGACAAGGTCCAAAAATTCAAAAGCTAGGAAGACTAGACTGGCACTTCAAAAACAGAACAGAGATACTCCAAACTATTAATCTTAGAACTAGATACTTAACAGAGAGCTGGAAAAAACAGGAGAACAAACATTGGCTAGGCTGCTAGGCTAGAACACACAACAATCTGGCAAAATAAAACTGGTTACAGAGAACTTTAATACACTGGATGGAAAATCAACAAACAGGGAACAGGTGAGGCTGATAATCAAGGGAGGCCGCTGATAGGCTTGAACATTCATGTGATCACAAGGAGCAGGAAAACTGGAACCTGAGTGAGAGAGAGGCTGTGTCTCGTTTGGAAGGCTGCGTCCTCCGGAGGTCGCATTTGTCGGCCGCATATGTCATTGAGGCTGTCTCGTTTCAGAAAAGCAAGTAGGACACTTCGAATGCAGCCTTCGAATGCGACCTTCTTTCTCGGGAATTCGGAGGGTGCATGAGGTGTATCCTTCGTGGGCACTCACAACCCACAATTCTTTGCTTCAACGGAAATGTCTACAAAAATGACGCCAATTTGCCCATAAATATGATGTTCAAACGCAAGTAATGTTAATTCCCAAGTTGAAGTACCTCAGTAGATGGGTGCAGAGTATATAATATGTATAATTATATTAATATATAATTAAAATAAAGTATTAGACTAAAACTACACCTGTAAAATCTATTTTCTTTTCTCTCTACATCATTATAATTCTCCTAAATTTTACCTCATACATTCCCTTCTAAAGGGACTTTGTTCCCTTCTCACTCACAGCGCTCGTGCTTGTTAAAGAGTGGCATGCTGTCATAGCAACCATGTTACGTTCCATTTCCGTTTGTCCTATAAAAGCTGTCTAGTTTAAACAAGAATTGTTTAAAGGAGGACGCTCTGTAAACTGCAGCCTTCAAAGGATGCGACCTACCTAGCACACAGCCTTCGAAATGAGACACAGCCAGAGAGAGAGACCCACACACGCGCGCGCACACACACACACCCACACCAAGGAGGCAGGAGGGATACTGACACTGCGAGGAATAAAAAGTACCATACATTTAGTTCAAATTGTCATGCACTGTAAAAGTATAAATATGCTGTTGTTACTTTGAGGAGATATTTCAACCAGACCCCCAAAAAAGTCACTTTTATTGATGTAACCTAATTTAATCAGGTTGATTCAGTCTTATTAAATAATGTTTTGGAATTCAATCAGTTAATATAGATGTTACCATATAAAAAATGTCTTGGATCATTTAGTGTGACATGTTCACCAACAGCTAATTAAATGCCTTTGTGATGAATCTTAGCCTCAGATGAAGTTCTGGCAGTATCAGAAATGTTCGTGCAGTGTGACTGCTCCTTCAACTGCCAAATGAGATAAAACACCCAGTCAGTGCTGTCAATCAGGACGATTGTGACCAAAGTGTTGGCTGCAATATTTATTGCACAGTCTGGCAAAATGTTGCACAGTGTGGATAACTTTGGATAACAGCATCTGCTAAGTGAAATTGTAACTGTGTGCACAGGGCGGATTATTTTAAGAAAGTATTCCATAATGTATTCCGAATACATCAAATAAAAAGTAACATATTAAGAATACAAGAATACTTTTAAAATACATATTTATAAAGGCAAGGTGTGGCTATGAATGGCATGGCGTGGGGCGTGGCCTGGCGAGACAGGGCATGGGGCATGGGACCAAGGCAGGGTCAATGGAAGGTGAGGTCATGTGACAACAATGTAGTATAATAATGATTTTAACTAGGCATGCTTGCATATTTCTATATTAAGGCCTATTTATTAATTTTATTTAATCTTTTTTATTACCAAGACTTTTATTTTGGATGCTTTTACTTATCATTTGATTGTTTTTTTTGTTGTTGTTTTTTTGTTGATGTTGTTGTTGTTGTTTTATAGGCTGCTATATATATAGTATATATCGTCTTTACTCCGCCTTTACACAGAAGCCGCAGCTGCATAAATGTATTTACAATCATGGCAAACAATGTATCATGTGCATGAATATTATATTAGTTGAAATAACATTGCCGACTGTATTGATACTGCTGCACAGCTGACAGTGTGCTGATTGCTAAGATGTGCCGGCGCGGTTTCCAGATATTAAATCCGGGAATCATTATACATGAATAAGGCGTTGTATTTTCATTCTTTAGTGTCTACCATCAGACCTTTTGTTGACCATGGTCCATTTTTAAAGTATCCCAAAAACACAACCCATGATTCTTTGATTTTTAACTCGCGATTGTGTTTTCAAATTAACCCAATTTGTTGTGAAAGCCAGCAACACTGCACAACCTGCTGCTGATCTAAAAGGAGGAGAGAGCGAGTGTGTAGCATGCGCTTGTGCACTGTTTAGAAAAACTGTTTCTTACTTGATTGACAATAATTTTTTCTTTCACATCCGCCCTGTTTGTGTTCGTTATGAGAGAAGTATTCTAAAAGTATTCTAACAAAATTGTATAAAGTAACTGTATTCTGAATGCAGGTGTCTGAAACATAACGGGTGCTGAATACAGTTACTTCGTTTTTGTATTCTGTATATGCAACACCGTTACGTTTTCCATTACCGCCCAACCCTGTGCTTGCGTTTGTATGTGCATGCCTGTGTTGTGGTGCATAGCAGTCATTTTAAAAGTGGGGGAGACACAGCTGTGAGTAGGTGGCTCGCACAGACCCAACACTTACAGTGCAATTTATTAATATATAAGTATGATTTTAGTATTATATTAATATATACGTATTATTTACTTTTAATACTTGTAGTATTTTAAAGATTCAAGTATTGCAAAATAATTGCAAAATTTTGAAAAATTAACTGCAAAAATAAAAGGGCATCTTGTGGAGCACTTGCTTCTATTTCACACATGACAATAAAAGACTGAGCACAAGCTGGTCCTGAATAAATTATTTAATCAATAATGACTAATTGTACATGTGCACAATTTTATTTTTTTCTCTGTGCTTGTGCATTGTGGGATTTAAATGTATCCAATTGGCTCAAGTGTTTTGACTACGTTCACCAAAATTCGTTCAGATCCATTTAATGATTCAGTGACCATTTCTGGTGATGCCAGAAGGTGGTGACAAATGAGTGTCTCGTGTGAAATCAGTTAGTCACTGAATCAATGATCAAAAGAAGATTTTAATCCTTTACAATTTTTATGTCAATAGATCTACAAAGAGACTTTAGTAGAGGTTTTAAGCATTAAAGAACAAAGCAGATCTATCATTTCACTACAGTTTATGAGCTGCTGAGAATGACTTTTATCAAAAGACAACAATAATAGTCTTATAATAATTATAATGAGTTTCAATAACGTCCGTACATTTTCATGTATAAAAAAGCATGTATACATACAGCTCTGGAAAACATTAAGAGACCACTGCAAAATTATCAGTTTCTCTGGATTTATTATTGATAGGTATGTGTTTGAGTTAAATGAACATTTTTGTTTTATTCTATAAAGTACTGAAAACATTTCTCCCAACTTACAAATAAAAATATTGTCATTTAGAGCATTTATTTGCAGAAAATGACAACTGGTCAAAATAACAAAAAAGATGCAGTTTTTTCAGACCTCGAATAATGCAAAGAAATCAAGTTCATATTCATTTATAAACAACACAATACTAATGTTTTAACTTAGGAAGAGTTCAGAAATCAATATTTGGTGGAATAACTCTGATTTTCAATCACAGCTTTTATGTGTCTTTGCATGCTCTCTACCAATACCAATACTTTCACATTGCTGTTGGGTGACATTATGCCACTCCTGGAGCAAAAATTCAAGCAGCTCGGCTTTGTTTGATGGCTTGTGACCATCCATCTTCCTCTTGATCACATTCCAGAGGTTTTCAATGGGGTTCAGGTCTGGAGATTGGGCTGGCCATGACAGGGTCTTGATCCGGTGGTCCTCCATCCACACCTTGATTGACCTGGCTGTGTGGCATGAATGGCCACAAGCCATCAAACAAAGCCGAGCTGCATATTGTAAAAAGCATAACTTAATGAAGACTCATGCGCTGATATAAACTCCACTTACAATATATGCTTAAAAGAAGGATTGTCCTTTGTTTTAGTTTTTCTGCAGTGCATTTCACGTAATGCTGCCAATCAAGAATTATATGCCTTTAAATAACTCTCATTTGTGTGTTCCTAATCTCTAGATTAATAATTTAGGTCAACATCAATGCTGATAAAAAACATGGATAAATGAGCATTGTTGAAAGCAGCTTTGTAGAAATGAATGGAGCTGCATTGATTAGACTGTCTGACTAACAGCCTATTACGTAAGGGTTGTTTCGGCTCATGAAACTCACCTGTGATTGGCTGGATGGTCGCTCAATCAGCCCAAAGTAACAAGATGCAAAGAATACTGTATATAAATCCACCATTTGGACTCAGTATAGGTTTAGCTTGAAAAAGTGCAGGGGACAAAAATCACATTTTGTGGTTCCCCCGCGGCTGCTACGCCCTTGCCTGTGTTTTTGCATGCATGTATGTATGTGTGCTGTTATATGCGTGTGTGTGTGTGTGTGTCAGAGAACTAATAATGGAATAGGCTGTCAGCTTGTCTGAGGAGACCAAAGTGTTTTCAGTGAGCCATGACATGTGATAATCGCATACACACTAACTCCCAGCAGGGACAGACTTGACACACGGAGTGAGTCCTATCAGAGGGACACCACCCACACACACACACTCTCCTTTCACTCCAGCTCAATCTTTCCCAACACTCCTCTAACCCTTGTTTCACTTCCCCTGTGTCCAACAGGTGGGCGTCAGGGCAGGCTGCCAGTGACCGCATTCGAGGCCTTTGACCTGGAGATGAAGAGCTGGACACGGTACCCGTGTATCCCCAGCCGCAGAGCCTTCTCCTGCTGTGCTGCAACTGACAGGGCGTTCTTCAGCCTGGGGGGTCTCCAGCAGCCCGGACCACACAACTTCTACTCCAGACCTCACTTCGTCTCCACTGTGGAGGAATTCGATTGTGAGCAGGGTGAGCGTATTGAACACTCTCTTTCTCAGTAATCAATTTCACTATCTTCCTAAATCCATTTAAACAAATCCTTATTGACAAAACAATACACAAACGAAATGTGAATATTGAAATGTCAGCTCAAAGCCATTTTTCATTGTTAGAGTAATGAATATAACTGCCCTTGTAAGAAAATCCTAAAGGAATGCTTGTGGCATTTCATTCAAATGGGATCAAACAAGAATCCTCCTAGTCCTACTGGATACACTGAAATTCTGTTTAAAAATGAACATGGGAGAAAAAAATAATATCAGATATTTCAGTTTATCCTGTGGAGTCTAACTTGATTCTTAGAGGATTTTTGGTTGATCCCACTTAGGAATGGTTCCAAATTATGATAAAAATTCCATTAGTATTCCTTGGGCAAAAACAATGAGATGTGATGCAATGGCAAGATGTCCATCTGATGCAAATGAAGAAACAATTAAAGGAATAGTTCAGCTAAAAATGAAAAATGAAAAATGAATTTACTATCCCTCATGTATTTCCAAACCAGTATGATTTTATATATTTTGCAGAAAGCAAAAAGATTATTTTTAATCAATATCCCGGTCCATCTTCTCAATACAATGGCAGTTGATAGTGAATCACTTTTAGGCTTAAAAAATACACCCAGAAGTATTATACGCACTATCACAAGCACTATGAGAGAAGCTCATTCACAGTAGCTTGAGTGTTCATTTAGGAACTTGCGATGGTTAGTGCTTAAATCGAGATCAAGTCAAGATTTTCACTCAAAAGGAATGAAATTTCAGGTTGTTTCTCCCCAAACCTATTGTATGCCTTCAAAAGAATTGATAATATGACACACAAGCTGCATGGATTACTTTTATTATACTTTTGGGTGTTTTTTTGAAGCTTTCTAGTGAGCTCCAATGAACTACCATTGTAATGAAAAGATGGACCAGAATATTCATTAAAATTGTTACTTCTGTGTTCCACATTAGAGTCATACTTCAATTACATGATGCTGAGTATAGGATTTGCATTTTTGGGTGAACTATTCCCTTATAAAGTAGCGCAAATGGAATGCGAGAACATGTCCTGTGAGAACGCCCCCCTACCTTGGCGTCTACTTTACGCAAACCCGATTTAAAAATGGATTCCTGTAAACTTTTGGAAAGTGATGCAATTGTTTGTGAATCGTTTATTTATTAATTCAACACCATATCATATAATTTACTCATTTACACTTTCCAGTGATTGACAGCCCTAATACTATTGCTTAAAATGTAATTTGTCAATAAAACACAGACATGAATGACATCAACCTTTGTGAAACAGGTTAATTTGTTCGCTCTCTCTCTCTCTCATTCTGTCTCTGTTGCTCTGTTGCAATGGTTGAGAGCTAAACCTCCTCTCTCTGAGGCTCAGCTTTAATCTTTTCATCCTCAATATGAGATGGTCAAGGGAAAGATTGATATGTTGTTGTGTTCACTGTACGTACAGCACTTGAGGGTGCAAATATATTTGTTTCTCTTTCTCTCTCCATTTCACTGCTGCATAGCAGGGAGCAGTTCTCCAGTATAACAGTATTCACTCCCAAGTGACCACTTGAAGATGTGTGGCTCTTGTGAAATTGCTTAGTCAGTCCACTGGTTTTATAGAATGCATATTTTTAATCCATTCCCATGTTGGGGGAAATCAACAAAGGCACAGTGACAATTTATTCACCTCCTCCTGAGCACTGTAAGAATGGATGCAGTGTACAGAGAATCCAGGAATATCAGGTGTACATTATTCTGACAGGTCAAGTTGGGAGAGAGTTTATGAGCCATTGAAAATGTACTGGCTACCTGCACAAAAATAAAATGTCTTGCAGTAGACAAAAAATGCTAGCCTGTCCTTAAGTCATGGTAATTTCTATGGTGGGTCTCATATTCAGTGGCCCTTTTGTGCACTTAAATCTCACTTAAAAATGTTATTGCATCGAGAGCAAAATATCACAGACAAAGTGGGATCTACAAACAAAAGATGCTAGAACTCAATTCACTTTTAGAAGCCTTTTTTTTTTTTTTATGCCTTTAAAGCTACATGTGTCAATGTGATTTTAGTAGATGTATGAAGTTATTTCCCCTTAAGTTCACACAGGTGTCCATGCAGAGTATCCACAGGTGTAATTCAGCTCATTAAAGACATATTCCACTAACATTTGACAATCATAAAGTGTCCAAATACTTTTGTCTTAATTTTGAACTGTATGCAGTATATATTGTTTTATCATTTTAAACCCAACAAACCTCTTTTTTGTGGAGTGTTTTGCTTGAAATGAGTGCTTATGCTGTCTGTCTTTGTGCAAATATCAAACCAAGTGTGCATTTATTTTAATGTCAGTGGCTTTCATACATTTTGTGGTTCAAGTGTCCAAATACTTCTTGGGGCCACTGTGGCACTGAGAGAAACATCATATCCATTCATATCTTTTGCTGAACATATTGATCCAACATCCACACTGATTCAACAGTGATATTGATCCAACATATTTGCTCTTCTGTGTTGGTTTTCTCCCACTGTTCTCCAGTCTGTTTGGCATTTAATTAAAGTGTAATTCCCTGCCTTGTTTGAGCCATATTTTCCCCATCCCAGAGGTACCAGTCAAGGAGCTTTTAATTGCACTAACAAAAATAAGAGTGCTCTGTCAAAAAATCCCCACAGACCACTGGCCCTTATCAAAAGGCTACGTGTTGTTTTTTTTATCTCCTGACGCTATCCTTTCTTATTCCCTTTCCATTTGCTAGCTAATATGTGTGTGTTTGTGTAGCAGTTCTGACAGAGTCGATGCCAGGATGAAATACTTGGGGGGGTGGGGTTGTATGTGGAATTTCAGAGGGGGGCCACATTTTGAGAATGATAAGTACAGTAAAATTGCTCATAGAAATATCACTTAAAAACAAAGATCAAGATTTCATTATAGGGCCCCAGATCAGTCATTTTGCAATACAGTTTTGCATAGAGTCAAAATTCAGAACGCACCATATAACTAATACTTCACAGCAGTCAATTTAGTTCACCAAATCATACCCTCATTTAACTAGACTAACCAGAAATAATGCTAAGCAACTGCTATGACCTATAGTCCTTAACACATATTTTTCAATGAATTCCCATCATTACTTCAACACGAATTCCATGTGTCCCGCCTTGAGAATCTCCGCAAATTTGTTGTAAATGTCATTAAAACGTCTGTGGTTGGCATGTGGTCTACGTGTGTGTGTGTGTGTGTGTGTGTGTGTGTGTGTGTGTGTAGTTGTAAAAGTTTAAAATTGCATTATTATAAACAAAAATCAATAAATATTTTGTGGTCATTTTAATTTTAGTTTTGGAGTCATGAAAATGCATTTTTGATTAGTTTCAGTTTTTCCTGTTATGCAAGTCTTCATTTAGTTTTTGCTTTAGTTTTTGTTAAAAATAATAACATTGAATTTTATTATATATATATATATATATATATATATATATATATATATATATATATATATATATATATATATATATGTTATTGTCAGTTTTTTGTCTATATTGGAATAGTTCACCCAAAAAATTAAAATGCTATCATTTAATTTTTTGGAATGTTTTTCTAAACCTGACTTTCTCTTTTCTGTGTAAAAAAAAAAAAAAAAGGAGATGTTATCCTCAGTCATCATTCACTTTCATTGCATCTTTTTATCATGCAATAAAAGTGAATGGTGACTGAGAATAACATTCTACCTACCAACTCATTTGGTATTACATGGAAAAAAAGTGAATCCCTTAAGGTAAACTATGCTTTTAAATAATTTCACATTTTAGTAGAAGTTTGAGAAGCATTAACCAAAATAAAAACAATAGATCTTTGCACATTTTGCCATTGAAAAGTTACATCAGTGCTTCCCCACTCTTGAAAAGCAGCCATGATTCTCAGACACTTAGACTGACTCAAGTACAGAATATCTGATTTTTCTTCTTGATATGGGGGTCATTCTCACTCACTCTCACTCAAGTCATATTCCTGACAGTCTATCTTAAACCTCTTCTACACCACTGCCTCCATCCACTACACTAAGGCAAAGAAATGAATAAAAAAAGGATAGAATGAACGTTGCTGGATGTTTAAACATCAAGCACCTATTTGGCTCCTATGTGCTTTTTAATGAGATATCTGGCTTTTTAAATGGAGAAGAATTGGAGGAGCCAAGGTTGAAATAAATCACCTTCTATTTGGGACAGCAAGAGTGTGCTGTAAGATTACGGCAGGTAGAATGGAGAGGGGAGGGTTGAATCGCACAGGACAGGTTGTAACTGCTCGATTTTACGTTTTAATCAGATGCATTTGCATTTTAACGACCTGTCCTTGCCGCAGTTTGTAGAGTTAATGGAAGCCTTGTGAACCCTGATATTGGGACTGCGAGTATGTGAAAGAAAGATTACGTGTGCACAGGGCTATAGATATAGTGTGTGTGTGTGTGTGTGGGTGTGTGTGTGGGCAGGTTTAAGTGGTTTACGAGGACTTTTGTTAGGTTACAAACTGGTAATTACAAGGGTATTATGCTATAAATGTGGTTTATGAGGACATTTCTAGTGTCCCCATAATTCAAATTGCTTAGGGGTTAGGTTAGGGGTAGGGTTAGGGGATAGAATCTATAGTTCGTACAGTATAAAAATCATTGTCTATGGCGAGTCCACATAATGATAGCTGCACCAACATGTGTGTGTGTGTGTGTGTGTGTGTGTGTGTGTGTGTGTGTGTGTGTGTGTTTAATGTAGGATAGCGCAAGTCCTCCTTGTGTAAGTGGCAATCACTAATTCCATTATCACTTTACCTATTACTGTAGAGTTTTGCGGCAATATACTGAGTATACTGTGCAGTATTCAGTAAGTAGAAAGTTAGTATTCCATGCTCAACCTAGCCTCTGTGTTTCTGCACAGTTGTTATTTTCTCAGCAGCAGAATGAGAAACAACAAGTTGATGACCTGATTGTGATATCTGTTCATTTTACCTGGGAGTCTTGTCTTGCCAGAAGCACATCTGTTCAATTATGAGAGCTGGATAAAGTAAGATTTCTCTTAGTCATCTATGGTGGAACTTAGGAGGGAATATCTCCCTCAAGTATCATCAGAGCAGTGCTGCTTAAAAGGCCAAGAAGGGGCTTGTTAGAAAGGAATCATCAGAGTGAGAGTCTCTGTTTGTCTATTCCACTGCTCTCTTTTAGATTTAGATGGTTGCTCAGAAGCATACAAATTGGAATGTTTTAGAACACCATTTATTAATTCATTTCAAGAAACTCAGTTGTGAATATGCATCTTAAATTCAGTTTTGGGAAAGCTACTCAAAAAATTTAGCTGTCTAAGCCGTCAACTACTCAACAAAAATATTAGTTAAACTCAGTGTTGGGCAAGCTACTCAAAAAATGTAGCAAGCTAAGCTACAAACTATTCAACAGAACAATTTGTTAAGCTAAGCTAAAAGCTACACATCAGAGAAAGTAGCAAGTTACACTACTAGATGAATATATAGATGACTAGTATACTGTATATACGCAGAGTATAAAAAAATCGAAATTTTTACATTTTATTTTTCAGATTTAGACTACTACCTCAACAAACCCATACCCATTTAAACATAATTTAATTTGCACATTCCTGTATAAAAACTCTATGTACATACAGTATAGTATTCATCCATATATTCATCTATACAATACAGAAATACAGCAGCTAGACAGAATTACAGGATATATCACCAGAGGCCAAATTTCTATGGCGAGTCCTCATAATGATAGCTGCACCATAGCTGTGTGTGTGTGTGTGTGTGTGTGTGTGTGTATGTGTGGGCAGGTTTAAGTGGTTTACGAGGACTTTTTTTGTAGGTTACAAACTGGTAATTACAAGGGTATTATGCTATAAATGTGGTTTATGAGGACATTTCTAGTGTCCCCATAATTCAAATCGCTTAAAAAAACATACTAAACAATGTTTTATTGAAAATGTAAAAATGCAGAAAGTTTTTTGTGAGGGTTAGGTTTAGGGGTAGGGTTAGGGGTAAATTGATATATGACTACCATATTCATATACTATTGTATTTACATGGTGCTTCAACGTAACTAAAAAAATACCATGGTACTTTGCAATATGATTACCATATTCATATAGCCTACCACTGTATTAACACTGTGTCTCCAGGTAATGGTACATGTCCAAAAAACATGGTAATCCCATGGTAATATTTATGTGTTTTCATGTAGGCTAATACGTGTTTTGATACTCTTTTGGTTGGAAATGTATTTACCTGCAGAAGTCGTTGACAAGCTGCAAATGTGTTGAACTTTATAAAGACATCACTGGCAAATGATAGGATGTATTTGCAGGTTTCATTTCCATTGATTGTAGATGCACTGCAACCAGCGTTATCTTTATTTTCTGTGTTATAAAATACACCATGAGCTTGTTGGCAAGTGAGAGCATGCACAAATGATTCAGCAGTGCGTGCGCAAACTTTGAGTCATTCAGACTGAATCGCAAACCAATTCACACTTCTTTCCTATCATGTGTGACCAATTCATTTTAAAGGACCGACTCAGATGAGCGATTAATTTGTGATTGGACATCTTTAGTTTTGGTTCAAAACTGGCGATAGTAAACTTTGTTATATATATATATATATATCACACATTAATAACTACACCTCGCTCTCCACTGCCCCACGCCAAGATCCTTCCAAGAACACCAAATATAATGCCCCATTTCCGAAAAAGCAAATCCAAATTCCCCAGTCCTCTAGATGACCCTTCTTCGAGAGCCACCACCCTCCCCATCTCCGAGCACCACTCCTGAAATGGAGGCGCTCCAGCCGACTTCCATCCCCTTAAAAAAACTTGTCTGGTGATCATAACACTGGTTAGGACCTAATTTTTTAAGTGTTTATATATTGATGACTGCCCCATCGCCTGAAACACAGAGTCTGGGGAACAATGAAATTTGAGTGCCCAATACGTCACACATAAAACTCTGAAACTGTGCTTCTATATATTACACAAATTATACATGCTTATCTGAAGAGAAGGATGATATTTTTTATCTGCATAATATCAGGCAGTTTAAAGACTGAGGCTGTGCTCACAGTGCACACAGATGATTTTCCTGACATTTCTTTTTCCAGACACTCATAAGCAATTATTTTCAATGAATTCCACTTCAGCACATGCAGAATAATGAAATATTTATGACACTTATTTCATGTTTAGTTTATAGGGATTTGTCATGCTGCATTATGAACTCAGGTTTACAAATGGCTTTTAAGTTTAATATCAAAGCAATACTTTGTTATTGTTAAGAGCAACCAAGCTTAGAGATTTCTCACTGTTTTTCCCTCAGGGTTTTAAGACCGGATGAAATTGCTTGACAAGCGCAGTTTTCTTTCCTGTGTATTTCCTACTGAACCAGAAAGTTTGGGAAGGACATATCGAAAGGCTTGTCCCTTGTTAAATTGCCAATAGGCTTTAGTTACATCATGACCATGAATTATGATTTGCTACTTGTTAGTCGGTTGCAGATGGTATTATGGGGACATTCTCATTCTAGAAAGCATTTGATTGGAAAAAAAAATCTGTGTAGTGCAAGATGACTCATCAGTATTTTTGCTCTGTTTTCCCTGAAGAGAAAGATATTGAGTAGCATATAAATGGCTTGAAAACCAACAGACATTGACTAAAAGCCACAGAACTCAAGTTTAAAAGTAAAATAAATTGGTCTTTAAATTTTGTGTGGTACAATATATCATTTATCATTAGAGAAGTACTGTAATGCATTTGCTCATTAATGTTTAAAACTGTTTGAAACATGTCAAATCAATTAAGAACATTTCCGAAATGAATACAAATGAAAGGGGGCACTAAAGGATTGCCGGCCATGACTTAAGATTGTCCTCTGTCCTTTGGCCAGCTGTTTTGTCCATCTGCCAGCATTTATGTGCAGGGCTTGAGATCTCTGTCTCTTTTCTTTCTATCAGTCAGAGCTACAGTAAGTGAGAGTGTGTGCAAAGTGCCTTTGCAATTTTTGCAGATACAGTATATGCTCATCGTCGTGCATAATCAAACACCTTTCTCAAATACTCGTTGTGCCTGTCTGTCTCTCCACATTTCTTTACTATTATTCCCTTCATGTCATTTACTATCTCATTTTCTTTGGCTCCTTCCTGTGCTGTCACATCTAATACCTTCATGTCATTTTTTTTTTTTTTAACCACTCTTTTTTTTACCATTCTATAGCATCTTTCTTCATTCTTTCATCCTTTGCTTATGTTTGCTAACTGTTTTCTTGTTCAGTCTACTTCAGCATCATTAATCATGCAATTATGTTGCAACCTCAAGACAATCAACTCTAGTTTGTTAGCATGCATATTGAGACATTATGTATTGATGTACTGCTGTGGCTGTAATGTTTGAGATGACTCGGTAATTGCTCAACATACAGGGCACATTTCAATACAAGTGCAGTTGTATTTACATGTTAAAGCTTGAATGAATTTTCAGCATGCATTAATTAGAGATGTTAATACATAATAACAACATTGTGAAGCAACATAGCTGCAGTTAAAGTTGTATCTACTGTTGCAGGAAAAAGTATGTGAACTCTTGGATTTACCACGTAGATTTGCATAATTAGTCATAAAATTTAATGAGATCTTCAAGTATGTCACAATAATAGACATGCGCAATCTGCATAAACAATGAATACACAAATTATTGTATGTTTTCATGTCTTTATTGAGCACATTCAGAGTGCAAATGTTTTGTAAACTGGGTAACACTTCTTTGGGAGAAAAACCAATAGGAAAGAACATTTTCAAATTAAATCGTTTTAATATCTCAACTGTGTCTCCTAGAAAGCAGTGATATAACATAAAGTTTACGTGGAAACTTTTGCTTTCTCTGATTGTTATCTTAAGAAAATTACCAAAGTAATCTTAGTTTTATTACTCCTGAGGAATTTTAGGAGATACGGGAGATATATGAGATATCTGAGATCTCCCTTTATGTCTCCTGAGCTATGAAAGAGCAACCTCTGAGCAATAAAATTTTCCGCTGGGTATACCTCCACCGAATGTTTCCTGTAATTGCGGATCAAACCTGCACAATGGTTAGGAGAAATTTTCTTCCTGCAACTGTAAATATGCATATGCCTTTTTGTATTTGAGAAGTTTTGCTAAATGAAAAGAATGCAATCACTGCTCATCAAGAGAAATACTTGAGTGATTTTGTGAACATATTTTCACAGAACTGAAAAAAAAAAAAAAAGAAAAAAAATGTTTTTGAGATAACACAATAAACTTTTTTTAATTATTTCCCTCAATTGCAAAAGGGTAGATAAAAATGAAAGCACAAGAATTACAATAAGTTGTCGTCCCACTGCAGCTAAGAGACTGCTGGCATCAAGCAGGAAACATACAGTTAATCACACAGCCAGGAAATGAAAGCAGAGGGCATGGAGCACCAGTAATTGAGTTACTGTGCTAAATGTGTCCCATCAGCTAATGGCCCTGGATTATGATGATGCAGCATTACTGATATCGCACTGTAATATCACTGGACTCTAGTTGCATCCTTTACAATATGACTGAAAATGATTCTTCAATACCCTCTGGGAAATGTAATATGGCTGATCTTGCCTCTGACTTTTATAGTTTGACTGTGAGTTATTGAGGAGAGAACATCCACTGTGTCAAATGAAAGCCTTTTTTCTTTTGCGTCATGCGTCCTCTAATGATGAAACTGCCAAGCCGGTGCAAAAAAAACCCATTTTGAACTGTCATCATAGGATGCTGTTGTACCCCACCAGGCTTCTTAAAGGGTTAGTTCACCCAAAAATGTAAATTCGCTCATCATGATATCCCAGGTGTGTATGACTTTCTTTCTTCTGTTGATCACATTTGAAGAAATATAGAATAATATTTTAAGGACCTCAGTAGGTCCTTAAAATGCAAGTGTATGGTGATTAGACCTTTGAAGCTCCAAAAAGATCAGCAAGTCAGCACAAAGTCATCCATACTCCAGCTGTTAAATCAATGTTTTATAAAGAGAAATGATCACTTTTGGTGAGAAAAGATAAATATTTAATTTAATTTTATCTATAACGCATCACTTATGTGGTATGCGCGTGTGACGTAATAGCGTTGGCATGTTCATGCAAGAACTGACGCACATCCGAGACACCCGGAAGAGCAGCACTGTTTACAGCCGAGTAGGAGGAAAGCTGTTCAGAAGCTTCACTGGTTTTGGTTTAGATCTGCAGTTGTGTCTGTTTCTTTACTTACAATGGTGCATTTGTGTGCTTATCCTGGATGTCTCAACCGAGAGAAGAACGTGAGATTACGTCCGTAACAACATGAATTCGCCACACGAGAGACCACGTAAACTCAGCATTCTCGTGATTACATCACACACATATACTGCTGCTGACTGATTTATATTTAAAAAGTACTTATATATTGATCTTTTTAGCACCAAAAGCGATTGTTTCTCTTTATAAGACATTAATTTGACTGCTGGAGTAGTTTGGATGATGTTTATGCTGACTGCCTGTTCTTTTTGGAGCTTCAAAGGTCTGATCACCATCCACTTGCATTTTAAGGACCTGCTGAGCTGAGATATTTTTCTATTTTTCTTCAAATATGTTCTGGTGAAAAAAAGAAAGTCATACACATCTAGGATATCATGATGGTGAGTAAATAATTAGAGAATTTTCATTTTTGGGTGAACTATCCCTTTAAATATGAGGGCGACATTAGGGTGAGCAGATAAATACATTTTCATTTTTGGGTGAACTACTCCTTTAATGAGAGGGCACCTATTTGATAAACCACTAAGGATTAGCTGTACACAAATCAGCAGATGGTGTTTGTATAGACACAAAGCACATGTTGAGCATTGCTGCCTCTCACAACTCTTCCAAACACTGAGGCTCATTACCTTAGCTGCTGTGTCCTGTGGCACGCAGGCACAGTGTATTCACTCATTATGTGTGACGGCTGCCATTGTCAGCTTGTGTTCTCTGGGCATGCATGCATAAATGAGTGTGGCGTTTGGAACAATGTTGGATTCCTCAGACTTACACACAGTTACATTGTACAGACAAGGTTTGTGTTTGAAGCTTTTAATGTGAATTTCCTCCCTAAAGGTTTTAACAATTACAGCATGCCAAGGTCAGAAATTAACCAAGGCGTTAAATGTGGCAAAAATGTCACACACAGAAAAAGAAAATTGTAACCCAAAGAATTTGGTAATATCTAAATTAAGTGGGTTTTGATTAAAGTCAGAAAAATTATTTACTGTAACATCGCTGAATCAACATGAATACATTAGGTTACACCAACAAAGCTTATCTTAAGCATTAGATCAGGTAGAAATAGCTTGTTAAGTAACATCTGCAGGTTACTACTTTTTTCAGCAGATATTTCAAGACGAGGGGCTGAAAATGCCCGCATAGTATTTTTCTCTAACATTTAACAATAAATATTTCATTATATTCCTTAAGGACTATCTAGTTTTGGGTTTAGTGCCTCTGCAGACATTATAGTGACCTATAGCTGTCAGATATCTGTATTCAGTGACTCAAGAGGCAAGTGTTGTTGAATGTATAGCTTGTAAGGAGTGGTTTTTAATTAGTAAAACATGAGGAAAACAGTCCCCAAAACATCAAAACTTTAAACAGTGATTACTCCTAAATGTACTTGTTAGACAGTAGAGAGCTGGGTAATTTATTGACACTGTAAAAAGTGGTTATGTGCAATTGTTAATTGAGGTGTGTAACTTCTTCAGTGTTAAAATACTTTCTTTGATCCCAGCTTAAAGGAATAGTTCACCCAAAAATGAAAATTTGCTGATAATTTACTCACCCTCAGGCCATCCAAGATGTATCTGAGTTTCTTTCTTCATCAAAACAGAATTTAAGATTTTTAGGATTTCATTTCAGGCCTCTTCCTTTATACAATGTAAGTGAATGCATATTTAGGGTGCATCAAAATAATCCACAGGACTCCAGTCGACAAATAAAGTTCTTCTGAACCCAAACGATTGATTATTTTTAGAAACAAAACAATACTTATATACTTTTTAACTATAAATGTTCGCTTCCGTACATCTCTGTGACGCGCACTCATGAGAGGGATGACGTAAGCTCGTTGGTAAGGTCACGCGTCACGTGGAGGAGTCAGGAAGCACGTCATTGTTTACAAGAGGAGCAGCGCTGTACAGAAGTTCAATTGTCTTTGCTGTAGATTTGTATTTGTATGAGTGTATTGTTCAAAACGATCATTTGGTGTGTGTATCCTGGATGCTTCAACCTTCAGAAACCCGGGATATAAACTTTTCATCGATTGCCTATACATTGTTGGGCCTCATGTATTCAGATAGAAGACAAAGGCAGGCTTAACACAGTCGTAAAACCTAACTCAGGCCCCCACATAACAAGTCATAAATCTTACTGATAAAAACCGCGCCAAAATCAAACAAAGGGAGTCCAAAACAGACTACAAATCCCATGAAGCCTTGCTCACTAAAGGATTGAACTCTCAGCTCCTGTTGGATGAGGCACACGACAGAACGCACCTCAACCATGACATCATCAGGAGTTGAAATACCTCTGAAATGCTTCCGGGATTTGCTTCCAGCAACTTTGCTCGCCGTGCGTAGACGCAGCTCATCGCTGCTCTCAGGTGCAGCCTAGTGGCACAAGGAAGTAATGTCCGACTTGAAACTGTGGCCATACAATCTCCATCTCGCTGGACGAGTTGAGATTACTCTGTGTTCCACCGAACACTCTAACGGATCCGAAGGAGACCGCCGAGCAATCCGCATCTTCATCCGTTTGCCTGCAGAAGTGAAGAGATAAAAGATTTCTCTTCCATCTTCAATCAAGTTGACGTCGCTGATTTCTCCGCCAGCCCGCCGAGAATCAGCAGCCGTACTGCCCACCGACAGAGCAAGGAAACGGCCTCCCGTCATCACCCGAGCCTCGAGGAACCGAGTCTGAGTTAAAGGACAGATGAACACACATTCTGTCCTCATGCGATTCAAGTAAGAGGTTTACGTCTGGGCAGAGATAGAATATTATAGTGTGTTATTCTTGTGTATCAAGGTTATTGCTTGTACAGTTTACGGACTGCCATGTCCGCTCATTATTAATACTCAGGGTATTAATTATCACAAATTTGATTTGCTGTATTGTAGTCCAACCACATTGGACTGTTGTGCATTTCCGCCATCGCGGGTGAGACCGGCAAACTGAGTTTATCCATTAAAGAATCAAAGACCGCGGGACAGTTTACGAGCCGTCCACCGCGTTTCTGAGTGATAAACTAACAGTTGCTTTCTCTCCCACGATCGCGAAATCGGCTTTGGGGCCGTCACTTAATTCTCTCTCTCTCTTATACTAACACACACACACACACACACGACCCATCACAAACATTCTCGCACACATTTTTGGCTAGTAGATAGCTTCGTGATAAAGCTCAGCTTTGTCCCTAAGCTACCATTGACTGGTTTCTCTCCGCCCACATTCGCGGCCATATTCTCTGGCCGGAAGTCTCGCGTGACATACTCTCCACGAGAGTCACGTCTGCCATTTTGTGCGCGTCCCTCCTTACACACACACACACACACACACTCGCTCTCACACACACACACACACACTGTCACACACACACCTTATGTGTTATAGGATTATTTTGATTTCCATATCTAATCATATCACTGTTTAGTTTGTAGTTGTAAGTCGGAAGTTTATTGACTGCATTGTATTAATTATTAATTGATATTACTGCATAAATAAACTTTTGTTTATATTACAAAGAGAAGTGTTTTGGTTTGTTTTGCATACGCCTGTGTCATGCTGACGGGATGTCAGTGCTCGGATTCAAACCTTCATTCATTGATTTTTCCAAAAATCGTTATTCTTCGGATGTCGATTTTCCTAAGAAAACAATCTAATATTGAGACTGTTATATTATTTGGTTATTAGTCCCTGATTCCAGGGTGGTGCCCCATCAATATTAATCCTTATTAATATTCTATTGATTTTTGATAATTATCTTTGATGATTGTTGAATTTGAATGATCAATAAGCTAGTGTTAATTTTAATTAATGTTTCATCGATGTTAACAATTAACGATTATCTTTGATAATTGTTGATTTAAAGGATTTAAAAAAGCTAACATTGATTCTCATCAATGTTCTATTGATTTTAATAATTAATAATTATCTTTGATAATTATTAATTATTGCTAATAACCAAACCCGCTCCTAAACGTAGCACACTACATTTACTGGAGCCCCATATGAGGTTTTAATGAGTTAAGATTCAATTAATTAATTTAAATATTAATTTATAACTAAAGAAATAATTATCAATTATTTCTGATAGTAACACTGATCTAAACAACCAGTAAAGCCCTACAACATGATCATGAGCGAATTAAGCTCTGGCTTATCGTGCTGAACCTGGATATCAGTACACCCCTATATTCTCTCAAATATTGGAGGGTGTGCAGTGAACATTTTACCCCTGAGGATTTCAGACCATCGAAAGAAACAAAGGGTCAATATCTGAATTCATCGGCGGTGCCTGTGCTGTTTTTCCAGTGAACTCATGTATGTGTGAAAACTTTGTCATTGTCACACCTTCCTCGGGCTCTGCACCTCCCTCAGCTCTCCGCTCCTCATCACCCGATTTCTAATTCACCACACCAGCATTCAGTTCACTCGCTTATCACTGCCTGCATAAATAACTCACCTTCACGCCACATCACTGTCAAGTCTCACACAAAGGACTCGCAGTGTTTATTTACCTGTCTGTATTTGCTCTTGATCTTCATCGATATCTGTTTAGTGCTTACTCTGCTGTTTTGCCTGTTACCTCTTCTTCAGTTTGTGAAGCTTCTCTTCTGTGTGATATCACCTGTACCATTGATCTCACTGTGTAAACCCTGTAAATCCTGTGAATCTTAGTAGACACTCTCGCACTTGGTTTCACTAACTACAACTTGTGTGGCTTGAATTCCTGACAGTAATATAGCCTATATATTTCTGTTAAAGAAAAAGCACATGTAGATAACGCAACGGCATTGCTCCTAAATAAAGGATGGTTATTTAATGCAGTAATGTTTTTTTTATTATTATTTATTAACATAAATTACAATAACAGAGTGTAACTTGCGCATATTATGGCCGTGTGTAGCATGTTAGTGCATTAGCATCATGAATTCATATTGTAAACAAATGAAACATTTTCTACTGCATATGTATTACTTTAAATAATCATCGAGTGGTTAAAACAGCTTCTTTTACTGACCTCATGTGAATTCTACTCATAGAATGAGGCATAAAGTCATTGATAACACATTTTTAAGGTTTTACATGTAGCGTCCACATATTTAAATGTACTTCTAAATGCCTCCCACAGCGGTGTGGTGTGTGTCTGAATGTTCGGAAACAGTATACCGTTGGTCGGCAGTTTAGAACTTCTTTTTACCCCTGAACGAAGAACGAAGAAGAACTTCTATCGAAGTATATCGAAGCCTTTACACACTCCTGTCATCTCTGCTTATTTCAACTCTCTCTTCTGCTCTCATGCCTCACAAGGGCCATCTAGACCAGCGGCTCTGTCTAACACAAACTCCACATGCTCTCCTCTGCACTCTGCAGCATCAGACTGACTGATAAAGTGTAAAGCTCTTGTTGATTAGCTCATTGATCTGCTCTAATCAATTTCAGAGAGCATCTCGGCCCATGAGTGTGCAGAGGAATATCAGAGATATACCTGTGTGTGGATGTGTGATTCACAATGACTTCCATGGAGATTAAAATGCCACTTTCTTTCCATTGTGCTTTATTTGATACGTTTGCGGCAAGTATAGTCTGTAAGTCAAAAACACTTTGTATAGTTTTTCGATATTAAGGTACTTTCTCCTGTCCCAGCTTAATATGCAGAGACAACTGCACTGTAAAAAAAGTGGGTATGCACAGCTGTTACCTTAAGGAGCCATTTCTGCTTGATCTAACCCTTTAAAATGATTTTTTTTTTTTTTTTTTTTTTTTTTTGCTGTAACCTAATGTATTCATGTTGACTTAAGTAATTTAAACAATATTTTTTGACTTAATTAAATCAGTTAATTTAACTTTTTTTTTTAGTGTATAAGCCATTCACAGGCTGATTTCCCTGAAATTTTCCCTGAACCCTGTCTCTGTGGCGCATAGATAAATAGAAAGATAGATAGACAGACAAACAGACAGATTGACAACTCACAATGATGTGTAAATATGTCAAAGCTTAGATAAGATGTATGTGCTTGTGTGCACATTCTTTTGTGTGTATGTGTGTGTGTGTGTGTGAGAGATGATTGATTTGAGGGCTTTAAATAAACACAGGTTCTCATCTCCAGCTGGGTTATTGTTCTGAGCCTGCAGAACTGTCACTCACCCAACACCTCCTGCTCTTTAGCTACAGTGAGAAGTGGTGCTGTGTGCATGTCTGGTTCAATAACAAGTGACAGCTCGACAGACAGACAGACAGACAGGCGGGCAAACAGACAGGTAATTCAGAGTGGAAGTTCAAAGAAAAAGTGCAGTGCTTTGTAGACTTGATTTAGACTATCATATATGACTCCTGCATAAGTTCTTTCTTTGTTCATCTCTGTAATTGCAGTGTTCTTCAAGGTAAGAAAGGAATAGATTTTCATTGTCTTAAGTTTATCTACAGCAGAGTTCTCTAAGCGTGCTTTCACACTTGGTTCGATTGCTTGGACTGAAACCAAGTTTGTTTCTTCCCCCTCCCCCTGCCCGCACTGGTCTGTGTTCACATCATATTTTTTGGGTCTGAACTGCGGTCCGATTGTGTCATCAATGTGAGTACAAGCGGCAGCTGTTTACCACTGTAACTAGGTAACAACTCAAGAAGACATCAGCTTCACTGTTATTTAAGTATTCATCTCTTTGGATTTACCACCAAAACTTTACATGCACAGAACGACACTTGTGTTTGTCTGCCACGGATGTGATGAATGTTAAAGTTTGCCACGAGCCAGTGAATGCATTGCAAGAGATGTGAAGAATGTGAGCTGCTGTCTGAAGGCGGTGTATTTGGACACAAGCAGGTATGAGAAATGCATTATACCATAATATTTGCGATCGGGAGCCTGCAAAGATGTGAATTATACATCATCACAAGTGGTTCACTTCCACAATTTGGTACGATTGCGTTCATATCAGCCATGATCTGTACTGGAGTTCACATGAACCATACCCCAGACCCGCTTTTCAAGCGGACTTGGGTGTGGTTTGCGGGTGCTCAGAAAAAAAGCTTTCACATCATCAGAACGAACCAAACTTTGACATCATTTGAATCCATGTACCCACCAAAAGTGCTAGTGTGAAAGCACCCTAATTAAGTCATTTTTTCCAGTCAAGTCTTTTTTATTTGTATAGCACTTTTCACAACATTTTCACAATCATTTCAAAGCAGCTTTACAGAAAATCATGCATTAACAGAAAATGAAACTGTAATATCTATAAAGTCTTAGAGTCATCGTTGTGGAATTTGATTAAAATATGATTGTAAATTATGTATAAAAATAAATAAGTAAATAATAAGCAAGCCGAAGGCGACTGTGGCAAGGAACACCATAAGATGTTGGTTAATGGAGAAAAATAACCTTGGGAGAAACCAGGCTCACTGTGGGGGCCAGTTCCCCTCCGGCTAAACAGCATGAATATAATGCCAATATTACTTACTTGTGTGCAAGTCATGTTTAAAATGATTAAACTTTTAAAGTTTTAAGGGTCAGTGTTTAAACAAAGATTAAACTTAATTAGTAATTAGTGGTCCAGATTTTGACCATTAATACAATAGCAGTGGATAGTGACTCATTTTAAAGCTTAATAAATGACCCAGAATTATCTTGAAAATTGTCCATATGATTCAGGCATCATATTCCAAGTCTTCTGAGGCATATGATTTTTGCTTTCAGATTTGGTGAGAAACAGCCCTAAAATTTAAGCCATTTTTCAGAATAAATCTTGATATCTGTTGCACATTAATGGGTGCATTCACTGTGGCTCACATGTGTGTTTTTCCGCTAAACAACACCAAGTTCTTACATGAACACGCATGAAAGAAATTCATACAGGTTTGGAACGACATGAGGGTGACTTTTTTGGGTGAACTGTCCCGTTAATGCAGAACATACACTACCGGTCAAAAGTTTTGAAACACTTACTCATTCTTTATTATATATATATATATATATATATATATATATATATATATATATATATATATATATATATTTTATTTTTTTTTTCACATTTTAGAATAAAAGTAAAGTCATCAAAACTATGGAATAACATAAATGGAACTATGGAAATTATGTTGTGACTAAACTAAATCCAAAATAAATCAAAACTGTGATATATTTTAGCATCTTCAAAGCCTAGAATTTGCAGACATGTACTCTTGACATTTTCTCAACCAACTTCTTGAGGTATCACCCTGGGATGCTTTTTAAACAGTATTGAAGGAGTTTCCATCTATGTTGGGCACTTATTGGCTGCTTTTCTTTATTATTTGGTCCAATTTTATTACATTTATTTTTATAATTAAATAAATATGTTGCTACAATTATATTTTTATCTACAAAACTAATTTCAAACATTTAAGCATATGCCTTCAGATCAAAAGATTTTTAAGATCATAAGAAAAATTTCAGTCAAGTGTTTCAAAACTTTTGACCGGTAGTGTAGGTGGCATAAAATTTATTTACACAGGAATCCCTAAAAATAGTTTTTTTGCACTAAAGAAATCTCCTAATTAAAATACACATGGCCCAACACTAAACCAGCACAAATTACAACAGCTTAAACTGGATTGTGGGTTAGTGAAAAAGACTCTGGTGTTTTTTTCTCCCCAATTTGGAATGTCCAATTCCCAATGCGCTCTAAGTCCTCGTGGTGGCGTAGTGACTCACCTCAATCCTGGTGGCGGAGGATGAATCTCAGTTGCCTCCACATCTGAGACTGTCAATCCATGCATCTTATTACGTGACTTGTTGAGCGCGTTACCACGGAGACATCGCGTGTGTGGAGACCCACGCTATTCTCCACGGCATCCACGCACAACTCACCACGTGCCCCACTGAGAGCGAACCACATTATAGCGACCACTAGGAGGTTACCCTATGTGACTATACCCTCCCTAGCAACCGGGCCAATTTGGTTGCTTAGGAGACCTGGCTGGAGTCACTTAGCACACCCTGGATTCAAACTCGCGACTCCAGGGATGGTAGTCAGCGTCTTTACTCACTGAGCTACCCAGGCCCCCAGACTCTGGTGTTTGAGCTGAAATTTCACACACAGTTGTGCCACTGTTTAGTATATTCGTCTCAAAGAGAGAGCCACCATCACTGTGCACACATGCTAAATAAACCGTGAGTGTGATAGTGTTATCTATGACCTCTCGCCCTATTTCTGCTCCATTCGCTTCTCTCCACACACATGATACACATTGAGTGAGAGAGACAAACACTTACACTCCTGTCACCCTAGAGTCACTGGCAATTTCAAACAATTTATCTCACGATTTCAGAAAGGGCAGTAGGAGCTGGAAATTGTAGCAGCTTAACTGTTTCTCTTTTCTTCCCTCCCTCCAAATCTTTTCCTGTCTGAATCTGCCTTGCATTCACATTATGAGTGTGCTGCATTCTGTTACAATGAGCTTTCCTGTACCTATTGAGATTCTCGCTTCTCTCGCTTCTCCTAAAAAACTGTTTTACCGGTCACACTGGGGTCTCTACACTTCATTAACTACTTGCACGCTTTGCCTTGTTGTTGTTGTTGTTGTGTGTGTGTGTGTGTGTGTGTGTGTGTGTGTGTATGTGTATGTTAGAGAGAAGGCACAGGCATAAAGAGGGAGAGAAACCTTTTTTCCCCATCTTTGATCTTTTATTATCGTATTACAATCGTATTATTAATATTTGTGTCTCTGTAGTCTCAAATTTATTTTTTCTTTTATTCAAAGAGTCTGGATCCTGCTGTTGTATTGTGTGTATAAATCAAATAATACAGTTGATCAGTTCTATGTACACTCTAAATACATTTAAGATTTATGAATTTCAATTTCATAACAAATGTTTTTTAATTAAACTGCTTAAACTTTAATAAAATTTTAAAAAAAAAGTTTTATTAATTTAATTTTGTTAAAGATTATGCAGTTCAATTTGATGGAATTTAGTTATGAAACTGAAATGTGTAAATCTTAAAAATATGCTAAAATATATATTTTTTTCAGTATAGGTCTATTAAACTCCCAAATAAACATTTGTGTCGATGAAAGACATGATCCACCAAAGATAAGAAGCCAGTAATGCCTAATAAAAGGGTCATATCCTATACTATGTTTCCCCAAGGTCCACTTATAATGTGGACGAATGTAAGATTTATTGTACCAAAAAACATCATAATTTAGATTTTCGTGACCATTTTTCACCCCCTCTCTGACCCTTAGAATTATAAGTGTCATTCTTGCTTCTGTGCTTTAAATATTTCAATGTAAACACCTTCTTTGCATGTAAAATGAGTATTTTGTACACATTTTGGATGTGTCCTTGATCTGACACATCCATTTCAGGTCTTTAAGTTCTATACTGTGTAGTGTTGGTGTGCCTTGTGGACAGGGTTGGGAGGGTTACTTTTGAAATGTATTCCACTACAGATTACAGAATACATGCTGTAAAATGTAATTTGTAATGTATTCCGTTAGATTACTCAAGGTCAGTAACGTATTCTAAATACTTTGGATTACTTCTTCAGCACTGGTAGATTTTTTTCACTTGTTTTGACTATAAAAACTCTGCCAGTACAGTAAGACAAAATACACATGTTAAAAATACATTCTCTGAAAAACCTAAATATCTTATGCAGTGTTGTTTCTAAAACAAGATCAATCAAATTGATCTTGTTTTAAGGATTTTTAGATATTTTTACAGGAAAACAATACAAAAATTATTATCAAGAATAAGATTTTTGCCCTAATATCAAAGGTCTTACTAGAAAGAAATGAAATGATGATCCAATGTGAATTTTCTTGATAAAAAAATATGATCGTGCCTGGTAACATGTGCATGTAAAATGACTAGAAATAGCATTTTATCTTAGCGTAAAGCTGACAATTTACACAAGGTTTATTTCTATTTCTTCTGCTCTAAACTTACTTCAAACTTACTTCTCTGTCTGCTCGTATGAATGTCACACATCATAAGAAAGTGTTTCACCGCTGTTCAAATGCACTTTGGATCACATCATTTATATGTATAAATGTTTTCCATCTGAAAGGATTAAATATTAAATGAAACAAATGACAATAAAATGCAAAGTAATCTCTTCAGTAATCAAAATACTTTTTGAGTGTAACTGTATTCTAATTACCAATGATTTAAATTGTAACTGTAGTGGAATACAGGTACTTATATTTTGTATTTTAAATACGTAATCCCGTTACATGTATTCCATTACTCCACAACCCTGCTCGTGGAACAGGGTGGGGAAACACTGGATAAGGCATCAACAAGTCGATTTTAAAAATAGGTGTTTATGCATGAAAAACATCATAATTTAGATTTCCGTGACCATTTTTCACCCCCTCTCTGACCCTTAGAATTATAAGTGTCGTTCTTGCTTCTGTGCTTTTAAGATTTCAATGTAAACACCTTCTTTGCATGTAAAATAAGTATGCCTTGTGAGATTTATTGTTTACAATATAAGTTTGCACTGCCACATTCGTTAATAACAACAGCAAAGTCTCCATTACATTGTAACAGGTTCACAAATCATGTCGTGCTTAAATGTGCTAATCAAACTGTTAGAATCAGACTGAAATTATCAAGGATCTTGTTAAATGAAACTGCAAACTCAGTCTCTGTTTCCTAATGTCGGAATCCTTTGGAAGGATATGCACACAAAACAAAAGTGGTAACCTGCAATTGTCTACTTGATCAAACCCATAACACTTTTGTTGGCGTAACCTAGTTTTTCAGGTTGATGTAGTCAGGTAAAATAATTTTTTTGACTTAGACAAAACCAGTTAATTTAGATGTTACCATATGAAGCACATTTTTTAGGTTACCTCACAAAAATGTTTACTGTGTAGAGTGGCAGGAGCTACACAGCAAAATCTCTTAAACTTACCTCACTGTATGGGCCAAGTTGCTAAACACTAAATTGGTCTTATATTAATATATTCATCTGTTTGAGGTCATTAAGTTTTCATTAAGTCTTTTTGGACTGAATGTAAAAAGTGGTAACATGAAATTGTTACCTTAAGGATCTATTTCTACTGGATCTAACACTGAAAATGACTCGCGTTGGTTTAACGTAAATTGTTTCAGTTAAATTAGTCATGTTGGGTTATAATTTTGACTTGAATAAACTGAGTAAATTTCGATATTACCGCATGAAATACATTTCAAGGTTATCTGACAAAATATTTTTTAAAGTGTTTTACATCTCTGTTTTATTTCAAAAGATAAAGGAAATTTAAATGTCTCATTATATTACCCCTTAAAGTGTAATGAGACAGGGTTAAACAGGGTTAAAGACTGTGACAGTGCTGGAAGTGTCTCCTCCTAGACAGACCTCAGATCAACTACACAGATTGTGCTCGCAGTCAGGGGCCTTGAGTTGGTTTACTGCTGAGTATTTCTCATCCTCATGATGTGCAAATCACCTTGAGAACAATGATATTAGCTCAGAGGAAGGACAAGTAAGAGCGGGTGAGGACACAGTGGCCAATAGAGTTTTTTTCAACAGAGAAGCTAGCTCTCTTTTATGTGAGGTCACCAGAATTGAGAAAAGAATGGATGAAATGAAATATGGTGAAGAGCTTAAAGAACATAATAGCTGAAAGAGATGGCAGGTGGCTTGAAGGTTACCAGGAAGAAAGGAAATTGAGTGAATGGTTTTGAAGTGCACGAAAAATCTAAACATCAGGGAAGGAGACAGAGAGAGTGAGTGAAGAAGACATTTATTGGAACGTCTGAGAAAACTGAAGACGTAAATTTGCTCACAGGCAGATGGTGTCATGAGCAGAGACAGCTTTGCTGAGTGGTCATGGCATGTTAGGCCAGCTAAAAAAAAATAGAAAGAGATGATGTTTAGACTAACAATGGGCAATGATGATTGGCTAGTTGTTCAACAACTGAGGTCTGTTCGTTTATGTGGAGGTTTTTTGTGCCGGCAATTTAAGTAGCGAAGTGACAGCATACTGTGCATTAAACAGTCTGATCACACTGTATTCAGAAACAGTAGGTCGAAAGTTTTTCTGCTGAAATTGTTCTGTGCTTACCGAAATGCAAATCACTACCTACCAGTGGCCAAAGCTGGAAGTGTTGTTGAATGTATGGGCATGTGTGAGCTCCAGTTTCCCTGTGAAATGTCCACAAAGTGGTGCCAAAAGCGAGTTGTATTTTTAGTTGTGTATGATGTAATACTGTCAGTAGTGCATATTTCATTAACCATAACCATATGCCCTAACCCCATCCCTAAACCTAACCATCAGGAGAGTAAAAATGTCCTCCAAATCACATTCACCATTGTTTATGTGTACACAATTACTTCCTAGTTCCCACAGGAACAGAACCTGTGTTCTTGTTGTTCCCTGTGCAACATGATATCAGTAGAGCTAGAGGGAAACATGTTCACTCTTGAATTGATGCAAACATGTCTGATGTGGTGTCGTGCTTGTCAGTAATTTCAACTGAATGGGTTAATTTCTGGGTACATTAACTTTTGGAAGCAACATATTGATTGATGTGTGATCATATTGGCTTTAGATTTAGATTGAAAAAGAACCCTCTTGGAAAAGTTATCTTTAAATTCATTCCTCTTGAAGCACCATCGCTACAGCCATACACATTTAGACATATGTCTTTGGCCATTGCGACGCGTCTCGCACTGGTTTTTGAGCACCCTGCTATGAGCGTTGTGTTTAAGACGCTGTGTCATGTTAAAAAAGTACATGTTTTAAAAATGCATCTCAAGACCTTTGCATTCTGTTGCTGTTTTTTAATGCAAGAGCATGTCTAACGAGAACACGCCCTTAAGAAATGCATCATATTGGGGTCCGAAACAGGTGAAGCATGTAATTTCTGCAACACTTGCCTCACTAAATAGAATTGCAAAAATAATGAATGTTTTCTAACAGGTTTCCCCGAACACTCCCCCCATAAGCCATTGGTCAGACAAACAGACAGTTCCACCCCAAACTCATGCCATTGGTTGGGTCAATGTGGCTGTGCTGGGCAAATTGATTCTCAAACAAACAGAGTAATGTTGTGATAGTGCCACAGAGCCAAAGTGTTTACACATTTCTGGAAAATAAGCCTACGAATGGCTTACTTACAGCTTTGTCTGCATATTATCCCTTCATAATTGAATAATATTAAATTATTTTAATATGCCAAAAATTATGTTCTTCACTATTTCAGGTCTTTAAGTTCTCTACTAATGACCTGATGTGTTAAATCCGGTGTGTTAGATTAAGGAGACATGAAAAAACGTGTAGTGTTGGTGTGCCTCGTGGAACAGGGTGGGGATTAGGCATCAACAAGTCGATTTTAAAAATAGGTGTTTATGCACATCCCTAGTTTAGACTGCATGTTATCAGTCAGGTTTCAGAGACTGGTAAAGCTTACCTACCCTAATCCTAACCCTAAAAGAGCACTCATGCAGCCTTTCTCGGCTGTTTGTTCATCTCTAAAATCGTTTATCAGGCCATCTGTATTGCTCAAAGCAGATCAGCTGTGTGTGAGTGAGACTGAACTCTCTCTGACTCCATTCAGTGGCGGCTTGTTTTGTTTTATTGCAGCCATTATGGTACATTATGGTTTCCATGTCAGTTTTAGCCAGTCCCCACATGCTGCCAAAACACAGACAAATGACTGTGAGCAACACGCCCCATTTGGCAAAACTAGATTGAATCAGAGACATACATGCAGGTGGATTATACAGATTTAAGAAAACAGTAGCAGGTTTTTCTGTTCTCCCTTATGCCTATGCCTTATTGCTGATCATATGATCTTGATCTTCTCTCTGATCTTTGGCCTCTTGTGTGTTTGTCACCTGTATATAGGTGTATGGCTGAAGGCCACACGGAGCTGTCGCATGCAAGAAAAGCGAGCAGATTTTGTAGCCGGCTGTCTTGGCGGACGGGTCATCGCTGCGGGGGGACTTGGTAAGTAACTACAGACAAGGCAATGTTGAATAGACTATGGAAATATTCTAGGTGCAACTGAGCTTAGAAAAGCAGGTGCAAGGATTGTCATTTTTCAGAATAGCCTGTGGTAAGAACTTTATCAAGCAAATGGATTCATTATGTCAGTGCAGCCATGAGTAAGTGCTGTGCGTAAATGTCACTGGCAACAAGAATCTTCCTCACTGGACACAATAACTACAAGCCACTTCTGAACAACTTTGTGAACTCTGTGACTATTCTTTAGGAAGCAGTAGGGTTAATTGGTATTGATTTTTTTCAGCTACATTGCAGAGTAGATACAGTACAAGAGCATATCCTAAACATAGCTCTTATGCATTTGTTTTATTCCTAAGCAGAATTAAAAATTAATAGGAAAACCATTGAATCACAGTTAAAGCATTTTTCACCCAAAAATGAAAATTCTGTCATCATTTACTTACTCTCATGTCGTTCTGTGAATTACACTGAAGAAAGCAACGGCAGATGTCAAGATTTTCAGTTACTGTAAGAAAGACTTAAAGGGATAGTTCACCCAAAAAAGAAAATTCAAAGTCATAATTTACTCACCCTCATGCTGTTCCAACCCCCTATATCTTTCTTTCTTACATGGAACACAAAAGGAAATGTTAGGCAGAATGTTAGCCTCAGTCACTTTTCGCTTGCATTTGCTTCCATTATATAAAAGTAAATGGTGACTGAGGGTACGTTTACTATGTACTAAACGATGTACTAAAAACGGAAAAGTTTTTACTTTGCGTTTTTGAAAAGTTTCGCGTACAGATGACAACGTTGTCAAAACAATTCCCGTTCACACAGATCCACGAAAACGACTAAAAACGCTGTATTATGCATGCCAGGCCAGTAGTTGGCAATGTCACTTTGTAAAAAAACACTACACGCCTAAGCATTTTTCCACAGAGCGGTGAATACAAACAATGAAGATGGCGATCGCTGGTCGTAGTAGTGATGCAGTAAATCTACACTTTGCTGGAGAAGCGTCAATAAACTCAAAATCTTGAGCAGCACAAACACAGTCCTGTAGTCCGCCATTGTAGTTTTGAATGTCTCGAGTGTTGTTTTGAAGTACTCGCGTGCATGCCTATAGACTGAACATGTAATACGCGTGCGCATGACGTCATCGTTTTCACAAATTCGCATTTTTGTAACCAGTTTTCAAATGTTTGCGTTTTCAGGCCCCAAAACGCCATTGTCGTGTAAACGAACAGCCAAAACGCCTAAAAAGTTTTCCGTTTTTAGTTGAAAACGTTGTCGTGTAAATGGCCCCTGAGACTAACATTCTTATTAACAACTCCTTTCATGTTCCACAAAAGAAATAAAGTCATACAGGTTTGGAATAACATAAATAAATGATGACAGAATTTTTATTTTAGGTTGAATTATAAATTGGGGTCTGTTTATCTCCCAAAGCTATCATATGGTTTCAGAAGACTTTAAATATATTGTTACATGGACCACTTTTCTAATACTTTTGCATCCTTTTTGAAGCGTGAAAGCTTCAGTTGCCATTTACTGTAAATATATGGAAAAGAGCAACCAGAGCATTCTTCAGAATGTCTCTTTTTGTCTTCCACAGAAGAAAGTCATATTGGTTTAGAATTTAGAATTTTCATTATTAAGTGAACTATCCTTTCAACTTCATTGTGAAACTATGTGTGGTATTACCCAATGTTCCCCAGACAGGCATACAATGTGACTTACATGATTTGTTCATTTGGGTCTTTACACTCCAGTGAAGACACTATTGGTAAAGGCTCTGAATATCTGGCACAAACACCGGCTTTTTTCTTTCCAGTCTGTTTGTCTGCGGCTACATTACTAGAGGGAGAGGGAGAGATTTCTTCAATAAATGTCAGCTCAAAGAGTGGGCAAGAAATTTCTTCGTCTTCCCAAAAAAATGATATTTAGGGCACAGCATTGCAGATTAAACATGGCACATTTTTATTTCATCTTTTCACACGTCTAGAAATAGAAAGCATTTCAAGCAACACAAGAGCCATTGGAGGATTGTGGTGTGTTTGTTCTTGGGCTGAGCATCTCTTCATTATTCACAGAGTGTGAGAACTGAGGGCAGGTTGCTCTAAGTGTGTCACATTTAAGCACAGCAGAACTTCCTCCACCTGCTCTCTCTATCCTTTTTAGTTGTTGTTACCTCTTTTTACCCTGTCTCCCCCTCTTGTCTTATTTGCTCATTCAAGTCCTTTTTCCTTCCTTTTTTGTCCTTCCTTTTTGGTGTTGCTGCTGCTGTTGCTGTTTCCTGCATCTTTTTATCTGGTGCAGAGCTGCCATTTATTGCTCTGCTACAAAACCTAAGCCATCTTTATACTGCTAAGGTGGCACAGAGGCAGCATCTGAAATTACATTTAGTTGTATTTACACAGACTGTTTAATGCTACTCAGAGTAATCATAAACACTTTTCAAAACAATTACAAATGCATAAATTATGTTATGAAATATATATGTAAAATATAAAAATAGAAATATGAAATGAATGAAAAAATGAAGTTATTCTTAAATATGAAACTAAATTATGCAATATATAACATGACAACACTAAAGTTTAAGGCTGCTCTGACGCTGCATTTCATATACACAGAACCAAAGCAGCATCAGAAATGTATTTGATACTAGGGGCCGAGGTGGGTCAGGGCGGGCTAAATTTAGTATGGCTTTTGTGTCTTTACAAAAGAATTTTAGCAGGCTCAGAGCAGGCAGTATTTCATACATTTACTGAATTGTAACATCAGTACATTTAATAATGGCCATTAAATAAAAAACAGATCAGATGCCATTAATAACTTTTTATACCTCACTTCACACTTTTCATTTCTCCTGCTGTGCCTAGGTATTTCACGATTCCCAAGCAGTAGTGTAGTGTTAGTCAGCTTGCTGAATATGATAGAAGTTTGGTGTTCTCTGTGTAAAAATAGCCATCCGAGCAGGGGTGCCCCCGAGTATTTTGCTGGAGCCGGTGCGCACGAGTAATTCACTATAGAAACCGTTCTCTCCTGCACCATGTTCAGTATTTATACCTCCTTCCAACGTGGAAATGTCCCGTATATTTTTGACTATTCCATCTGTTGTGTCTCTCAGTTGTGATAAGTCTTAATGCTGAAGCTGTTAGTTTAACTGTATTTCCCATCTGTAGTAGTGTAGTAGTAGTCCGATCGATCATGGAGTGAGAGACAATGGCGATGACTTTAAAAAAAAAAACTCTCGCTGATTGACATGTGCTGACTCAATGCACATCAACTGAACTGCCTCATAAAAATGATCTTTATTACCAGCTGGCTAATATCTTTAATGTCACAGGGAAAAATGAAAAGACACACATAGCTCTTTTACACATCTGCACTGCTCTTACACTTTAGTTTAGAATGCCACAAACACAAGCAGAGTGATACAACAGCAAAGCGTCCGAGTGCTAATGGTGTGTAAATATATAAATTTATATATATTTGTATACACTGTAAAAATGTCTGTAATTTTAACGGTAAAAGACTGTAAAAATGCTATAGTGAAAAAACTGTTAATTGGTTAACGGGTAGTTTACCTTAAAATATACGGTAAAAATTTTACATATATTTAATAAGACATGTAGTTTTATGGTAAAATGTTGTAAAAATTAAAAACATTTGACGTAAAAGTATGATTTTCCCATATAATTAACGGTAAAAAATGTATATTATGTTTAACAAGTGAGTACATGTACTTTCTATGGTAAATTATTGTTAAAATTATGGTAAAAACTAATAATCAGATGTTCCCAGAATTCCCTGCGTGACCCATTATATTTTATTATATTTTCTGGGAAAAGTTATGTTTCTTCTTATTTGTAATATCAGTTATATACATTGGGGTGTTCTGTGTTTTATTTGATGTAGTTTAGTTAATGTTTATTACATTAATTTAATTTCACATGTGTTACCCTGACGGTGTTTAGTGTTTGTGTGAGTGACACTGAGCACTGTCTCTACAGGTTTATTGGTCATTGCTCCATAAAGGGCATCTATTGATGAACTTCATGTCATCAGATGCCCTTCTGTAATCACAACGGTGATTAACAATACATTAAAAAGTGAAAAGCAGATTTTTACAGTTTTAGAAGGTTAATATATCAAGTTTATAATTTAAAGGTGCAATATGTAATATATTTACTGTACTAAAGCATAAAATTATCATATGTTATCAGAGATTTAGGAAACATGCTAAGTTGAAATACTGGCTTCTCCGAAAACAATGCTACAGCCAGTATATTCTACTTTGAAATGTCCGTTCCAAATTGTAAATTAGAAAGTACAAATATTTGACGGTTGTTGTAAAATCATGGTCTATTTTTATCAGTCATATTTGTTTACATTTCCCTGATATGGAGTATATTTGATGTTGTCTCGATATAGTCACCATTTTTCAGCTAAAAATGACGATGTGTGGAAAGAGTTGCGGATGTACTAGTGTACTTACAATATTTACATTTCTGGTTGAGAGCGGCAGACCACCTCTAGCGATCTTTTTCATGCACACACACATACAGCATGCATGCAGAGAGGAGTGGTCGAACAAGCAAGCGATAGAGAGTAGGTAAAAAAAGTATTTTGAAAGAGTGCGCACTCTGCCGCTCTCAGCCAGAATAATCACATAAGGACACGTAAATGTGAAAACCGATGTGCAGTTTTAAATACAGAATGTATGATAGTCCTATCTGTAAAGAGCACATCAATATGAAGACAAAGCCAAAACCCAGCAATATTTAGCAAATTTTGAAATCCCAGCCGGATGTTTTTTTAAGTCTAAACACAGATTTGCTGTCTATGTAGTGCATTCTAAATCAGTCACTCAGTTACTTCCAAATCACTCAATTATGGTTAGAATGGTGCCTTGAAGGCAGAAAGCTCACTAGGTTTTGAAAAAGAGCTGGGTCTCTTTAATTGTGGTTTCACACTTCTCCTCTCTATTGTCCTTTGGTTTTCTTTTAAACTGGCATGTTGGACCCTCACAACAATAACATAACAGGAGGAGGTACTTCATTCCCTCTGGCTCCTCATGTCTATCCATGATTAATGGCTGCTATTAGGTCCATATTGGAGATGATGTTCAGGAAATTGCTCTCCCCATGATTTGTCCCTGAATCATTTATGGTTTCATTCAAATCTTCCAGTGCTCAATTATGCTCATATATAATCATTGGTTCCGGTATTACTGCAGATTCAGTGTCAAGAGAGTATTGAATAAAAAATTTTCCCAGGGGGAAATGTATTAGGGTGTAATTAGGGTTCTATTACAACTGGTTCATTTGTCATAATCGACTGATTCCATATGACTGTTTTGCCAACTATATATTATGCTTAATTTTTTCTTCTTAAAAGTTATGTTAAGGTTTTACCGACTGAGTAACCATAGGGAGTAAAGAGAAAGCCAACACAGTGCATGTAATTTAAGATTAAGATTTAAAATTGTAATATGAAGGGATAGTTCACCCAGACATTCGAGTGCCTGACGATGCGTAGCAACACGCAGGAAATCTCCATGCAATCAAGACATGACTCTTTTGATTACTTCAAGTGGATTCGTCCAAGTGTTCGTTCTACCTGGAAATTATGGTAACAATAGTCACCGCATCAGCCTGTCCATATCATCTGCACTTCAATTTGAGAAACTACGGAAACTTGATTCAATGATTTAGGTCTCTCCACTCCACCAAAGGCAAGCGAGAGAGCACACTGCTCATTCTAACTGACCCCGGGGAATATGAGAGAATCTCCCCTGACTGCAACTGTAGCGCTTAAAGGCATTGTTCACCCAAAAATATAAATTCTGTCATCATTTACTCACCCTCATGTTGTTCCTAACCCATATGACTTACTTTCTCACATAAAACACAAAATGAGATGTTAGACTGAGGCAGTCACTACCTTACATTCTGCCTTTTGTGTTTCATGGAACAAAAGAAAGTAATACAGGTTTGGAACAACATGAAGGTAAGTAAATAAAGACAGAATTTTTGTGTTCGGGTGAACTACCCTTTAAAGCCCAGACTGTTTTATAACTTACCAAGGAAACCCTGCTTTTATTTATTTATTTATTTATTTATTTTTGCAACATCAGAGGAAAAGTTTCTGTTGAGGCATTAGCCACAGAATCTGTGTGAGTTACATAATTTGAAGAAATCTGCATGTCGCCACCTGTTCAAACCTGCTTTAGTCCCAAAACCCACCAGGTGGTACATCTGCAAGAAACAGCCGCAATGTGTGTGTGTTGAGAGTGCTATGGAAGCTGTGTGTTAATGTGAAGAGCATGTCATGTTGATTGAATGGCTGGAGAGGCTGTCTAATCATACGATTATGCTCTCTGTACACTTGCCAGTGAATCCGGCTCATATATTCGCACTGTGAAACTCGTCTGAAATATTAAATCCTTCATGTGTGGCTGGAAATATTTTATCTTCACTTTGAATGTGTCGACTTGGAGATTAACATCTTTTTGGTTTGTTTGAGGAGTAATTAACTGAAATGACAAATTCTGTCTTTATTAAGATAAAGATATTTAAATATTTCAATGAAATATGAAAAGAAAAAAAATTATTTCCTGGTTTAAATCAAGATAAGCCATTGTAAAATATTCGTGCAATTGTCATACATTCATTGCGGAGGCATTTTTTCTGAGGAGACGGGAGGAAATAATTGACAGTACAGACATAAAACAAAACAAATAGTACAAAATATGAGATCAAATTGTGTGTAAAGCCAAAGCTCACTTTTTTTTTTAAGAATCACTCTCCCAAATCAAATGACTTTATGATTTTCCAGCCAAATGTTGGTTTAAAATAGTCTCAGTCTGAGCATAGTTGATTCATCCCCATCTGTCACAGGACAGTTCATAGTCTAAGATTTTGGTCATAACACAATATTGATCAAATGTGTAGTTACTGTATTTTCCCTTTACACAGCTATATATTATTGTTGTACAAATGTATAAACATGATACTTTGATGTGACTTGGCATGCATAAATAGAATGATAAAGGGTAAGTTCACCCAAAAATGAAAATTCTTTCATTTACTCTCCCTCATGCCATCCCAGATGTGTATGACTTTCTTCTGCAGAACGCAAATGAAGATTTTTTAGAAGAATATTTCAGCTCAGTAGGTCCATACAATGCAAGTGAATGGTGACCAGAACTTTAAAGCTCTAAAAAGCATATAAATGTAGCATAAAAGTAATCCATACGACTCCAGTGGTTTAATCCATGTCTTCTGAAGTAATCCAATCAGTTTTGGGTGAGAACAGACCAGAATATAACTCCTTTTTCACTGTACATCTTGCCAATGCAGTCTCTTGCACGATTATGATTTCAGTCTCGATTACACTTCATATGTGCTTGACGGATGCACAAAGTGGCTAGATGGTGCTAGGAAGTGAAATAGAGCTTGATCATGTTCACCAAGGAGACTGCTGATGTCAAGATTAATAGTGAAAAAGGAGTTATATTTTGGTATGTTCACAACCAAAACGGATTGGATCGCTTTAGAAGATATGGATTAAACCACTGGTTTCTTATGGATTAGTTTTATGCTGCATTTATGAGCTTTTTGGAGCTTCAAAATTTTGGTCACCATTCACTTACATTGTATGGACCAACAGAGCTGAGAAATTGCAGAAGAAAGTCATACACATCTGGGATGAAATGAGAGTGAGTAAATGATGAGAGAATTTTCATTTTTGGATGAACTGTTCCATTAATATATATTTTCTAAATATTACAGGAGTATTTGCTTTTTGATTGTACCAAATGTAAGGTAAAATGGTCTTCCATATGCCTAAAGGCAATTCTTTGCTAATTGCTAAACATTTAAACAGAAACAAATATTAATAGTAGAATAGTATTTTTTAACAATATGTAAAATGATGAACACTCACAAGAGATGAAGATTTTAGTCATATCCGTCTTAGAGAAATAGCTGTTTTATTATACGTAGGTGCTGGGCACATCATATGACCAGCCAAATATCATTCGCTTTATCTCAATAATCACCTGTAATTGCATGCTTTCTCTCCCAGAATAAATTAATCATGACTGACTCCGAATAGTGCATTTTTACAATGACATCAGTAACAGAACTTGTGTGTGTGTGATGCTGCATCTACATACATTTTACTGAGAGCACCTTTAACTCAGAAACTGTGTAAACATCAATATGTTTTGAGAAATTAGAACTCATCTGTATCACACTTTAGTACATCTGCTTGTAGAAATCCTTATGATTTGTTCTGTGTTGGTTTGCTTGTTGTCAGGTAACCAACCGTCACCGTTGGCTTCAGTGGAGAGTTATAACCAGCTGAAGAGGAGATGGGAGGCCGTGGCCCCCTTACCCACCCCTCGCTGCTCCTGTGCCTCCATTCAGACCCAGAACATGCTGTTCCTCATTGGAGGGGTCTCCCAAGGTCCCAGCAATTCTGTAGAAGCCCTGTGTCTCAAAGAAACTGTCTGACGCATACACACTTCAATGAACAAATACATCACATCATCCTCACATGCTGTACTATACAAAGAGCACAAGCTCTGCAAACACACACACAAACAAACAAGCCAAGCTGACCTGTATGTCTCTTGGACATATTCACAGACTTTTCCTACAGAGGATGCATCAGCTTTATACTTTGAATAATGGAGACAATCTACTGGAGCTTGGATATAAGACTCTTGGGCTGGAGATCTAAGACAAGCAAAAAAATACATTTAAAATAAATTGACTATATTAATAAATATATTTATTATAAAAATATATTAATAAATATATGTATTAATATATACACTAAAAAAATAAAATAAACTATATACAGTGGCCCCGAAATGCAGGCTATTTTAGAGGTTATTAGCACAGAAACTATGGACGTGTTCCACAAAGATTGACAACCAGAAAGTGTCCAAATACTTTTGTCTTTATTTTGAACATTGTATCTATTACCTTGTCATTTGAAACCTAACAAACATATTTTTTGAAGGTTTTGCTTGAAAAGTATTTGTTCATTTGTTTTGTAATACTTTTTGGGGCCATTGTAAATAGATAAATAACCTTCACAGACAGGCAAACACACAACACTCCAGACGCCTTTGAACTGTTCAATATTTTTCAGTATCTAAGCAGGGTAATTTTCTGGCAAACTAAAGAGGAACTTAGGGCCATATCCACCAAGCTGCCACAGCACCTGTCAGAGGTAGCATGTTTAGCACTTTTTGTATTATAAACAAACAGAGGATGTGCTGTGAGAGAATTCAGAAATGGGAGGCGGGTGCATGTGTGTGTGCGTGCGTGCGTGCGTGTGTGCGTGCGTGCGTGCGTGTGTGTGTGTGTGTGTGTGTACAACTTCACAGCCATGCACATGTGAAATTTAGAGTTGATATGAGTGAGTAGAGCACTCTTATCCAACTTATCTTATGACATGTTGTAATAATAGTATGAGATGGCGAAATCGTATACGAGTTGGCTCATACAGAAACATCCGACTTTTACTCCTAGAGAAAAATTAACGAACCAACAAACATGTTTCTGATGATCTTTCCTAAGCATAACCCCTTACACAAACCTAAACCGATAACCATATAGTCTAACCCCTTACACAAACCTAAACCGATAACCATATAGTCTAATCACTTACACAAACCTAAACCGATAAACATATATTCTAACCCCTTACACAAACCTAAACCGATAACCATATAGTCTAATCACTTACACAAACCTAAACCGATAACCATATAATCTAATCCATTACCCAAACCTAAACCGATAACCATATAGACTAACCCCTTACCCAAACCTAAACCGATAACTATATAGACTAACCCCTTACCCAAACCTAAACCGATAACCATATATTCCAACCGCTTACACAAACCTAAACCAATAACCATATAGTCTAACCCCTTACAAAAACCTAAACCGATAAACATATAGTCTAATCCCTTACACAAACCTAAACCGATAAACATATAGTCTAATCTCTTAGACAAGCCTAAACCGATAAACATATAGTCTAATCCCTTACACAAGCCTAAACCGATAAACATATAGTCTAATCCCTTACACAAACCTAAACCGAGAACCATATAGTCTAATCCCTTACACAAACCTAAACCGATAAACATATAGTCTAACCCCTTACACAAACCTAAACCGATAAACATATAGTCTAATCCCTTACACAAACCTAAACCGAGAACCATATAGTCTAATCCCTTACACAAACCTAAACCGATAAACATATAGTCTAACCCCTTACACAAACCTAAACCGATAACCATATAGTCTAATCCCTTACACAAACCTAAATTGATAACCATATAGTCTAACCCCTTACACAAACCTAAACCGATAAACATATAGTCTAATCCCTTACACAAACCTAAACCGATAACCATATAGTCTAATCACTTACACAAACCTAAACCGATAACCATATAGTCTAATCCCTTACACAAACCTAAATTGATAACCATATAGTCTAAACCCTTACACAAACCTAAACCGATAAACATATAGTCTAATCCCTTACACAAACCTAAACCGATAAACATATAGTCTAATCCCTTACACAAACCTAAACCGATAAACATATAGTCTAATCCCTTACACAAACCTAAACCGATAAACATATAGTCTAATCCCTTACACAAACCTAAACCGATAAACATATAGTCTAATCCCTTACACAAACCTAAACCGAGAACCATATAGTCTAATCCCTTACACAAACCTAAACCGATAAACATATAGTCTAACCCCTTACACAAACCTAAACCGATAACCATATAGTCTAATCCCTTACACAAACCTAAATTGATAACCATATAGTCTAACCCCTTACACAAACCTAAACCGATAAACATATAGTCTAATCCCTTACACAAACCTAAACCGATAACCATATAGTCTAATCACTTACACAAACCTAAACCGATAACCATATAGTCTAATCCCTTACACAAACCTAAATTGATAACCATATAGTCTAAACCCTTACACAAACCTAAACCGATAAACATATAGTCTAATCCCTTACACAAACCTAAACCGATAAACATATAGTCTAATCCCTTACACAAACCTAAACCGATAAACATATAGTCTAATCCCTTACACAAACCTAAACCGATAAACATATAGTCTAATCCCTTACACAAACCTAAACCGATAACCATATAGTCTAATCCCTTACCCAGACCCTAACCCTAACCATGATTTTAATAGAAAAATAATTTTAGTGTACCACGGAAATAATAAAACATCGAGGTTTGGAATGAGACAAGGGAGACGTATTACAGGTTGTTGTCATCAGTCTTTTGTATTGCATAAATAAATATGGAATGAGTAACTAGATTTGTTCACTGATGTTTCCTTTCTTAAAATAAAGTGTTTGATAGAAGGCTAGCTAAAATTTGATGCCTGTATTGTACTGATTTGAAATTGATTGTTTTGTCTCTATGGGAATAGAAGTCATGCCTTTTCGTCGTACCATATCACATGATTTCGCCATCTAGCCTAAATTATTACGAGTTGTCATGAGACTGTGTTGTCTTATCCCACTAATGCCTACTACTTACACTGTAGCATGAGATGGTAGAAATGAAAAAGTATGTGGATTATCTTGCCAGTCAAAGGAATGTTATGGGTTCAGAACAAGCTAAACTCTAACAAAATTAGCCACAGATGCTGTTTATTACCACAGACAATAATTTTGATTTCTCAGTTTATAAAAACTGAAGAAAAAAATCTATATACATTGACAATAGAAGTCTATGGGGGCATGGGGGAGCCGAACTGTGCAGTTTCATATTTTTTGTTACAGTTCTAATATCAATTTTTCTGTACAAAAATATGTTATTTGAGCCATAAAATTGTCTAAAGCATCTTTTTAGTAGTGAGACTACTATTCTAGATGGATGAGCTTCTGTTTGTGTGTTACCTACATAATGTGAGTAGATTTTTCTCTAGGTAAACAGTCCCTTTCTGGTATCCTTGTGCATATCATGCCAGGTTAACTGGTTCTGCATCGTCATGATAGGAGGTGAAAGATTAGATATTAATTTGCACAGACATGGCTAGTAAGTGATTTTATCACAATCTTGTGGATACACTTTCAAAATGGTCTGTATTTGAATGTTTATTAACCTTGCCCCTTAGACTTCCATTAGAAGCACATTACTGTGAACGTGTTTTCCATTCATTTTTCAAACTTAGGTTCGGGCCTGATTTTTTTTTTTTTTTTTTTTTTTTCTGTGGTAATCAACAGCATGTCAGAGAACTTTCTTGAACCCAGAGTATTCCTCAAATAATAATGAGTTTTAAAGGGGGAAAATCTGACAAAGTGTGTTCTTTTCTGAAGTGCACTGTTTGTGGAACACCTTGACACTAAATTATTTGACCAATTTGTACATTCTTCATAAGTCAACTGAGCAAATTTTCAACATCGTTAAGCGCGTTAAAAGCTCTGTTATTTTATTCTACCCTTTGCAGCTCTAGTTCAAATGATGCAGTAAGTAGTTGGACTGGCAAGTGATGGTTTTCTGCCTTTCATATTTAATTGGAAGCTATTTCTTCAGGGAAAGAGCTAATTAAATCTAGTCATTATAGTTGCAATACAAGCCTCACAGACAAACGGTAACTGTTTTTGAGTGACCCATTTACAGGAGGAGCGATGAATGGTCTCGGGGGACATGGAGGAGGACAGAGGACTCACTTTCTGTAATTTTGATTAGATAAAACCCTTGAACAGACCTCATATGCCTCATTCTTGGTTCAACGGTGCCCTGTGGGGTTCCTGTATTCCCCCACTGATGATCTGACAAGAGCATCGGGTCACCAAGCTCATTTAGCATGCTGAAAACAGAACTCGTGCATGTCAGGAAATCACATTGCGCAGTGACAGGTTTGGCCGCAGTAGAATCAGGTGCATTTCAGCATTGAGATGTCAATATGTATTTGATTTCTATGGTGTGTGTTTGTATATATACAGTGGGGTTTAAAAGTCAACATTGAATTTTTATTGCAAATTATATAATCGTCATCACAATTTGAGTGAAAAGTTAACATGATTTTCATGAATTCGAATATCAATGTCATAAATTTGCTTATTTGATAAGTGACCCAGAAATAGTGCAGAATCTTAAATATTTCTTGTCCATGTTGTCATAATTCTTTGTTTTAAATTTTTCTGAATCCTAAAACTCTATTTCCAGGTTATAATTAGATGCTGAATCCTAGATTTTCAATGTAGACTCTTGAACCCTACCGTATGTGTACGATGAGCAGGTTTGTGACACCCATAGAACGATTATTATCACACACTCAATCAGCTGTTTGGAGGACCAGTCATTATCGGGCAATGTGATACCTGACGGTGTAATAAGATGTTCACACATAATCATACTGAAATCTTGAGACTTTTGTGCAAGTGTATATGGCTGTTTGTGTATACAGTATGTGTCTTTGGTTGGGATAGTGAGGATTGAAACAGTTTTGAATGATCTGACTGTGTATGAAAAAAGCGGTTGGTTTACATCCAACATTAAAAATGACACATGCCTGCTCACAAACATGAGGATCAAAGAAGCAAGTGCATATAATCCACACACACATACATATATATTCATACAGCAAGCCTTGTTTATTTAGATTTATTTATTAGACTGTGATCTTGTGCTAGCTGCCGGCGGTCTTGTGCAACATGTCACAGTGGAAATACTAACAGGTCAAGGATGGATATTTCTGGCTGTATGGAGCCATGCATGACAGTCATGCCTTCTCAGAGACAACAACAGAGGACTGGACGATTTGTAACAAGACCAGGAGATGAGCAATTATTTTTATTATTATTTGATTTTGTCACTTGTGTTGTATTATGCTCTGCGGCAGACCAGCTCAAAGAGTGAGTTCATTTTCACTTTAGTTTCATGTGAGGTTAAATGTCACAGTGGCTCACATTTGAAACACACTCCTAGCAAGGCAGAGTCGGCGATGTGTGAATAGATGATCTGAGGGAAAGAGATAATGCTGAAAGAAATATACCTCTATTTATTTTCATTTCTACAAATTCTGCAACAAGACACATAACTCATCTTGGCAGTGTATTTTTGCTATTGCTTGAGTTCCATTTTTGCTGCCTGTTTGAACTGAAAAACATCTTTACTATTATAAATAGTAATCACTGTCTTAAGATGTTAAAAGGAAGGTTAACCCAAAATTAAAATTCTGTCATTTACTCACCTTGATGTCATTCCAAACCAATTTGACTTTCTTCTGAGGAACACAAAAGTTGTTATGTAGAATGTTAGGGACTGACAGCCTCAGTCACCATTCACTTTCATTGTATGGCAAAAGATGTAATGAGAGTGAATGGTGACTGAGGCTAACATTCTACCTAACATCATTTGTGTTTCAGGGGTTTGGAACAGAATAAATGTAAGGAAATGATGACAGAATTTTCATTTTGGGGTTTTGAAGGGGCTTCACATATTCTCGTTTTTAAAAGTGCAAAATGTTTCACTCAAATTTTTTATTTTACAGGTGCAGCGAATGCTGTTCAGACCTCTCCACAGTGCTTTAAATTACTTTAGGAAATAATAAGAATCGTTTATCTTCGGGCTTTTTTTTATTACACAAACATATTCAAATACATTTGTCTTTGACCCTTATCTGTATGTAAATCACTTCAGACAAAACACAGTGTAATGATAACAAACTCTAGGTAGCAGTTGTTTTGCAGTGACTTTTCACGTTTTTCCATGTTCTGAATATTCTGTGGTGAATTTCAAGTTCAAGTCAGTGAACCGATGCAGCTTCTCCAGTGATTTGTGGGTTTACCTGTGTGATTTTGTTCATTTGTAAGGTGACATGTTGTCATGTTGACTCGTAATATGAGGAGCTGTTGAGATGGTCTGTTGTTTCTTTATGATGTTGTGCTGTCATGTAATGGTGTGATAGTGGAAGCCGATGGCCTCTGACAGTCTTCAACATGCAGTGCCAACACTCTGGACACATTTCAGTTTCTGACTCACAATCTCCATAAAAAATCAATCAAACTCCACATTATCTCATTGCATATTCTCTAATCTGAAGACAGATAAGTCTTGGTTTGAGCCCTGAGTGGAAAATACAATTTTAGTTTATGTTTTTCCAGCTATGAAATATTGCTACGCTTTTGGCATGGAGGATTGTTTTACACTGAGGTAGATGAGCAGAGACACACAGATGGCCCAGGGGAACTAACAATGTCCCATGAGATTACATTGCACCCATCCACACAGCGAAAGTGGTTTTACCCTCTAGCGCATTATTGTAGACCATGCACTGAATCGACCTCTATTGTAACACTTTGAAAGTACAATTGTTCTCCATGTTCTTTATTCTGTGAGTGTTTGAAGATCTATGGGACTATAGATTTGTTGGTTTATGGGCAAAGTGGTCATGTACCTCTGTAAGATGAGGCAACATACCGAGGTTACTAATGGCTGTTGAATGAAGCTTTGTGTAAAATAAATAACATTTGAATAATTGTGTATAAAATAGACCAATTTTCCTTGTGAAATGGCCTGCAACTTTTGTCTACATATCTTAAAGGTGCTGTAAGCGATTTCTGCCGTTTTGCTAGCTTCAAAAACACACGCTCTCTCTAAAACCCCGCCCTCCAAAGACATGTCCACAAATCCTATGTGAGCAAATCAGAACCCACCAAATGATTGACAGGCAGAGAGCGTTCCTTACTGGCTAGTTTTATGATCAACTAAAAAGGGGCAGGCCGGCCCCCTTTTTCATTTTTGCTGTTTACATAGCCTGCGGCTGCCACAGAGACAAGTGTGGTTTCTCAGGACGCCTATTTCTGTGATTTCAGTCAAGTAGATGGGACATTTTATTTGTTGTACAGTATTACAAGTAAATCACTTAAAGCACCTTTAAAGTTGCCGTCAAGATGAAGGACAGACAGAAAGCAATACATAAAACTGCACCAGAATAGCAGAACAGTGAAGTGAAATCTGTGGCCCCTGTTATACCCCCCATTGTATGTTAGCAGAGAACTTCACTTGAACCTGGCTAGATGGGTTAACATGCTCTGGATATTTCAGTCTGAATTGTGTTGAAATGTGTTTACATTTGAGTCCAGTTCAGTAGTTCAGTGCCTATATATGTGAGGTAGTGCCTCTACAATTTCTGTAATAAACTCTTTGAACATTTCTATGTGATCCTGTGTGGTTTTATGTGTCTTTTACACTTTCTCTGACTTTAGTTTAACTGGGCTGTGATTTAGTTTTTGACTGGTTTACAGAACAAAAATAAATGAATTATGCACTTCCAGAACATCTTAAAATGTCACAATAAACTCTTGGCAAGACAGGGTTTAAAGATTTCTTGCTTCTTGTCTCACCTGTTTTTGCTTGATTTACGACTTCATGGTCTGGCAATGGAGCGCAACATTTTGATTCCGGAAGTTAAAAGCCCATTCTTTTTTTCCATAGATGAACTGATTTTCAACTAGAACTTAAACCTTTAAAGACAGGCCTACCGTGAGGTCTGAGGTTGTTCATCGATGGTATATGCTTCTGTTGATGCCATCAGACTGCATTATTTCAACTTTATTGTTAAAATCGTGTTTGATAGTGGAATTCCTGGTGAACGACTACACAATTCCCATGGTCAAGCAGAGTAAATTCACCAATCACCAGGAGTGACCGCCACTCCAGTGATGCACTGTGAATGATGCAAACGAATCGGTTTCCCTTCACGCTAAAGGAATAGTTGATTGGTGAATGGTGGCCAGAACTTTGAATCTTCAAAAAATCACATAAAGGCAGCATAAAAGTAATCCATACGAATGCAATTGTTAAAACCATATATTCTATCATATGATTGAGAAACAGATCAATATTGAAATCATTTTCTTCTATAAATCTCCACCTTTGACCAACCCCGACCAGTAGGTGGTGATATGCATGAAGAAATTGAATAGCCAAAATACAAAAGAAGAAGAATGTGGAAGTGAAAGTAAAAGTGGAGATTTATAGTATAAAAAAAAGACTGAAAAAGATCTGTTTCTCACAAACACCTATCATATAACTTCTGAAGACATGGAAGAATTTTCATTTTTGGGTGAACCATCGCTTTAAGCTTCTTATATATTACTTATAATCAACATCCTGAAGTCATTGAGTTATATCATTCACAATGCTTCATCAAATGAAAGACGGTATTACACAGTCGTGTACCTTTATGTTTTTGTCAGATTTTTTTGATTCACCTCGGAGTTGGTTGATTTGGTTAGCTTATCCTACATTCTTAAACAACTACTGTGATAAAGATCATTATTACTAATCTTTTTTTTTTATTAGAGCAAGATGTGCCTTCTGAAATGTTACTCTTGTTTACTACTGTATGCGTCCAGGAGGAAGAATGAGGAGGGATGAACGTCCTGGTTACTTTCGTAACCTCCGTTCCCTGATGGAGCGCCTGCAGGTCCCCTATCCTCTTGATGGAAGTGAGCGCAGTCAGGAGGGCAGTCTTCAAAGAGAGTGCCTAAAGCTCAACTGACTCCAGGGAGCTCCCCGTAGACCCTGAAAGATTACAGAGAGGTCCCACGAGGGGATGAGGCATGGTCTGGAGGGATTCAACCTCCTAGCACCTCTCAGGAACCTGATCAAGTCATGCTTCCCCAGATACTTACCATCCACTGCATCATGATGTGCCGAAATGGCAGCTACATACACCTTCAAGGTGGAGGGGGACAGCCACCCCTCCAGCCTCTCCTGCAGGAAGGAAATCACTGATCCGACTGCGCTTCTCTGGGGGTCTTCGCGTCAGGAAGAACACCACTTAGCGAACAGATGCCACTTCAAGGCATACAGGCACCTCGTAGAGGGAGCCCTAGCCTGAGTGATTGTGTCTACCACTGCAGGTCCCGTCGAAGGACCAGACGTGGAGATTCCAGAGGTCTGGTCACGGGTGCCAGATGGTGCCCCATCCCTGAGAAAGAAGGTCCTTCCTCAAGGGAATTCACCAGGGGGGGGCTGTCACGTGGAGTGTGAGGTCCAAGAACCACATCTGGGTGGGCCAGTAGGGTGCTACTAGGACAACCTGCTCTTCGTCCTCCCTGATCTTGCACAGGTTCTGTGCAAGTAGGCTCACTGGGGGAAACGCGTATTTGCGTAATCCCAGGGGCCAGCTGTGTGCCAGCGCGTCTATACCGAGGGGTGCCTCGGTCAGGGCATACCAAAGGAGGCAGTGGGAGGATTCCCTGGAAGCAAACAGGTCTACCTGTGCTCGACCGAACTGACTCCAAATCAGCTGGACCATCTGGGGGTGGAGTCTCCACTCTCCCCTGAGCATAACCTGACAGCGCGTCCACTGCGGTGTTGAGGTCGCCCAGGATGTGAGTGGCTCATAGCGACTTGAGGCACTGCTGACTCCAGAGAAGGAGACGGCGAGCGAGTTTTGACGTGCAACGGGAGCGTAGACTGCCTTGACGGTTGATGTACGCTACCGTTGCCATGTTGTCCGTCCGGACCAACACGTGCTTGCCCTGAATCAATGGCTGGAACCTCTGCAGGGCGAGCAGTACTGCCAATAACTCAAGGCAGTTGATGTGCCAACGCAGCCGTGGGCCAGTCCAGGAGCCGGCAGCTGTGTGCCCGTTGCATACGGCGCACCAGCCCATCTTGGAGGCATCCGTCATCACCACGACACACCTGGAGACCTGCTCTAGGGTACCCCTACCCATAGAAATGCAAGGTCGGTCCAAGGGCTGAAGAGGCGGCGACAGATCGGCATGACGACCACACGATGTGTCCCGTGGCGCCATGCCCATCTTGGGACTCAAGTCTGAAGCCAGTGCTTAAGCGGTCTCATATGCATCAACCCAAGTGGTATGGCCACCGCTGAGGATGCCATATGCCCCAGGAGCCTCTGAAACAGTTTCGGTGGAACCGCTGTCTTCTGTCTGAATGCCTTCAGACAGTTCAGCACCTACTGTGCACGCTAGTTAGTGAGGTGCGCCGTCATCAAGACTGAGTCCAACTCCAAGCCAAGAAAAGAGATGCTCTGAACCGGGAAGAGCTTGCTCTTTTCCCAGTTGACCCGAAGCCCCAGTCAGCTGAGGTGCGTGAGCACCAGGTCCCTGTGCGCATACAACACATCCCGAGAATGAGCTAGGATTAGCCAGTCGTTGAGATAATTGAGGATGCGGATGCCCACTTCCCTTTGTGGGACAAGGGCTGCCTCTGCGACCTTCGTGAAGATGCGAGGGGACAAGGACAGGCCGAAGGGGAGGACCTTGTACTGGTACGCCTGGCCCTCGAAAGCAAAACGCAGGAAGGGTCTGTGTTGAGGTAAGACCGAGATGTGGAAGTACGCGTCCTTCAGGTCTACCGCCCGAACCAATCTTGATGCCGGACGCTCGCTAAAATGCGTTTATACGTCAACATCTTGAACAGGAGTCTGTGCAAGGCCCGGTTCAGTACTCGCAGGTCCAAGATTGGCCGCAACCCACCACCTTTCTTCAGTATGATGAAGTAGGGGCTGTAAAACCCCTTCTTCATCTCGGCCGGAGGGACAGGCTGTATCGCACCCTTCCGTAGAAGGGTAGCGATCTCTGCACGCAAGGTAGCGGCGTTCTCGCACTTCACCGAGGTGAAGCGGACGCTGCTGAACCTGGGCAGGCGCCTGATGAACTGAATCATGTAGCCGAGTCAGACGGTCTGGGTCAGCCACCGCGACGGGTTGGAAAGCACGAACCACACGTCCAAACTCTGGGCGAGGGGGACCAAGGGGACAATTACGTCGGACATACCGGCGGGTGGGGCCTCGTGGCGGGGCGGAGCCTGAGGTGCCATGTCGAGGGGGCTCAAACCCCGTGGCCATGCTGTGTCCAGAGACATCGAAGCACTTACCTGGCTCCTGATGCCCACCATAAGATTGGTCGAGGAGGGGGGAGGAGGAATATCGTCCCCACAGTCCATTGGAACCAACCTGGTATGGGCATGTTTGTGCCACAGCTGGGTGCGCAGAGGCGGGGGGTCCACTGGTGCGCTGAACCTGCTGAAATGGGATGGTGGATGGCGGTCGTGACGACGGCTTTGCGCACCTGACATGTGACCCAAGGAAAAAGAAAACCACTCTTTTGTTGAAGTTTTGGGTACCGCAGCCTCTTGGGCATGTGGCAAAAAATGAAACAAAAGATTATCCTCCCGGCCCTCTACCGGGGGATGGAATGGTCTGTCTACCAGCTCCATAGAAGCGGGTCTCCTCGTCCCCCGGGTGGCGTCTGCTTTCTGCGGTGGGCTCCATGCCGGGGTCAGGCTGCGGGGGCGGGCTGTGGCGGAGCCAGTGCTGTTGCTGCAGGAGGACACCCTTGGCGACGAGCAGACGGGGTGCGGGGTCTTGAGCCGCGCCAGGGCAGGATGTGTTGAATAGCCTCCGTCTGCTGCTTCACCGCTGAGAACTGCTGGGCAAAGTTCTCAATGGTGTCGCCGAACAGGCCAACCTGGGAAATGGGGGCATCAAGGAACTGTGCCTTGTCAGCCTCTCTCATCTCAACCAGGTTGAGCCAAAAGTGGCACCTGCCCAAGAGACCGTGCCATGACTTTCGTCGCCCAGAGAGCGAGGTCGGTCGCCAAGCGCAGTTCCTGCATCAATCCCAGGTCAGAACTACCCTCGTGCAGCTCTTTTAGCGCCTTGGCTTGGTGTACCTGCAGGAGAGCCATGGTGTGCAGGGCGGAGGCGGCTTGTCCAGTGGCACCGCAGGCCTTAGCCGTCAGAGACGACGTAAACCTACAGGCCCTGGACAGGAGCCTTGGGCGCCTACGCCAAGTGGCGGCGCTCTGCGGGCAAAAGTGCACCGCAAGTGCCTTATCCACCCGGGGGATCACCGAATACCCCTTGGCCGCCCCACCATCGAGGGTAGCGAGAGCAGGGGAGCTGAAAGATCGGATCGGGTAGTAAAAGGTGCCTCCCATGATTTTGTCAGCTCCTCTTGCACTTCCGGGAAGAAAGGGACTGGGGCGGGGTGCAGCCGTGAGCGGCACTCTAGGCTCAGGAATCAATCATCGAGCCACAAGGGTTCAGGGGAGAGTGGAGGGTTCCACTCTAGCCCGACGCTTGCGGCTGCCCGGGAAAGCATGTCTGTCATCTCCGCATCGGCCTGAGACTGGGCAACCACACCCGAAGGAGGAAGCTCAGCTGAAGCCTCCACGTCAGACTGGACGAGCCCGCTCTCCGAAACTGAGCTCGATAACTCATCGTCTTCCCAGGCCCTGAATAAGAGGTCTAACCGCCCTGAGATGAGCCGGCGGTCTCATCCGAGAGCCCGACTGGGGCAAGCGAGCGTACTGAGGAATGGGAGGTCCGTGGGGGGTTACCCGGCGGAGGTGCTCCCACTGAAGTCCCCAAATCGCCCCCAGTGCTAACCGACACGGCCTCATACCCGTAGGTAGAAGGACCGAGACGGGGAGCCGCTGGGGTGGCTTGCTTTCTTACGAAGGCAAGCCGCGACCGCAATGTTGCCATGGTCATGTTCTCGCAATGAGGACAAGACCCATCCATGAACAATGTCTCCACGTGAGCAGCGCCCAGACATGTAAGACAGTGATCTTTGCCATCAGAAGCGGAGAGATAACGACCGCAACCAGGAATAACACACAAACGGAAAGGCATCTTTAAAAAGACGTTCCGTGTGTGCCGCTCTTTTATGAAAACATACTCTTTTAGAATATACTCTTTGTTTTGCTCTGCCGAAGCGCCCAGGGGCGTTCTCTGCACTCCACAGGTGCAGAGGGGGAGAAGCCGCTGAAATGCACCGTAAATCCAGCAGTTTGAGGTGAACAGAAGGGAGAATTGAATTCAGTGCACTGAATGCAACTGCTTGGCTCCGAAGAGAAAATCTGAATGAGTGGTTGCATACCAGCTCCTTTTATGCCCGTTTGTCTGGGGGAGTGGCATGCAAATTCCACTCGCCAATTCCCATTGGCCTTTTTTCAAAAAGCAGAGGTGTTTGGGGCTCCCAAGAGTGATGCCTAGTGTCACTACATCGACACAAGGTCGAGTGAGTGACAGATAGGGAAAGATAGACTCACACCCCAGCGGTATATCATTTTGAGGAGTTAAATTCTTACAAAATACTTTTGAGCTATTATAAACTATATTTTTTGTGTAAAGTTCAACCAAAAATTTAAATTCCCTCATCATTTACTCACCCTTATAGAACAAAACAAAGATTTTTAGAAGAATATCTCAGCTCTGTAGGTCCAAACAATGCAAGTGAATGGTTACTAGAACTTAGAAGCAGAGGCACAAAAAACATATATGCAAGGTACAGTTGAAGACAGAAGTTTACATACACCTTAGCCAAATACATTTAAACTCAGTTTTTCACAGTTCCTGACATTTAATCATAGAAAACATTCCCTGTCTCAGGTCAGTTAGGATCACTACTTTATTTTAAGAATGTGAAATGTCAGAATAATAGTAGAGAGAATTATTTCAGCTTTTATATCTTTCATCACATTTCCAGTGTGTCAGAAGTTTACATACAATTTGTTAGTATTTGGTAGCATTGCCTTTAAATTGTTTAAATTGGGTCAAATGTTTTGGGTAGCCTTCCACAAGCTTCTCACAAAAAATTGCTGGAATTTTGGCCAATTCCTCCAGACAGAACTGGTGTAACTGAGTCAGGTTTGTAGGCCTCCTTGCCGCACACACTTTTTCAGTTCTGCCCACAAATTTTATATCACAGGGCTTTGTGATGGCCACTCCAATACCTTGACTTTGTTGTCCTTATGCCATTTTGCCACAACTTTGGAGGTATGCTTGTGGTCATTGTTCATTTGGAAGACCCATTAACTTCATGGCTGATGTCTTGAGATGCTGTTTCAAAATATCCATATAATTTTCCTTCCTCGTGATGCCATCATTTTGTGAAGTGCACCAGTCCCTCCTGCAGCAAAGCACCCCCACAACATGATGCTGCCACCCCCATGCTTCATGGTTGGGATGGTGTTCTTCGGCTTGCAAGCCTTACCCTTTTTCCTCCAAACATAATGATGGTCATTATGGCCAAAAAGTCCAATTTTTGTTTCATCAGACCAGAGGAAATTTCTCCAAAAAGTAAGATATTTGTTCCCATGTGCACTTGCAAACTGTAGTCTGGCTTTTTTATGGTGGTTTTGGAGCATTGGCTCCTTCCTTGCTGAGCAGCCTTTCAGGTTATGTCAATATAGGACACGTTTTACTGTGGATATAGATACTTGTCTACCTGTTTCCTCCAGCATCTTTACAAGGTCCTTTGCTGTTGTTCTGGGATTGATTTGCACTTTTTGCACCAAACTGCATTCATCTCTAGGAGACAGAATGTGTCACCTTCCTGAGCAGTATGATGGATGCGTGGTCCCATGGTGTTTATCCTTGTGGTACCTTCAGGCATTTGGAAATTGCTCCCAAGGATGAACCAGACTTGTGGAGGTTCACACTTTTTTTATGAGGTCTTGGCCGATTAATTTTGATTTTCCCATGATGTCAAGCAAAGAGTCACTGAGTGTGAAGGTAGGCCTTAAAAACATCCACAGGTACATCTCCAATTGACTCCAATTAGCCTATCAGAAGCTAATTGGCTAATTTCCTAAAGGCTTGACATAATTTTCTGGAATTTTCCAAGCTGCTTAAAGGCACAGTTAACTTAGTGAATTTAAAATTCTGACCCACTGGACTTGTGATAAAGTAAATTAAAAGTGAAACAATCTGCAAACAATTGGTGGAAAAATTAATCATGTCATGCATAAAGTAGATGTCCTAAATGACTTGCCAAAATTATAGTTTGCTAATATGAAATCTGTGGATTGGTTAAAAAATTAGTTTTAATGACTTCAACCTAAGTGTATGTAAACTTCTGACTTCAACTGTATGCAATGCATAGGGGTTGCCGGTGGCTCTCTAAAGTGGGTGCAATCGCTAATCATACTCTTATCAGATCTGTGAGATCTGTTTGATCATATCACTTCAGAAGATATGGATTTAACCACTGGAGTGTTATTGATTACTTTTATGCTGCCTTTATGTCCTTTTTGGACCTTCAAATTCTGGCCACCATTCACTTGCATTGTATGAAGATCTGAAGATATATCTACAGAGCTGAAATATTCTTTTAAAAATCTTTATGTTCTGCAGAAAAAAGAAAGTCATCCACATCTGGGATGGCATGAGGGTGAGTAAATGATGAGAGAATTTTCAGTTTTGGGTGAATTATCCCTTTTTAAGTCTTCACTGTGTAAGTAGTTGTGTAAGAAAACAACCAGATCAACAGCAGTGTGAATTAGCCTCTGTTACAGTGACACCCAGAGGCTTTTGTCAGTTCCTCTGCAAATGGGACTTTTAAAAAAAGGACTTTGTTTCCTACAGAATTAAATTTGTGCTTCCATCTGTTGTCCATGTTAATCATTACATCTTGGAAGACTATATTTATATCATAATAATTAATTTAGTGTCATATGAAATTAGAGCACTGATGAATAATTGTATATATTAATCATGCGTCTCCTGATCACAAACAAAAATCTGCACCATTCAGCAGTGCATTAAAATGTATTTAGATCCACTTATGACTTTTAATTATTCATTAGGCCCGTTCAGAAGCAGAGCACTTATTTCCCCATAGTCCTAATATTAATGATTTGCAGCTGAAGATCATTTTGCATTGCAAATACCATATGTGTGCAAGTCCTACTTGTTATTGTATTGGGTTTTAATCCAATAAGGACATTAATTATTTGTGCAATGCCCTCGATACCTCCAGGCCAAAAGAGATTATCCCCAAGAAGTATGTAGTCAGCACATTGGAATAGGTCTTTAAAGAGCACGGACTAACACTAAACACTTTGTGCACTGTACTATGTGTACACACAGTACTACACACCAACGAACACACTTCACATAGAGTGGGATACACCTGAACACAACTGAGTGTTAAGGTCTCATTGAACACTTATTGTCATATTGTCAAACAGTACATTGCACAACCACTCTGAGCACTATAAGCCAGGCATTTTCCCACTGTTTAAAGTAATAATGAATTTAATTCAATCATACCATAACCAGTGTATTGCTTGCATTCCTACATTAATATCACATATAATCCATTTACAAAGATGTAGAAAACTGATGGAGAACTTATATGTCATTACAGACTTTTCAACATCATGGCCTTGAAAACACATAGATTCTTTAACAGGGTCAAACTCACCATTATAGATTCTACAGTAGACTTTGTTTGTCATTTTGCAAATGCTGTCATCAAACCCACAATGTACCTTTTCCCGCAACCTGCTAAGTGTTTTCCCATAAGGCCATGATAGTGATTGTGTATAAGATCTTGATCTATTTTCATATTTGAAAATGTGGCCATGGTATTTTCAGCCCATATGTCTGATTATGGAATTAAACATTTGGAATACAGTTTGTGTGGTAACACTTTACAATAAGGTACAATTCGTTAACATTTGTATTTGTTAACATAAATAATAATGAACACAATTTTAATAGTATTTGCTTATCTTGGTTAATGTTAATGTAATGTTCAACATTTACTAATATGTTTTTAAAATTAATAGTTGTATATGTTACCATTAGTTAATACAACATAAACTAACAATGAACACCTGTGTTTTTATCAATTAACATTAAAGGAATAATTGAAGTTCATTACAAGTTAAGCTCAAACAACAGCATTTGTGGCATAATGTTAATTCCCACAAAAGATCATTTCAACCCATCCCTCCTTTCTTAAAAAAGAGGGAAAAATTAGGTTACAGTGAGGCAGTTACAATGAAAGTGAATGGGGCCAACTTTTGGAGGGTTTAAAGGCAGAAATTTGTTTTTAATGACTTTATAAAAGCACTTACATAGTTTGTTCTGTTAAAACTTGTGTATTATTTAAGCTGTAAAGTTGTTTAAAATGGCATTTTTGCAGTGGACTACTTAATTGCAGGGTTTACTGCGTCATGGCAACAAAGTTGTAAAATTGGTTGTAACTTTACACAGAAAAGGTTTGTTAGCAATTTTATCACACTAAAATCATATTGACATGCATATTGTTTACAATTTGTGGCTATATTTTTTTCCGGATTGGCCCCACTTCCATTGTAAGTGCCTCACTGTAACCCAGCTTTTTGCTTTGTTTTTGTTTTTTTGTTTTTTAAAGGAAGGACAAATTATTTTTTGTGGTAATCAGCATTATGCCACAAATGCTGTCAACTGAGTTTAACATGTATTGAACCTGGAATATTCCTTTAACCAAGACTAAAAAAATGCTGTTTAAAAATATTGTTCATTGTTTGTTAATGATTCCTAATGCATTAACTAATGTCAACAAATGGAACCTTATTGTGAAGTGTTACCATTTGTTTTATAGTTTTACTATGTTGCCATTTGTATTATAGTTTTATTATGGTCCAGAGAGATGCATCACCCTCATGAATTAGGCCAGACTTCTCTAGATCCTATTTTTGAAAAACTATAAATAGTTAGAGCAGAGGGCATAAGGGATTATGACTTAGATTGTCTGAATAATTGAAAGGATAAAGTGATCGAGAGGAGAATTTGGTTTTAATGGTCTACATGATACATCAGTCAAGTTACTAGAATGCCACCAAATACACTGGATCATTGTTGGGTTCCTTGAAAACAAACATTCATGTGTTTTGTTACACTGCACTGATGAAGCATTCTTTGCCCTAAAGCCCCAAATACTGTTTTACATGTGGCTTGTCTGTTATGCATCAAATCCTTTGGTATCTGTCCATACTCTATGTATTTTCACTGATACAGTTTTGGATCGGATTTCCTTTCTCCAGAAAACTTCATCATGTTTTGTAGTGATTCATTTTTAGAAGATTTTCCTCTGGCATCTTGTGGCCTAAAGCCAGACAAAAATTTAACAGGGAAAAATAATCAGTGAGTCAGTTCATTTACTGACATATTCATCATTTTGAGATATATGGAGAGCCCTTGAACATGAGGATAGGAGCGCTCTATGTTCTAAATGATGAATAATAGCAAAGCTTCTTTTGATCTTGTTTCAAGCTAATTGATTCAGACATGGATTGATATAAATAATCCATAGCTGTCATGTGACCCATAATAGTCATTGTGCTGAATTCCAAGCCAGTAGGGCATCTGCGTTGAAGGCTTGTGGTTACTTTCACACTTTGGTTGATAATAAATCAAATTCTGAAAAAATTTTCTGCCATTTTTAATAAGGGATACATTCGTACCTTCGCATTCCATCAAGCAGACATTTTCGGTGTTGTATCACAGTTTGTTGGGGTTTAAGGTTTATTGTAATGTTTGGATCAAGGATAACTCCAGGGAAGTGAGGCTGCCAGATGTGATCATGGGCGTTTTTTGTTGAAAGGCAGAGCTTGTGTTGCTTACTGTAGTGATGGGTCAGCGGTTGAGTGAGGATTCGGATGAGAAAGAGATTGATGTTGCTGAACTGCAGGAGTGGTACAAGAAGTTTGTGGTGGAATGCCCAAGCGGAACCCTCTTCATGCACGAGTTCAAGAGCTTCTTTGGCGTTACTGGCAACCAGGAAGCATCGGATTACATAGAAAACATGTTCCGGGCTTTTGACAAAAATGGGGTAAGTGATTCAATTTTAGTTACCACACCAAAACATTCTAGATGTAGGCCTGTTTTAAACACTGCAGACTGTGTAGAAAATACTCAAGTGCCAGCTATCAGTGGTATTAGTTTGTTTTTGTTTATTCTTAAACTGTTGAATAATGATAGTCTAGGGCACTTTTCTGGAGCAAACGTTAAGAAGCCCTTATTTCAGTTTGGCTTTCCCACATGAACATTAAAAAAGTTAAAAACCAGTCACTTCACATGAATGCATTTAGGCAAACAAAGTCTTACTCAGAGTGAACATGTCAAGCATGAATAGACTACAAGTGTAGTTGCAGATCCATATGTGACAAGCCAAACTAAAATAAAGGCTTTTTAGTGTTTGTACCAGAAGAAGTGCCTATGATTTCTCTATGTGCTGGTACCGAAAACTTCCACCTTACTCTCTACTTTAAAACTTTCACTTTTCAAAAGTATTAACTCTGGTGTGGAAAGAGTAAGTTCTGACAATGAGATTTGTTACAGTTTTCAGATTTAGGAAGGACATTTGCCTCTTTGTTGCTGTAAATGGCTAGAACTCTGTTTTGGTAGGTCATTTTCTGGACAGAATTCCTTTTTCATCTCTCATTTCCTTTCATGTTTCATAGGACAACACTATTGATTTTCTGGAATATGTTGCGGCCTTGAATCTAGTGCTGAGAGGAAAGCTTGAGCACAAACTGAAATGGACTTTTAAAATGTACGACAAGGATGGGAGTGGCTGTATCGACAAAACAGAGCTAAAGGAGATTGTGGAGGTATTTATCCCTGGTGTCCTTTCCGTTTAATAACCAGGTCAGACAATAACCAGACTGGGTGAAACATTGCTAGGATAATAGTTCCTCAGTGGTTTACATGGTTTTAAAGAAAAAAAGGGATGAAGTTTTTGTATTTATGGTTACAAGGCATGAAGAAAAAATTGCAAATGCAATCTTTGCATAATTGCGAATGCAGTCTTAATTGTAATCTGTATACACATAACAAAGCCACTCATGACTGAACACTAAACACTATGTTTGTCCTATATTTGTCACTCTGCATAACATTGACCTTACTTTTACAGTCAATCTACCGACTAAAGAAAGCCTGCCATGGTGAACTTGATGAAGAGTGTAACCTCCTGACCCCAGATCAGGTGGTGGACAGAATATTTGAGCTAGTGGATGAGAATGGAGATGGTAAAACTTATATTATTATGATTTATTAGTTATGCAGGTGAATAATTACTGAATGGTAATTAAAAAGTTCACAACTTTAGTCCTTTATAATTTTTTTTTTTTTTTTTTTTTTTTTTTTATGCATCTTTTTAGTAGATATGTGAAAGTGCTTTACTTTCTGTTCAAAAGGACTCTTTCAATTTTCTTTGTCCACAGGGGAGTTGTCTCTGGATGAGTTCATTGACGGGGCACGGCGAGACAAATGGGTCATGAAGATGCTGCAAATGGATGTTAACCCCGGGGACTGGATTAATGAACAGCGACGCCGCAGCAGCAACTTTTGAACTCCATATTAACAAAACAAACCCTTAACATACTGGAAACCTACCCCTTCAGCAAACATTATACACAGATTATACATAGTTTCTCAAAATGTTAGGCCTGGCAATGAAAGTGAACCTTAATCTATCAGCTCCAATCATTTTGATAAAGTGTAGAGAGAGATCTCTGGCGTGGAGGGAAATGACCTCGCTTCTGTCTCTTCCTATCCCTCTTCTTTTCTCATATATTCCCCACTGCATCTCTCCCTTGTGTGTGTTTTGAAAACAACATTTATTTTATTTAAATGTGTATATTCATGTTTTCTTTATTCTTTCTCTCATATTTGTTCTTGGGAACTGTGAAAGTCTTTAATTCTGACTTTCTGTTATTACTGTTACGCTTCAGATGAGGCAGTTTTGAGTTTTATTGTCTGACACATATTACACAATTAAAGGGATAGTTGACCAAAAAATGAAACTTCTCTCATCATTTACTCACACTCATGCCATCCGAGTTGTGTATGACTTTCTTTCTTCTGCAGAAAACAACCAAAGATTTTTAGAAGAATATTTCAGCTCTGTAGGTCCATTCAAAGGAAGTGAATGGGTGGCCAGAACTTTGAAGGTCCAAATAGCACATAAAGGCAGCATAAAAGTAATCCATATGACTCAAGTGGTTAAATCCATGTCTTCTGATGCGATATGATAAGTGTGGGTGAGAAACAGATCAATATTTAAGTCCTTTTATCCTTTAAATTCTCCTCCCTGCCCAGTAGGTGGTGATATGCACAACGAATGTGAATAACAAAAAACAAAAGAAGAAGAATGTAAAATTGAAAGTGGAAATTGATAGTAAAAAAAAAAAAAAAAAAAAAAAAAAAAAAAAACATAAATATTTATCTGTTTCTCACCCACACTTATCATATCGCATCAGAAGACATGGATTTAACCACTGGAGTCATATGGATTACTTTTATGCTGCCTTTATGTGCTTTTTGGAGCTTAACAGTTCTGGCCACCATTCACTTCTTTTGTATGGACCTACAGAGCTGAGATATTCTTCTAAAATCTTTGTTTGTGCTCTGCAGAAGAAAAAAGTTATATGCATCTGGGATGGCATGAGGGAGTGTAAATGATATGAGAAATGAGAATTTTCATTTTTGGGTGAAATATTCCTATAAGGAATAATAGCAGCCATTGATTTCATATGGACATATCTAATGTTTGTAAATATATTAATATTGTAAAGACTAAGATCTCTTTAAGGTTACAATTCAATCATACATTACATAAACTGTGGTGTATGAATTAAATTATATTCTTTTTCATTTTATACAAGGTCACAGTAAATAATTAAAAAAATATAATAATAATTTACAACTGGCATGTTCTAACATGTTCTTTTGTCAGTGGTGGCACATACACACCAGTAACATTACTCATGAATGTCATTATTGATTTGTTGATTGGAGGTTGATATTGAAGATAAGGAAGGTTTTACAAAACATTAATTATATCTATATCAGATAATTACCAAGCCTACTGAAGGATATTTTTTTTTTTTTTTTTTTTTTACAGTGTTATAATTTGATTAACATCATCACTAACACCTCTAACATTTCAAAAGGACCTTCAAATAGGTTTTTAAGGAAACGTAAGCACATGGACCCTTGCTGTCCTCACTGCAAATAACTTTTAGTCTCATGAAAGTTTTTTTTTTTTTCTTCACTGATATTAAAAAATAGAATTACAAATTAGTATTGCATTTAAAACATTCTGAGTTATTTTTGTGTTTTACAATAATAAAACAAATTATTTTAATGAACATTGTGTATTTTAATGTACATTTAATAAATAAGCTTATATTATTTTCCAAATATTAGCAAGACTTGTTTTTTCGAAGTGACAGTATTTGCAACTGTAATTATAGAATTTCCCTTAAATTTTGATGTATGAATGTAAAACTCTTTTAAATAAATAAACACAAATACATAAGTTACAAAAATGACTGACTTTTAAATATTTTCTTTATTTCCCCCAGTAGACTTTTTCACAAGGTTGCTCTTGCATTCCCAAACGCTAGAGGGCAGTCATACCTTCAATGAAGCAGGACTAAAAGTCAAAAAGAAATCTACATTTCTCGTGATTTTTCCTGGTATTTTGTTTACAGTTATTGACTCAAACTAAAGCAGCGTTTCGATCTTTTGCAAAACACAGACTGAACTTAAATGGTGTAGTAAGTTTTTAGACTACCTAGCTGTAAACAGCAGTTAACGTAACCAGCCAGAGAATAATAGATAGCAAACACTTTGGCACGTGTAAATATTCTCTAGTAGTTTTATTCACCATAACCTGTAATTCATTACTGATGATAAACACGATCATTATAAACTATACAGGAGAGGCCGGGGCTAGTTGTCACACAAAGAAGGTGTGGTAAGGGTTGTATTTCAGTACATAGGTTTAAAGTCTTTGAGTTTGGCAACGCATGAGAAGAGATTTGTTCACCTGTCCGGCCACAGATGCCCTGGCACACTGCATCAGTGAAGACTGCCGCATGGCAGCAGGTGTCGCTGTGCTCTTCGAGAAGAAATTTGGTGGAACTCAGGAGCTTCTGACTCAGAGTTTAAAGCTACACTGTGTAACTTTTCTTTGTTAAAAAAAAATAAAATGTTATTAATGAGAGAGTGCAACAAAAATCCATCTTCCAAACCATGTCTTTACCCAAATACACTTTGATAAATCTATAATAAAAAATGATGCGTTTTGACGTCATAGCATATGTATGGTGTGGGAGTAGCATGAAGCTGAAAGTTTGTTGTCACAATGAACGAGAAAAATTGACCATGGATCGTTAAAAACGGCAATCCTCCAGGGAATCACCGGTTGTAAAAAAACAAAGAAACCCCAAAAAGAGCAGAGTCTACAAGCAAAAAGGGAAAGCGACTAGAGTCCGTAATAAAACCCGAATCAACATTGGCGACAACTGAAAGGATTTAAAAGCGACCCAGAGATGGCTTATTTCTTACTCAACAGGTAAGATTTTTTATTGACATGATTTATGTATAGTTGTGTAATCACACACAAGTCTTTTCATTTGCTTGCACACTTGTGTATTTTTCTTTATAACGGCAATAAGTTATATAAATAAATCCTTTAGTCCTAGGCTTTTTGAAATTATGTTGACCACTGGTTGGTAACAATGACAATCTATAAATTAGTTACTACTGTGGTCTATTTGGCCAGAATATCCTGCAGTTATAAAAACTTTACAACGTTTGACCTTATCAGACTAGCAATCATTATATCTAATGTTAACGAGCTTTGCCTAACATTTGTAACGTCATTTATTTCAAAACACCAATGTTTCCAATAAGTCAGAACAATAGCATAAGATATGGCACTTACCTGCTCAGATGACAAGTTTTCAGATATCCGTCTTTTCCTTTCTTTCTTTATTTATTTGTCCATTAGCTCTGAAAAGATGTCCTGTATTCATGTGTACACCGATGCCTCGAACCACATTCACAGAGGAGCAGAGCCGAACCACAACCAAAACAATGTTGTTCCGCAAGACGCATGCAGTTTTATTTTTTAACCGCTAGAAGGCCAAAAGTTACGTAGTGTAGCTTTAAATTATCATTACTAATAAGAAATCAAACCACACTAGTGTTACCACCTAGTTAATTCTCCATTGTCTTTTTTTTTTTTCAAACAGTGAAGCGACCTGGCCAGTGTGCTGTCCTTGTAAGATGACTCTTACCAGTATTTACTTCACCACGCAACTGCTCTATTTGAGCAATTAAGATGAGTTTTCTGGAGATTTTTGTCGACCAAAACTTACCTATTTTCACTTTTTTTTTGCTCCATTAGGTCACAAAGGAAAAAGTACTACCAAAAACCCACCTATGACATTCTTAGAAAGAGCCTTGTGTCTATGAGAGAACACTGCCTGGCCCATGGTATTACCAGATTATCCATGCCCTGGTAAACTGACATATTTAATAACAATTAAAGCATTGTGTTATTATATTTTTTGTTTTTTAATGTAGATATGTCTTTTAGTTTCCTGTGTCAAGCCATATGTACTTTTTTTTAGGATATGATTCCAAATAAATTATTTCAAGCACAGAATAAAAATGTCACTTTTTCCAATGTTCCAATCAGGAACTAAAAACAGTTCAAGGAACAAAAACTGAAAACAAAGAAATGTTTTTGCAGAAATTAACCGAAAATGGGAACAAAATCCCTTTCAATTGTTTCGCAGTGAAAATGTTTTGTTTTTTTAATGCTGGTAACAGGTTAATAACCGGTTAGTTTTGTTCCAATGATTTTTTCATGAAACCAAAGACCAAAGGATATATCACAGTAAATATTTAGAATTACACCACTTCCTGTTGCCCTAAAAAATTAGGCTTCTCTCTTTTTAGTAGAACATAAGCATATGCTTTGATTCTGAAGGACATCACTAGTTTAAAAACCAATGATAAAATAATAAAAGTCATTCGGCCCTCAAAAGGCGGTGTTCAAATGTGCCCAAGCAGTGTGTGTGCCTGCTGGAGCGAAAACTTTAGGCTTTTAATTGATTTTAGGTGGCCAAATGAATATTTGAAATATTTTTGGGGATATATTTAATATTAAGAATTCATTTTTTTGAAAAGACATTACTTTATAAAAAAATATTTTAATTTAGCTTATTTTGGGTGAAGCAAGTCCCTGATTTTGAGCTTGTTTCTCTTGTGAGATTTGAAAACACTGCAACTGGTATATCACCCACCCTTAGCACAGAGTACTGTCATTTTAAAAAGAACGTTATTAACCATTCTTTTATTTTGTTCTAACCAGTTACCAATTGGAAAGGAGGCTGCGGAACATTGGAATGAAAAAATACTGTTTCTGCTCAGAATGAACCGACATGAAAAACATTTCGTTTTGGTCTCTGGTTCCAATATAGCTGGATAATTGCCTTTCTAAATACTAATTTAGAAAGAATTATCATAAAACTTTCTTTTAAATAGATTTCCTTGTTTTGCTAGGATTGGCTGTGGACTGGATAAACTAAAGTGGGAAAACATGTCTTCCATTATTACAAAAGACTTTCAGAACACAAAGGTCTGCATCACTGTGTATACGATCTAGACCATAGCAGGTCTGAAATTCACATTAATTATTCTTAAAGAATGGTCAAAGGGGCACTTTTTATTCCAAAGGAATTGCACTTTTTCTGGAAAATATGCTGTAAAATGTAGTGGGTTCCTTAGTCTTCTCAGAAGCAGGTATAAGCTCAAGATTCTAAATAAGGGTTCAAACACTGTCCTAGAAGTATACACAAAATATATGACCAATAAAACAATCTGTTGTTTTTTCTTATGTTAGAATTTCCTATACATATCCTGTTGCATGAAGTGTATGGATTTTGTTTCCACCACTAGTATACCTAAAATACTAGGTGTATTTTGAATTGTTTCAATCTCAGAATGAAGAAACCGTTTGATAAAATTCTACTTTACTTTAGTATTTATTTCAGTACAATATTACTAATGAAACAATACTGTAAACATTTTGTAAAGTGCTATTTCATTACTGTTAATCTTGTAAATATCACTTTATTAATTAGTAACATATAATAATCTTATATAAACCTACCTTGACTTATATTAAATCTACCACGGAAATAGCTGAGACTAGCACCAGACCTTCATACTGGGATCTTTAGGCCATGCAAGGAAATAGTCACATTTTATTAACATACAAAGAGACTATTCAGCATGATGAATATTTTCAGAAGTTGTTTTAAAAAGACAAAATGTTAACATTTAAACACAATCATTAGATCAAACAATATTTGGGTTGCAAATAAACCAAATCAAGTCCAGTTCTGAACATATACTCAATATTTTTCCTGAATTACTTGAATAATGATAGCACATTGCATGCTTGAATTTTAGACTACACCCATCAGTTATTTGCAGAAAATTATCCACAGTAAAATAAAAATCGGTTTTCCCAAATATTTGTAACACACCTCCTAATACTTTAAAATCATTTCAAGTCTAAAATCCAAGCAAAAAAGTCAAACGTGTGATTTTACAGAACAAACTGTGATGACATAGGAAGAAGACACTGCTATAATGGCAGGGTGATTGTAATAATTTGTTTACAAGTTCTAATTTCCTTAATTTCCTTAAAAGCCATGCTGCATTAGACAGTATTTATCAATAGCCAGCAGCAACTCCTTACCCTACTTTAGAATATCACACAGCCTTTCATCATAATATTCATAGCTTTCTTGGCAGTCCTCCCAGGGTGTAAAGCTATCTTCTTCATTCTCAACAAAAGTAGACCAAACATAGGCAAAATCCAAAGGTCTCATCATGTGTAGCTTACACCCTGCTCTAACTAGTGCCTGTAGTCCAGCCTGTATCTCTGGTTCCTCCCACTGGAAGAGACGGGAACAGTGGATATTCAAGCGCAGTGTTTTGCGTGATCGCAAGATCTCTACAAGCTTAGCAGCACAGGTTGCGCAAGGACTCGAGGATGTGTACCAGGTTACTGTGTAGCAAAGTGACTTGTCATAAAAAGCCAGCACTTGTTGAAAAAAGACCTCCTCAGCGTGTGAGCCTGAATGCTCATCCTCCAGGTAACCACGAAGGCCATCTGCCTCTGTAGTGCCTCCTTGTATGTCTACCTGGTAGCACAGAAAGGTCTTGTTGCGTCCTGAAGAATATTCCACATTTTTAAATTGGAATTTAAAGAAGGTGGGGTTCATCCTGTCTCTGTGGGAATAAAGAGGGATATGCCTATGAAAATTATACCCCTAGACTTTTAACACATGAAAGAATTTGCTGCTCAACAGCACAAAGTGCTCTGTAATAATTAAAGAAATATTCCAGGGTCAATACAAGTTAAGCTCAATCCACTTCATGTGGCATAATGTTGACTACCACAAAAAAAAACTTGTCCCTCATTTTCTTAAAAAAAAAAAAAAAGAACCAGCAGCAGCAAAAATCGAGGTTACAGTGAGGCACTTACAATGGAAGTGAATGGGGCCCATTTTTTGGAGGGTTTAAATCCAGAAATATGAAGCGTATAATTTTATAAAAGCGCTTACATTCATTCTTCTGTTAAAACTTGTGTATTATTTGATCTGTAACGTTGTTTAAATCGTTGTTTTAGGCTTTAAGGGTTTACAGTGTTATATCGTCAGGGCAACAAAGATGTAAAATTGAAAATAACTTTACATAAATGGTTTGTAACCGATTTTATCACACTAAAATCATGTTAACATGCATAGTGTTTATTTTTTGTGGCTATACTTTTGAAACAGTATTTTAACGATAACAGACTGGCCCTCATTGACTTCCATTGAAAGTGCCTCACTATAACCCAGATGTTTGCTTTTATTAAGAAAAGGAGGGATGAGTGGAAATAATTTTTTGTGGTAATCAACATTATGCCACACGTACTGTCGATTGAGCTTAACTTGTATTGAACCCGGAATATTCCTATAATCAGATTAAGTAAAAGTAAAATGAAAAACATGAATGCATACATTTTCTTCAAAACAGATTGTTTGGACAAGAAGAGCTTCTATAAGGGTGGCCACCAAGAGGCCTACAACAACCCCAAAGGGGTTACAGTCCTCTATTACAGAAATAAGAGAAGTTGTGCATGGGGCAACACTGGCACCCATACTTCACTTTTCAAATTTGGCTTGTATGGAGGTCTTTGTTGTAATAAATTCCTTTACTACCTTAGGCGTTTGTCTGAAAGCAAATGAGAGATTCAGCAATTTGCTTGAAGAATCTATGGTCTGATAAGACCTAAAACTGATATTGGGGGCCTTAGTGCATGTACTGTGTTAGATTTGCATCACCAAATTAAAAACATCATTACAGGACAGAAGAAAAAAAAATATTGTGCTGAGTAGCCTACAGAACAATCCTTAACAAATGGCATTCAAAAACAGAGCATAATCACAGTGGAGTGGCTTAAAATTGAAAGGTTAATGTCCTGGATTGGTCCTGTCCAAGTCTAAGCTCACCAAAGAACTGCTATTCACAAAATGTTCCTATTCAAAATGATAGAATTTAAGCAATTTTGCCATTATCAAGATGTTTACTACTGACAGAGATAAACAGACTCAGATGTAACTGCCAAAGGTGACTTACCAATAATTATTTTTAGAGTGATGAATACTCACAGATAAAACTCTTTTCTATTTTAAAGTTTTAGTTGATTTATTAACATGTCTGGAGTTTTTCTTTTACATTATTTTGCAATGAGGCGGAAATAAATCTTAAAAAGATCATCATTTAATTCTGTAACAAAAAAATCATACAATGTCCATGAGGTGAATACTTAGGCAGAATCAAAAACAGTCACTATCAAAAAGTATTTGTTTAGACGCAATACTCTTACCTTTCTTTTAAATGGTAAGCAATGTCACACAACATGAATTTTAAAGATCAAGATATGTATGTTCTCAAGACTGATTTGAAAGCATGAGATCCAGTTTGTATTAGTCAGAGATCTTTGACTTACCCTACAATGATCTCAAACGGAGGTAGCTCAATAGGCTCCAGCTGAAACTCCTCATCTTTGACAGGACCCTGGGCTCCTTCTGCTATCTCCCCATTTCCCTGAGGCTTATCGACATTGTTTTGCTGATTTTCTGCTGTCTTCTCTGACTTCTTTGGCATCTTCTGTTCCTTATCTTTGTCCTTTTCTTTCTCCTTCTCAGGTATGCTTTCCGCTTTCTCCCCTTTCTTCTCTTTCTTTTTTATCAGACCTCCTTTGCTGGGTGTCCTGCTGTCCTTTCTGTCTGCCATGACAGAGTTGTGCGATGAACTGGGTCTGTTTGTCAGTGAGTGTGTGAGGGAGATTTAGTACGTGAGTCAGAGAGGTTGCGGCATGAATATGTTCCCAAGTCAGAGAAGATGACAATAAAGGTGTCATAAACAGGAGCTGGACAGAGAACGTGTGAGGGAGGAGGAGTGAAGAACAGCTACTCTGTCTTGTTTCCATGCTATAAAAAGGAGGGGGGATTTTCATACGTTCATATTTTTTGCCATTGTTTAAACAAGTCACTGCCCCATGTCATTCAACAGATGCATTAAAGGAATAGTTCAGCCAAAAATTGTCATCATTAACTCATCCTTATGTTGTTCCAAACCCGTATGACGTTTGTGGAGCAGCCTCAGTCACTAATCACTTTCATTGTATGGGGGGGTGCAATAAAAGTGAATGGTGACTGAGACTAACATTTTGCTTGTCATCTCCATTTGTGTTTATGGGTTTGAAACAACTTGATGGTGAGTAAATGATGACAGAATTGTCCTTTTTGGGTGAGCTATTTCTTCTACCCATTTCCTTCTTGCTCAATTTCAAATTATGAGCATTGACATTGAATGGCATATAATGGCACACTCATCCAGGTATTTCCCTCTAGTTTTGATCGGGATATTATTGCCATTCAAACACCAACAACAGGCAGTTTATTAATAACTGTCATTTGGCAGAGAGTTCAGAATGAGTCAGTCTCTTCACATAGTGAATGCCATGGATCAGTCCAAGATCTTACTGCCTTTGCATCAAGGCCATCTAAAGGTTAACATAGCACTGGCCAGTCCTAAAGAAATCTAATTCATAACTCTGGGTTTTTCCTGCACTCTTTAACCCATGAACAACCTGTAGTTACTATTTATCAACTCACCAAACTCTGCAGATGTCAAACAAGGACATAGCCAGGAAAATACTTTTGGGTGGGCCTCAATACAAATGGATGGGCCAAAAAACTTCCTTAACAACAGAAAGGCGGTGCTTTAAAACAGTACTTTCACACTTTCAGAAATCAGAATTTTTTGTTTTTGTTTTACTATTTTATAAATATATCTGTAGTCAAAGAATAATCTCTAATATTTTGGATGGGCCTGGGTCCACCCCGGCCCACCCTTGGCTAGGCCACTGATGTCAAATACAGTGCTCTTGTGACTTTTGAACATGTTATTTATCTTCTGCCAGAGATGGGAACCAAGGAAAGACCATTGGTCTTGTACAGTCCCAAATCTGTGGCGATGTTGATCTAGTTTACAAGGGGTACTAACCATAAGGGTAGTTATTTTAAGATGCATATATATAAGATCTATTACTGTTGTATGAATATAGAGCACATTCTGAAAACACTAGGTATCAAGCCTTAAAAAGCTAGCAGCAATGCTAATGTTATGAATTGTTTAAATATAGATCAGAGTGTGAGCAGCTGAGGCCACGTATGCTTCAACAACTGTGTACAAAACAACTGTATCTGCCCTCCTCTGACAGAAAGCCACACTGATAGATGGCTGGATAGATAGCTAATCTGGCTTAGTTATAATGATATTGGCCTGACTGCACATTGCAGTCTCAGAAATGAATTACTTGTGTATGAAGGCATATTCCTGCTAAAATTGAGTTTTCATTTCATTTCAGACCGATTGTGTTACTTATTTGGCACTGGAAGTAAATGACCATTTTTTTTCTCACACAAACGCACCCCCTACCTAAACATCACATCCACAGCATCTGATTGACAGGCATCCATTGTTGGCATAGAGATTACAATTGCAAGCATGGTTTGGCAGGGAGTGAGCGTGAAAATGAGGAAATGAAATAGCAAGCAGAGCATTGCTATTGCTGTTTCAATATGGCTGGGCCGCTAGGATGTTGAAAATAAAATGTCAAATGGATTTTGCTTTTCCATTTGAAATTTGGCAGACTTTGTATATTAAGTGTGCACTAATAGAAAATGAAATTCCAAATACAAAGTCGCATAGAATATAATACTGTATTCTGAGTAGGAAAATGAAATTAGGATTGCCACCGCTCGTGCACACAAACACACACACTCAAGAATACTGATTGCTGCATTGCCCACCCCACCTTACACATAAATCTGCTTGAGATTGAGTTTATTGATTGAATGTCCTTTTTGCTATTTTTTCACCACGATCAGAATACAGGCACATTTAAACTCTGCTGTTAAGATGCACAACCTGGCACATGTGCACACTACTTTATAACTATTAATGCATACACACTAATAATTACTGATTGGTGGAATTATTGTAATATACAAACATTGCCTGCCCCTTTTAGGATAAATTGCATTACCCAGCATTTCATATTTACAACATAGGACAAAATGTAAGGTTTGGTAACTAACACTTTTTTTTTTTTTTTTACTGAAATGGAAATGTCAACCTTTTTCATACAAAAACAAAAAGTCTCACACCAACATATCCAACAGGCTTCATTGCTCTCCATTCAGCCCTGAAAGCTGGGAGAGACTGCAGTCCACCATTAGCCTTCTCCAATTCCCCACAGGCCTGAAATGTAATTATTTTCAATTACAGGACCTGCCTGCAGCTTTCTAGCAGGCAGGTTTTGTACACAAAGAATCCACACAAATAGCTTGTCAGACATATTGTAGCTATCTGACCAATTTATCTCTTCAATGTTTACAAAGCTACCTTTAACCAAATGTTTAATAATGTTTATTTGAAAATTGCTATTCTTTTTCTAACGTGTTTTGAGAAAGCATTTAGTTGCAAGAATCCATGTTTTTCAGAGTTAAATAACATGCTGATAGAGAATGAGAGTTCATATGTAAATATTTAACAATTAATAAGGGATATACAGCATTGTGCACTGCACTCATATGATTCTGTTGTGTTTAAGTAGCATTATATTGGGGTGAAAAATTAATTGACAGAACATAACATTTTGTGTCTTACGAGTACATAAATCTGTAACAAAGGCAGTTAAAGCTGAAGTATGTAACTTTTTTGGTGTTAAAATACTTTCTGCTATCCCAGCTTAATATGCAGAGACATTCATATGTTAATTTTCTTGAAAACTATTAGTACTGTATCTCTGTTGCACTATGAAAATACCTCCATTTGTTTTGAGTGACCCATATTAAGAGAGACAATAACATTGGCTACGTTTACATGTACACCAATTCTCTGATTATTGCAATAATCAGAGTATAAGTAACAATTCGATTACGATGTTTACCTGATTTGGGCAAACCTCTTCAATCCAGTTTTCATGCTACTTGCCAATCCTCTTATTATTCGCTGAGAAATGTGATGTTTTAATGCTTTTTTATCAAAATAATATTACAAAAAAAATCTTGTTGCAAATATGGAAAAATATGGAAAATTAGACAGTCAGTTTGTGAGTTTTTTTTTGAACAATTTATTAAAAGAACCGGTTAATAAGAGTCATTTTCGACTACGCTTGATGCGCTGTCTGTTTTGATTCACTAAAAAGAATCGGTTCATAAGAGTAATTTTTTGTCAGATTACACTGGTTGCTCTGTATGTTTTGTTTCACTAAAAAGAATCGGTTCATAAGAGTCACTTGTTTGAATCGGAATACACGCGCTGGATGTTGTTCTGTTCCGCCTGCGAGTGTAAACTCATTTGAAAGACATACTTGCAATTTATTTATTTATTATTATTATTATTTTTTTTTTTTTTTTTGCAGTATACAGTCTTATTTATCCCACCAACATTCAAATTAGACTGCAAACCGACATTCACAACTCGTGAAAATTTGTTTTCTTTTGCCGTGGGTATTCTGCAGTTGGGGAGCACCACTGCTCGAAAACAGTGCCGGAAACTGCCGTTTCGCATTAAGCCAAGAAGTGCAGCTTCTTTTGTTTCGTGATGTTTTTGAACCTGTGCTTGAGCGTAACGTCATCCGTCTGCAGCACTGGCACAGGCGCACTTTGGTCAGAGTGGAAAGAATGAAATTAAAGCGTTTACATGCCAGTATAAAGTGATTAAAATAGGAGTACTCCACATATCTTTCTGCAATTATCATTACTCTGATTATTAGCATAATCGCAATATTCTGATTACATGAGCAACAGTTTAATGGCAGTATTGCCTTAATCAAATTGTAATCGCGTTATGAGGGTGCATGTAAACGTAGCCATTGACTCGACAAATAGCGTGAGCTGGGGGTGGGACTATCTGTTTGTTTGATCAACAGAGACGAAGCTGTTTTGAAAACAATGTTTATTTTTGCAATTCCGTTTGGTGGCGCAGAAATTACATACCTCAGCTTTAATAGGGTAACACTTTATAATGTTTATTAATATATCATATTTTCATATATATTTTAATTTACATGAACTAGTGATCTGTATCATTACATAATGTTTGTTAACTTATTAATAAAGGTTATTATAAAAAAGTGTTACCCATAATAGTTAGATAAGTGCAGACTAGTCCATTCTAGAATCAAACTATTAACTAATCATATAAAAAAAAAAGTAATTATTTGCTGACAATACGTATTTTGATATTTTTTAATTCTATTTGTACTGACAGATATATATCAGGCACAATCCCCATTTGGATTTGAGGTGTTTAGTTTGATATTAGTAAAAAAGAAAGAAGATAATCGCTGTAAAGCTTTCTTTGCAGCTAGGACCAAAGTATCCTATAGTTAGCTTTTAAATAAATTAGAGTGTCCAAGTTTTTTGGCAGAAGTCGACATTGCTCTGGACTGAGTGTCTTGCTAACCAGGTTGAATATCTGATCCACTGCTGTGGTTGTTGCTGGCACAGTAAAAACTTTCTTGGCCACTTGTGAGAGCAAGGGGAAATCTATGGACTTGCGTTTCCAGTATTGTAATGGATCCTCATCTGTTGGTTCTTCGTGAAGATATGCAGACAGCTCCTGCTCCACAGTCTTGGCTTGAGTGGTTGGCCTCTGCTTAATGAATGAGAAAAGCTTGCAGCGTTTGGATGGAGATGGCTGGGCCTCTGAGTGATGTTCTAGTGGACTCAAAGGCTGAGTATGCTTTCCAACCACTTCCAGCAGCATCTGCTTGTGCCAGTCAGTGTCACTGCTCCAGGAGAGCTTGAACTGTGGATCCAGGGTAGTCGCCGTTACACAGAGAGGGTCCTTAAGAATGCCGGCAAGCCTGCGGTCCAGAGCTTGAGACAACCCCATCACAATCCCTGAGCACTGGTGAGTTATGACCTCTGCCAGATGCTTGCGCAGACCTAATACACAGGGCAGGGCTAAGCTGATGGAGACATGCTTGTCTCCCTGGACCATGTCTGAAGCCTCTTCGAAAGGCTCCAAAATCTCAACTAGCTCCCTCAGCACAGCTTTTTCTAAGTTACTGAGGACTATGTCATTTCTGTCCACAATGTCTTCGAGGAAATCCATAGACTCCATCATCTGACGCATAATTTTTAACTGCGCATTCCAGTTCTTGTCTGAAGATCCCTGTCCATTTGTAGGGGCACTACTAGAGCCAAACACTTGGACAAGTTTTTCAGGAGCCACTGTAGCAATTATATAGTTGTACAGACAGGCTGCTTTGCTTAGAGGAACTGATATCTGAGGGGAAGCGCAAACTCCTTCCCTAACACATTGAGCCAGTAATCGAGCAAAGCAGTCTATCCTACTTCGACCAAGACACTGACCTAAAGACTTGTGGTTCTCGTTGCCACTAATGGCTTCCTTAACTCCTCCTGCACCAGTCTCTTCATCGCTACTATCTTCTTCCTCATCCTCACCGTTCCCAATGAGATGGAACCCAGGCAGATGAAAGGCAGATCTGTCTTCAGAAGGCGACGTGTCAGCAACAACTCTGAACACTTTTCCAGAGATGTCATGGGATTCTGAGATCTCATTAAACTCTGTGAGCATTTGCTGGGAGTTACTGTGGTCTGCAAGAGGCAAACATGCCAGAAGAGCGGATCTAATATGCCAGTCTGCATTTATGAAATGGCAAGTCACTCCAAGATACCCAGCACCTACAGTGCTGCTTGTCCACAGGTCAAGGGTCACACTGCAGGACTCTGCCCCTTTTAGAGCCTGCTTGGCAGCTAGCTGCACTTGAGAAACATAGGCTGGCAGAAGTTGCTGTTGTATATAATGGCATGGTACTGGAATATATCGGGGTTCCAGGAGCTGAAGTAACTCCCGGAAGCCCTCATATTCCACAATCTGTGCTGGCTGCAGGTCTCGGATGATCATCTTGGCAATGGCTTCCGAGATGAGGGATTGCCGAGGGTCGCTGTAGTCAAACTTGCTCATCCCAGCACCATTTTGAGAGATCACTCGGCCACCTGCAGGGCCAGCACACATCTGCATCGCCTCCCTTTTCACATCTTTCTTCCTCACAAACTCATCATACATGGCCTGGTGCTTGCGCTGTGAATGTGAAATGCACTAGTTATACTGATGAAATACAGATATAGGACTTATAATAAATGTAAGAACAAAAAGTATGGAATATGAATAGAACCTAAATGGCCAAGTTGATTATACTGTAGTTAAAATACATACATTTCAAGAATATATTAAAACAAACAAAATAATATTACTTATGTTAACACATTTATTACTGCATCATGATATTAAATTAGATACAAAACACATTTTACGTTTTGATTGGCTTTCATTCAGCTCAACAAATTAACCCTTACCTTTAGATGTGTAACAAAGTTAGAAGTAACTGTCCGTTTAGCCTGAATCCGTGTGCCACAAGCTTTGCAGTTTGATTCAATCTTGCCATTATCCCCCTCACAGACTATATTGAAGTAATCCAGAATGGAGACCCTAGATTTTGACGCCATCAGTGATTTTCAAATCTTCCACGTCAGATGCAACAAAGCGTGAGAATACTACACTAAAACGAAAACAATGTGATGCACCCCTTTGTTCTCCAAAATATCAGTCTTGCTTTTGAGATCCTAATAGCACTGTCTCTTTATGGCGATAACAGGATCGTTATCTGACCGAGATAACGTGTTCACCTGAGCTGACATTGATTGCATCGTCCCGTCATCATGTCAAAATACTTTCTTGGTTAGAAGTCCCATCAAAACACACCTCACGTCCGTCAAACCTGTGTAAACCCACAAACGATATGCTGGTCCCAGTATGAGCTCCGACTGTAAACATTACCCTATCCGCTAGCAGCTTTTTGCAATGAACACCAGGAAGTAGACGGCGAACAGGGCATTAATTTATTTATTTACCCTTCTCTCCTCTGTTTCTATGTTTTGTTTTGTTTTTATTCATGAACAGATATACACAACTTGATAAACGTAGGCTAACCTATTGGCACGATAAAGAAAAGTGCTCTTTGTATCACTTGTTTTACAAAGAGTGGTCACGTATAATATTTTAGCAATGATGTGTGCGATTTCATGTTAAGTAGCCTGCTAATAAACTGTAATCTGGTTGTAGCTAAAATATATTAAAAGGCGAGAACGCGCCTCATTCATATTGCTCGTGCACATTTTTGTTTTACTTGCATCAAAGTTTTTCTTTATCTGGTTTGTGTAGTATTTATTTTCTGTGTCGAAAATAGTTTAGACTAAAATTGCTTCCACGAATTATTATTATTATTATTGACTGATTGAAAAACATCGCCTCATTGTACTCATGTAAGCTTAGTTTGTCTAGTCTTTGTTTAAAACAAAACATGGCTCTGTAACAGAAATGACTATCTGAGGAAGCTTGGTACCTTTACATTGTAGAAGAAGAATCTGAAGAAGAATCAAATTTTGTTGTTGTTGTATTTTATGGAAAAGCAAGTATTAAGATATATTTCCTCCTATATTTTGAGATAGCTTACTGACATGCACCTCCAAATATGACTGGAGGGGTATTCATATTAAGGTTTAGAATATTTTCAACCACACAGAGCAGGTCCTCAAAAAATACTGTAAAGACAACAATTCAAATCTATCTTTTAACTCATTTTAAAATGAAGTATTAGTCTAAAATCAACTGTACATGCTCAGATTTCACAATAGCATATACTCAAGATGACAATACAGCTCATCAATCAACAGTATTTTTTATTAAGAAAACAACATTGTTTTTATGTTAATATGGCATAAAGGTAATTTGGCATTTAATAAAAATAATATGTTTTGTTTATATAGCGCTTTTCTTAGGCTCAAGGTCACTTTACAAAAGAATAATCAAAAGAAAAAAATGGATCAAACAAGAAAACGAGGGTCAGACAACAAAAGATCAAATACAGGAAAAAATAAATTTCCAAATATGTTATTTAACAGTCATTTTAAACAGATACGTTTATTCTGTGGAGAAGGAATGATGGCCCACTTTATGGTACAAATAAATACATAAAGATTTAATAGAAGAAATGAATGAATTAATGAATAAGGTCACTTTTATCCCTTTATCGTTTCTTGTTGAGTCTTCTCTATCTTCTGTTGTTTCTCCTTTATTTGGGTCTGCATTTCTTTCCTTGTAGCCAGTATCGCAGTATTTTTAGGGGTGCAGTCTCTGTTGAGAGAGAGATGACTGGGGGAAAAGGGGTGACACGGTTAAATGAATCCATAATGCAAACATATTCTGGGTTCTTGCAGTTTTTAAAATTTGTCAGTGGTAAAGTATCAACATCTAAATTTCATGTTCAAAACAGGATAACCTAATGAATGAAACAATGAATTTGTGTTACAATATTGCCAATTATATCATAAGTAACCACTATTTTTTAACAGTTCTGCATGTACCATAAACATTAAACATGTGTATATGAGCATTTGCAATCTGTCAACATGAAGCATTTGACAAATTGCTGTTGATGTTACAGACATTATGAATTTACATCAATATCATTTTGATTAGGCAATGTGAGTGTATTTCCTGATGTTACTGCAGCACTGAAATATTGTTTTATTCAAAATCTTTAAGGTCAATTTGAAACATGTATCTTGCATTGTTTGCTACTGAATTATCTGATTGTTAAAATGACTCAATTGTTGAGTTATAGTGATATAATCAAATGTTCTCATTACATGTCACAGTAATCTTGTGTTAAAGTAATAGTTTGCGCAAAAATAAAAATTATTTCATTTACTCACCCTCATGCCATCCCAGATGTGTGTGACTTACTTCTTCAGAACACAAATGAAGATTTTTAGAAGAATATTTCAGCTCTGTAGGATCATACAATGCAAATGAATGATGACCAAAACTTTGAAGCTCCAAGAAGCACATGAATTCAGCATAAAAATAATCCATAAGACTCCAGTGGTTAAATGCATGTCTTCTGAAGCGATCTAATGTGGTTTAAGTGAGAGCAGACCGAAATATAACAAATTTAGTAATATTTTGGTCCTTTCTCACACAGAATCGATTAGATCTCTTCAGAAGACATAGATTAAACCACTGGAGTCTTATGGATTACTTAATGCTACCTTTTTGTGTTTTTTGGAGCTTCACATTTTTGTCACCATTCTCTTGGATTGTATGGACCTACAGAGCTGAAATATTCTTCTAAAAATCTTAATTTGTGTTCTGAAGAAGTAAGTCACACACATCTGGGATGGCATGAAGGTGAGTAAACAATGAGAGAATTTTCATTTTTGGGTGAACTATTTCTTTAAGAAAAAACAATTATGTGAAAGAAAACATGTATAATCCTATTAAAAGCATGATAGCAGGTTTTAAATGAATGAATGCGTGACTTTGTTACAAGTGTGACCATTTTGCTGTTTTGTACTAAAAGTTTTGAATTTTGGTATTTCAAAAGTTTTGGTACTTGTGAATATAGTTCACATAACTAAACATACAGATTCAGATTGAATGCACTAATTAAAACCACACATACAATGTGCATCAAAGCACATCACATCAGTATGCTTTGCTTTTATACAGAAGGATTTCACTATAGCAGAAGAAAGCAATATTTACCCTCTTTAAAGGCAGCTTGAGCCTGTTTAAGATTTTGTTGTACAAGGATGCCAAACCACTTTAAAGGATCTCTGTGCTCTGGTGTGGACGACTCAAACTTTGTTTTTACTTGAGGGTCTGTCTCCTGTTGCTCATTTGAGGCATCTTCCTCTGCACTGTCCTTTTGTTTGGCATTTATTAGCCTCCAAAGACCTGAAACGAAGTTGCTGATCAAGGCGCATTTCTGCTGTTTTGTCTGACTAGACACGGTTGAATAGTGCTGTAAGAAAATGTATGACTTTGAAATGCATTGATATTTTTACCAGATAATTGTTTTGCTAGGATGCCCAGTCGTCGGATATTTACTGGTCATGTGACAAACAGATCACGTGACATAATAACGCTACGTAGATATTGCGTGTTATCCATTCTGTGAATATTGCAGAATTTCTTCGTTAAAGTAATGACAGCTAAATCATTATGCACGCACACATTTAACGTTTGAATTATGTTGTTAAAGCGGATTTATTGTGTGCGTAATTTCGTGAACTCTCTGAATGTCTCATAAACAAATGTAAAATTGTGTATAGGTTTGTGTTCCTAACGTGCCGTTTTCAAGAACAGACTCTTGAAACATTTCTGACAGACAGCATAAGTGACTTATCATCATCAAAACAAAATACACGACGAAATAAAAGATGTACTTCCCATACCGGGAGTCGAACCCGGGCCGCCTGGGTGAAAACCAGGAATCCTAACCGCTAGACCATATGGGAGGTGTGAACAATTTTGAAGGTACACGACCTTATTAAGTTGTACACACGTGTATCTCTACTTGTACTAAAACTTATCTCGTGTATGTTCACAGTGTAGTATTATATCCATCGCTGTAACGGACGATGATAATTACAATGGGAAAAAGTTCACTTTATTTTATTTTATTTATTTCACCCTACATAGGACAACAGAACATGTCGCGTTGAATATGATACTAGATAATGAAACAGTAATAAAGTAAAAAACAAAACAATAATAAACTTAAGAGCGCATAATGCAAGTTAATATCCTCACGTTTGGCCAAATTATAGTTTAAAAACACTGTACCATAACGCTGATTATATAAACATTCATAAGTATCAAACTGTAATTCCAACGCTAACTTTCACCACCTCCAGTAGCTCGCCGTGATCGTATAGTGGTTAGTACTCTGCGTTGTGGCCGCAGCAACCCCGGTTCGAATCCGGGTCACGGCAGGGATAAATCCCTATCACGGCTAGGGGGTAAAACTTTTTTTGCTCACTTTGGAAGTTTGTATTATTTTGAAGTATACAAAATAAAATAAAAAGACATAAACTTGCTTTTCTGCACAAATGTGCCACGAATAGCCTAATGTTTTACCTATATACACATTTCGCAATCACATGTGACGATATGTATGTTCCGAGGCGACCGTCCAACTGTAAGCGGTACAACTGTCACGTGGGTTTGCAACACATGCAGAGCGTAATAATGATTGGGTAGCGATAATCACGTGGGCCTACAGTAGGCTGAGACTCGGTGGCGCGATGTTTCTGTTCGTTGCAGTGTCTGATGCTTCAGTTATTTGCTGCTCTAGTTGTATTCTCGCAACAATCAATTGGCTTTAATTAGCAACCATCAAACGCATTGCATTTCTAGGATATTTCAGAACTCACAAAGTAAGTAAATACCGGCTGTGTTGTGAAACATGTTGGTCAGTTAGATTAAAGTGATTTCCATACGTTATCTGGTGCTTTATAAAACGCCTGTAACTCCAGACAGTTTGAGAAACCCTTTTGTTGCTGCATACATGATATGACTTAATGAACTGCACAAAAAATAAAAATAATAATAAGTTAAATTAATTAATTTAGTTGTGTAATCTTTAATAAAATAAACCTAAACATTTTAGGTTTTGTTAATTTCATTTTTGTTAAATATTACACAATTATTTAATGAAAATTTGTTATGAAATTGAAATAACGTCAATCTTAAAAATAGGCTTCAATATTTTTTTATGTGTCATTTGGAAATCATAACTCAATATCTAGTAATTTTCGTGCTGCAATAAGTTTCATATTCTGTCTCTAAATATGCTCTTTTCATTCACTTTTCCAGATGCAGAAGCAAGCGGAAACTATAAATCATCCATATTGGCCACGCAACCTGTCTATTCCAAACTATGTAGCAAATAACCGTTCAATGTCAGAGATTCTCGTATTCCTGTTCTCTGTGTCCGGGATACTGCTGCTTGCCACCTGGTTACTGACTGGGCGGAAGGTGTCTGGGAGCAGGCTTAGTGGAGGGAGAAGGTTAGCGTTGTGCTGGTTCACTGTGTGTGGTTTCATCCATGGAGTAATAGAGGGATGGTTCTCTTTATACTACACCATCATTCCCGAAGACCAGAGTTTCCTGTCTCAACTCTGTGAGTGATGTTCAAAGTCTGTTTTCTCTATGCACTTTGACTCAGTCAATCATTAGGAAGTGTCAAAATTATTGTTTGATACTGTACCCTTAAAGTGGTCATGACATGCCTTTTTATTATTTTAATATGTTCCTTGAGGTTCACTTCTTCTAATATTAATAAAGTTTTTTTGCACAAAAAAATTATACACATATTTTGTAAAACATTATCATTTTCCACCCTCATTCTGACCCTCTGTTGGAAATGGTCTGTTTTGGTGCTGTTTCTCCTTTAAGACTTGACATGAAATGTCCACTGTTGTGATTGGCTCTCTGCTCTTGACTGATATGTGCTTGTCTTCTCACTGCTCACCACTACTGGGCGGGGCAACAGAAGTAATAAGGTGAAGTTGTCATTGATGTGTTGTCGGTGTGTTCGAGATCATGCAGTGCTGTGCATACCGATCGGCGAAAGAGGCAGTGCATGTCGGTTAAAAATTTTGTCCCACCGCTGTGTCACCATGACGTATGCCATCAAAGTACCGTGAGAGCGATTCGAGAGCAGCCGTCTGGTGCAGCTGCTACAGTTGCTCCAGATGAGCTGCACAAGCTCTGAATGTCGACACAACTTATTCACGATTGGCCAGACTTACAGCATGACAAAGGTGACGTGTGTTTCATGGGCTGCGTGTGCAACTGCATACTTAACATACTACTCTTACTACTTCTGCTTTGTCAGTCTATGGCAGAAATAAGGGTAGTATGGTAGTATGCCGATACCAAGGTGTTTACCTCCTGTTTGGCAAAAACTCACAAATCTGTGTTTTTATGATAGTACATCGTGTTTATATAATTTTATGTTTATCATAGTAATATCATGTTTCTTCATAAAAAAACATTCAAAATTATAAAAAATACTGACTCCTTTATTAGTATTAAAATAATATAAGCTTTTATTGGACTTTCTCCTTGTACACCAGCAGGCACTATATTAACCAGCATATAACCTTTTCAAATGAATAAAGTTTCTGGTTATTTTGTTAAATTCAAGCATCTGTCATCATCTGCAAATCATCGGAGTTCCACTTTGTCTGTTTAGAAGAAAGCATACATCACGCGATCTGCCGTGACTGAAGTAGGTTTTGCATGTGAAAGGAAGAGCAAAGTAGCCGGCTTGATGGCTCTCTTTTCAACTCCTCAGAGATCAGGTCAGAGCCCCTTCAAGTTTCAAACTTCTCCTGGCTGATACACTGTCTCGCGCAGAGACGCTCATCCCTCGCACATGCTTGCTGCAGTTAGATTATAACGTGATGGCTCGCGATGTAGTGAACCTAGGGCCGGCTCGTGGGTTAGTGGGGCCCCAGGCGTAATCATGAAAATGGGCCACCTGGTGTGAAAATTCTCATAACTTTATAACATCCATAAAGCGGCTGCATACGTGATGAGCATATTTTTTTAATAGAAAGCACTAAAAAAAGAAGCACTATACTGTATAGCTCGGTAGATGACAAATAACGTGTCCAATAGCTTTTGTCCCAACATCAATATGTTGGGTTAAAATGTACATGCATGGAATATGTGTATTTTAGATGCTGTGACATGTCACCATTTTATCACCTTATTTTGATCAATTTTTTTCTAGAAGTACAAATAAACCATTGTCTCATTTAATATGAGGTCATGTTAACTGCAAGTATGATAATTACTGGATAACATTTTATAATAAGGTTTGCATTAGGTATCATTAACAGTGTATAATACAGGGGCGTGGGTAGCTCAGCAAGTATTGACGCTGACTACCACCCCTGTAGTCATGAGTTTAAATCCAGGGTGTGCTGAGTGACTCCATCCAGGACTCCTAACAACCAAATTGGCCCAGTTGCTAGGGAGGGTAGAGTCACATGGGGTAACTTCCTCGTGGTCACTATAATGTATGGTTCTTGCTCTCGGTGGGGCGCGTGGTGAGTTGTGTGTGGATGCCGCAGAGAATAGCGTGGGCCTCAACACACGCTACATCGCTGCGGTAACGCGCTCAATAAGCCACGTGATAAGATGCGCAGATTGACGGTCTCAGACGCGGAGGCAACTGAGATTTGTCCTCTGCCACCTGGATTGAGGCGAGTCACTACGCCACCATGAGGACTTAGAGAAAACCAATGAAACAATGTATAATAAAATTTTCCAACATTTATTAATCTAGGCTAAAGTCAATTTATAAAAATACAATTCTTTATTGTTTGTTCGTGTTAGTTCATATTGTATTAACTAATGTTAACTTATACAATTTTAATGTTAAAAATGGGCTAGTATATGTAGAAATCAACATTAACCAAGATTATTAAGTATTGTTTATTGTTAGTTCATGTTAACTAATGTAGTTAAGTAATGTTAACAAATACAACCATAAGTGTTACCCATCAAAGTAACACAAAATAAGAAAATGCTGTTTAAAATAGTTTTAGATCATTTTAATAGTATAGGACACTGCTGCCAATGCTTGAAATTCCATTTCAATTACCCACATCACTATGTGTAAATGTTTATTTAGAGCAACAAAATCAATGAAAACAAAAAGTTGGCCAGAATGTGTGCAAAAGTGAATAAAAGTTAAAACATCAGGGAAAATAAGGTACAGCAATGGGGGTGGGGGGTTATATTTGTACATATGTGTTTATAGGGCTTATAACACCTCAAAATATATATTTGTAAACAAATGTAAAGAATAAACACATACCTCTTAGAGAGCAGAGGTCTATGCAGATAGGATAGTTTGGTTATTTTCCAGATTAATTGCTCATATGTTCACTCTATGTGAGGTTATTTTTTTATTTTATTATTTTTTTGCATCTGTATATCGACAGTGTCTGAATTCCTTCCCCAGCAGATTATTCTTGAGAAAACGTGAAAAGCCCTAATGATTTGTCAAGCGCTGTATCTGCTATCATTTACACTAATTAAGCCTCAAAGTCTCAAATAGCCACAAAGAAATATTTTTCATAACTTATTTCCTGCGTTTCTGTCAGGCGTGCGCATTACACAGCAAGATGTGCGATCTGTGTCTAATAATACTGTTATAAGAAGCAGCGCTCCAGTTCCCAACAATGAATAAATTATGCATATTAGAGCGTACTGCTTAACTGTACTTCTTGCCGATTTTATTTGTTGTAACTTTCAGTTATTTGTCTTTTTGTGATTATTCAGAGCTCATTTTATACTTAATATGTTGTTTTTAGTTTTCACCGTCATTGTGATTTGTAAGTTAAATGATCAGGTTCATCCACGTCGGACGCTCTCCTGAGTGTGTGCGCAATAGAAACCAATGGACTGCGGAGAATTTCAAAATAAAAGTCATCAGTGTTTCTTACTTTATGACTTGTTCATTTACTTTTCATATGTTTGTGGGGCCCCTCAGGCATGTCCGATGGGCCGGCCCTGAGCGAATCATAATAAATGTGTCACGGTGTGTATCTATCTTATCTTGAAGAAAATCAGCAATTCAAGCTCTTAAGAAGAGTGAGTTTGTTTTTTGTGAGTTAAAGATGAATCGAAGTGACCAAAAAGGTGAGAGAGTGTACTCTTAGCCCATTATACAGTGCAAAATGCAAAAATGGTTTAAGATTTGTCTTTTTTGTTTTGTTTTTCAGTATAAATATCTAAAACTCCTTACATACATTTAGTTTAGGAACTATATTGCAGAAGATAAAAATGTTGTCGGAGAATGTTGAATATAATATTTGTTAATTTAAAAATATCTATAAATCCTTAAAACAAGATACATTTACCTGAGAAGCAACATACACGATATTTAGACTTGTTTTTAGCAAATGTATCTTGAATAGGAGTATATTTTGTCTTTACTGCACTGGCAGAAGTATAAACAAGTGAAAAAAAAACACTTGTATACAAAATACACTTATATTCAAGATACATTCTCTGAAAACAAGTCTAAATATCTTATATTTTGCTTCTCAAGTAAATGTATCTTGTTTTAAGGATTTTTAGATCATTTTAAATGGAAAAAACAAAAACATTTCTTTACTGAATTAAACATAATAAAATGTATTTTTTCCATTTAATTCAGTAAATGTCATTTAGAGGTATTTTTAAAAGATGATTTTGTCCTCTTTATTGTTGGTAAGCACATTTAATACAACCTTTTAGGTCGAGGCACAAGCTGAATAACCAGTTAAGAGCTAATGATTAATCGTCGCAATAAATCGCCAGAATAGTCTAATAATCGTTCTAATAATCGTTAGATTAGTCGATTATCAAAATAATCGTTAGATGCAGCCCTACCCAAAAATGAAAATTCTCTTATCATTTACTCACCCTTATGCCAACCCAGATGTGTATGACTTTCTTCTGCAGAACACAAATGAAGATTTTTAGAAGAATATTTCAGCTATGTTGGTCCTCAAAATGCAAGTGAATGGTGACCAGAACACAAGCGGGTCCAAAAATGACATGAGGCATAAAAGTAATCCTTATGACTCCAGTAGTTATATCCATATCTTCTGAAGCAATATGACTGGTGTGGGTGAGAAACAGATCAATATTTACAGTGCATCCGGAAAGTATTCACAGCGCTTCACTTTTTCCACATTTTGTTATGTTACAGCCTTATTCCAAAATGGATTAAATTCATTATTTTCCTCAAAATTCTACAAACAATACCCCATAATGACAACGTGAAAGAAGTTTGTTTGAAATCTTTGCAAATTTATTAAAATAATAAAAAAATTAAAAAAAAATAAAATCACATGTACATAAATATTCATAGCCTTTGCTCAATACTTTGTTGAAGCACCTTTGGCACCAATTACAGCCTCAAGTCTTTTTGAGTATGATGCTACAAGCTTGGCATGCCTATTTTTGGGCAGTTTCTCCCATTCTTCATTGCAGGACCTCTCAAGCTCCATCAGGTTGGATGGGGAGTGTCGGTGCACAGCCATTTTCAGATCTCTCCAGAGATGTTCAGTCGGGTTCAAGTCTGGGCTCTGGCTGGGCCACTCAAGGACATTCACAGAGTTGTCCCATAGCCACTCCTTTGTTATCTTCGCTGTGTGCTTAGGGTCGTTGTCCTGTTGGAAGATGAACCTTCGCCCCAGTCTGAGGTCCAGAGCGCTCTGGAGCAGGTTTTCATCAAGGATGTCTCTGTACATTGCTGCATTCATCTTTCCCTCGATCCTGACTAGTCTCCCAGTTACTGCCGCTGAAAAACATCCCCACAGCATGATGCTGCCACCACCATGCTTCACTGTAGGGATTTTATTGGCCAGGTGATGAGCGGTGCCTGGTTTCCTCCAGACATGACGCTTGCCATTCAGGCCAAAGAGTTCAATCTTTGTTTCATCAGACCAGAGAATTTTGTTTCTCATGGTCTGAGAGCCTTCAGGTGCCTTTTGGCAAACTCCAGTCGGGCTGTCATGTGCCTTTTACTGAGGAGTGGCTTCCGTCTGGCCCCTCTACCATACAGGCCTGATTGGTGGAGTGCTGCAGAGATGGTTGTTCTTCTGGAAGGTTCTCCTCTCTCCACAGAGAAACGCTGGAGCTCTGTCAGAGTGACCATCGGGTTCTTGGTCACCTCCCTGACTAAGGCCCTTCTCCACCGATCGCTCAGTTTGGCCAGGCAGCCAGCTCTAGGAAGAGTCCTGGTGGATCTAAACTTCTTCCATTTATGGATGATGGAGGCCACTGTGCTCATTGGGACCTTCAGTGCTGCAGAAATTTTTCTGTACCCTTCCCCAGATCTGTGCCTCGATACAATCCTGTCTCGGAGGTCTACAGACAATTCCTTGGACTTCATGGCTTGGTTTGTGCTCTGACATGCACTGTTAACTGTGGGACCTTATATAGACAGGTGTGTGCCTTTCCAAATCATGTCCAATCAACTGAATTTACCACAAGTGGACTCCAATCAAGTTGTAGAAACATCTCAAGGATGATCACTGGAAACAGGATGCACCTGAGCTCAATTTTGAGTGTCATGGCAAAGGCTGTGAATACTTATGTACATGTGATTTTTGTTTTGTTTTTTATTTGTAATAAATTTGCAAAGATTTCAAACAAACTTCTTTCACGTTGTCATTATGGGGTATTGTTTTTAGAATTTTGAGGAAAATAATTAATTTAATCCATTTTGGAATAAGGCTGTAACATAACAAAATGTGGAAAAAGTGAAGCGCTGTGAATACTTTCCGGATGCACTGTAAGTCCTTTTTTACTATAAATCTCCACCTTTGACCAGTCCCAACCAGTTGGTGGCTGAATGTGAAAGTCACTTCCACACTTAATTGTGGACATGAAAGTGTAGGTTTTCAGTTAAAAAAGGACTTAAATATTGGTCTGTTTTTCAACCACACCTCTCATATCATTTCAGAAGATATTGATTTAACCACTGGAGTCTTATAGATTACTTTTAAACTGACTTTTGGGGCTTCAAAGTTCTGGTCACCATTCACTGGCCTTGTGAGGACCAACAGAGCTGAAATATTCTTTTAAAAATCTTTGTTTCTGTTTTGCAGAAGAGAGAAAGTCATACATGTCTGGGATGGCATGACGGTGAGTAAATGATGAGAGAATTTTCATTTTTGTGTGAACGATCCCTTTAAAGTGCAATCTTTTTTTTCCTTTATAGGGAAAGAATATTGCAAAGGAGACAGCAGATACGCCATGTAAGTTATACACATGATTGTCATATGTTTAAATATGAGTTTATGCATTGTGTCTAACCTCCTTTTATGTGATCTTTGCTTCAGAGCAGATAATTTCACTGTTTGCATGGAGACAGTAACTGCTTGTCTGTGGGGTCCCTTCAGCATATGGATTGTTGTGGCCTTCTTGTATAATCGTCCTTACAGATTCATCTTGCAGCTCATCGTTTCTCTCGGTAAGAGATGTGTCACTCATATTGTATATGAGAATCGGACAACTTTGAAGTAAAATCTGTTTGTTCTAACCTAAAACATTACTTACAGGTCAGCTGTATGGTGCAGTCCTCTACTTCTTCACTGAGCATAGAGATGGGTACATTCACAGCGAGTATGGGCACCCCATCTACTTCTGGTTCTACTTTGTTTTCATGAATATTTTGTGGATTGTCATTCCTTTCTCTCTTATAGTGGATTCATGGTGTCAGCTATCTACCAGTCAATGTATGTTTGATAAAGCAGCCCTGAAAGAGAAATCTAAAAGAAGCTAGGCCAGGGACATAGGAAAGGAAAGAACTGAACTACTGTATACCATTTTTAATAATATCTAAACTACATGAAGAGAATCTATTTTTTAAAATTACATTTTGTAATTGTACAGTACTTATTGATGGAAGAGAATAAGTGTAATGATTATGGTGAATATTCATTACCGAAATGTGACTGTGATTGCATTCAAATTAAATATTCAAAATACTGCCCCATCTGGGTTGCTTCATATTTACTTGTTTTTGTTGTGCACTATTTCAATATCAAATGATTCCATTTGAGATTTTGTTAAATAATTACTTGTTGTAGGATCCACTTCTCCTCATATCACTGACAGACACTTCAATCCTCATTTTATTTGTACACTACAATAAAGCCTCTCCAAGGCTGTCACTACCAATCCCTCTATATCTATCTTCACTCTCTGTTTCACTCTGAATGCAGTTTGATTATCAGTTGAGGATGTTTCTCCCTTTTTGTCCAGAGATCAGTGAGCTCACTCTAAACTGAAGGGCTAAAATACTGTAAACCTGCAGTGAGTGACACCCTCAGTGATTATAATGGGAGAGCTGTAATATTGTTGTGTTTGCTAAATTTCTGGGTACAGCAATTTATTCAAAACCTAAGTGAGCCAGTGTGAAGTTGGAATATGGCAGGAAGTTATATAAATAAGTATTTCATTAAACTTCTGTTAATCCACATTAATAATCAGATTACAATCTCAAGAGCAATAATCGACAATATTGATTTTTGTCAAAATCATGCAGCCCTATTCTCTAACCTCATGTCTCAGAAGAACTCGATATGAACACTATATCTTTTTTCAACTATGGCCAATTGAGATTGAATAACAGACAGAGCACTGCAGTAAAAATTAATATGATTCATAAATATGGATATAACTAATCTATTTTTTTTTGTGACATTTTGTTTTTGTTTGTTTGTTTGGTCCCTGCTGATTTCCACCCCCAAAAAACTTATTACAAATCTAGTCACAATGCAAAAGCATTATGTGTAATAATACAAGGCAGGAACAGCTAAAAGAAGGGATGTGTCTCATGAAAGAACTTGCACAACAAAAATGCAAATGACTGCATGGTAACTGTGTTAAAGCTTTTTCCAAAGCTTCTGCATACAGGCCCAAACATAGTGTGTACACATAACTCTGCAAACAAAATTTGGTAAAGATCACTCACAGGCTAGTTTCAGCACAAATTTGAAAAAGTCTTACCGTAGGCTAATATACAATGTACTTCAACATAAAACTACCCCGCTTACACTTAACTGTCTAGTGCTGCACAGTACAAAGGTTTAAGATAATCAAATCACAGTATAAGATGTGCCCCATGTGCATACAGTCTTCATACACTGAAATGCATATTCTTTCCTATAAAACAAGAAAGAAATCATTGAGTGTTTGAACTTGAGCTATTTATCACTCTGTAGCGAAGTTCACACCAGCAGATATCATGTAAGTAAATTATATTTGTTTATTATATATAGCCTAAAATGTACGAAGTATCAATACTCTTCGTCTTTGATTTTCTTGATTTTTAGTTTAGGTTTGTTTATCTAATATTATTTTAGTCTATTTTAACAAACGGGGAAAAGAAAAAAGGACAAAATGTAAATGTGTTAAGGACTATAAATCATAGCAGTTGCATAGCATTATTTCTGGTTAGTCTGTTATGTGGGTATGATTTGGTGAACTGAACTGACTGCTGTGAAAGATTTGATTAGCTAGTTGTTGCGTTTTGAATTTTGACCCTGCAAAACTGCAAAAGGCTCTGGACTGATCTGGGTCCCGTTTCCAATAATGATCAATCTTAGCGGTTAAGAGTGTTTTCTACGAGCAATTTTACGAACGTTCGTTATTTTTTACTTGTGTTTCCCAAAACTGCACAACATGAACGCGCGAGGACGCGCTTTAAGTTCTTCAAGTTGCTGTCCGTGTGCGAGCTTCTGAAATGTGACCGTATAGTGCTGCTCGTCAGTGTAATTTCATTATATTTGTGCGTAACTTTAAAAATATTTGTAATTTACCTCGCTGGAAATGTTTATACACATTTAACCTAATTAATTACACATAGGCTATTACATATTACATATATTATTGCATATTTTGCAATAATTTTGTGTAGAACGATCTATTTATTTTACATAATCACTGCTTCGTTCATCAGATGTGCATTTTCGATATTTCGATTTCACAAATTGCTCTGTTGGTCGAGATTAAAGTTTCCAGGATCAGTGAACACAGCAGAGGACCTGTGTATGGTACTGCCAATGACAAAAAAAGGTTCACCGTTATTGCGGGACGCAAATAAGGAGACGCGTGGAAGCTGCGCTTTAGGGACATTCACCAATCAAAGGTAGGACTGCTGTTTACTCCCAAAGTGGGAGTCTTATCATTCTCAAAATGTGTCCCCCTCTGAACTTCCAAAATGTAATTTCTTTACTTGCACTTGCCATTGGTCCAACTAAACCCTCAAGCCTGATGTTGACGGTAAACTGAAGACAATCATAGACATGTCCATTGAGTACATAGGCCCATTAGTGAAGAACAACAAAATTATACCGCTCCCATTATAATAACCTCAGCAAAAAAAGAAACGTCCTCTCACTTTCAACTGCTTTTATTTTCAGCAAACTTAACATGTGTAAATATTTGCATGAACACAAAAAGATTCAACAACTAAGACACAAACTGAACAAGTTTCACAGACATGTGACTAACAGAAATTGAATAATGGGGGGGCGAATCAAAAGTAACAGTCAGTATCTAGTGTGGCCACCAGCTGCATCAAGTACTGCAGTGCATCTCCTCCTCATGGACTGCACCAGATTTGCCAGTTCTTGCTGTGATATGTTACCCCACTCTTCCACCAAGGCACTTGCAAGTTCTCAGACATTTCTGGGGGGAATGGCCCTAGCCCTCACCCTCCGATCCAACAGGTCCCAAATGTGCTCAATGGGATTGAGATCCGTGCTTTCCGCTGGCCATGGCAGAACACTGACATTCCTGTCTTGCAGGAAATCACACACAGAACGAGCAGTATGGCTGGTGGCATTGTCATGCTGGAGGGTCATGTCGGGATGAGCCTGCAGGAAGTGTACCAGATGAGGGAGGAGGATGTCTTCCCTGTAACGCACAGCATTGGGATTACCTGCAATGACAACAAGCTCAGTCCGATGATGCTGTGACACACTGCCCCAGACCATAACGGACACTCCACCTCCAAATCGATCTCACTCCAGAGTACAGGCCTCGGTGTAACGCTCATTCCTTCAACGATAAACGTGAGTCCGACCATCACCCCTGGTGAGACAAAACCGTGACTCGTCAGTGAAGAAAACTTTTTGCCAGTCCTGTCTGGTCCAGCGAAGGTGGGTTTGTGCCCATAGGCAACATTGTTGCCGGTGATATCTGGTAAGGACCTGCCTTACAACAGGCCTACAAGCCCTCAGTTCAGCCTCTCTCAGCCTATTGCGGACAGTCTGAGCACTGATGGAGGGATTGTGTGTTCCTGGTGTAACTCGGGCAGTTGTTGTTGTCTACCTGTCCCGCAGGTGTGATATTCAGATGTACCTATCCTGTGCAGGTGTTGTTAATCGTGGTCTGCCACTGCGAGAATGATCAGCTGTCCTTCCTGTCTCCCTGTAGCGCTGTCTTAGGCATCTCACAGTACGAACATTGCAATTTATTGCCCTGGCCACATCTGCAGTCCTCATGCCTCCATGCAGCATGCCTAAAGCACATTCACGCAGATGAGCAGGGACCCTGGGCATCTTTCTTTTGGTGTTTTTCAGAGTCAGTAGAAAGGTCTCTTCAGTGTCCTAAGTTGTGACCTTAATTGCCTACCGTCTGTAAGCTGTTAGTGTCTTAACGACCGTTCCACAGGTGCATGTTCATTAATTGTTTATGGTTAATTGAACAAGCATGGAAAACATTGTTTAAACCCTTTACAATAAAGATCTGTAAAGTTATTTGGATTTTTACAAAATTATCTTTAAAATACAGTGTTCTGAAAAAGGGACATTGCTTTTTTTGCTGAGTTTATGACAACAATCAAGTAATTAATGAACACAGTTCTCAGGTTGTTTTTGGAAGTGTAGCCTGCATAAAGAATATGGCTTGCATTCACCCCACACAAAATAAGTATTTTATTGTAAATTATATTAATCAAAATTATTAATCATATAATTACAATCAAAGGAAATAATCCACAGTTAAATTTTTTGTCATATTTGTGCAGCCCTTATTTACATATATTAATTTAACAGACCTAATCTAAACTGATTTACAAATGAGAGATGAAACGAGCTTTATAGTTACATTGTTCTATTTTTCCACAGTGTTAAATACTAGAAAATGTCTAATTATTACCTACCAATAAAGAATACTTAATTGCTTCGTGCTGGCAATGTGTTGGTTGTTTCAAAAATAAAATAAATGAATGTCTCTAGAAACGTATACACAGTAGTTTGTAGAATAATGGTATAATACGAAATCTTAACATAAAAGGGATGGACTACTTCTTAATGACACAAGCAAGGAAAATGCCGAAACCCGGGATCGAACCAGGGACCTTTAGATCTTCAGTCTAACGCTCTCCCAACTGAGCTATTTCGGCCATGTAAGCAGCTGAAACTACAGTCATAATAGTTTCTCAGTGAACATCTGTGGATGAAACTGTATTTTAAAAATTTACCATGCACTTTTTCCCTCTTTGAAAGGATTTGATGTATTTTAGTTGTTAATGGTCCCATCCTGAATTTGATAAATGCTTCTACGCCTTTAAGAGAACGTACGCTATAAGAAGACGTCACATTTTTTCAGGGCGGGACCTGGTTGAGTCGAAGTTCTATGAAATTCTTAGAAGGGTTCTGTTAAATGGCTGTTTACATACAAACGCTCCGCTCTGGCACTTCAGGGTTCTTTTGGTACTGGAGAAAACAGCTCTCTATGGGTGCTTCGCTCAAATTGTCCCAAAATGTTGTTTGTGGGGTTAAAACCCATTTCTGAAAATTAATGGAGATTTTGGATTTATCAGGATCATGATAAACTCAGCATTTGATATATTTTATGATATTTCACGGATCACCGCCATCATTATAGCGTCTGCTTTAGTGAGACCCACTTACCCGCAGCTGCCGTTAGCGTAGGGACCTCGTCACCAACATCGCAACCCATGCCATATGTGAAGAACAATGTCATACTGCTAAAATGATTCATTTTGAATGCATTAAATAACAATTGTTATGGAAAACGGCTGAAATTAAGTTTGAACATGGAATATGATTATACTGAAGTCAAACGTGATTATTTACACGTGGTTTAATAATTTAAGCAGTAAAGACGCATTTTATACTGTATGTCTGATGGTAGTTTTCATACCACATTTTTTAGGCTCTAGAAGTTTGAAACGTGTGTGGATGTTTATTTATCAACCCCTAACTAACACGTCCAACATAAACATACAGGCATATTGAATCAAGTTAAAACATGCTTTCCTAACATTTTGAAAGAGCCTACATAATTTATTCACTGTAAATCATAGATATCCATTTATAATAACTTTTATTAACATCAAGAAACATTATTACCTAATTTAATGCTTAAAAGATTATTAAAACGGCAGGGCTGCTCATCACCGTTGCCTGCGGTGTGACGTCAGAGTCATTTGCAGAGTAATTTCAATTTCAACAGACATGAACAAAGTTCAGTTTAGCTTTTTATGTTTTTTAAGCTTAACGTTAAGAATATTTCATGTATGCAAATAACCGTTTCATAGAGTTTTCAATAAAGACATATACAGAGAAATATATATTTATGACTACAGCCTTTCATCATACAGTTATTTCATGATATATTTAATTGTGCCTGCTGTATCCCTCTATGCTTGTGTTCTCCATAGAGGACCTAAAATTTAGAAACAGTTGTCTTAGGTTTCTGGGGGGCATGCAACGTTGTCCTGTTGTTGCCTACAGCAGTTCACACCTTGTGGTTCTTTACTACAGACTTTCCTATTTGCACTCATAAATGTAGATATAAATGTAGAGACATTGCTAAATTTTATTTTCAGGCATTTTGCGTTTACTCCATGCATGTGTTTACTCTAAATCTTTCAAATGTATACCTTCTTAAAGAGATCACAACGCATACAGATATATCTTTCCACTTCTTTCAAGATTATGTTCATTTTAACAGAGCTAAGAAAAATTTCTCAAAACAATAGCAAAGCAGAAATTGCCCATTGCTAGACTTTAATTCTACAGTCATTAATATCAAATTATAATCACTGTCACATCCTTAAAAATCGCGTTTCCAACTATTAAGTTTTCTATTTGTGCCTGTTCTTAGGTCTGTTTACACAATATTTCACAACAAATATGGCATGTTTCTGCATGTGTACAGAATTATCAACAAAGAAATCTCCATAGAAAGGTCTTATATCGCCCCCTGCAGGAGTAATACTGGGGAAATGGAAACTTAGTAGTTTTACCCTGGGTTTACCACAATATGTCGCTCTTTCATTATGACGCTTCCCTCAAAAGTGTGCTCTATTCAATCATTAGTTCCTATTACAAATTAAGTTAGTGTTTACATTTATTGCGGCTATTATTTATTGTTTATCATTTATGGCCAAGATCGATCAACAGTTAAAATTGTGATCCTACCTAGTAAGATGCATGCCATATTTACACAATTTTCACCAAATATTATAGAGTATTCTGGTAAAGCTTAATTTGATATCTTCATTAAGAGCAAATTAGCAAAAATCCTTTAAGTATGAACTTCAAGCAGAGCCTAGATGATTACTGTCAACAGAAAGTTACTTCCAACTGCAAACCTTACATTTTGCACAAAATAATGCACATTTGTCATTCAGACAATTCAAACAATTTTTTTTTTTTTATCATTATCAAGACAACATTCTCACAAATTACTTAAATGTTTATTAAAAAACAAAACAAAAAACACTACCGTCCCTGGGTGGGCTCGAACCACCAACCTTTCGGTTAACAGCCGAACGCGCTAACCGATTGCGCCACAGAGACTAGCGAATACCTTTATTGGAATACATGTACAAAACAACATTGTATCTGTCCATAGACCTACATGACACCTTTGTCCAAATATACAACAACAAAGATGCTTGTGACTCCACTTATAAGCAATCACTAGGTCATTTTACATGGCTTTATATGCTTTACTATAAGCAATACACCGATCAGCTACAACATTAAAACCACCTGCCTAATAATGTTACCCTCGTGCCGCAATTGCACACAGCGGTTATCTGAGTTACCGTAGACTTTGTCAGTTCGAACCAGTCTGGCCATTCTCTGTTGACCTCTCTCATCAACAAGGCATCTTCTGTCCACAGAACTGCCGCTCACTGGATGTTTTTTGTTTTTGGCACCATTCGGAGTAAATTCTAGAGATTGTTGTGTGTGAAAATCCCAGGAGATCAGCAGTTACAGAAACACTCAAACCAGCCGGTCTGGCTCCAACAATCATCCATGCGATTATCTAATCAGCCAATCGCAGTGCAGTGCATAAATCATGCAGCTACAGGTCAGGAACTTCAGTTAATGTTCACATCAACCATCAGAATGGGGAAAAAAAACTGATCTCAGTGATTTGAACCATGGCATGATTGTTGGTGCCAGATGGGCTGGTTTGAGTGTTTCTGTAACTGCTGATCTCCTGGGATTTTCACACACAACAATCTCTAGAATTTACTCCGAATGGTGCCAAAAACAAAAACATCCAGTGAGCGGCAGTTCTGTGGACAGAAGATGCCTTGTTGATGAGAGAGGTCAACAGAGAATGGCCAGACTGGTTTGAACTGACAAAGTCTATGATAACTCAGATAACTGCTCTGTACAATTGTGGTGAGAAGAATATCAGAATGTATTATGAGATGCTGGTTGGCGCTGTTTTGGTGGCACAAGGGTACCTACACAATATTAGGCAGGTGGTTATAATGTTGTGGGTGATCGGTGTGTATCTTCGGCATCTATCTCTGAGGTTAAATGTGAAAAAGCATAAATGTATAAACTCAAACCAATATTTTTAAGGACAAATTCTCATTGGAAGCGTACAGGATTTCCAACTGCAGACCTTTCACAGAAAGCATTTGATATTCAGGCATTTGGTGTAACGCCTGATTAAGGTACTTCATTAGTAGTGTCAACACAACATTTCCATTAATAACTCAAAATGAATGCATAAAAATAAAACCTCACCGTCCCTGGGTGGGCTCGAACCACCAACCTTTCGGTTAACAGCCGAACGCGCTAACCGATTGCGCCACAGAGACTGGTATCTGCCCATCCTGGAATGATCCCAATACATACACAAGACAGTCCAGAATTGATACCTGAACCTCTGAATAATATACTTTCTTTGCAGAACACACCACTTCTGCTAACAACTGGTATAATTTCCGGCATTGGCAGGTCTAACCTCTGAGAATGATCTGAAATGCAAACATTATGAACGTATTGTTTTCCACTCAACAAAGCCATGACATCTGCTGTTTTACTTTGTTTTACAGCCTTTCACTAACAATAAATTATCCATGGTTTTGCTGCAGTAACCAGTTTGACCATAGTGTAGTAAAACCAGTAGTCACAAAATTAACCATGGTAACTATAGTCATGGTTACTACAGTTTTACTATAGTAAAACAATTACTGTATGAATACTTAAAAAAAAAAAAAACACGGTTATTACAGTGACGGTTACTACAATATTACTACAGTAAAATCATGGTTAATTTTTGCGTAAAGTAATCTGAAATAGTTTTTTCCCCCTAAATTGTTAACGAAAGTCCGATTAATTACTGAACCAAACTGTTCAGTTCAGCGATTCATTTCAGGCATCATTCAAACGTGCGTCTCATCTGACTGTCTGTTCACGTGTTCTGTTATTAGAAGTGCTGCTTTATTATTTTAGTTAATTTATAATTATTATTTATAAGTTGCAACGAGTGTTGTAATTTATTTGCATTCATTTCTTCCAGTTAGTGTCGTTGTTGCTGCCGTTTGTGTTTGTTAATTAACTGACAGTGATTTAATCATTCCTTTTGAGTCTACAAAAATACAAATAAGCCAGATATGCTTTGTTGTTCTTCAAGTCATGTACATTACAGATTTACACATACAGTACCTCAGTGCAGAAAAATGATACATTACATTTGTGTGTGTGTGTGTGTGTCATCTCATTGAGCTAATAAACAACGCTTAATCATATAAACATGGCTACATTTTCAGGTTAGTCATACAAACATTCAACATAACACTTTCAAATAAGCTAAATAATAAACAGTAAAACATTTTATATTCATTTACAGCTCTTCAATGAAATAGAACGTCTTTTATTACACGTAATAATTTTATATACACACCAGTTAGCATTGTTTTATTAGAATGATAATAACTGGTTAAAACGAAACTCTTGCAAATGTGTTTTCACACTCATATGAGCAGATACTTTAACGAACGGGAGGATTATCTCAGGTACCATAAAGCTCTTAGCGCTGTTTTTAAGAGTTTAGAGTATCCCTCGCCGGGCAGAAGGGTTTTTGTACGGACTGATACAAGTAGTTGCCAGTCATTACAGCCAATGTTTTCTCAATGTGGATTATAACCACAAAACAAATGTATGCAAAGTTTCTTTCTAACAATGATAAACGCTAAATGAATAAAATTAAATATAAAACTTGGCAGTAAACTATTTGACTAGCCATTTGACATCGATCGCGTGTACATAAGATCGAGCGATCGTTAGTTACTAAGTTAGTTACTAACTAGTAACATTTAACTGGTTACGTTGCCTTACCTCAATCATTTGAGCCAAATGATCTAAATGTTGAAGCATTTAGCTAGTTGTCCACATCATCAAGATTACCTCAGACAGGTCATGACATTTCAACTTTCTGCTAATCACAAGGTGCATAATCAACAAATAATACTGTTTGAATCGATTGTTTTTAGCGTAGAGTCATGACTAGAACCTTCCTACCTCATCTTTATTAATATTTTGCTTTGCAGAGTTCGTAAATGTTGACGTGAAATGTACAGATGTTGTTTTCGGACCCACTGTAAATATTCCTAATGTGAAGGCGTTACGCGTTAAGGAGGCGTCCTCTGATTGGCTGCATCAATGTGAAAGGCGTGACGCTATTGGCCAAACAATCAACTTACTAAAATGAAAAAACTGAGACAGATATCTAAATATATCCAATGCAATAATGTTGTTACTTGCCTTATTATTGTTTATTTTTTCTACAGCGTTTCATCCGGAATAAATACATTCGTTTTACAACAAACTTCAAAACAGTGTATTCTTTATTATTATTATATAAAAAACTACATGTAATTACATGTAGGAAATGTCCTAAATACTCACATGACTTTCCACAAGTTTAAAGTTAATATGGTTTTAAACATTTACAGTAAGATAGTACATATACTACCCATACAGTAAACAGTACTTTTTATAAAATGCAGCTTAACAACATCAACATGGATAGCCCAAAAACATAACATATGGACATTTCAAAGTGCCGAATAACAATGCAACAAAAAGCAGCAATTGTCTTGATAGACATTTTACGTTAGTCATACTTTTCATAATATAATGACTACTGTTCAAGACTTATTTATTCAAACAAGTCTGTACTAAACTCCATGCACGCCCTATATTTCCTAGTTAAACATCTTGCTCAGCCTCTAATCGAGTTTACTGTTTATGTCCTTTAATTTGGAGTTGACTTGTTTCAAGGCAGTGTGAGTCAGGCTGGAGTTCCAGAATCTTTCCAAAGGCCATAAAGGATTCTTCCAGTTCCCCCTCTGGATGCAAGTTTGCCCAAGTTGATCCCAGGCTTTAGAACTCATTGGGTTTAGCTCAGTGATTTTGATACTACTGTCTCTGGATTTTCCAAGCTGGCCTAACTTAAGTTGGCACAAGGAGAGATTGGAGTGAAGTTCTGCTTTTACAGTTCTGTACACCTCCTCAGTCGGGACGTGGGAGTCCTCCACACTTTCTTCCTCTTGCTTTTCTGTATCATTGCATGTTGCCAAAGCTGTATTATATCCATCCACGCATTCTTCTGACTCCTCTGTTTTTCCTCTTGTCTGGCCCTTTAAAGTTATCGCCAGTTTTACAGCTCTGCTGCACCCCAGATATCTCCCTTCCCAAACTGCTGGCCACCCCTCTGCTTGTGAAACTGTATCCAAGCTCATTATTCTCCAGGTGTCATTTGCCATGACTCTTGCCCAGGGGTTAATGAGTGGAGCTGAAGTGTGAAGCAGAGAGACTGTTGAGGCAATAATTGCTCTGTTGTATTTTCAGTCTGGGTACCATTAAAATCACTGCACGCTGCTTTGGAATCCTTTACGTTCTAGGCACTTAATGTGAATTGCAATAAAAATTAAAAAAAAAAAACCCTGCAAAAATGTCATTAGATGAGATATAATATTACACTTGTCCATGCTACACATATTAAATTAAATTATTAGGTTACTCAGAAATCAAAACTCTGTCATTATGTGCTCACCCTCATGTTATTCCAAACCTGTATAACTTTCTTCAGTGCAACACGAAAGAAGAAATTTTAAATAAGGCAGTGGTGCTAGGGGATGCTCAGCCACCCTAAATTGAGGCCCGGCCACCCTGTGTCCCACCCCTGTCATTCTGTCATATTTATAATCAGGGTTTGAGATTAACTCCTGCCAAATGCGAGAAAAAAAATATATAAATCATGCGTAACAGTCAAATCATTAGCCAATTTGATCATGCTATAATATTACATTCATTTTCCCTGACAGTATTTTAACAGTAAAGTGCATCTCCTGTATTTTCTGAATGAAAAGCGATGTCTGAGCTGTGAATGAATGAGTCGGTTCTTTTGAATGGATTTGTCAAATGGCTTAGCAAAATGGTGTGAATCGATTCACAATTCATTCAGAATAATTTGGGTGGCTCTTACATGCACTGAATCATCTGGAGTGGTTTCTCACTCAGTAAAACTATTAAACATAGAGCGCAGGATGAAGTGGAATATTTACTGACAATCCATTTAACCTAAACCTGCAAATGCATTCTATAATTGGAGCAAGCGACCAGTGATGAAAAGGTTTTCATTTAGTTTAACACCGGCTATGAGCAGCTTTTGAATAACTCTATACTGTCTGCAGGAAAACATTTGATCCAATTGAGTATCAAAACAATAACAGTACATGAAAGTACCAAAGTTGGACATGTACCATGACAGTACCATGGTGTTTTATGGGGTACCTGTAAATATCATGGTACATCATCAATATGGTACTCATTCAGTACCATCTAATAGCATGTACCATGGTACTCAGCAGGCTTTATTTTTGAAAGGTACTTTTGAGAAACTTCAACTATTGCTGTGTCATATAAATAAGTATTTTAGAGATGTTTTGTCTTTGACAGTGTGTGCCTTTTTATCTGGTTAGTGGTTTAAACGCTTCCCATGTTTATCATGTAGTTTGTGGTGTAGTTAACTAGCTAGATTCTCTAAGGGTAGCTTTCAGCTTAGCTAATTGTTCTGTAGAGTAGCTGGTAGTTTAGCTAGCTACATTTTTACTAGCTTTTCCAACAGTTAATTCTTCAGTGTGCTGCATCAAGTCAGGTAATAGTTATTGGTTGACCAGTATGGGTATTTCAATGACCAATGCCGATATCCAGAAAGCAGGATGGCAGATTGCTGATTTACATAATACAATTTAACAACAGCAAATCAGATGGACACAAAATTTTAAGTGAAAATCACACTAATTTCATACAATACTTTCTCAAATTTGCTTAAATTTGGGGGGAAAAAATTGACACAACACAAAGATAACACTCCTGTGTTAATCGGCCAAGTGAACACGGTTATCGGCCAATGCCAATAAATCACAACATGTCAAAATATCAGCCGATTAATTGGCCTAACCAATATAACGGTCTATCACTAGTAGTATTTTAATAGAACCTACATGTGAAAGAAACCTTCAGTAAATTTTCAAGTTTTTTTTATATAATTAAGAGTGTATTGCGTCTGTTGAGGAAATCATGGATTACATTTTTTTTTAAGTATGAAATACAGATTTAATTGAAGAAATACTTAAATCTATGACTTTAATAATTCAGTTTAAACTGGTCTGAATGATTGTTCATGAATCGGACTGATCTATTCAACTCACCCACTGATCACAGCTGACTAAATTAACCCAGCTCTCTGTTCACGGCTCTATCTGTCAGTGGATCACCAGCTTTCTGACAGAAAGGCAGCTGCTAGTGAGAATGGGAAAATTCACCTCCAGCTCATGTACAGTCAGCACTGGTGCCCCCCAGGGATGTGTGCTCGCCCCACTACTCTTCTCCCTCTACACAAATGACTGCACCACCAAGGACCCCTTTGTCAAGCTGCTGGAGTTCGCAGATGACACTACAGTCATCGGCCTCATTTAAGATGCTGATGAGTCTGCATACAGAAGGGAAGTTGAACAGCTGTCCATCTGGTGCAGTCAAAACAACCTGGAGCTGAACATGCTTAAAACAGTGGAGATGATAATGGACTTTAGGAGGAACACCCCACCATTAACCCCGCTAATCATTCTAAACAGTACTGTGGCAGCAGTGTCATTCAGGTTCCTGGGCACTACCATCTCACAGCACCTGAAGTGGGAGACCCACATAGACTAAATATTGAAAAAGGCCCAGCAGAGGTTGTACTTCCTTTGCCAGCTGAGGAAGTTCAACCTGCCACAGGCGCTGCTGATACAGTTCTATTCAGCAGTCATTGAGTCTGTCCTCTGCACTTCTATAACTGTCTGGTTTGGTTCAGCTACCTTCAAAAGTCTTCTTTTGAAGACTTCAAAAGATAGTTCAGACTGCTGAGAGAATTATTGGCTCTCCCCTACTCACCCTGCTAGAACTGTACACATCCAGAGTAACGAAAAGGATTGGTAAAATTACTCTTGACCCCATTCACTCAGCACACTTCCTCTTCAAACTGTTGTCCTCTGGCCGGTGCTACAGAGCACTGAGCACCAGAACAGCCAGGCACAGGAACAGTTTTTTCAGGCCATCCACCTCATGAACAGTTAAATCTAACCCCAAATACTTTCCTTTGGTCAAAACAGCCATGTGCAATATTCAATCCATCCATTCCTACTTTTATCCATATTTCATTTATATTCTTTAACATGTCCAACCTCTTCTTCAATACATCACCTGCACATAACTGTATATAAAATATTTTAACATCATTGCGTTATTGTATATTTCTCTTTTTTTATTTGTTATATCTTTTTATTTTTTTTTTTATTTTTATGTCATTATATGTATATATGTTTAAATGTATATGTTTGGATGTATGTATATACGTTGCATTCTCTTGCACAGGAAGCTTCTGTCACCTCGACAAATTCCTTGTGAGTGTAAGCATACTTCGCAATAAAGCTCATTCTGATTCTGAAAAGGAAGATCATCAGTGAGTAATTATGTACACTGTCTGTCTGTTTTTCATACAAAGCCAAGTATGGCTTCAAAAGATTTGGAATTTAGCACTCAAGTCATATGGACCACTTTTATGATACTATTAAAAGCTTGACAGCTTAAATCCTCCATTTTTTTTTTTTTTTTTTTTTTGTGAATGCATGGAAATACCCAGATAACACACAAGGCCTACATCTACAAGAGGTCTGTTTAAGAGCATTTCTTCTGGAAAGCATCAAATTCTAATTAACATCTGATAAACAGGAGACTTAGAAACATTCTAAATCATGAAAGTCTCAAAGACATCTGCTTTGTCCTTTTAACTTCCAAGAGAAAACATCTTATAAATGTATTACAGATGAGCAAACACTAAAAAATAAATATTCTCGATCAGGGGTGGGCAATTATTTTGGTACAGGGGACACATCGGGCTGAACCCTATTGAAAACCTCTGGAATGTGATCAAGAGGAAGATAGATGACCACAAGCCATCAAACAAAGCAAGCATCTTGAATGTTTGTGCCAGGAGTGGCATAATGCCACCCAACAGCAATGTGAATGACTGGTAGAGAGCATGCCAAGATGCACGAAAGCTGTGATTGAAAATCAGGGTTATTTCACCAAATATTGATTTCTGAACTCATCCTAAGTTAAAACATTAGTATTGTGTTGTTTAAAAATTAATATGAACTTGTTATCTTTGCATTATTTGAGGTCTGAAAACTGCATCTTTTTAATTTTTTTTAATTTTCACCAGTTGTCATTTTCTGCAAACAAATACTCTAAATGACAATATTTTTATTTGGAATTTGGGAGAAATTTTGTCAGTACTTAATAAAATAAAAAAAATATTTTCATTTTACTCAAACCATATCTAAATCCAGAGAAACTGGTAATTTTGCAGTGGTCTCTTAATTCTTTCCAGAGTCGTATTTTCCTCTTTTGCTTGCTTTTGCTCGTGTATTGATGCCGAGATCTTTGTTTATATTAATCACTGAGAAAGTTTGCTTGCAAACTTAGTAGCACCATACAGCACAAGCAGCCTCAAGAATGGACACGGAGTGACCATTTCACACTTTACACTGAGCAGAATAATGTCGCATGAGAGCGCGCTCACATGCATGGTTGCCAGATTGCACAAAATAAGTGTAACATTAGGCAGGATGTTTCAAATTTGCCCAAGTATAAATGTCTAATTGGGGTGTTACATCTCTTATCTGACAACCCTGAGCATGTTAAATGCTTGTGGAGGCGCGTTAGGTCCCAATGCAAGATAACTGAGATATCCAATGAATAAAACGCTTTTAGGAGAAATGAGCCGCGGACCAGATTAAACCATGTGGAGGGCCGGATCCGGCCCGTGCACTGTAAATTGCCCATGTGTGCTCTAGATGAAAACACACCCAACAAACTGACAGCTGGGTGATGTACTGTGCTATCAGGGAAAGCTACCTGTACATTATTGAATATTTCTCCCTTTGTGGTCCACAGAAGAGAGAAAGTCTGAGTCATTAGGGTTCGCAAGTACATGCTGGTGAGTAAATAATGACATATGTTAATTTTTAGGTGAACTATCCTTTTAAATTGCATGCGGTTTGTCCTCACCTCATATATCTCTCCAGCCCAAATATAGCTTCTCCCATGTGCAACAAGAACCACTTATCCAGTGGAACCTGCAGAACAGAGTCCTGGGAGCGATAATGTGGGGTAGCATGCTCACTACAATCAACACTGACTGTTGATTCAGAATCATAAGAATACGTTTGTTGTGTTCTCCTCTGTCACACTTTTTCAGCGCACTTTGACCTTACAGAGTGACTTCATCATAGGCGTGCAGTCCCCTCGTGGTCTTTCTCCAAGCCACCTTCGGAGCACCTCCCACAGGCCACCACGAAACATGGAGATCCATGACGTTTCAGCAGGAATTTGATCAACCGGTCTCTCAGGCACTCGGACTGCTGTCATGACGAAAGAGTTGCAAAAGACCTAAACAAAATATTAAATTAAAGGAGAAAAACAGTAAGAGAATACAAACAAGCAGGCAGAAAAACACAAGGACTAGAAAACATTATTGCTTGAAAAGTAGCTTACATTAACTTTCTTGATTCATTCCAAGAATGAACAGCTGCAGAGCGATTGTGAATCGCTCATTTAAAGGAGCAATATGTAACATTGACATCAAGCGTTTAAAATGGGTACTCAGTCCAAATTCAAAATATTAGAGAGAGTTGTCTCCCCCATCCCCTCCTCCCCAAACTCCAAGCTCGTGCTGGTTGCCAGGTTGAGGACACGCAACAGGAACGAGCAAACTGACAATGGCAAGCAATGAGCCTTACACTGTAAGTTGATCAGCTAATGGATACGTTTGTAATTTTTTTATTGTTTGGAAATTATAAACTAGCTCATGTGGATTTTTTATAACTCTGTCAATGTTAGCTAGATGTACTGCTGGCTTCCATGGCTGCAGTGCTCTGTTTGCCCGCTAACTCTGGCAACCCGGGGTGTTGAAATACTATTGGTGAGTGGGCAGTGGGCGGGATCACACAGGCCAAAACATAAACAGAAATTCCGGCCCAGAACGGACATTTCAAAGTAGAATATACTGGCTGTAGCATTGTTTTTGTAGAAGCCAGTATTTCAACTTAGCATGTTTCCTAAATCTCTGATAACATATTATGATCATTTTATGCTTTAGTACAGTAAATATATTACACATTGCTTCTTTAAGCAGCAGAGGTAGTGGCTATCACGACACCTGTCGGCACTGTGCTGCAGACTCATCATTTTAAACCTGGCACATCAGCAGATTCAGATTGCATAGCCATTACAAACAGAGAAAGCTAATAATGGCACATAACCAAAATACGAATATTAAATGTGTACATGCTCATCTTGTTGCAGACTCTCTTCCTCCACTGCGGAAATCTCACACAATTGAAGGTCTTCCATCACTCTCTATAGGTGAGGCATGGGGTGAATGTAAACCATACTTCACACTCCAGGATTAATCAGATGTCGCTCTTTGATACATCTAAGAAGGCAGGTAGTTTGCTATTTTTAGTTGAAAAATCCTGTTCAAGAAGTAATTGTTTTCTCACAATATTGCCTTAAATAAATCTATCAACTGAAAATCATGACCGACTGACAAGATGCATATTATCAATGCAAAATTTCCCCTCTAAGTACTGTATCTATCTGTGACACCTGTATTTAAGGGTAAACGTGCTAAAAAAATAAAAGTGTAAGCTTAAATCAATACATTTTGGACAAATTCTGCTTGACACGGTATAAACTAGAAATGTTATTAAGTTAATCAACTGCAGACCTTTCTGATAAAACTTTAGGCCTTAAAGGTACATTCAGTAATGTTTTACTCCTAAAGAAATGAATAGTAATTTTGAAACATAAAATCATTTTCACTCACATGAGATGAAGACTCCAGTCATATCAGTGACCTTATAAAAGCTGTTTTATTCTACATGGAGAGGGTCCGCACATGGCAGCTGCCATGTTAGAATCACATGACCAGCCGAATACTACTCGCTTAATCTCAGTAATCGTCCTGTTATTGAACACTTTCAGTGATGGATTAAAGTAATCGTGGCTGACTGTAAATAGTGATAATTTTTATGGCATTTGTAACTGAAAACTGTTGCGTTTGAATAATTCTACATCCACGCCACCAGGTGATGGTGTAAGTCCAAGACGACATGCATAAAACATTACTGAGTGCACCTTTAATTTGAAAAACATTAAAGTAATGTTCCGGGTTCAATACAACTTAAACTCAATCTACAGCATTTGTAGCATAATATTGATTACCACAAAAAATTATTTTGATTCGTCCCTCCTTTTCTTTAAAAAAAAAAAGAGCAAAAATCTTGGTTCCAGTTAGGCACTAACAATGGAAGTGAATGTGGCCAATCCACAAACGTTTAAATACTCACTGTTTCAAAAGTTTAGCCACAAGACATAAAGTATATGCATGTAAACATGATTTTAGTGTGATAAAATCACTTACTAAGCTTTTCTGTGTAAAGTTATAGCCAATTTTACAACTTCTTTGCCATGATGATGTAATGTCAACAAACCCTATTATGACTGTAAAAATGACAATTTAAACAACTTTATAGCTCAAATAATACACAAGTTTTAACAGAAGAATTAATGCAAGTGTTTTTATAAAATTATAAGCTTTAAATTTCTGTTTAAACACTCCAAAAATTGGCCCCATTCACTTCCATTGTAAGTGTCTCACTGTAACCTCGACTTTTGCTTTTTTTTTTAAGAAAAGGTGGGACGAGTCTAAATTAATTTTTGTGGTAATTTACATTATACACAAATGCTGTCGATTGAGCTCAACTTGCACATTCCTTTAAATATACAAGGGACAGTGTTGGATGTAATCTGATTACAAAGTAATTAGTTGCTGCAATCTAATAACTTCTTAGTCAAATTTGTAACCCATTTCATTTTAAGTTCTATTAATCTGATTACTGATTACTGTTACTGATTTTCAATTAAGTTAATTACTTTTAAGTACATTACATTGGTTACACATTTTAGAACAGTAGAATTTATGTAAAATTTAAAACATGAATTACGTTCATATATACGTCTATTCACGTTTCTGTGACCACTGAAGGCTGTGTGCCTCTAAATGAAGCAAGTCACCGTAAGGGAGAAATAAGTGTATGACTAACATGCGACAATGTACAAGGAGGAAATATATACATTGTTTTGGAAATATATACGTACTAAATTTCTGTGAAGTGTTTAAGAAAGTAACTTAAAGTGTTTAGTAATGTGATTACTTTTCTGATTAAATAAACAGTAAAGTAATATGATTACAATTGTAGAGAAGTAATTAATAATTTGTAGTGGGTTATTTTTTGAGTAACGTACCCAACAGCACTGACAAGGGATTTGTCTCAGTGCCGGTGCTAATACAAAACATATTACACTGATTCTTGAGATAAGGGACAAAACATGTTTAAAATCTGAGTTTTCATTTTTTACTACAAAAATAATTTGAAATGGATATATTTGTAGACAAAGGTATCAGTTTATGTAAGGGGACAGGTTTTTATAAAAACGCTTTTTTTTCCTGAAAATTGACATTTATTCACTTTATAACTTACATCTTAATGTCATCAACTCCGTCAGACACACTAAAAAGCATGCTATTTTAATTTGATCCATACAACAAGAGTGTAAAGTCTTTATCTAATAATAGTGATCATTAAAGGAGTTAAGTGATAAAATACATTCTACACATTTTCTTCTGTTTTCACACTATTCTGTAAATTCTGACAGAGTTGACAAAATTGAGTATTTTTCCATCTTGACCATGTGTTGTACACTGGAGCCATTTTTTTTATTTTTTTTTTGGTTTGTTTGTTTCCTCAGTTAAAGCTTCCTCAATAACCTGACACTAAAATGCCAAAAATGATCCCACAATTCTAAGAGAAATTATCATAATGGGAATGTACCCAAAAACATGTTGACATGTTGAAGCTGTGACCGCAGAGACTTAAACATTATTTGTTTGTTTAAAATATGAAACAATTTAAAACTTACCTGACCACATGTCCTACTGTTGCATCCACCATGAGCAGGAAGTGGGGTACTCAGAGTTACAGCCGACCATGACATTGCCTGATTTATTCAGGAGTTGACGCAAAGTGAGGATGCAACTTTGATCAGCAGTTTGTTATGGAAAATATAACTGAAAGTTGTTTGATATCTAAAGATCCCTAACTTTCATTTGATATCTATATTTATGAATTTGTTACATTTTTAAACACTGTTTGGCAGTTTAACATTGTGACCTCTTGCTGAGGACAGGTTAAGTTACATGTTTATGGAATGAACTATGTGCCAGTAAACACATCAGATATCAGATGACTGATAAACATTTCATGCATCAAACAGCTTGTTTACCAATTATGCTAAATACTTCTGGAGTTTGCATCATGGCAGAACAAGTAACTTATGCTAGAGAGAGGTGGAGGCTCTCGTTCAGCCATGATACCATGTTGGCACTATTTCACAGCGGACCCTTCCTCTTCCATATGTGAACTGTGAGCTACGCTGTGATTGGTCAAGATTGAGTTCGATACACCTCGGATGTCTTTGTCAAATTTACCCGAATCTGATTATAAAACCTGAATCAGTGTATTAAAAAATTGAATCTGAATTTGGGTGATCTGAATTCATGCCACGTGCATTTGAATTTCAAGTTTGATGTAATTCAAGTTCAAAACTGCAAATTCAATTTCAAGTAAACGTGTTCAAATTCAAGTCCCAATGGCACATATTTCATTCCATACATGTGCTTCCAAGTATAGAGCATGCATTTTAAAAAATTCTAATTAAATTATTTAAAAATACAAGTAATAAATGCCCTGAGTATACACATTTCCTTTAGGTTTAACTATTCCAGTATTTTTATTTGATACATTTCTTGATTTTTAAAATAAAGATGACTTTTGGATGCAAGACATGCGTTGTACCTTATCTCAAGAATCAGTGATTAATACAAATGAAAGCCAATGAAACAAATGAAAGCAAAAACCCAACATTTAAAAATTTACACGGTCAAGTAATACATATTAGAAATGTGCAACCTGCAATAAACACTGGATTAAATATCACAGTGCAATCTTTTGTGTGCAATCTGATGTCTGCTTTTTGATGTGCAAACAAATACTGATACTTTTCAGGATAAATTCAGCCTGAAAGTGGGGTATAGGGGTTCGTGTTATTTGTCAGATACGCTGAAAACTTATTTATATACGTATTTATTTATTTGCATTAGACTGGGACAAGCTCTTTTTGTAAGGATTAAAGAACTGTTTTGGTTCCGCTATCAGATAATGGTACTTTGAAATAGGGCAAATACTAGGGTGCTGAATAATTACAATATATTCATGTACCATTGTATTTACGTTGAACTCCAATGTACTTCAATGTATTTCAAAGAACAACAAAGGACCAAAAACATTGAAGTGAATGGACCACAAGATGAACTCCAATGTGGATTCGCCTTTGTGGCCAGAGGGGGCGCACTTGATAGCGGTGACTCTGTACTCTGCGCTGTTTCCTGGGTGCATGCAGCAGCAGCGTCACACACACAGATCGTCCAGTACTACAATATGTGGCGGTGTGCAGGGGTAGGGAAGGTAGGGCCAGAGTTTCGGAGCACGTTCAGTTGACAGGCGTCGCCGTTGCCACTCGATTCGGATAACAACACAGCCTAAGACACGGAGCTGTCGCCAGATACTCACCTTTATCTGGATTAAGCCAAGAAAAGACGTTTTGGACGGAGCGAGCTGAAGGCGGATGAGCGCAGCCCGCGGGAGGGCAAGTGTGTTTCTGTGGCGGGGTCCAGTTAGCGAAAGATGAACAAAAACCACCGAGCGCCGAGCAACCGAACTCTGAACGCCGTGGAGGTGAAAAGCAAGGTGCGTAGCCATCGGGCCAATTACTTTAATTAGTGTTCAATCAAAGAGTCTTTGTGTTTGGAGTAGCTTTACATTTGGCTGTTGAGATGCGGTTTCACATTCCTGGTAAGTTTTAACAAGCTTAAATTGTGAGTTGAACCGTCGGCGAGTTTTGTTTTCACTGAGCGAGACATCCGTAAAATCCGTGTTGTTATGAGTGATCGGGTGTTTTGACAGATGCTCTGTTATCTCATGTTGTTAGGTGCTTTTTATAATATAAATGTGATTTTTAAAAGTATTTATTTAAGTTGTTATATTTTCCCCATATGACGATTTTGAATAACAAATACTTAATAATAAATAATTCTAGTTTAAATATACAGTAGTTTTTTTTTTGACAAATTCTCTTTAATAACTTTTACTGATTTTATTATTATTATTATTATTATTATTATTATTATTTTAAGCATTTTCCAGATTTTCTCTATTTTGGGTTGTCCCCACACATTTTGTATTAATTTGTACAATTTGAAAAATGTTTTAACAGATAATCACTGGCACCAATACTGCTGTCATTGCCACCACATCAAGCATTGTAGAGAACAATCGAGTTTCTCCAAAAAAGTTTATATTTTGTTTTAATGAAAATCACATTTACGAGTATAGCTTTCTCTGTGAGGGGAGCAGTTTAAAGATTAGAAATGTCATTCATTTTAAGATTTTAGCATTATGATATTAGAGTAGCTTCATTTAGTGTCATTGCCATACATGTTCTTATTTGAGAGTTTTAGTTTGAAGCAATCTTTTTGTTTATATAGCCTATATTAAAAGTTAATTGACATCCAAGTTTGTTTGTTTTTTCTCTCTCCCCCCCCCCCCCCCCCCAAAAAAAAAAAAACAAGAAAAAAAACAATCTAATTATTGTCACACAAAATCCACGGCATCACACATTATAGCAATATCCAACCAATGCTGATCAAGGCTAGCTTTATTCCAGGAGTGAATGTGATCAATGTATTAACATAGATAAAACTTAGTTAAAAGAAGTTTGGTTTTTCAATATTTTAAGTTTAGTCAGTGAGCCACTAATTGAAGAACAGCCAATGTTACAAAACTTATCATTGTCTTCTTTTTTTGACCACAATATCTCTCAATTGTGTATCAGTTCATGGATCCTTTTAATGATGATGTTCTTGATTTTTGCTTTTCCCCACCTCTCTTATATATATATATCTTATATTAGTATATATAGTGAATATATATTATGTGTAAGCATACTTGGCAATAAAGCTGATTCTGATAGATATATACTATTAAACCAACTGATGATCACTTGTTTTGGATTCCACAAGTTTTCCAATTTCACTTCCACACAGCAAAACACAAGATCATGCTTGAGGAAATTAAATATTGACATTTCAAAAGTTAAATCAAATACCCAGCCGCACGTTAAGACAAGTGTATATAAACATGTGGTAGGCCTATAAAAGATAACTGTTTGTAATTCAGACTCACAAAGAGTGAGTCTTTAACTGACCTATTGCGTTGAGACATTTTACAGGTGTAACTGATGAATGAACAACTACACTGATATTTATGATGTACAAATCAAATATTGTGTTTCAAAATCTAGTCAGTTGCCCACCTAGACAGCGTTACAGATGTGCATGTTCTCAGGGAACACACATACTGATGAAATGTTAACCTTAAAGTCGCTTTGTTTAAAAGCTTTTGCCAAATGCATAAATGTTGTTCAGGTGTTTTTAAAGGCTGGAGCATTTATTCAGAACCAGAGGAATGTAGGTGCGGTTTCCTATATGTTAATTCATGGTTCTTTTTTGTTGTGTTAATCATTATGGACACCACTGTAAATGAGGGCCTGGTCACACTCACTACACTGTCACAAAGATCTACAGGACTGCTTTGTTATGGACAAGCCATATTTAGCTAGTAATGCCATACAACTGACTCAGTCTTAATCCTCCCATTACATTATACTTTATGTATTACTTTAATTTGTTACAGATGTTCAGTATATCTTTTTACATATGATTGTCTGGTGTATCTGTTAATAAAAAAATATTAGAGTTCCTGATTGGTACTGGTTTTATAAGTTTATATTTAGTTAATCTTTACTAATACCAAATGCATACTTCCCACTTAAAACAGAAGGGCATTATGCTTCTACAAACAGTCAAATTTTAGTTCTCATCTTCTAAAAGAGTAACACATTACAGACTACAGTTGCATTAATTATGCATTAATTATTAAAATGCATTAATTATGTAATTATTCTAATTGGAAGGAAATGGTATAAAATATTTATAAATGTGCACATGATACATACTAATCCAAAGCAAATGATCAGTGTCTGCTGTTACATAGTACAGATCTTTATCAGAAAATGGGTTGTTTTGCTCTTATATTAATGTTTCTCTCCATCTATTTTGCCGTTGCTTATTGATGTTTGTATTCTATGTTGTTAGTTTGGAGCAGAGTTCAGGCGGTTCTCTTTGGACCGGTCCAAGCCGGGACGTTTTGATGAGTTCTATGGCTTGCTACAGCATGTGCACCGGATCCCCAACGTGGACCTGCTCGTGGGTTACGCCGATGTTCACGGGGACCTGCTACCTATCAACAATGATGACAACTACCACAAAGCTATCTCCGTGGCAGTGCCCCTGCTCCGCCTCTTCTTGCAGCGGAAAGGTGAGGGTTGTGTTTGAAGTGGGTCACTGCTGGTCCTTCACACCCGGTCAAACTTCACATCTGTGTGCTACTTGCACAACAGTACTCTGCCTCAAGTTAGTTTAGATCTGCAGTTTTATGGTCATAGTACTCATGTTTAGTGTACATTGTCTGTCAGTATAGTGAAAATTCTCATGTACAGCCTAAAAATGGCTCTTTAATGTGCAAAAAATTTTGTTTCAACTGATAATATATGTGGGGGTGATGGCTGTGGTAGGAAGCTGTTAGACCAGAAGTGGTGCTTTTGTTTATGTATCAGTGGTTATCAGATTATAATGTGACAGTGCATGTACTGTAGTCCTAAAGGAGTTTCCAGAAGAGTCCATTTACTGAATTTTTCTGTATGGTAATGACCTTGCTCCTATTCAGGGAGCTCAAGTCCCAGGTCTATTTTGTTATCCAAAAGCATGTTATAATTTGCCTAACACTGTTACATTTGGGAAGTTTGACAAAACTATTTCGTTGCATAATCTCCCTTGATCCATACATTTTTCTAATGGAGTGTTTCTTCATTTGTGTTAAAAGTTTTATAACTCTTTTGACCCTGAACTGAGCTCACTCAAAAGTAACAAAATATTTGATTTGATGACACATGGGGTCTCTAGGGCACAGTTTCTTGCTTTTCGTTTTGTTTTTGTTTTTTGTGTTTTGGCTCCCGTTAGGAGTCATGGCTGTGGGGCACCCCACACTAAGCTGCCTCTGTGTGCCATATGACCTATAGATGGTAAGCCACTTTGTCAGGTGGAGATTAGAGGGGTCACTGTGTAACACTGTGTGGCCAGCGTTTTAATTACCCAGTCGATGCTGGCGCCATGCTGTGACCAGTTGCTATGGTTCTCATATGAAGACCCACCCACTTTTTGAACTCCGCATGGAGAGTAAGCCCTATCTCATTACATTCATGTTTAAAGTTCTTTAAATGCACATGTGTGTATGTAGGGGATACACACTACACAGAAAATATGGTAAAGAACATCTAAATATCAAATATTTTTATAAGGGCTGTGAATCTATAATTTTTTAAAAACGAATTAATCGTACAGTTTACTGTGATTAATCACGATTAAATTGCGGTACATGAGACATTACAACAACAAACATTAAAAAATGATCATTTGCTTTATACTTTGTTTCAAAGAACTTGCAAGAAATTGGTTAGTAATCATTTATAAAAAATAAAATAAAAGTGAATTAGACACATTTTTACAGGTTTTAATCTTTAATACAAATATATGTATACATGGCATAAAATCAGTGGACATGTAGTTACGATTTGGGCAAAGTCATCTGGGATTTTCCAGTTTTCAATAATAGGATCAAATGGGCAGATTCGATTCATATAAAACTTTTTTTGGCCAGAGAAACTTAAATGTACATTGCCAATGCATTATTACACACTATACTCACAGATATAAAACATATTGAATGCTGAAGTTTAATTTGCTTAAGTTTAAAATCTCAAAACTATCATTTTCTCTGGCTTCCGTTCAGTTTCTAAAAGTATACCTGGCTGCAGCTTGCTGAACATCCAGGTCCTTCTCAGTCTCTATCGCGCACACGCTGGGTCTCACTCGGGTGGTTTCGCTTATCTCTCGCACGTCTAGTTCACCGCTTGCGGGTGAAGTCTCCATTCTCCATGCAGTAAATCCGCTCCTGTGTTTATTATGCTCGGGACGTACATCACGCAAAATGAATAAGCATGCACTGCTCCACACAATCTGTTTCTGTGCTAGGATATGCAGTTGAGTCGAGTGTGCACCTCCTGAAAATGTATATATGCCAATTTAAGCCACAGGAAGTGGGGGAAAAGATTAGTGAAGTTTCACCCATTGCACAAAGGTGCTGGGTTTGTTCCTTGCAGGCAGCAGATGCCCTAACCATGCCCCCACCCTAATCAGAGCCTATAAGACTGAGTAGCTTGCCAGGAACAACTTGGGACACCTTTCCCCTATCGCATGAAGTTTCAGGAAGTTAAAAAAAAATGGGATACTGCATTAATTGCATTAAATTTTTATGCGTTAAACAAAAAATATGAATCACAGAAAGTAGCATGTTAAATTTGCCAACCCTAAATTTATATATCACATAAAAATCAATCCACATTTTTTGCCAGTAAACATGAGGCTCGTAGCAAAAATGCTACGTTTAGGCTGACAGAAGCACTGTTTCCAAATCTGTTGAGCTGGCTTGTTGTCCACTGCCTACAAAATGAAAAATAGCCCTATCAAAGTCCCTTTAAGGCAAGACAGGTCAATCAGCGGCCATGTTCGTTACATCTCTGGGCAGGCTGCAGGAAGTTATTTTGTATGGATACAAGTACAGCTCCTATATTCTTGAATGGGGAAAGATCGAAATCTTCAAAATGGTTGGTCAAGATTACGAGCAAACAACATATGTCAATTCAGCAATAAAATCTGAATCAATTTTCTATTGAAAAATCATATCATAAATTACATAATATTTTTTTTTTGTGGATTTTTCCCCTTTTTCACCCAATTTGGATGCCCAATTCCCAGTGCGCTTTTAAGTCCTCGTGGTGGCGTAGTGATTCGCCTCAATCCGGGTGGCGGAGGATGAATCCCAGTTGCCAGTCTGAGACCATCAACCCGCGCATCTTATCACGTGGCTTGTTGAGCACGTTGCCACGGAAACATAGCGCGTGTGGAGGCTTCACGCCACCCACCTCGGCATCTGCGCTCAACTCACCACGCGCTCCACCGAGAATGAACCACATTATAGCGACCACGAGGAGGTTACCCCAGGTGACTCTACCCACCCTAGCAACCAGGCCAATTTGGTTGCTTAGGAGACCTGGCTGGAGTCACTCAGCACACCCTGGGATTCGAACTAGCGAACTCCAGGGGTGGTAGCATAAATTACTCTTCTTAAAAAAAAAAAAAAAAAAAATTTTTTTTAAAAAACTGCTTCCATTCCTAGAGCCGATTTTTCCATTCATAAGTATACCAGTGACCGGTCGCATCCTAAGTGCGCTACTCATTTAAAGCACACAAAGAAATTTGAGTTTGGCCAGAGACTATTTAGCATAGACGGCCACTTCTATTAAAACGAATGGGAGAAATTGGAACGCCCAATCAAGGAGCTCGCGGCCAACGGTCAACGGATGTAAAAAGGAAGTCCCGCCTTACAGGTAAAAGAGCCAATCACCTTTTAGATACAGACATCGCCTGCCAATCACCTCGAGAACGCGCATGCGCATTAGCTATACAAGCCGGGAAAATTTTGTTTTTTTAGTGTAATATAAGGTAAAGAAGCACAATTTACGATACCAGTTTTATCAGGTTTTACTGCTCATTTTAAATATGTTCTTTGATCTTAATCTTGACAAACCAATTTTTGAGATTTCGGTGTTCCCCCATTCATGTAGATAGGAGCTGCACTGTCATGACTGGAAATAGCTTCCCAGCAGCTTTCCAGAGATGGCCGACAGTGGACTGACTTGTTAGAAAGGCTTTGGTTTGGAGTTAGCATGTTGCTAAGTTAATGATGTGATACTGTAATATAATTTAAATTAGATTGAACTCTTGTTTTGTTGATACTTTTAAAGGAATATTCCGGGTTCAATACAAGTTAAGCTCAATCAACAGCATTTGTGGCATAATGTTGACTACCACAAATTTATTTTGACTCATTCCTGCTTTTCTTTAAAAAAAGCAAAAATCAGGTTACAGTGAGGCACTTACAATGGAAGTGAATGGGGCAAATTTTTGGAGGGTTTAAAGGCAGAAATGTGAAGCTTATAATTTTATAGGAGGCCTGGGTAGCTCAGGCAGCATTGACGCTGATTACCACCCCTGGAGTCGTGAGTTCGAATCCAGGGCGTGCTGGGTGATGCCAGCCAGGTCTCCTAAGCAACCAAATTGGCCTGGTTGCTTGGGAGGGTAGAGTCACATGGGGTAACCTCCTCGTGTTCGCTATAAGTGGTTCTCGCTCTCAATGGGGCGCGTGGTAATTTGTGTGTGGATCGCGGAGAGTAGCATGAGCCTCCACATGCAGAGTCTCCGCGGCGTCATGCACAATGAGCCATGTGATAAGATGCGCGGATTGACTGTCTCAGAAGCGGAGGCAACTGGGACTTGTCCTCCGCCACCCAGATTGAGGTGAGTAACCACGCCACCAAGAGGACCTACTAAGTAGTGAGAATTGGGCATTCCAATTTGGGAGAAAAAGGAGATAAAAATAAATAAAAATTAAGCTTATAATTTTATTAAAGCACTTACATTAATTCTTCTGTTAAAGCTCATTATTTGAGTTGCAAAGTTGTTTAAATTGTCATTTTACATAGTCTTGGCAACAAAGGTGTACAATTGGCTGTAACTTTACAAAGAAAAGGTTAGTAAGTGATTTTATCACACTAAAATAATTTTAGCACACATATTGTTTGTCTTGTGGCTATACTTTAAAAAAAAAATATGGAGAATTTTAACATTCAGAAATTGGTCTAAGGCATTCTGTGCCTCGCCTGTGGATTGTGTTTAGAATTCTGGGTTTTGTACTGCCGTAGCCTGTTTTGCATATTCAATTGGCTTGACTTGCAGTCAGCTTATTGGACTTTTAATGGGTATGTTTGTAGAGTGTGAGTGATAAGCTATACATGTATACAGAACACTCAAACAAAAGGGGGGGGTTATGCATTTCTATACGTTTTCTATCCCAACATACACAGACACATGCACTTTCTCAAACAACATCAGGATGGCCACAATACCATCAGTCCCATGCTTGTTTACCTGTTACCATGGCAGCAGTGAAGAGGCCCAAGCTGACTGGGGTCATTGAGAAAGAATTCTTGAGAAGTGATGAAAGCAGAAAGGCATGCTGGGACTGATACACTTAAAACATCCATACATTAGCATACCTGCCTGTTGCGGATAAGTGTTTGCTGGCTTAAAGGGTGTTGCCACCTGTGTGTCTATTTGCACCATGTGTTTTCCAGACCACACATCCTGCTCGGGTGCTGATAGGGAATTTCTGTGTTTTTGTTTCTTTGCTTCACTGTGCCATTCACTCCTCCTCATTTCTGTAGTTTATTACCGACTGATACAAGGAAATAAAATGTGCTGTCCTCCCCCTCTTCTCTCTGTCCTCCTTGTATTCTGATGATCTGGTGAAATCCTGAAACTGATCATTAACTTTGGTCAAGCTAACAAACTCATTATTAATGCTTGCATTACTATTGCTCATACTTCAGACTGATCTCACATTGAATTCTGAAACAGTAGGTTGACTTTTCTTTAGCTGAAATCAGTCTGCACTTATCGAAATGTGAAACACTGCCTTCAGTGGCCAAAGCGGTAAGTGTTGTTGGGCGAATGGGCACACATGTGAGCTGCATTTACTGGGTGAAATGTAACCGAGGGGCACCAAAAGGGACTTGTGAAGCAAGTTGTTTTCACCTATATAGGCTGTAATACAGTGAAGAGGAATGCATATTTACACCCCAACCCAAACCAAAACCTAACTGTCAGTGGAAAATGTAATATTATAGGGAAAAATGCAACCTCCGAATCACACTCGTCACTGATTATGCGAACGGGATTGCTTCCTGGTTTCAACTCGGGATCCGAACATGTGTCTCCTACACTGCTGCTGTAGGTTGAGCCACAGGGGAAGGTAAACACACTGGAGCAGATGCAAAAAGTCTGATGTGAGATGCTGCTTGCCAGTGGCCGATTCTAAGGAACTGGAACTCTCGGAAATAGGCCTTTCGCGATTATTAAATAATCATCTGATTTTGGTTATTTGAGATGACCGTGATTATTGTGCACTTCAAATTCCAATCACATCTTGATGCCCAAATGAGGGAATTTTAAGGGAACATATAAATGCCATGAACACCATGCCATTTGTGTGTCACTCAGTTGAACTCTGAGCGATCACTGAGCCGCACCGCGGACGTCAACCTGAGCAGCTCTTGTCCTGAAGAGCACGTGAAGCAGATCTCAAGCGCTCTGATGCACGTGCCAAACTCCCATGAAAATATAAACAAACGAATATAAACTTTGATAGTACACAAAGCGCTCCGGCTTCACTTTAAATGATCGTGTAATGGCAAATATAACTGGTCATAGCGGGTTCATAACTTCATACGTGCAGCGTTAATGATGCGCAGTGACTCAGAGGAGGAGACGCACGCTTACTATATTTCTGTGGATTGATGAAATGATGAAACGAAATCTCAAAGGTTTTGCTTCATGAGAAATAAGGGTTTGTGGGTTTAATTAAAGAGCATTAAAATAACGTGTGAAAGTGAAGAGCTTAGGACAGAAATATCTTACTATTCCATAATATAATATAATATACAAATAATAAATACATATTTTATATAATATTTTTTATAAAAAAATAGTTCCAAAAACAACAATTTAAATGTAAAATTGACCAAAACTAAAGTTGACCAAAAAGAGAGACATATTTTAAGTATTTAGAAATATTTTGATATTGAAAATATTTTTCATGTCATTCAAAAGTTTTTAAAGCCTTAAAAGGAAATCATATTTCACTATTTTATTATTTGATTTATATATTTGAAGTAAAATATGTAAAACAAAAGCACACATGCACCTTAATAAATATGAGAATTTATAGCACAATTAATCGTGAAAGCCCAAAAACAGATAATTAATCGTCATAATCACAATTATTTGTCTAACAATTAATCGTAAGCCAAATTTCATAATCGTGACAGCCCTACTCTGAAACAACATGTCGACTTCCTGTGTGATCATGTTGCATACTTACTGTAGGGTTAGGTATTTTAACAAACCCCTAAACCTAATGTTTAACCCTAACTTTATTCTTTATACATACACTTTCTGTTCTGTTCTCTCACTGGTACCTTTTTTGTGCTCTTGCCAGTGTGCAAAATATGTGCAATCAGTGTCCAATCAGAATAGCAAATTCTGTAAAAAAATAAATAAAGCTTGCTGCAATTTAGAAATTGCACATGCTTATGTTGCGATTTTATTGTGAGTGCGAATAATTAACTACTAACAACCTCTTAGGTTGTTGATTAGCATAGCAACCAATGCCCTGGCAACCACCCACAACAGTGAATTTTGCACAAGCAAGCACCAGTCATTTTCTACAGAAATTAGGGTCTTTGTGTGCCGATATGATATCTGATTATGTTTAAAATGACAACAAACTTTATTCTCTATGCTTCTACGTGTCTTACATGTTTCAGAGTAACTTGTCCCAGTAATAAACAAAACACTGAAACAGAAAGCACATTTTTAACTCCCATTAACTGAATTCTGAAAAGCCTTCTGTCAGGCTCACATTAAATTGATAAGATTTCTTAATTTGAATATTCTTAACTCGCATTAACTGAATGTTTGGTAGAGACATCTCTAGTAAAAATCTAAGCCTACTTTGTCTTGAAGATTTGAATCGAACTACAATTTGTTGATTACTTCCACTGAGATCAATTGATGAGTCAGCTAATCATATTAGTCTCCTTTTTGTTCACTAGTCACCTGCTGCCTACAGGCTGTTTCTAATATTGGCTTCTAGATTCATTTTATTGTATCACTCATTACACACAATTTCCATTCCTCTCATAGCTTTCTCTTTGGGAACCTCCCTGTTTGCCTCACCTGACTTGCAGAGGTGTGGTTCAGGAAAGCAACCCTACACAGGTGGAATAGATTCTAGACAATGTTGTTACTTATGTGTTTGAGAATCCAACCTTTCTCTGTCTTTACACTCTTTCGATCCCCCTTTCCTCAAACCACATATTTGTTTACTTTTCCATTCATGCCATCAGCTGGGTGAATCATGGCACAGGCGTGGGTTTGTGTTTTATTGATACCTATGACGTCTGCAGCTTTTATTGCAGTTTCAGTTTTAAGGAGGAGCCGCTTTAATAAGGGAGAGGAATTCCAGGGTCAGGGAATGTCACGCTGATACACAGGAACGTACCGAAGCGCTGGAACAGTGTTATGTCATCATGCCTCAGAAGAAAAGGGAACTGCAATCGGCCCAGTGCCTCTCTGGTGTTGTCAATGAAGTGGAGAGGGAAGGGAGATTATAGAGAGAGATGAATTAGTAATGGATGAAGGAGAGGTGGAGGGTAGGGCTACATGATTATGATAAAAATCATAATTAAGGATTATTTCCCCTGATATTGTAATTGCGATGAATTTCGATTAATATAATTTGCATTAAAATAAAAATTTTGTGTGGGGTATCTTTGTCATATTCTTTATGTATATTACACATCCATAGTTAGCTGCAGGATTGGGGGAAGGCGTCACACTGTGTGGAATGTGGTCAGACTCGGATCTCCTCTGCTAGATAGATTAGACAGGACAGCAGGAATGAAGCAGTCAGTGAACATGTAGAGGTGCAATGAGCAACCAGACATGGAAAGAGGCAAAGAAAACATGGGAGGCACAGAGATATTGTTATTTACTTTTTTGCCATTAACAATTTGTATTGATTCCAAAATTAAAATTAACACAGACAACACATGAAAACACTGAATCAACTTTTATCCATATATGCCCCCCCACCTTCCCTCCCATCACCCAACATACATCCCAGTGGTCAGACATTAAATAACAACAGACACACATATAAACATGCAGTTCAAAGAAAATACTCTATGACATAAAAAGACAAAGAAATTAACCAACCGAAAAAAATAAAAAAGATTACACATATTAATTACAGAAATTACCCAATTGTCCCTCTCCACTACTCCTCCCCCTCAACCCCCCAGTAAGGCCAAATATGTGCCCCACTTCCTGCCATAATCACCCAACCTGCCCAGTAGTCTATATGATATCTCCTCAAAAGCCGCCACTCTGCCCAACTCGGTGCACCACTCATGAAATGAGGGTGCACCCGGTGACTTCCATCCCCTGAGGATCACCTGCCTGCCGATCATCACGAAGGTAAGGACCCAGTTTTTTATGTGTTTATTTATAATATTAATACCCGCCCCATCACCCAAAATACAAAGTCTGGGGCAGAATAAAATCTGAGTGACCAAGACCTCACAGACAAATCTCTGAACCCCAGACCAAAACTCCTGAATCTCAACACAGGACCAAAAAACATGGGCCATGTCACCATCCTCCAACTGGCATCGCCAGCAGTAGGTTTGTCTTTAAGGCCAAGCCTATACAGTCTAGAGGGGGTCCAATAAAGACGATACATAATCTTAAATTGAATGAGGCGCACCCTTGCATCTCTAGACATAGACTTGACATTTTTAAAAATCCTACCCCATTCTCCATCTTCTAGTACTAAATTCAGGTCTCTCTCCCATAACTTCTTAAGAGAGGTTAGAACCCCATCCCCTAGACTCTGAATTAGCCAGCGAATAGTACGCTGGAGCTTCATGACCTTTTCTAAAAGCAGCAAGCACCATCTCAAGAGTGTCTGCCGCTTTAGGGGGCTGCGTACGTCACCCAAAGGTGGTACAGAGTAGATGCGCAGCTGTAAGTACCTGAAGAATTGAGATCTGGGAATCCCAAACCACTGTATTATATTTTCAAAGGATCTCAACGCTCCATCTTCTTACAGGTCACCCAGCGTAGTAACACCCTTCTCAATCCATTCTGTCCAGCAGAAAGGGGACTTGTTAATGCACAATTTCGGGTTTAACCAAATACTTGCGGCAACATTCAGATAAATGTCAGAGTTGAACACGCGAGAACACTAAATGCATGTTTGAGATAACGGGATATGTCTTTACTTCTCTGGACATCTTGGTGGAAAGACTTTGCAATGGCAAGATAGGGGCAAGGACCTCCTGTTCAATAAATAGCCAGTGAGGGGCTCTCTCAGGTTGAAGTGACAAATGTGCCAAATGTCTGAGACCAAAAGCATAATAGTAATACAAAATCTTGGGGAGACCTAACCCACCTTTGTCAACTGGCCTGTGTAACTTGTTAAAATGCATCTGAGGACGTTTACCATTCCAGATAAAGGATTTAGCAATATTATCAAATTGTTTAAAATAAAAGAGGGGAACTTCAATGGGGAGAGACTGTAGTAGGTAGTAGGAATGCAATTCATTTTAATAACATTAACCTTCCCAATCATAGATAAATGTAATGAAGCCCACCTGCCCACATCGCTCGAAAACCTTTTTATTAAGGGGTCAAAATGAACTCTAACTAAATCAGACAAATTCGCTGGGAATAAAATGCCCAAATACTTAATGCCTTGTTTGGGCCACTGGGAGATGCCCGGCTGGAAGACTGTCACTGGACAGTACGCTTTCAGAGCCAAAGCTTCGGATTTAGACCAATTGACTCTGTATCCCGAAAATTTAGAAAAGGAATTGATAATTCTGTAGAGGCAAGGCATAGATCTAGTAGGGTCGGAGACGAATAATAAAATATAATCTGCGTAAAGTAAAAGCTTATGTGCCACACCTCCCGCCATCACCCCTGGAAAATCCTCCTCCTTTCTTATCGCGGCTGCTAATGGTTCCAGGGCAAGACAGAACAATAATGGGGAAAGAGGGCAACCCTGCCGGGTGCCCCTATCCAGAGTAAAATAATCTGAAATTAATCCATTTGTTTGTACTGCTGCTACAGGGTGTCTATAAAGTAACTTAATCCATCCAATAAAAGTATTTCCGAACCCATATATTTCCAAAATCTTAAAAAGATAATCCCATTCTACCATATCAAATGCATTTTTGGCTTCAAGTGAGATGGCAGCGACCGGAGTCTCATCATTCGCCACTGCAAAAGTTTCTTGGAGTGTCATGCAACAAAACAAACTCCAGCCGCTAGGTGTAGCCAACGCAAAAAGAAACAAAAATGGTGCCCAGCTTCCTTAGACAGTCGAGACAGCGAGTCAGTCCACTCACATAAGAAATGCCTGATGGTTTACTCACCCATAGTTTGTATGAAGGCCAGTGCCTTTTTGGGGCATAAAAATACTTTGCTGTCATCCTTGGTGTCTATTCTCAGTTTGGCCGGAAACATCAGTGCAAATGCGACCTTCCGTTGATGTGAGAGTTTCTTACATTCCTTGAACCGATTGCGTTTCTCTCTTGTTGAATTCGCAAAATCTGGGAAAAGATTTCCGGCTTATGGCCTGTTATGTCGAGCAGACTCAGGAAGAGCTCGTCCAGGAATTTCACCATATCTCTACCCTCTTCATGCTCAGGAATTCCAACAATCCGTATATTGTTCCTTCGGTTCCTATTTTCGAGATCTTCCAGTTTTTCCAAAATGTATTCCAAGTCTGTTTTGGACGCGGGCGGATTAGCGGATAATTCCCTTTCCAATGACTCCAGATAATCGATTCGTTCCTCAACATCTGCCACTCTTGTGACCAACTCAGAGAATTTTGTTTCCATCACCGTAATCGATCGACGTATTACAGCGAGATCCTCCAAGTCAGCAACAACCTTCGTCAGCATCACCGAGTTGTTGGACAGTTGACGCTGGATTTCTTCTCCCGACGTGCTTCCCAAATTGAGTCCCCGTCTCGCAGGGCCGCCAGGGGTTTCAGCTTGAGCACGTAAGTGTCTTTTAATGTCTCCAGAGTCTGTGGATTTTGTCTTCTTTCCGATGTTTACCTCAAAAAACAAATATGTAACTGGGTGTATCAAATCTCACCGGTTATAACATGAAAATAATTAAAAAAAACTAGTAAAGTGCGCAGAGCTAGTCGCTCACACGTCTGCTTCTCGCATGGCATCACGTGACCTCTCCGCAAGGAGGTATTGTTAGTGGGAATACACTCTGTTATTACTCTATTGTTGGGGGAAAACAGTAGGAATGTGCATGATTAATCGATTCATTGCGTACTCTATCTGCAACAGCTAGTCGACTATTAAAAACATTTCTCGAATAATGCAAATTGACTTTACCTTGCACATTTGACTGGATTATAATGCTGAATTATACTGTATTTTCTCTCTGAACTTCTGTGAATAAAACAAAAAATAAGTTTCACGTACTTGTCACACTTGTTATTTTTAACTTTTATTTTAATTTACGAGTAACCGATTACTCGTTTTTTGTCGGTTAGAGTACTCAACTACAAAATGACTCCATAATGCCCATCCTTAGAAAACAGTAGTGCAAGACCTGGTCACAGGTTAGTCCTGTTTTTGATAAAAAGGAAAGTCATTCACAAAGACAAAGTTCAGACCTTGTTCACTTTGATCTTTGTAGATTTGTGATTTTACATTTTAGGAGAGTGGTTCAAAGAACATATGCAATAGATCCCAACACAAGAGAGATGGCTTGACTCTTTATTACCTCTGTCATAAGTTTTGAATGCTAATGACGGTGTGCATTACTGCTTTATGATGCAGTTATGTATGATTAACTTCAGAGCAGTAAAACACCTTCACAACTGGACCCTGACCATGTGACCTTTACCTGTCTGAAATGTGTTGTCCTGCATATGCTTTTCAATAAGGACATTTATTAATAATTAATTTGAAAATCATATTATTTTATGTTATCATTCAAACAAGGTATTGTGACCAAATTCCTGAGAACATTCATCCCCTTGAAGGTTTTGTTGGGCCGAAGTATTAGCACTATGTCTGATCCACATTGCAACTGAGTTGTGTTGTCACATTTCAGTAGTCAGTGCTGATACCAGTGAAATGTCCTGGTTCTCAATATAAATTTCGAAACCACAGCAAAAATTTGCTAATATGGTAATGTGCTACTCCTTTAGCCTATTTAAAGTTAAATTTCAATGTTAAAAATCAGTTAAAGAAATGCATGTTTCCAAGTGTTTCTCAAATAAGTATGTTAAATGTTTTAAGTAGTTTTATTTTTTTTCCCCAAATCCCTTTTTGCTTTTTTTTTTGTTTTTACTAATTTTCCAGAATTCCATGTTTTCATCATCAAAATAGTGTCTAATCAAAATTATTCTTAAAACTTTTAACAAGTGAAAATAGAAACTTTTAAACATACCATTGCAATTTTTACAAACTTTAATTCAGTACAACAGCACTTTTGCTTGTGATATATTGCTTAATTTGTATAATTATTATTTATCATTTATTATTAATATTACTACAGTGAATATAATATTTTACTATACAGTTGTTATATATTTCTGTTGCAATTTCTTCAATTTTAGGCATCTAGCTTTTATTTTGATGTGAGTTTTTATTTTGACAAATAAACAGTCAAAATAAACAAATAAAATAAAAAAACTCCTTTTATTTAAAAAATAAATAAAAGGAGTAACAGAGCACATGTTCAAATGAGCGCGTTAGCATTTGAAAGCAGTCATGTGTCAGTCATCTTTTTTTTATTTTAGTATCAATTTGGTACCGGTACTTTTGACAACACTACAGCTTAGTACCACTGACCTGGCAAATGCTTCAACGTATCTCTAACTCAAAAATGCTCATTGTAGCAGCCCCAGTACCTTATAAACACGACTTTCTTTCCAGCCGAACTGGAACCTGTGCACCCTGTCTCCCGGAAGTTGCATAAAGCCAGCCAGTTAAATCAGAGTTTGATTTTTTTTGGCAAGTGCTTGCCAGTTTTTTTGCGCAGTATGCCTTAGATTCTCCGTGAGTGGTATGTGACTGTGCCGTCTGAACCTAAGACTAGGGTCGGCCCAAACCTGCCCAACTACAGTTACACATCCCAGGTAGCAAAACATCATGAAAGCCCATTAGAGACAGAGAATACATCAGAAAGAGAGAGAGAGAGAGAGAGAGAGGGTTTAAGATGAGGCACAGAAAGATATGAGTGGGAGAGAGAGGAATGAGCACCGTCAGCATGAATAAAACTGATGAATGCAGCAGTAGTGATGTGATGCAGAGGGAAGGAGTCATTCCACCCACACACACTCTTATTAAACATACACAAATCCCTGCACATCCTTTTCTATGGACCCTTTTCACAGATTACATGTTCCCACCTTATTTAACAACGTAAATCTAGCAAAAAAAAAAAATTATATTTGCAATTCTTTTATTATTTAGTGTAAATTTATACATTGTACTTTGTAATATATTACCCTGTAATACGTTTTAAATAACAAGTTACCACAGCTGCTGAGGGAGCGACAAAATTTGGTCTATTTCTCTCTTTTTACTATTGTTATCCAGCGCTCTCTATTTTTGTATTTTGAAAAGCTGTAAAAGCTTAATCGTGGATTTTTTTTTTTTTTTCTTTTGCTGTTGGAGCAAACAGGTAAGCAAAATTATATTTGCTGTGGTCTCCCATTCACCGCCATTCAAGTTTACCCTGCGTTTACTACCGCTATGCAAACCTGGATATGTGAAAAGGGTCCAGTAGAAGCTAAGCATGGTTGAGCCTGGCTAGTACCTGGATGGGAGACCTCCTGGGGAAAAACTAAGGTTATTGCTGGAAGAGGTGTTAGTGAGGCCAGCAGGGGGTGCTCACCCTGCGGTCTGTGTGGGTCCTAACACCCCAGTGTAGTGATGAGGACACTATACTGTAAAAAGGCACTGTCTTTCGGATGAGATGTTAAACAGAGGTCTTGACTCTCTGGGGTCATTAAAATCCCAGGGCACTTCTCGTAAAAGAGTAGGAGTGTAACCCCGGTGTCCTGGCCAAATTCTCCCCCTTGGCCCTTATCAATCATGGCCTCCTAATAATCCCCATCCATTAATTGGTTTCATCACTCTACTATTTCCTCTCCACCAATAGCTGGTGTGTGTGGTGAGCATACTGGCGCACTATGGCTGCCGTTGCATTATCCAGGTGGATGCTGCACACTGGTGGTGGTTTAGGAGAGTCCCCTGTTCACTGTGTAAAGTGCTTTGAGTGTAGTGTCAGAAAAGTGCTATATAAATGCAATGTTCAATAGAAAGGTAGCTATATTTAGCAGGTTGACCCTTCTGAAAGCAGATATTGCATACAAAACTGTAAAGCCCCTTGAAAATCAAAAGCTCCAACCGGTTTGCCCACCTGTAAATAATCTGTACGTATTACTTTTGAACACAAATTTGCTTATTTCTTCACTGTTTTCTGTACATCTGTTTGTATCTTGTATTTTATGTGTATCTGCCCCTAAATGGCACATAAACACCCCAAACATTGGTTGGCCCCTTTCTTTGTCAGACAGTCTGCAAAGTGGACCAGGACCAGACTTTATGCTGATAGTCAAAAGGGTTGTGACTCGTGAGAGGAGGGTTAATGAATGGCATCAGGTCTTCCACAATCCCACAGTTCACAGAAAAGACCAAACATGAAGATGATGCGTTGGATGCTCAAGATTGTTTACACATAATAACCCATTTGCCATTTGTATCAGAAACAACAGCAGCAGCATGCACTGCTGTAAATATTTTCATGTGAGTTGCTTACTCTGTGCATCTCATCATCTCACTCTTCCCAAATTTTTCTCTGAGTGTAGTTAATCCTCAAGGACTTTGTTTCAACGTTTCAATGCTTACAGTCTTTGCTCTCTCTGTTATCAGTAGAGGTCTTACTTTATCTCAACAGTACCACAGAAGTATGCACACAGTGAGCCCAGAATAGCACCACCTCAGAAATTTTTCTCTGTTGAAAAGTTTTTTTTTTCACCCATCAGCCCTCGCTCTGCCTCTCTGTCATACTCGTTCTCTCATTCTCTCTCCCTTCCCTGATAAGCACTCATTATAGGCCTCTTTCCACCCCCTCTTCTCCCCTCTCCTCTATTGCGCTGTGACTGGAACGGGATGGCACACACTCAATATCTGGGAGACGTCTGGACTTAAAGGGATAGTTCACCCATAAAATGACAATTGTCATCATTTAGTCACCCTATACCCATATTACTTTATTTCTTCCGTGGAACAGAAATGGAAATGTTAGGTAGTGTTGGCCTCAGTTACCATTCATTTTGATTGCATCTTTTTTTACATTCAGTAAAAGTGAATGCTGACTGAGGCTGTCAGTCCCTAACTTTCTACCTAACATCTGCTTTTGTATTCTAAGAAAGAAAGAAAGTTTGAACAACACAAGCATGTGTAAATGATGACAGAATTTTCATTTTTGGGTGAACTATCATTTTAAGAAGAAGAAATATCTCCACAGATGCTTTCATACCGTCAGCAGCTGCTGGCCTGAATAATTTGTGCATGCATTTCTCTGTAAGCTGCTTTGTGGAGTGAGACAGTAAACAGAAGGTAGCGCAGTAACAACATGCAAAAAAAAAAAAAAACCAAAAAACTGAATGAGACATTCACAAAAGTGAAATATGAGCCACTGCAGCCTTCATATAGCCTGCCACAAAGCTGCTGAATATTGGATGAGATGAGTCCGTATCTCTCAGTTTGCGAGGACCAGAGACGCGATGTGCCATCTCTATTGTTTTCACACCCCTTGTGGGATGTTGCTCACAAACTTGCCTGTGTACCCTGTATACCTTTGAACTAAGAGTGAATGCTCAAATATGCAGCGTCAATAACCAAACCATGTGACATCTGGATGGAAACAGATGAGTTGCACATTACTCTATGGCTGTTATTCAAACTTATTCAAATGAAAACTCATTCATTTGCTGCATCCAAATATCCATACTTGGCTAATCCATACTATTTAGTATACCAAAAACAGTATCCCAATGGAGTAGTATGTTCAGATCCTCAGTATTCATTAAGCAGTAAGCGAGAAATACCCCAGATGACCTGCTATTTCCGATGAGATTCTGAAGTGTTGATCAACTGGACACTTTACTATCCCAGAAATCATTGTCAGCTGAGGTGACCTAACATCAAAACGCTAGATTTAAAAGAATGGTGGTGAACCACGAGCGAGCTAAACTCATACAGTTAATACCAAGAAAGTTATTCCTTGTGCTTAAATGGTGTTTGTTTAACAAAACCATAGCGGATTATTTACACGGCTGTTGTTCTTACATCATGTATTTGGGTTTAAGGTTAAAGTGTATAGTGTGTAGTGGATCATTTGGGACACAGCTCTGGTATCCTCTAACAGGAGATGCTTCCACTGCCATGGTCAACAGTGACCACAGTGTCAGATAAAGCCAGTGTCACATTTCTGCTGCCATATTGACACTAGATTTGTTTAGACTAGTTAGGAGTGCACTCAATAATAATTCTCTCAACATTTACTCACCCTTATGCCGTCCCAAACTTGTATGACTCTCTTTTTGCGGAACACAAACAGAACACACTTCCTTATGCTTAGTGCATGTCCATGTGTCAAGCTTCAAATCATAATTGCGCAGAAAAGCATTGCCGAAGCATAACTGACATAAAAGCAAAACAATGTTCCTCCGCATGTAACTTTGCGCACAATGTGCTCCCACGGTCGCGAGAGACAGACGCAGATTATTGATGTGAGTGCATCCCGCCAAGGTGACATAAGCACAATACACTCACGCCAGTACAAGACAAGACATGAAACATGAGTGTCCGGATCCCAACACCAATACCGAACCAGACAGGGAAGTCAGGATCCAGACACCATGCTCCGGACATGAGACACGAGACCAACCGAAAAGCCCACAGCATGTAAATCAAAACCGAAGCCGTGCGCTCACACAAAGACAGACTGAACATGGAGCATGAGTGTCTGGATCCCGACACAGACCGAAACTGAACCAGACAGGGAAGTCAGGATCCAGACACTATGCTCACTATGAAACGAGACAGACCAAAGAGTGCACGACAGGGAAATCAAAACCGAAACCGTGTGCTCACACAAAGACGGACAGCGAAACACAAGACAGACATGGGACGATATCACGGGCCTGTCACACAAAAACCCAGACTGACAGAGTGACAGGACTGTGACAGTTACTGTTGTTAATATCATCATTTTTAAGTGCATCCCAACCTCAAAATCAATGCTGTACTGTCAAATGTGCATTTCAATGCACATAACATGTAATATTATTTGCACAGGTGCTACCAAAGCAGGTGCTGGTGCCACATTTTCAACGGGCCCTTTGAGGGCACAAATAAACCCTGATGTGGCCCAGGCTGAAATTAAGTTTGACACCCCTGTTTTAATCTATTCTTTGACCAACATGCGTTAATACGTGTCTGGCGTTTCGGGCTTGTGGACGTGCTAACAACAGCACTGCTACTGAAAAAAATCCTAGGGGAAACACTGTATAGTATGTAAAACGTTTTTATGTAAAAATATTAGGACTCGGACCTGTTGTCTTTGTTCCCTTAAAAAGAAAAGTCTTATGGTGGTACCATGGTACAGTAATGGCTTCATGGTACATTGTTATATACCATGATACTGAATGATCACCGTGTTCATGCACCATAAAAGAATGCAATGGTAGTACCGTGTAACTTTTGGTTCTCTAGTGTTGTACTGCTGTGGGCCACAATTCAGAGATAATTGATCATATCTCCTGGCCTGCCTCTAATGATTATAGAGAACCCAATGCATGATGTGCGTTTAATAAAGGCCTGCATGCCCATGAGGAGAAATGGCTTTTTGTGTTTCTGTGTAATTAGAACACCAAACTGTCTCCGTCATGTTTGTAATGACCCATTATGACCGGCCTGGTTTCTGTAGTGAAGGCGTCAGGTTTCACAAAGAGCCAGCTGTACTTCGTTAAGGAAGTAGAGTTTTGTGTGCGACTGAATGTTTATTAATATGTCGCTGTATTGTCCGTATATCATAGGCTGCTTTGATGCTTGCTCTCACTTTATTTTTATTTAGCTTTCGGTCTCTTAACCTCTGAGTGTACAGAAAATTTAGTTTGTGCCTGTTTGAGTGGCCCTCAGGGACTTCCAATGCTACCCTTTAACAGTGACTATGAAGCTATTGTTAGGCTCAATGCTTATATGGAAGAGTGGAGCAGATAAGGGAAGGAAGAAAGGAGAGGAGCACTGCCAGAGAGGAAAAGAGATCCTCATGCATGCTCCACTGCTCCAGCCAAACATGCATTGCTAAGACTTGTGTGTGCATGCTAGTACTTGGAAATGTTTGTGTTTGTGAATACACCTGAGCTCTATTATGCCCAAATGAGATTTTTATTATGTCTGCAGGTATTTAAGGCAGGTTGCCAAATGTTTGTTAAGATTTCTACATACGGCTGCATATTTTAACTAAACACAAGGATGATCCAGGTAGTTTTCTGGTGGGAACTGGAAGTGGGGGGGACATGTACCCTCACTGAACAATCAATCTTGTGTGTGTGTTTTGACTATATTTGGGCTTCAAGAGATTCTACACTGCAAGCACTGAAGTCAAATGCGTTAACATAAATCAGTTGCTCACATGCTATACACAGTTACATGCTCCTTATTAAAGAAACACCACAAAAAAAGATACATAGAGGAGATCACTATAAGAAACAAACCCTGTCTGACCTAGATGAGAAAGATCAATACACAACATAAATGTGATGTTAATAATGATCTCATAACGTAGGTGATTTTTGTTAATGATTACAGCTCCTAGGTTAAACATTGTTCTCTTCGAGTTAATGGGAGTTCTGAAAAATACAAGCCTTTTTTTCACATTCCTGCTTTTGAACTTTCTCAGATTCCTACTTTTACTCGCATAAAGAAATACTCAAGATCAAAAAGGAATAGGATAGGAAGGGAGAGAGAGAGAGAGTATGCATGTCTTGCAGGTGAATGTCCAAGCTATACTGGCTGTGATTAAGCCTCTGAGGAATTCATACATGGCAGCTGAGAGAGAGAGGTTGAAAGGAGGCTTGGGTTTACAGTAGATTACACATTAGCTGAGGGGCGGAGGGAAACTAACAAGCAGGCATTCTCTGCAACGGTATCCCCCTGTAGGTCTCTCCTTACAAAGCTGTGGGAATAGTCCGACAAGAGCAAAGAAACCCATTTACAGTGTGCACATGTTAAAAATACTTCATCTGCACAGATAATAAAGATCGGATGTGATGGTTAGAAAATGTTCAAATGAAATGTAGAATTATTTTTTTTTTTTAAATGTTCTATTCTATTTTTTTTAAATTATGTTAAAATATAATTTATAAAATCCTAAATGAAATTAAAAAAGAAAAATCAATTATTGCTAATCAATAAAAAATAAATGCCCAGTTCCCATAACTTAGTAGGTCCTCGTGGTGGCACGGTTACTCACCTCAATCCAGGTGGCGGAGGAAAGTTGCTTCCACTTCTGAGACAGTCAATCTGCGCATCTTATCACGTGGCTCATTGTGCATGACACCGTGGAGACTCCGCATGTGGAGGCTCATGCTACTCTCCGTGAGACACGCACAACTTACCACGTGCCCCATTGAGAGCAAGAACTACTCATCGCGACCACGAGGAGGTTATCCCATGTGACTCTACCCTCCCTAGCAACTAGGCCAATTTGGTTGCTTAGGAGAGCTGGCTGGAGTCACTCAGCACACCCTAGATTCGAACTCGCGACTCCAGGGGTGGTAGTCAGCGTCAATACTCGCTGAGCTACCCAGGCCCTTTATAGCGACTCACTTTTAAGCTTAAAAAAAGGACTTTTCAAAAAGTTTCATAGAAGTAGTCTATGGTGAATCATGTGTCATATTCCAAGTATTCTGAAGGCATTTGATAGGTTTTGGTAAGAAACAACCCAAAATATAAGTCATTTTTCAGAGAAAATCTTGACATCCGTTACACATTCATGAGTGCATGAGAGAAGCTTGTTCATGCAAGAACTTGTGTAGTTTTTAGCGCAATACAATACAAGTTCTAATCAACTATTTCTATAAAAAGTTTTGGGTTCTTTTTAAAGCTTTAAAGTGAGGTGCTCTCCATCGTAATTATATTTAAAAGACAAAACGAGATATTCATTAACTCTTTTTGTGTTCTGCATAGGTCATATGGGTAAACTATGACAGAATTTTCATTTTTGGATGCATAGTTTCTTTAAAATTAGGGTCAGGATTATTTAAAAGTATATTTTCTGCATCTATGACATGCTGTCATTACCACTGAAGATAATTAATTCCTCAGTTTGAAAAAAACGAAGAAAAAAAAAATTGTTTACAGTTACAAACTTACAGTGAAGGTCCATGGGGCAAGTGTACAACCGTTGGCCTATAGACATTAATTGTAAGCATGTAAATGCCAACAGATTTCCATTTCTAAGTATATTTACAATTTTACACATATATAATGGCCCACAAAAAAGATGCTGTCTATAGAGCTTAACTTTTATTCAAGATAAATCCTTTAAAATGCTTTGCCTGACACAAGCTTTACATATTTACATTCTTTCTTTGTCCCTTTCCTTCTTCTGTGCAGAGGAGGCAGATTACTCCGCATTCGGCACGGACACTGTGACCCGTAAGAAGACCCCAGCGGCGCTTGCTGCAGTACTTCTCCGTCCGGACGCCAACAAGAAGAAGCCTCCTATCATCATCAGCCTGCCCAAAGATTTTCGCCCAGTTTCCTCCATCATCGACGTGGACATTCTCCCAGAAACTCACCGTCGCGTCCGTCTCTACAAACACGGTCAGGAAAAACCACTGGGCTTCTACATCCGTGATGGTTCCAGCGTGCGTGTTACACCCCAGGGCCTTGAAAAGGTTCCGGGGATCTTCATCTCCCGCATGGTCCCTGGAGGCCTGGCGGAGAGCACGGGCTTGCTGGCCGTCAACGATGAAGTTTTGGAAGTCAACGGCATTGAGGTGGCTGGAAAATCCCTGGACCAAGTAACGGACATGATGATCGCGAATAGCCACAACCTCATTATAACGGTCAAACCAGCCAATCAGCGCAATAATGTGGTACGCAACGTCAATAGTGGAGGCGGGGCCACATCTGGCAGCTCAGGACGATCCTCCGACAGCAGTACCAGTTTCTATGGATACTCGGCACCAGGCTCCATGGCAATGACTCCTTCCCATATTATTCAGAACTATGAGCCAGATGATGAAAGTGAGGATGAGGAGGATTTGGTGATCGAGGGCGATGGAGAGGCTAAACTTATTCCCCTGGCACCAGCTCGGGCGACAGCCAGCTCCAGCTTGCCCACTTTGCCCAGATATGAACCCCACCTCAACCTCCGCCCTGCTAATGGTGCCATAGTAACCAGTGCGAGTGTGGGGTCCTTGAATGCCCACGACAGAGGCCTTGAGGGACGAAATCTAGAGGAGGACGGCACAGTCATTACACTGTAGAGACATGAGAAACACAATTACAATGACTGAAGCAACATACACTGTTTTGCTAAAAGTATGTGGATACCCCCTTCTATTTTGAAGACATTTTGGGTCATATAGTATATATAATCATCCTTAAACAGAATCACATGCCAGTACACACTCTTGTGTGCCATAGGACTGACAATGCATGCCTTTTATTTGGGTGAGCAGTGAATCTAGGACCAAGAGAGGTGGCCAGTCACTACAGCACCTTAAGGCACTTCTCTATAACCACAGGACCAGGTCGTTCCTATAATCAATGGAGAGCAGCACAGCACTAAAAAAAGCTGCATTATGAATAATAATGAACTTCCTGAGTCCGTTTGAATGAATGCAGATATCTGCAGGGTGTTAATGTCTGTCACATGACTAAGAATGGATCTACTTAGGCCCCATGTAAGGCACGACAATCATTGACTTTGACAAACACTCCCTTTCAAAGCCACATGACGCTAGCATTATCAAAGAGAACAAAGTACAATGGCAAACCCATCCTGTGTGTTACCATGGTAACTGACTCAGATCTGGGATCTTTGATGGTACTTTTCAACTTTAGGAGGAATGCTAAAATATGTGCTTCATCATTTCCTGTCTGCTACACTAACATGCCTCTCATGATGTCAGCTTACTGGTTCTTAATGTTTTTTTAAGGGAATCATGAACATTTATAGAGGCTAGACTTAATGTTTAGGACATGTTTTTGACTTAATGTTTTTTTTTTTTTTTTTGTAACTGTATGATCGGACATTTCAGTAAGCTTTTAGAGTGCTGCCTCAGTTGAGATACAGATTCCATGTACAGTCTCGCTCAAAAGTTTTTAATCATTGCCAAAAATACAGATTAATGTCATATTTTTCATACTGATATTTTTTTATTTGTACCACTTTTATTACTTTATGAAAAGGGCTATCTACTCTCTTTCTGCTACCTGTGGTTCCTTTTACCCATTGAATTTATGGCACATGTAATAAGGCTTGAGAACCCTCTCTGTGGGTCTGGAATATATTACCATGTTTTCATTGAGCACCTTGAAGTGGACAGTAGACTGTTTCATGTATGAAGGGTGTCTCTAATTCTCAGTCTCTGAGCAATACGCATTTGAGTGAATCATTGAGAAACAAAGTGTGATTTGCAGTGATTTCTATGATGGTTGAGCATTGCTAGAATATCCAACATCTCTTCCCTTATTAATGTTTTAGGGGTGAGAACTTGTTTTGGGGTCATCAAAGGCCAAAAACTTCAGAAATTATGTCACAATGGGGTTTGGTTTCAACATTGGCACAGGACGGGTGTGATTTGGTGGGAGCAGACTTCATTAAGATTTTGTATCTTTTTAAGATATGCTCTGCAGGCTTGCCTAGCTGAAATCTCATTGCAGAACCCCCTGTTAAGCTCACATTCAAAATTATGTTCACACTTCATGTCCATGTCTAACTTCCACACCTTAAACAATCAAACACATTGTGTGAAAGGTACGGTTTGGCCTTCCCACTTTTTCATATACACCGATCAGCCACAACATTAAATCCACCTGACTAATATCGTGTAGGTCCCACTCGCGCCACCAACACAGCTCTGGCCCATCAAGGCATGGACTCTACAAGACCTCTGAAGGTGTCCTGTGGTATCTGGTGCCAAGACTTTAGCAGCAGATCCTTTAAGTCCTGTAAGTTGCAATGTGGGGCCTCCATGGATCGGAGTTGTTGGTCCAGCACATCCCATAGATGTTAAATCGGACTGAGATCTGGGTAATTTGGAGGCCAAATCAACACCTTGAGCTCTTTGTCATGTTCCTCAAACCATTCCTGAACAATTTTTGCAGTGTGGCAGAGCGCATTATCCTGCTGAAAGAGGCCACTGCCATCAGGGAATACCGCTGCCTTGAAGGGGTGTGCATGGTCTTCAACAATCTTTAAGTAGGTGGTACGTGTCAAAGTAATATCCACATGAATGCCAGGACCCAAAGTTTCCCGGCAGAACATTTCCCAGTGCATCACACTGCCTCTGCCAGCCTGCCTCCTTCCCATAGTGTATCCTGCTGCCATCTATTCCCCAGGTAAACGATGCACACGCACCCGGCCGTCCACATGATCTAAATGAAAACGTGAATCATCAGACCAAGCCACCTTTTTCCATTGCTCCATGGTCCAATTCTGATGCTCAAGTGCCATTGTAGGCGCTTTCAGCGGTAGACAGGGGTCAGCATGGGCACTCTGACTGGTCTGCGGCTATGCAGCCCCATACGCAGCAAGCTGTAATGCACTGTGTATTCTAACACTTTTCTGTCATGGCCAGCGTTACGTTTTTCAGCAATTTGTGCTACAGTAGCTCTTCTGTATTATCGGACCAGATGAGCTAACCTTCGCTCCCCACACGCATCAGTGAGCCTTGGACGCACATGACTCTGTCGCTGGGTCACCGCTTGTCCTTAGACCACTTTTGGTAGGTACTAACCACTGCATACCGGGAACACCCCACAAGATCTGCCATTTTGGAGATGCTCTGACCCAGTTGTCTAGCCATCACAATTTAGCCCTTGTCAAATTCGCTCAGATCTTTACGCTTGACCATTTTTCTTGCTTCCAACACATGAAATTCAAGAACTGACTGATCACTTGCTGCCTAATATATCCCACCCCTTGACAGGTGCCATTGTAACTATATAATCAATGTTATTCACTTCACTTGTCAGTGGTTTTAATGTTTTGGCTGATCAATGTATATTACTGATTTCCAAAAATGAATTGCATCATGCATCTTTGTCTTCTCCATGAACAAATGTAAAGCTCTTATTTGCAAAGCGTTCCTTAAATGTTCAAATGACTTTAGTTACATATATCCCCTTTTTATGTCATTCATACATACATATCATAATAATATGCATGATTTCTGGGCACACAGCTGTATGCTTCAATGTAAGCTCTTAAGATCTCAGAGTTTGTGTGAGCGGATGCACTAAAAGAGACTGACAGGATTCAATAGTGCCTCACACTAGCCTTCGCCCTTACTGTTAGGACCTGCTGTCGGAGATTCAGCCGAACTAACCTTTCATAAGCTTCTTTTCTCTTTTTCGGTCTCTTTAAACTCACTGCTGTCTCACTTTCACAATAACTGATGAGAATCCTAAACATTGGACATTTATGAGCAGACCACATATCTGCTGTCTCACACAGAGCATTTCATGGCACTTACACTACCAAAACCTGCTTTGAGTAGCACACGCACTGTAGCTATAATCGTATAAGCTTCATTCAGATCATCCTTAAGGTACAAACGACATATTGAATGAAGTCTTGAGCTGTGTTAATTTATTTTTATATAACCACTACACATGATTTGGGATTGTAACCACAGAAATTGTATTTATTTTCAATAGACTCTATATGTATTTTTACTTGCTTTGTTTTAGCTGACATACAAACCTCATGATTATGATTCTTTTTTTTTTTTTTTTTGGATAATTTTTTTGTGTGTGTGTGTTTGTGTAATTAGACCACCAAACTGTCTCTGTCATGTTTGAACTGACCCATTATGACCGGCCTGGTTTCCATAGTGAGGGCATCAGTTTTCACAAAGAGCCAGCTGTCCATCAGCATCTTTGATGGAGCTTAATGCTAAAAAAATTTTGGGAAAGAAATATGAAGAATATAACTTGCTATTTACCAAACTGTGAATATCTTTGCATTTCTAAAGGAGACCATGTATCTATGACCACCTGCTATGGGAAACCTAGAAATGGGCTTTTAAGCATTATCATTCCTGTGTCAATTCCTCTTTTTGATAATGAGCTTACCAGATACATCTTAAGGTATAGATTTGTACTGAAATTGTCAGTATTTTCTTATTAGTACAACATGATGTAAATTTGTTTCACATAATGGAACTTTTAAAAGGATAAATACTATATTAAGACATAGCTGTACATGTATTATAGTCAAATCTTGGATGAAATAAACTAATATGTAGAAAATCGTTGATGCTTTCCCATTCTTAATTGCTTGGCATCAGCCATAAAGGACATTCATTTTATCTCTGAGAGATAATTGGTCAGTTTGAAATTTGCACAGGATGAGCAGCATTAATGTGACTGAAGAATATCTTATGCTAAAGTCACATTTCCTACATTAATTGAAGTAGACATCAAAGTTAATGTTTATGTTGGCTTTTGGAAAAGAGCTTCAAGAACTTAATTTTTTCACGACAGCCATTTGTTTGGAAGACTTGACCAAAAGCATGTTTCTCTTGGAACACAAGTCACTTATGTGAGGATGATCTGTTTCTTGAAACCTTTGGCAACTATTTAGCTTCAAGTTACAACTATTATTACGGTCAGTGATTATTGTTAAGTACAAAGCAGGAGTGCTCTTTAGGATGATTTGACATTAATGCTGATTTAGTGCTGCTTTACACATCTTTTAAAAAAAAAAAAAAAAAAAAAAAAAAAAACTTATTCTGCAACTATTAGCCTTACTGAAAACTGAAAAATCTGATTTTGGCAATGTTACTTTTCTGCCATACTGTACTAAAGAGAGGTGTAAAAGCAATGTTGAAGAAGAACTCTGGTGCCATGATGCTATCCTGTGGTTAAAACAAGTAACTGCAGCATAAAAGCTACTAACTTGGAAAGGATACATTTGCTGACCTTTAATAAATTTAGTTTCTGCCTTTCCCTGGGTTAAAATACCCATGGTGGGTTACTTGTGTAATTTACTTAATAAACACATTAAATAACATAATTTCCCCCAAGTGCATAAAAACCCCTTGTTCATAAAGTCCTTTGGCAAGTCACACATCTGAATTCAGTTTACTAATGACAAAATGTTCTGAACTAAGGTAGGTTGAGTACCTAGAACGTTGGTTCTTACTTGTTTTTAATTGTCTAACATCAACTGTCTTAAAGGAATATTCCCGGTTCAATGCAATTTAAGATCAGTCAACAGCATTTGTGGCATAATGTTGATTACCACGAAGAATAATTTCGACTCCTTTTCTTTAAAAGAAAATCGTGGAAAACTGAGGTTACATTAAGGCACTTACAAATGGAAGTGAATGGGGCCAATTTTTTGGAGGGTTTCAATGCATAAGTGTGAAGCATATAATTTTATAAAAGCACTTAAATAAATTCTTCTGTCAATACTTGTGTATTATTTGAGCTGTAAAGTTGCTTAAATCATCATTTTATGGTTACGCCGTTCCGGCGTCATCACAACAATGTTGTAAAATTGGATATAACTTACACAGAAAATGTTAGTGAGATTTTATCATAATTAAAGTAATATTAACACACATTGTTTACGTCTTGTGGCTATACTTTTGAAACAGTGAGTATTTTAACATTTACAGATTGGCCCCATTGACTTCCATTGTAAGTGCCTCACTGTTACCAAGAGGGTTTTTTTTTAAAGAAAAAGAGAGAAATTCATTTTTTGTGGTAATCAGCATAATATGTTGATTGAGCTTAACTTGTATTGAACCTGGAATATTCCTTAAAATGACTTCCTAAAACAAGGTCTTTGCAAATAGTCCCAGTAGTTTACCCCTGGATATGACAATGCATATGATTGTATCGGAAGTGTCTGGAGTGCTTTTTGATTCATTTTAATGTGGTTCAACCAAGGTAAGTGTGAATCTTCCTTTTTTTTAAAAAAGTGTATCCTCTTCTGATTTGGACTGGGATTTTGACAGGGCAAGCTGTTAATAATTCGTTCCAAATAAATTTGAACTTCCCAAGATTCTTTACCAACTTTTAAATAATTTGCATAGAAAATGATAACTGAAAGCAAAGCCAATGAATGAACTGAATTAATACTACTGAGATGTTTTCACAGTTAACATGAAATCAGTTTGATTGTCAAACTGTGTGTGATATAGTGATACCCTGTCCTCATAGCGTTAAGGCAGAATTGTCTGTCAATGATCTGACCAAGTGCTGTCTTGGACATTGCACTTACCCATGCAATGTTTTACCCCCATATGCACAAACCAGAACCACTCAGATTAAAAACATGCGCCCCCACCATTCAAGTCCAGCTCACCCAAATCATGGTCGAAAAGTACACATCAGTGTAAAAGCCTGAGGGTCACGTGACGTGACGTGACGTGACGCGCGGCCAACATGGCGACGCAGTGCTGAGATAGCAGCCGCGACTAACTGCCCCCGACTGAACCAGCGACAACGTCAGCCCGCTCCTGGCACCCTCATACACACACCTGCCGAACCGCAGGGAACGGGCCAGCGATGACGGCCTGAGGGACTATTTCCACACGTCGACCGAGAGATGAAAGAACAGGAACAGCTGGAAATCCATCGACGGCATACGCAGACAGCAAGCCTGAGCACCAAGAGCATGTTTCTGTCTCGGGCGCTGGAGAAAATCCTCGCGGATAAGGAGGTGAAGAGGAGCCAGCACAACCAGCTGCGCAAGGCTTGTCAAGTAGCGCTGGGTGATTATCATCATTTCTGTTTCTCCACGAGGAGATCTGAACATGTGGCTGCCACTGCCGACTGATATCTTAAAATGATTAAAGCCTAGTTCGCGAGCTAACGTCATTCCACTAGACATCAGTCAGATCAGACTGTAATGTTTATAATATTGTCTTGGGAATTAGACTGTTCCTTTATAATGAATGAGATGCATTTAGCAGATAGATGTTGCGCTAACACTTTACAATAATATTCTATTCTTTAACATTAGTTAATACATTATGTTTCATGAACTAACAAAGAATAATATTTTATTACACCATTTATTAACAGACACATTTTTTTTTTATAGCTCTGTTATTGATTACAAATAGGATCGACGTGTATTGTGCGTGGCACTTTAAGTGCGTTGATAAACGGTGGCCCTATTTCGTGTGCTTAGACTGCTGTTATTCATTTGTCACATATAAATGAACAATATCGTTTTCATGTGTGGTGATGACGTTAGCTGCTCGCTCGAAATTCCCCGTTGTTGCTGCCACTTCCGGAATACTTATCCCACATTGTCAGATCATACGTGAGCTGGAAATGCAGGTCCGACTCATTCAGCTCGTCCCGCCTCTGATTGCATTACTTATTTACTAAGTTAACGAACACTTGTTGAGGCAGGAGGATCTCGTTTCTTAGCGAGCTTTTCCAACATCTAACCTTTGTTCTGGAGTTTTCCTGCTTGCCAAAAGCAAAGATTAGTTCATTTGAAGTAAATGCCCCAAACAGCTTATATTCCAATTGCAATGTGGACTGAATTTCATCTTAAACTTCATTTTGTTGTTTATTTCTTAAGTATATTTTATTTAGGGTATAATCCTGATCATGTGTGGAGAATTGCTTGTCTGCACGTTTCAGCAGTTGATGTAATGCTATTTTACCATGGGTTTGTTTGAGTGTATGTTCTTCCTGGCACTTTCATTCAAACAGACACTCCCTCTACCCTCATTACCGCTTCATGTGAATGAGGTTTATTGCCAAAGGCCTATTTACACAGTCCAGCATACATCCGGATTCACTGCTAGGCCATGGCTTATACAGTATAGTATACACAATATCTCAGTTTCCTATTTAGCGCCGAGCTATTTTACCTGAAAAAATGCAATATATCTCAGGTAGTCAGGTACAGCTTGCTTACAGCATGGTTCACAATACATTGTGAGCATGCATCTTGTGAAATGTGATATTGCTTAAGTATAGCTTCCTGTGCTTTGTTGCAAGCAGATGGCTGCCTGATAATAAAAAATAATGAATTTAAATTAGAAGAACTTGAACTTATTGGCGCCCAAATGGAATTAAATGTATAGTTCACCCAAAAATGAAAATTCTCTCATCATTTACTCACCCTCATGTCATCCCAGATGTGTATGACTTTCTTTCTTCTGCTGAACACAAATTAAGATTTTTAGAAGAATATTTCAGCTCTGTAGGTCCATACAATGCAAGTTAATGGTGATCAGACTTCTGTAGCTCCAAACATCAAAGGGAACATATGACTTAAGTATTTAAATATATATAGAAGGTGTTAAGTATTTACAATATAATACGTGTGGATGAGAAACAGATCAACATTTAAGTCCTTTTTTTTTTTAATACTCTAAATCTCCACTTTAACTTTTACATCTGTAAGTCACATGTGGTGCCCATTTAGTTTCACTTTCACATCTGAAAGTGAAAGTTAAAGTGGAAATTTAGAGAAAAAAAAAGGACTTCAATATTGTTGTTTCTCCTCCACACCTATTATCTCACGTCTGAAGATATGGATTTAAAAACTGGAATCAAATGGATTACTTTTATTTCCTTTATGTGATTTTTGGATCTACAAATGTCTGATCACCATTCACTTGCTTTGTATGGACCTACAAAGCTGAGAGATTTTTCTAAAAATCTTCATTTGTGTTCTGCTGAAGAAAGTCAGTCAAACACATCTAGGATGGCATGAGGGCGAGAAAATGATGAGAGAATTTTATTTTTGGGTGAACTATCCCTTTAAAAACTATTCTGGAATTTATTTATTTTGGTTGTTCCTATTAATCAGAGACAAAGGAAAACAGATTCATGGCACTAATGCAACTTGCTCAGTCTCATAACATCTTATGTTGTCTACCTTGACCATTTTTAAATGAAAGAAGCTAAAATTATGCTCTCTTCATTAACCACTGGTGATATGTGAAGTACACTTCATTTGCCTACAAATAGGCCTCATTTCCACCTTTAATGGGATTCGTAGATGCATGGCACATAGTGACCTGGAACATTTCTTGCTGAGTTGGCAGTCTTATAGTAGGTATCGCTTGTGTATTTTTGCTCTGGCAGTATTAGGGCACATATTCCCAGCTGTAGGTGTTATTTCTACCCCATCACCACATTTCACTCTGGGAATTCCAGTTAATTTAAAAATCCTACAGAACTTAGCCTTGACTGAGCACATAATTTGACTTGCTTGTTTAGCAATAGCTAAAAAGCTTTAGGCCTAGAGAGCTTGATACTAGTGTAAATTGCAATAAGACACTGCGTTGGTTCATAAATAAGTCAGAGAATCTATCTGCTTCTGTAAATGTGTGTGTTCGTTTATTTTCTGAATTAGCCTTCTCTTTTTGGTTTGTTTGTTTTGAAGGAGGTTGTATCATCATCATCATCAACAGTCTTGAGTGATGCAAGGGTGTCTTCATGTGTTAATTTGTCTCTTCTTTTGCCTGTTATTTTTTTATAGATGAAATCAAGCTTGAGCTGGAAAAGCAGAAGTAAGTTTACATCTCATTCACCAAAAGACATCATCGATTTATCCGTCCAAATCCTCTTTTTAGGTTAATCGAAATGTTGACGTAACATAAAAGAGCTCTCATTTTGCTTTTTGAAAATACTCTCTAGAGCTTAATGCATCATCTTTATTTTGAACCATAGTGGTTATGTAACAATTTCAGACACTGGTCAGTGGTCACACTCATTCCGTTCCTTAGCTGTTTATTTAAATCCTGAAAACTTAACAAAGAACTCTATTTAATGCTACTGGCAGGAAGATTGAAATATTTGCTATTTGGTAATTAAACAGTTAGTTTGTCGGAGGTAATAAAAATTAGAAATCTTTTAAAAATCTAATTTAAAACACACGACAAGTTCATGAAAATGTAATCTTTTTGCCCAATTTGGTTTCATACATTTTTGAAAAACATGTAGAGCATTTTCTACAAGAAAAAAAAAAAGATTTAATGACTTAATGAAGATTTAATAAGCACATGACCTGATCAAAATGTGTCTTTTCATAAAAACGTCAAAAAATCTGTCTTTAAGGGTTAGTTCATCCAAACAATGAAAATTCTGTCATAATTTACTCTCCCTCATGTCATCCCAGATGTGTATGACTTTCTTTCTTCTGCTGAACACAAACGAAGATTTGTAGAAGAATATTTCAGCTCTGTAGGTCCTCACAATGCAAGTGAATGGGTACCTACATTTTTAAGCTCCAAAAGCATATAAAGGAAGCATTAAAGTAATCCATAAGACTCCAGTGGTTAAATTCATATCTTCAGAAGCAACAAGATAAGTGTGGATCTCCACTTTCGATTCTTTGTTTATTTTTTTTATTTTTTTTTGCCACCTACTGGGCAAGGAGGAGAATTTATAGTAAAAAAAGGAATTAAATATTGATCTGTTTCTCACCCACACCTATCATATCTCTTCTGAAGATTGGAATTTAACCACTGGAGTCTTGTGTATTACTTTCATGCTGTGTTTATTGCTTTTGGAGCTTCAACATTTTTGGTCATCATTCACTTGCATTGTTTGGACCTACAGAGCTGAAATAATCTTCTAAAAATCTGACATTTGTGTTCTGCAGAAGAAAGAAAGTCATACACATCTGGGATAGCATGAGGGTGAGTAAATGATGAGAGAATTTTCATTTTGGGTTAACTATCCCTTTAAGGGTCAAAAAGGCGTCCTCTCAGTTTCATGGTTTGTCAACGTAAACAACAAAATGGCTACCTACATCTTGGTAACTTCACATGACTAATTTGGTGGAAAAAAGTTTTCCAAATATGAATCACGTTTTAAAACACAATTGTTTCACTGATAAATATTATTAAAAGATTGTTCTGTGCTACTTATGCCAACATATATTTTTTCAAGAATTTCGCTTTTAATGTGACAAATTATTATTATTACTATTTTTAAATGTTTATATTTTTTTTTTGATTGACTGTCTCTGGACGGTTACACCACGTTACATTTTTTACTTTAAGCCGCAGGAAAAATATCAAAATGACTCATGACTTTGAAACATGTTCATTATAGAAGATGTGTATTCAAGTAATTGTCATTTTTGAGAATTACAGTTTTTATGTGTTTTTGAATAATTTAATAGATCTGTAAAAAAATAAAAAATAAATGAGTGTCACATCATTGACCCATTTGTTAACTTAGGTTAACCTAAAATAAAAGAGGTAGGCTATATTGCAGTACTGCATAGTAATGTGTGCTGTGAATTCTGTGTGTGCACCAGAGATGGCACTGTTGTTCCACCCAGAGCCAATTACGTTGAAGCTGACAAGTATGTCCTGCCATTCGAGCTGGCGTGTCAGTCAAAGTCCCCGCGGATTGTCAGCACCTCTCTCGACTGTTTGCAGGTATGCAAAGAGTGCTCAGTATCGTAAAGTCTTGCCCACTTGGTATTCACACGTCTGCAGTGCCATACATTATACTGCTCTAATTTAACACTGTAACCATAACGCACAGGCCTGCTGCAGAATTTCAGTTGAAAACACTTTGAAAGGTTTTTAGTTTGTATAGTTCTTTAACCCTAAAAAGTTTTATTCCTGGAGAATACAAACAAGGGGCTAGGGGGATTAGCAATGAGTGAGTCAGTTAGATTATTTTGAAAAATATTGAAAAGGGGGTCCCTGCTAATACTGAGGTTATGTGACTTTGTAGATAAAGTCTAGCATCAACTCACAATCTTGATCTAAATGTAACATTGCAGCATTTTATGAGAGGACAGTTGACTGAGTTTGTTTCTACAGTTTTTAAAATTATATTTTAAAAATATAATATTTTAGTGGAAACATGTATTATGTGGGCCCTAATGTGTTGGAAAAGAGCAGTGAATTAATTTTCAGAGGTACCTTTAGATTCTTGCCCTCTTTAGGGTTAAGGTGAAGTGTGTAATTTGTTTGTTAAAATACTTTCTCCTATCCCAGCTTCTTAATATGCAGAGGCAACTATATGTAATCCATTGGTAGGTTAATTTCCCAGAAATAAAAAAGTATAAACACTGTGACTGTGCTGTTATCAAAACATTGCTCTGTTTGAGGATCCCAACAAGCCCAGCACAGCAAAATTGGCTCAACCAATGACATGAGTTTGGGGCAGGGACTATCTGTCTATCCAGACCAATGGCAGATGGGGGAGTATTTGGGAAGGCTGACTGAAAGCAATCATTATTTTTGGAATTTCAGTTCTGTAGCTCATAGCTTTATACTTGGATTAATGATCACATAGCGCCTCACCTACTTTCTCTCACATCTCCACAGAAACTCATTGCGTATGGTCACATCACGGGGAACGCCCCTGACAGTGGAGCTCCAGGAAAAAGGCTGATTGACCGGCTGGTGGAGACCATCTGCAACTGCTTTCAGGGACCGCAGACTGATGAGGGGGTACAGCTACAAATCATTAAGGTGAGAAAATTCTCCATCATGGCACCTTGTTTTCACAGACTGCAACCCTTTAGTTTTCTTTTAAAGGTAGTTAGTAGTAGATATACTGTGGGACCAAATTATTTAGACACTTACAGTTACACTTACAATTTTTGAATGTCATTGAATTGTATGCAAAATCAAACTAGTGGCATCTGCATACAAATGATGCTACATTTTATCCCAGAGCTTTACTTTTCTGGTTCTTTTTTTGTTACTTTTCACCAGGTCATTTTAGTGCATGTATTTTGTTAACATAAATACAAATTGGTTTGATACTTTGTTATATAATGAAACTAAATGGAGGCCAACTCCCAAAATAATTTTCTTTTGATAATGCACTGTTTTTAATCTAACCTCTAGTTTCAAAACAAAGTTAGGACACAGAATCGCTTAGTTTAGTGTCAGGGTTTGTAATACGTTCACCTTGCTCTGCAGTGTAGCTCATGCTAAAATACCAGTGGCTTTTGTATTCAGCATCAACGTCAACCAACCCAAGTCACCCTAGACACTGGGGGGTGGCATTTAATTTACAGAAGTTAAATATTAGTTAGTTAAATGTTCAGTGTTGTCTCAGGCTCATTATTTCTGTTTGTGGCACAAACAATCGATTGCCTAACCCAACATGATGCCCTGCACAACCATCCCAAATAATTTAATCTCAACACAAAACACCATTAAGAAGTACACATCCACGTCAAAAAGCTCAAGTGAGCAGGAAAGCAAACTAGATATATGCAAATCGTCAAAGGCTGTGCATATTATCTTACTCACATGAACAGCGTCACAAAACAAATCAAAATGAAAGACTCTGAATGTTGCAGTTATTGTTATCTAATACAAACCAATCAACAACACCTCAAAGCAATGGCATACAGTTTATTAAAACGATGAGTGGTACGCTTTAAGCCAACCACCAACACATAGAATAAAGTTACCTTGACTTACCAATTAAAGAGATGTTCTCCCCCCAAAAAATTCTCTCATCATTTACTCTCATGCCATCCCAGATGTGTATGACTTTCTTTCTTCAGCAGAACACAAATGAAGGTTTTTTTAGAAGATTATCTCAGCTCTGTAGGTCCATACAATGCAAGTGAATGGTGATCAGCACTTCAAAGCTGAAAAAAGCACAGACAATCGTGGTTAAAGTAATCCATACGACTCCAGTGGTTAAATTAATGTATATTTAAGTGATACGATCGCTTTGGGTGAGAAATGGATAAATATTTATGTCCTTTTCACTATAATTGTTTACTTCCGGTCGCTCTCCAATGTGTGTCCATAAGGGGAATCAGTTCATGCTGCCTCTCGCATGACGTATGTTCTGCTGAAGAAAAAAGTCATTCACACCTGGGACGGTATAAGGGTGAGTAAATGATAAGAGATTTTTCATTTTCGGGTGAACTATCCCTTTAAGTTCACTATGCAGGTCAGCAACCAAAAGTGGTAACTTCAGAGGACCATGTCATCTTGACATACAAATGATCAAAGCTTTTGATTGGCTCAGGGGCAAAGGCAAATGTGCCCCTCAGTCTATCATTGAATGCTCTTTACACATGTGCATGACATTCTCCTAATGTCCCTTCATTAACATGGAGAACTACGGGCTAGCCCCATGCAAAGCAAATGAGGATGATTAAATGGCGATTAAACACTACAGACCTTTATAAAAATAAAAAAAAAAAACAATCTACTGTTGTCTTTTTAACATTTTAAATTATATTATCACTTAATATAAATTTGATTATGCCATGCATTTTGCACAACAGCGCCGCATCGGGTGGGGCACTGCCCTTGTGTAGAGACGCCACTGTGAATGCTAATGTTATTTGAGAACACTTATTAGATTTGCCACATAACTTGCATATTAAGGTTCAAAGGTTCTTTTGTTTATTATTCAAGCCTAACTCTTATCATAGTTGACAAGCATGCTGTGTGACCGATCTTCTGGTAGACTATAAATGGAGAGGAAAAAGTCGTTTAAATAAAGAGAGTAGTAGTTTGCATTAGGGGGTAGGGCACCTTCTTGAGTAAGCTGTTACTAATGTTCTCCAACATCATTAGTTTGCAGTAAGATTTAGTTTTGCCACTAAGTTGTGTACATAAGCTCACTTGATTGTTTGAGAGGGCCACCCATCAAAGACCTCATTAGGGCATTTTATCTTAATTGTTTGTCATCAGTGTCAGGATTTACCTGCAGAATCCTTAGCTATAAACTTGTTGTCCCTGGATTCAAATTGTATTAATATATCCAATATAGCATATGTTGTGAGAGCATGATACAGATCATTGTGTCTCTTTGCAGGCTCTTCTGACAGCTGTGACATCGCCACACATAGAGATCCACGAGGGAACAATTCTCCTCACTGTGCGCACCTGCTACAACATCTACCTGGCCAGCCGCAACCTGATCAACCAGACCACGGCCAAGGCCACTCTCACACAGATGCTTAATGTCATCTTCACCCGTATGGAGAACCAGGCGGTAAGTTCAAAGCTTATCCTACTGCTGCACTGAATGGGTTGTTATTCAGAATAAGCAGAAAACTATATAAGGTATACTGTACAGTGAGTGGCCATTATCACAAAAATAAACCCAGGGTACCTACAGTCATAGAAAATATTAGTGAATTTTAAATTGTGACTTCCAAGCCTGGAAAAGTCATGGAAATTAATACATTCTTTAAACATCGAAATTTCTATAGTAAATGGTAAATGTACATTTTTCTAGTTATGCTCTGTTAAAAACTAAAAACATTCAAAGTGTGGAAATAAGGGCATAATGACCAGCTGACTGTACATTATCTTGCTTATTACACAGCTACTTGTCAAAGAAATAACACAGCTACCAAAAAGTTCATATATAGATGTGAAATATTTATTTTAGTTTTAATTAATTATTTTATTATGTGAATAACCACGGTTTCATACAAGAGACCTGAAATTAGCACAGCTATGCAGGAAATCGGTTACCTGGACAATGTTCACTTACACAATTTAGTGGTCATCATACGCAAATATTTGACTTGCGGAATGCCGCAGTTGACTAGAGGTCTGTAATCCGACTCGAGCCTGACAGGACCTAAGAAACTGCCAGGTTTTGGGCTAGGTTTATATTAGTTTTTCCAAGTATGACTTCAGGTTGGTTCGGATTTGTAATTAATGAAAAAATAAACAGGGCTACCTATCTTGTTTTGTGCTCGCGCTCTCACTTACAGACACATGCGAACGGACGCGTTTGGGGCTGCTCTGTTTTTCCCGTTGTTTTCCTATGTAAACACATGCTGGGCGGATGCCTTTGATTGTTACACCGTAACAGTGTCTCACGCAGGACTGGCACATTTTTTAACAGTTTCAAAAACATTCGTTGCTGTGTGTCCAGCTTGTTTTTAGCACAGGTGTTCTGAACAAGTTCTGTCTGCAAAAAGGATTTTATGTGACTGTTACATTGTTTCACATTATTCCAAACCGCTCTGCACCAAGCAAAGTTTTGGCGCTTGATAAACGGTAAACCAATGTGTTTTTTTCCTTCTGCTCTGGTTTGCTAATGGGTTGCTGTGCCTTGTTAAAACTGTGTATGTTTACTGTTACAACTCTGTTATGAATGTTGCCCTGGATGCTTGCATAAAGCAACAATAATTGCTAGAAGAAGAAATTATAAATAGAGTAAGCAATTTCAGGTTCGGGTCTGACGGTACCGTTCAGGCCGGGTAGGGTCTCGGGTACGGGTTTCATTTTAAGGTCCTTGTAGACCTCTACAATTGACCACAAATCAAGTGATAATTAAACCTGAGAATGAATTATGTTACGCTAAAGTTGTCTTAACTGCTGTCTTACAGGCTCTGGAAGCTCAGGAAGCGGAGAAAGACAGACAACGTCTGCAGCTGTGCAATCCCTCACCAGTATCCAGTAACCCTTCACCTGTGACCCAAAACCCTTCCCCAACTCCAGGTCGAGGTTCTGGATCACCATGGATCGGACGAGCCCGCTCAGAACAGAACGGTTCCCCATCCCCGTCTCTCAGTCCTCAAGGGGTCCCCTCCACTCCCTCCACCCCGCAAGGCTTATCCTCAATCAACAGCCAGTCAGAGGAGGAGTGTGCCATGAATAAACAGAGCACAAAGGAAATTCCAGACCCAGGTATAAAAAATGTACATGTATATGAAATATGAGGCCACTGAACTGACTTCCTGTTACGTTGTATGACGTTTTGATGCACATTTAGTAAAGTGTTCCTATATCTGTTTACAGAGTCAGAAACGTATACGGTTTTCTTTTTGGCATGGCATTTCTCCAACCTTTGTTTAATCATGTTAAAAATATTTACCAAAATATCTACCAGTTATAATATAATGGGATAGAGATATACCAAATATATTCCATTAACATTTCTCTTGTATGTTTCTTTAGTACCAGGTGCATTCTATTTTTTACATTCTGTTACATTTCTTACAGTTAAAGGAAAGAAGGAAAAGACTTACAGAGCAAAATCAGTCAGTCACTGTTGTCTTCTGGGCTGTGTTTTTGTCTTCTCTTAAAGACTCAGAGACTCAGGAGTTAGACCAACCAGCTGTCGAGCCATCAGTGTCAGGAGGTGTTCCAGAAGAGGAGGGCCTTCAGCCCTTGAGCTCTGAAACCGAAGCAGCCAATGAGGTTCTGGGTGAAACTGAGCCAGACAGTGGCCTGGGAGATAGCTCTGTTGAAGGAGGTGAGTTGCACTGGAATCTGCATATAAAATCGTTTATTATGCCTTTGAATATGCTATGATATAGTAGTAACTCGTAGCTTGTTCAACAGGTTTAGATCAGCATTCAGACTCAGAAACAAAAGTGCCGGCCCCTGTTGTCCAGCTAGATACACAGCAGATGAACGGAATGGTGGATGATCGTGGTTCTGAGTCCTCCACAGATATTCTGGTGCATGTTACTTTTAATTTTTTATTACTTTACAATTTTATTATGTTGGGCTGTGTGAATACATTTTTTCATTTGTTTTTCATTTGTTAAATATGAGACATATGATACGTAACACACAGTTGGACTAAAGACTCATTATTGTGGTCTGGTCTGTTGTTCCTTGTATGAGCAGGATGCAGAAAGCATGCAGGGTGGTCAGACAGCTACCCGCTTCTCCCACATCCTACAGAAAGACGCCTTTCTCGCGTTCCGCTCCCTCTGCAAGCTCTCCATGAAGCCCCTGGCTGATGGACCACCAGACCCAAAGTAAGAACTGAACAAGTAAATGTATTTGCAGTACATATCATGGAAATGTTAGACAATAAGTTAAGCAAGTAGTGATGTAGAGGATACCAGAGTTTCTGCAGTACCCGTAGTACCGAGCACTGACTCAATTTGGTCCCCGCACGCTGTCTGGCTGACACACTGCTGCTTTCAAATGCTCACCCACTCATTTGAGTGTGTGTTCTGATACTCCATTTAAACAGAAATGGACAATTAAAGTAAAGTTGCAAAAATGGATGTGATTTTTAATTCAAATAAATATACAGTCTTCATATGCTGCACGCTGCAAAGGGAATGTTTAAAGCCACTCGTATGCTGAATACACCACATTTTTAGTATTTCGTACTGTGTGTATTGTAGTAGATGGCAGGAGAGCGCTAATTCACTGTGATGCATGCAGCGCCAGCAGATCGTATATTATTAGAATTAAATCGCAGCATTTTGCACGTAATCACATTGGGTCGTACAACAAACATCTTGTCAGGAAGTGTTAAACTACCGTCAAAAACACAGCACCAGAAACGCCTTCAAGTCAAAATAAACATCTGATTCAAAATAAAAGCTTGACATGTGAAATTAAGAAATTGCGACAGAAATGTATTACTAGTGTTTAGTAATGGCACAAATCTTTAGGCTTATTTTTATAAACTGACATCTTATTGGACTGCTAATTACTTTTCCAAGCTCTTAGCAGACCAGTTAATAGTAATCTCTTAAAATCTCATAAAAACTGAGACTGAATGTAATGTTTTTGGAAGAACTTTGCATGTTCTTTCTTCACAATGGACACTCCCTTTAATGAGGCACAGGGCAGACAAAGTTTGTTATTTTTATTTTTCTCTGTTCTTAAAAGAATTGGACTAGCCACAACGTTCGGATTACTGTAACTCAATCCTGTTCTTTTTATATTCCTTTTGTCTCTATCAGGTCACACGAGTTGCGTTCTAAGGTGGTTTCTCTGCAGCTGTTGCTGTCTGTGCTCCAGGGTGCTGGACCTGTGTTCAGAACCCATGAGATGTTTGTGAACGCTATCAAACAATACCTGTGTGTGGCACTCTCTAAAAATGGAGTCTCTTCTGTGCCTGAAGTATTCGAACTGTCTCTCGCCATCTTCTTGACCCTCCTTTCCTACTTCAAAGTGCACCTCAAGATGCAGATTGAGGTAAAGACTTGTATAATGGACATTTAGAAAAATGAACATTATCAAATCATCACTAAATCACTAGTCTTCTTATAAAAGGGCCAAATATTCCTATGCATTAATGAAATTTGACATGCACAGAAGTCTCTCAATCTATGATGTCACACCATTTCTTTCCTTTTTCTATCTTTTGCTTGTTCCTCTTCTGAAACTACACCGCATTCCTCTCAGGTGTTCTTCAGGGAGATCTTTCTTACCATCCTTGAGACGTCATCCAGCTCCTTTGAGCACAAGTGGATGGTCATCCAGACTCTGACTCGCATTTGTGCAGGTCTGTGTCTAAATGTGCAGTGTGACCTTTGCACTCTTCTTGAATACGTGCACATTTGTCTAAAGCTCACAGATTGAGTCTAATTTTAAACCCATTGGTGAGTCAGTCCTGCTTCTTCTCATGCAGATGCTCAGTGTGTGGTGGACATTTATGTAAACTATGACTGTGATCTCAATGCTGCCAACATTTTTGAGCGGCTAGTAAATGATCTGTCTAAAATCGCCCAGGGAAGGAGTGGACAGGAGCTCGGCATGACGCCTTTACAGGTAGCTATCACTGGTTTCAAATAGCCACATACTGGCTACTGTGTCAGTATACACTTTATAACACAAGTCCGTTTTATATTAAAGTGGTATACGATGCAGTTCACTGTATAGACCAAAAAACATGTTAAAACTGATGTGTGTAGTTTTTTTCAATGTTAAAATTATTTTTCATTTCCCAGTTTAATGAGTCAACTATTGATAAGCCAATTATATTGAATTTTTTAAAAATCACTGACGCTATTAAAACATGCCTCTATTATACTCACTGGCTGTGAGTTGGGGGCAGGACGATCTGTTTGTACAACCAGTGGAAGACGTGGGGTGTTTTCTGAAATATTAATTAATTTGAGTTTTGACTGGTTAAAAATGTATTTGCAGGAGTTGTGTTTGAGAAAGAAAGGGCTGGATTGTCTTGTGTCTATTCTGAAGTGCATGGTAGAATGGAGCAAAGACTTGTACGTCAACCCAAACCTGCAGGCCAACCTCGGTAAGATGGCTGTGGGGAGTTGTGTGGAGCTGCTTTTTTGTATGTTTCAAGAATTTTAAAGTATGACCCTGGTATTGTCTTTTACAATCGACTTTGGTAGCTATAGGCTAAATATGTGGCGTAAGTTTAGTTGTTTCCTTTGTCCTGGGCTTAGATTTCTCTGTGATTTAATAGACTGTGGTGTACTGTGTTGTAGGTCAGGAGCGTCCAGCAGAGGGCGACATTGCAGATGGGAGGCTCCCTGAGCATCTGTCCTCACGCAGAGACAGTGTGAGCTCTCTGGACTCCACCGTGTCATCTGGTGTTCAGCAGAATCAGCCAGATCACCCTGAACAGTATGAGGTCATCAAGCATCAGAAAGAGATTATTGAGCATGGGATCGACCTGTGAGTGTTTTAATCATCTTTTTCTTTTTTGAGTTATATTTACATTTACACATCAGTCATGACAACTCTCTGAATGATTAAGCATGTTATGTTGGTATGACATATTAATGGATTTTGGAAGACTAGATCTGCTACGCTGCTGCTACTGCTAAAACATGCACAGACATACTGTGTTAAGCATGTGGACATCTTGCTGTATACTCAAGCCCAAAGTATACTTATGTTTTGACGAAAACACTTAGCACCTGCATAAAGTCGAATGCTAGCTTTTCAAAGTATACTTCATTTGACTGTTCGTGCATACACAGGTGGTTGGCGCATGCGTGCTACAGCTGCTTTGAGATACTGGACTATTTCTCTTCAGGAGTTTAGACCCATAAAGATGTCTTTATATTCATTCAGACTTGAGTTATACAAATGCAGGTACAGTGCATCTGGAAAGTATTCACAGCGCTGCACTTTTTCCACATTTTGTTATCTTACAGCCTTATTCCAAAATTGATTAAATTCATTATTTTCCTCAAAATTCTACAAACAATACCCCATAATGACAACATGAAAGAAGTTTGTTTGAAATCTTTGCAAATTTATTACAATTAAAAAAACGGGCAGTTTCTCCCATTCTTCTTTGCAGGACCTCTCAAGCTCCATCAGGTTGGATGGGGAGTGTCGGTGCACAGCTATTTTCAGATCTCTTCAGAGATGTTCAATCGGGTTCAAGTCTGGGCTCTTGCTGGGCCACTCAAGGACATTCACAGAGTTGTCCCGGAGCCACTCCTTTGTTATCTTGGCTGTGTGCTTAGGGTTGTTGTCCTGTTGGAAGATGAACCTTCACCCCAGTCTGAGGTCCAGGGTGCTCTGGAGCAGGTTTTCATCAAGGATGTCTCTGTACATTGCTGCATTCATCTTTCCCTCGATCCTGACTAGTCTCCCAGTTACTGCCGCTGAAAAACATCCCCACAGCATGATGCTGCCACCACCATGCTTCACTGTAGGGATTTTATTGGCCAGGTGATGAGCGGTGCCTGGTTTCCTCCAGACATGACACTTGCTGTTCAGGCCAAAGAGTTCAATCTTTGTTACTCATGGTCTGAGAGTCCTTCAGGTGCCTTTTGGCAAACTCCAGGCAGGCTGTCATGTGCCTTTTACAGAGGAGTGGCTTCCGTCTGGCCACTCTACCATACAGGCCTGATTGGTGGAGTGCTGCAGAGATGGTTGTTCTTCTGGAAGGTTCTCCTCTCTCCACAGAGAAATGCTGGAGCTCTGTCAGAGTGACCATCGGGTTCTTGGTCACCTCCCTGACTAAGGCCCTTCTCCCCTGATCGCTCAGTCGCTCTTCTAGGAAGAGTCCTGGTGGTTCCAAACTTCTTCCATTTACAGATGATGGAGGCCACTGTGCTCATTGGGACCTTCAATGCTGCAGAAATTTTTCTGTACCCTTCCCCAGATCTGTGCCTCGATACAATCCTGTCTCGGAGGTCTACAGACAATTCCTTGGACTTCATGGCTTGGTTTGTGCTCTGACATGCACTGTTAACTGTGAGACCTTATATAAACAGGTGTGTGCCTTTCCAAATCATGTCCATTCAACTGAATTTACCACAGGTGGACTCCAATCAAGTTGTAGAAACATCTCAAGGATGATCAGTGGAAACAGGATGCACCTGAGCTCAATTTTGAGTGTCATGGCAAAGGCTGTGAATACTTATGTACATGAGATTTTTTTCATTTTTTTATTTTTAATAAATTTGCAAAGATTTCAAACAAACATCTTTCACGTTGTCATTATGGGGTATTGTTTTTAGAATTTTGAGGAAAATAATGAATTTAATCCATTTTGGAATAAGGCTGTAACATAACAAAATGTGGAAAAAGTGAAGCGCTGTGAATACTTTCCAGATGCACTGTATATCCTGACCTGACATGCTCTTGATGTGCACATCCACCTTGCTGTTTCCACCTTTGTCTCTTTGTCCGCAAAGGCTCAATTGTGAGTGTTGCCACCTTGTGGTCCCAGTAATTAGTGCAAATGATTCCAAGTGCATGCGGATTCTGCGCATTCAAAGTGTGCGCGGTTAGAAGTTCAGTGCTCGAGAACTCTGCTGATGACTAAATTTGGATCACGCGTCCTGTACGCAGATGCCTAGCGTTCGTGTCTGACCGAAGTATAATTTGGGTTTTAGACAAAAACAAGACATACTGCATCGAGCTTTTAGGATATGCTGCTGCAGAATTAGACATACTTACAATCCCCATGTAGAAGATCTAGACAAGTGCAGCTGGGGAGGTGGAGGGTTTCAGAAAAAAAACTAGCAGTGCGCTGCAGGGATTTTACAGTAAATTTTAGAGAGAGAGAGTATGCAAGTTGATTGTCTGCCCAATTACCTGTCTAAGGACCTATCAGCTTACACCATGTGAGCCGATTTGCTTAACATATCACATGTGAGTTAGCCAATTACCTAACAGATTACAATGTGTCTGAACTTCAGTCATTTATCATGACTCTTAAGGCCGGTTTATACTTTTACTTCAAACGCTCTGTTTTGCATTTATAGTTTGGCGTTGGTGTGCCTGCTTCTTTCTGTGAGTACACAGCCAATATCCTAGTGTATTGAGAGAAAATGTCTTTATTTCTGCAATAATTATACATTTAAGAAATAAACAAAAGTAATGTAGGATGCAGATTCAGAAGTGTTTATTACACTATTGTATTCTTAAAATAAGTTAAAATCTTAATTATTGTTAAAATAAAAATACATAAATGTTTTTGAAAATTTTTTTATTATGCTCCGCTGATGCGACGCAAGGTTACATTGTTGGAGAGGTGCATCTCCAGGTACTATGTAGGCTATGCTGTAACTGCCGTTATGTTGTAAGTTTGACGCAGAAGTATAAACTGGACATTATTCAAAAGTGACTTGCAGTATGTTTAAGGTATGCAATTTATCAGTTGAGCTACAGGATTGTTTTTGTTACTAATTTCTGTTTCTTTAAGGTTTAACAAGAAACCAAAACGGGGATTGCAATACCTGCAGGACAAAGGCATGCTGGGAACCACACCAGAGGACATCGCCCAGTTACTGCACCAGGAGGAGAGACTGGACACAGTAAGTTCACTCGCTTCCCACTCATGCTCTCATTCATACATGGATAATTTATGAGACTGACATATTTTGTGAGACATTATCAGCTGCTCAGGCTGTTCTTTAAGCCCTGTCTCTGATGTAACGTGATCAGACTCAGGTCGGCGAGTTTCTCGGAGAGAATGTGAAGTTTAATAAGGAAGTGATGTACTGCTATGTGGACCAGTTGGACTTTTGTGGCAAAGACTTTGTATCAGCACTCCGTGCATTCCTAGAAGGCTTCAGGTTACCGGGTGAAGCCCAGAAAATTGATAGGCTAATGGAGAAGTTCGCTGCACGCTACCTGGAGTGCAATCAAGGGTGAGTAGTACAGTCTGAGGAAGATTTTTCTTTTTTTTAGCTCAATGGGGGTTTTCTGTATATGCTGACCTGTCTGTTCATCTGTAGGCAAACCCTGTTTGCCAGCGCAGACACTGCTTACGTCCTGGCCTACTCTATCATCATGTTAACCACCGACCTGCATAGCCCACAGGTAAGACTCCTTTCTTACTCATACTAGTTAATTCACCCAAAAATAAAATTGTCATTATTTATTAACCCTCATATTGTTCCAAACCCATATGTCTTTTTTTTTCTTCTAGAATGTTAGCCTTAGTCTCCTTTCACTTTCATTGAATGGAATAAATATGCAGTGAAAAAGAATGGTGACTAGGGCTTACAATCTGCCTTACTAGCTCTCCCTAACAATTGCTTAGCAACGTCTAAAAATCACCCATAACACCTTAGCGAAGTGTTGCTGACATTTGTAAGCACAACTTGCATTTTCTGTATTCTCCTCTTCAGGTGAAGAACAAGATGACAAAGGAGCAGTACATAAAAATGAATCGGGGCATTAATGACAGTAAAGACCTGCCTGAGGATTATCTCTCCTCCATTTATGATGAGATTGCTGGCAAAAAGATTGCCTTGAAGGAGAGCAAAGAACACTCCATCACTCCCAAGTCCAGCAAACAGAGTAAGAATATCTACATGAAATTCCAAGATCTGTCCTTGTGGAATTAGGTGTTAAAGGGTTACATCACCCAATAATGAAAACTGTCATTTCTGTCACCCTCATGTCATTCCAGACCTGTATGAGTTTCTTCCATGGAATGCAAAAGGAGTTGTTCATGCTGCTCTTTCACATATGAAGAAAGCATGTGGAAATGCAGTGCCAAATGCCATTGGTTCTGGCTTGTCACCTGACCAATTACGATTGTTCGAGTTTGAATATGCGGAATGTGAATGAGATGTTAGAGCTACAGTGGAGGGGAAGATTTTCACTGAATAACGCCTTAAATATCAGTCTGTTCTTCATGCAAAGCTATTGTAATGCTTCGGAATACTTGGAATGAAAAACACCTTTACTACTTAAACATACCATAGAACACTTTAAACATATTTTTATGGTGTTTTGTCTTTGTTTGGAGCGTCACAGTCCCTGGACAGTCCCATGCTTTCATTGTTGGAAAAAGTGTATTAGGGATAATACGCTAAACATTCCCTTTTGCATTCCATGGAAGTAAGAAAGTCATATGGGTTTGCAATAAAATCAGAGGAATTAAATGATGCCAGAATTTTCATTTTTGGGTACATTTATTTAATAGTTTCTGTGGGTTTTTTTTTTGCTTTCGGGCACTGTCTAGTTTGCTTATTAAAAATGAATTTTAAAACTCAACCCTGTTGAAAGCTGATGTGAAGTGTTTGTGTTTACTGTAAGATGTAGCCAGTGAAAAGCAGAGGAGGCTGCTGTATAACATGGAGATGGAACAGATGGCCAAGACAGCTAAAGCTTTGATGGAGGCTGTAAGCCACGCTCAGGCCCCCTTCTTCAGTGCCACTCACCTGGAACACGTCCGTCCCATGTTCAAGGTAACAGCATGTCTCTTGGGTTTTTCATGGACGGTTTGATTCATAACCAAATGTGGAATCAGATTCTATTGTTGAGAACTGGAACAAACCCTCATTGTTGGGTCAAAAGGTTCACGAGCAGGTTACGGAAGAGACGCATTCTGATAGTGTTACAGGAAGTGGTTTCACACAACATTCTATAACTTGGGTCAAAGGCAGTCAATCTTTGAAATTGAAGTATGTTTGCGCTGTGTGTTTGTGGTTTATTTGTCGGCATGTGTACTTATGTGTATCATTTTATGTACAACAGCTGGCCTGGACACCCCTGTTGGCAGCATTCAGCGTGGGACTCCAGGACTGTGATGATCAGGAAGTGGCATCTCTCTGTCTGGAGGGCATCCGCTGTGCTATCAGGATCGCCTGTATCTTCAACATGCAGGTTTGTGATTGGCTGCCCCTTATCAGCACTTTCCATATGACAAATGTCAAAGCTATATTATTTGTTCCTGTTTTCAAGCATAGGCGTCATTTAAAAGTGGAAGTCCCCAATACTTTTTGCCATGGCCAAATAATTTTTTTTTCTTTTCTCCTTCCACTATTTGAAATAACTCAATAGTGATGTGTCTAATAAAAGAAGAACCTCCGATTATCAAGCAGGAGATGCGTGCTCTTTTGTTGCCTTTACGTGCTTCACTATCCGCTCTAGTGAAATCGCAAAACAAAATGTAAGGTTAGTACCTGGAAGCCCCTTGTACACAAAGTGAATATTGTTACAAGAATTGTTGATCCATGCATTCATCCACTGACCCTCAAAATCCCAGTTCCGACAGCAGCAGTGGCATCTATGGATAGTTAATTAAATCTCTCTCAAGTTCATTTGAGCACTTGAATTGGTCCGCAAGGATGGTTGCACACTCAAATCACTGAGCTATGAGAGCTTAGTTTTGTAATATGCGTAATGAAATCATTATATTCATTTTCAATGTACCTCCACCATTTTTTTATTTTTTTTATAGGGGTTTTAGAGAGAGAATGAAAGGGGATATAAACAAAAGGCAAAAAAACTAAAAGAGAGATAAGAAGAGAAGAAAAAAATGTAAATAAAAAAATAAAATAATGTAATATTAAATAAAGTAAAACACAAAACAAAAGAACTACTATACTATATAAGCCAAGAAGTAATTTAAGAAAACTACATAAGGTAATATGCTGTATTTACATACCGTTTTTTAAAATAAATTTAAATCCATGCCCCCAAGCCTAGTCTCCCATATCTGAGATTTATTTTGTATCTACTGTCCCTTTCTTTTTCTCTTTCATCGAATGTGCAGTTGGAGAGGGATGCCTACATCCAGGCCTTGGCCAGGTTTACGCTGCTTACCGCCAGCTCCAGTATCACAGAGATGAAGCAAAAGAACATTGATACCATAAAGACTCTTATCATGGTCGCGCACACCGATGGAAACTATTTGGGCAACTCCTGGCATGAGGTTAGTCTCAAACAGCAAAAGATCTGGTCTGGCCCACATAGCACCCTAGTAATGCCTACTTAGATGGGAAGAGATTGTCCAATCAACATGAAAAGTGACTGACCACAGTTAGTTTTGCTTTTATGTGCCGTTTAGGGCCGGGTTATCTGAAATGGATTATGGTGCAATAATAGAAAGTAATAAGTACTTTTTTTTTTCGTCCAGTAGTAATAAGTACTGATCATTTCGCAGACATAACAAAGCGGAAAATGCAGTTCTGCTCATGGATATCTAGTTAACTTGCTACTAAATGCCTTAAACAAAACCCTAAATATTTTTTAACCCTTGTGTTGTGTTCCGGTCATTTTGACCCAGACGTAATTTTTTTTTTTTTTTTTACTTAATCCAATTGGAGTAAAATTCCTTGACTTTTTTCACAAAAAAAAAAAAAAGACAATTTTCTTTACATTTTATTGGTTTTATTTCACTTTGTTACGCTTGTGTTCCTGGTCAAAAATGAACGACCACTGGAAATGAATGGATTAGAATACAAAATACAGAAATATTAAGTGTTCAGGACCATCCCACTCCACTATCGGTTGACCTCTATTAATTTGTTGTTGTTGTTATTATTATTATTATTATTATTATTATTATTATTGTTTTCCACAGGGAGACCCCCCCCCCCCGAAGCTCAGTTCAATGAATCATTCTATCAATAAAAATATGTATAAAATGGAGTACAAACCCTATAATAATTACTAAAAAATGAAGTTGATAAAGATCTTATGCAATATCTTGTGATTTAAATATGCCATGAGAAATGTATAAACAATCTTATTGGGCCGATAATTTTTGACCAGGAACACAAAATATGTTGGCACAAAACAAACATAACACAAGGGTTTAAGATTTGATGATGGTAGACTCTTGGTAGTTACATAAAGTTTCTGTGCTTTTTTTCTGGTCTGTACATGTCTTTCTGGTCTCTTGTTCTTCCTGTGTAGATTCTGAGGTGTATCAGTCAGCTGGAGCTGGCCCAGTTGATTGGGACAGGGGTGAAGACGCGTTATGTCTCCGGTGTGGTCCGAGACCAGGGAGGCAGCATAAAGGGCTTCCCATCAGGGGGAGAGGAATTCATGCCCCTTGGCTTAGGTAAGCTATTGTATGACTGCAGTTAATAGCTCTCAGAAATGGTCGAAGTGTCCAGTCTTGTCTGTGTATTGTTGTTTGTGTGGATGGTGTCCCCCTGTGAAGCAAAACAATATTATTGGTCTCCTGCAGGTACTTTGGTCGGAGGTCCAGACAAGCGTCAGATGGCTCATATCCAGGAGTCAGTAGGAGAGACCAGCTCTCAGAGTGTAGTGGTGGCAGTGGACAGGTGAGAGGGTGATTGCAGGACAATACAAACATACTGTGTTGCTTATACTGTTTTTTCTTTTGTCTGACCCTCCTTCTCTCTATATTGTATGTCAGGATCTTCACTGGATCCACCAGACTTGATGGAAATGCAATTGGTAGGGTTTTTCTGTTGTTGTTTTTTACAATTGTTTGGTTTCATATTTGGGAGCAGTATTGGGGACGCTACAAGCTTTTCTTTGTCAAGCTACCCCTTTAGAAAAGTAGTTAAATAATTACAAGTTTCTAACAAGTAATTACATCTACTACAAGTTGCTAACTACATTGAAGTTTTTTTTAAGGAGGCAACAGATTACAATGGTTGTCCAGTTTGTAAAGCACGTAAACTCAAATCCTTTTGGTAGCTGTAGTCCTCAATTAGCAATTTGATGTGTTTTTCTTTTTTTTTTTTTTGCACACAATGGTTTTAAAATTCTTGTTTGAGTTGTGACACTGTGTAATTTACAGTTGCAATTGAAATTATTCAACCCCTGTGACCAGCAATACATTCTGGTGATGTGAATTAAAACACATTAACTAAAATCTCAGTAAACAGTCAAAGTAAGTTTTTAATACACATTTGAGTGATTTTGAGAACAAAGAGTTCAGTTTACCCAAATTTTAAAATAGAAAATAACTAATTCTCTCCACAAATGTCATGTCAAAAATATTCAACCCCCAAAGTCAATCATTTGTGGAGCATCCTTTATCCTTAATAACAGCAAATAAATGTTTCAGGTAAGTGTTCTCAGGCTTCGGACACCTCTCTATTACACATTTCTCATGAGCAAAAGTTTCCAGCTCATTGACATTCTTTGGTTTCTGTTCTGCCACTGCTTCCTTGAAATCCCAACAAAGGTTTACAATGGGATTTTAATGATGGACTGAAAGGGCCATTTAAGGACATTCCACGACCTATCCCTGAACCAAATTTTGGACAACTTGGATGTATGCTTGGTGTTATTGTCTCGCTGGAAAGTCCAGTGATCACCGAGCTTCAATTTACACACTGAAGGCATCACATTTTTCATGCCAAAATGGCCTCATACCTGAAAGAATCCATGGTGTCAGTCACATAGTCAGGACAGCCGTTTCCTGCAGCTGCAAATCACCCCCATAACAGGACTGACCCACCTTCATGCTTGACTCTGGGGATGGTGTCATTCTTGTCATCTTACTCCAGACGTACTGCTGACTCATGGGTCTAAAACTCATTTTCAGTTTAGTGTCATACGTCAATAAAACCTTCTTCCAGGACTCCACAGGTCTTTCCTAATTACTTCTTGAATATTCAGTCAACTTTTCCCTTGGTGAAGTTTTGCTTTCTTCCACACCCCAAGAAGGTTGCTGTTGTACCATATTTAAAAAATGTATGAATGGTGCTGCCAACTTCGTCTATTGGAAATTGAAGTGCCTTGGAAATGTACTTTTAGCCATGAGCTTGTGTAATGAAATAATCTCCTCTATTAGCTTTTGTTTATTTTTAATTGCATTTTGTGCATAGAAATACATTTTTGCTTACAACGCTAAACTTACATTTTAAAACTTAAATAAGTGCCATTGCAGATTGATGACTTAATTTTGTTTTAAAACAATTACTTGTGTAGCCTTACATATTTAAGGAACAGCTACATGCAATAAGGGTTGAATAATTATGGCAATGGCTGTAATTTTAAAAAATCCTGCTATTTAGAAATATTAGGTTATATATTCACACTATGACTTTGAATGTGTCACTCAACTGATATAGATGTAAAGTTTAAAAATTCTGGGTCATCAGAAAAGCTTACCTTTGAAAATCCTTACTGTCTTGGGGGGGTTGAATAATTTCGATTGCAACTGTATGTTCTTGAACAAAACATGAGTTTCTCTTTAAGTAACGTTAACAACAGACAATGTTTTACTCCTAAATCAAAAACTTCTTCCTTTTTTTTTTAAAGCCCACTTGAAATTCCCAATGGAACTCGTATCGAATTAGCCTTCTGCTACTTGTTGGAAAATGTTGCATGTAACTGGAAACACTACACTGTTTTGAAAACAGTTCAGCTACTGTCATGCTACTGAAAAATGTAGTTACATTTGTACACAGTTTGGGAGCAAGTCTGTGTGGTTGCTCATAACAAACGTAATAGTTTTTTCTCATAAAACATACAGATTTTATTTTTCCTCATCCTCTTGTAAATTTGGGTCAGTGTGGTTACTGAGTTTGGTCATATTTACAAAGAACATAAGCAAGAACATCTGCATTCCAAACTTATTTTTAGTTCACTGAATACTCCAAATTAAAACCATTTTCAGTTGCTTGCCTTTATTATAATAGTCTGTGTCAGATTCATTTGGTCCATTGCATCATAACAAGTGACTTATAATGGATTGGGCTGCCTAAATTGCTACCTGTTTGAAATTGAGCTTTCTGAGCATCCAAGAAATTTACCTGGCTCCCGGACTTTAAATTTGGAAGAGAACATCAACATGAGATATTTTTAAAAATGCTGTCTAACTTTCCCAAACGATTGCTATAACTCCTTGCCGTATCATGGCTGACCCTGCACTCTGACCCCAGCTTAGCTGGGATATGTGAAAAAAAGAATTTCACTGTATATGTGCAAATGTATAATGTGTGATAAATAAATGAAGTTATTAATTATTATTAGGTGTATGTAAGTAGCGGGTGATCTTTTTCAGACTGTTTACTTGATTGCCCAGTTATATAGCAGACACTTTTGTCCAGAGCAACTTAATGCAAATTAATTTGAAGGGCAGTCCCCCCACCCCCTTACAGCATCTTGGAACTGCATGCCATGTTTAAGGACCAATAGTGGTAGCACTATATATATTTATTTATTTTTTTAGAATTTGCTTCGGCGGCCATTGACGCTAATATTTATCTTGTGTTCGCCACTTTATAAGCACTAAATATGCTTCTCATCTGACATACGCATCTAAATTTTTCGTGAGTGTCGCGTGCCCTATTTCTGTAGCACACAGGTGCGTGCGAATCCAGCAGGCTTCTTGATGTGCTCTGGAGACAGGAGAGTGCAGAGCTGGATCACTCGCGCAACACAACCCAATCCAATCCGGCTTCTCTTGATATCGCAGCACAGACCACAAAACTTGCATAACCCATTTGAATTCCAATGAGGAGTTTAAAAATTAAAAGCACTGTGGAAGAAGTCAAACAACTCAAACAGCTAGACAGCGTGACTTCTGTCCACCAATTATGAGGAAAAGAGCTACAACACAGTGTTAAGCCCCAAAATAAAAAGCTTTTAAACTACACCACCACCCGTACTGTAATGCAGTATCACAGTAAACTTTAATAGAATTTTTATATTAAATGATCAGTCAGGGAGAATATACAGTCCCCTCCGAAACTATTGGAATGGCAAGGCCAATTTGTTTTTGCTATACACCAAATACCTTTGGGTTTGAGATCAAAAGATGGATATGAGACGAGAGTTTAGGATTTCAGCTTTTATTTCGTGGTATTTATATCAAGGTGTGTTATACAACATAAAACATAGAACCGTTTGTGTCAGACCACCCAATTTTTAGGTGAGCAAAAATATAGGAACAGATAAGTCTTGAAGTAAAATAAATAACACTTAATATTTGGTTGCATATCCCTTGCTTGCAATAACTGCATCAAGCCTGCGACTCATTGACGTCACCAAATTGTTGGTTTCGTCTTTTGTGATGCTTTTCCAGGCTTTTACCGCAACCTCTTTTCAGTTGCTGTTTGTTTCGGGAGGTTTCTTCCTTCAGTCTCGTCTTCAGGAGGTGAAATGCATGCTCAATTGGTTTAAGGTCTATTGATTGACTTGGCCAGTCTAAAACCTTCCACTTTTTACCCCTGATAAATTCCTTGTTGAGTTGGCAGTGTGTTTTGGATCATTGTCTTACTGCATGATAAAGTTCCTCCCAGTTAATTTGGATGCATTTCTCTGTAAATTGGCTGACAAAATGTTCCTGTAAACTTCTGAATCATCAATAAAGATTAGTGAGCCCATTCCAGAAGCAGCCATGCAAGCCCAAGCCATGACACTACCTCCACCATGTTTCACAGATGAGCGTGTATGTTTTGGATCATGAGCAGATCCTTTCTTCCTCCACCACTTTGGTAGAGGTTAATCTTGGTCTCATCAGTCCATAAAACTTTGTTCCAGAACTTTTGTGGCTCATCTCTGTACTTTTTTGCAAATTCATATCTGGCCTTCAGATTCTTACAGCTGATGAGTGGTTTGCATCTTGTGGTATGACCTCTATATTTCTGCTCTCAAAGTCTTCTTCGAATGGTGGATTGTGATACCTTCACCCCTGCCCTGTGGAGGTTGTTGGTGATGTCACTGACTGTTGTTTTTGGGTTTTTGTTCACAGCTCTCACAATGTTTCTGTCATCAGCTGTTGTTGTTTTCCTTGGCCGACCCATTCGGTGTCTGTTGCTCGGTACACTAGTGGTTTCTTTCTTTTTCAAGACATTCCAAATTGTTGTATTGGCTATGCCCAATGTTTGTGCAATGCCTCTGATTGATTTTTCCTCTTCTCAGCTTCAAAATTGCTTGCTTTTCTCCCATAGTCAGCTCTCTGATCTTCATGCTGGCTTGTCCTTTTTAACAACAAATGCAGTCTTCGCAGGTGAAACTGAAGGCTGAAACCAAGAGTAGATGTTCAGAGCTATTTATTGTTTAAACAATCAATCTAACAGGACACACCTAGGTAACAAGAAACACCTGTCAGTCACATGTTCCAATATTTTTGCTTGCCTAAAAATGGGGTGGTCTGATACAAAAGGTTCTATGTTTTATGTTGTTTATCACATCTAGATGTAAATACCAGGAAATAAAAGCTGAAATCCTAAACTCTCGTCTCATATCCATCTGTTGATCTCAAACCCAAATCTCTTTGGTGTATAGCAAAAACAAATTAATAGTTTCGCAGGGCACTGTATGAGGCTTGATTATAAAGGTACACTCAGTAATTGTTTCCCCATTAAAAAAAGTTTTACTCCTAAAGAAATTAATTTGTCATTTTGAAACATATGTATAAAATCATGACCACTCAATGAGATGAGGACTCATATCAGTAAACCTTATAAAAGCTGTTTTATTCTACATGGGGCAGGGGTGCCCTCATGGAGGCTGCCATTTTAGAATGACATGACCAGCTGAATACTACTCGCTTAATCTCAGTAACCTTCTTGTTATTGGACACTTTCATTCTTGGATTAAATTAATCATGGCTGAATGTGAATAGTGAATTTCTACAATGGCATCTGTTACTGAAAACTATTGATTTTGAATCATGCTGCATCCACACCACTAGGTGTCACTATAATCCTAGATGACACAAAGTTACTGAGTGAACCTTTAATTGTATAATATATATTAGATTTTTCTTATTACCACAGTAATAATGAGCCATCCATGGTCTTACCTGTGGGTGTGGCATTACAAATGCCGCAATAGAAGAACTATGGTAAACATAAAAGACTGAGACTCAACCTGGAATTATTGTGTTAACAACCCTGACTCCTAACCATAGGTTACTGAAACTCAAAAAGGCTCTCTGTATTGTTACTGCTCATCTACTCACTCTTCCAACCCACATCGTGAGCATACATACAGCTGATTCACTTTCATACTTGCACACAGATACTGTGTTCTGCCAATAGAAAAGTGGACATCTGGTCATGTACATAATAAGTTTGTTTTACAGGCTAAATGTCATTGAACTCCATACATTTTTTTTGTGTTAATTGTGAAGTCTTCTTTCATCTCCAGTGGACTTTGTGCACTGGTTGTGTGCTGTATCTATGGACGAACTGGCCTCTGCGCACCAACCGCGCATGTTCAGTCTGCAGAAGATTGTGGAGATCTCCTACTACAACATGAACCGCATCCGCTTGCAGTGGTCGCGGATCTGGCAGGTCATCGGAGATCACTTCAACAAGGTCAGTAGCCTTTACCTTAAGGCTAAAGAATACAATGCAGCCCAGTTTTTGTGACGTCCTGCACCTGAGCGTGGCTGTGTACATCTTCTGCCAGTTGTAGTGCGCATACGTCGAACGAGTCTGTGTGGACTCGCACTCAAAAAACTATACTTTGGAAGGCTAGAACACCCGACCATGCGCGAGATGTAACGGCACATGAAAAAACGAAGTATAGACCTTATTCACGCTAGCGCCATCTTTGATTTTTAATGGGAATGACAACTAGACTGTGAGGGATAGACTCAGTCTCTTCAATGGGCTGTAATGCAGTAAATCTGTCCAAGAACATTCGGTATACAAAGAACTCCAGACAACATGAGTTGTGGAAAATCAGATTTGATCTAGGAGCTTTATACTGTGTGTGCTATTGAAGATATGGTAAGTCTATCCCTCACAGCCTCATTGTCATTCCCATTAAAAATCAAAGATGGCGCTAGCGTTAATAAGGTGTAAACCCTAGCCATAATGCTGCTCAATATTTGGCTAACACCATAATGATTATGACACTACAATAACTGTTGAAAATAGTTTATCAGAGATTCCAGAATTGTTCCCAGAGGTTAGGTCTCGGACACTTGAGCAACACTTTGATGCTAAATAAGTAAAATTTCAGTATTTGATTGTGTTTTGTTTTTGTTTTTTTGTTTGCTGGTTTGGCAGGTGGGTTGTAACCCTAATGAGGATGTGGCCATCTTTGCTGTTGACTCCCTGAGACAACTTTCTATGAAGTTCTTAGAGAAAGGAGAACTGGCCAACTTCCGCTTCCAGAAGGACTTTTTAAGGCCATTTGAACACATCGTGAAGAAGAACAGGTGAGTAGATGGGTGTTAGAGTGGAACAAACGTAGAGATGGGAAACTTCAGTGATTGATGAGATGAAAACCGTTAAATTATGCAATTTCATGAGAATGAGGAAAGAATTACCATGTTGTTTCTACTCTAATTTCCTTTATTTGTTCTGTAGGTCACCCACTATACGAGATATGGTGATACGTTGTGTGGCCCAGATGGTGAACTCCCAGGCTGCAAATATTCGCTCTGGATGGAAGAACATCTTCTCTGTGTTCCACCAAGCAGCATCAGACCATGATGAGAACATTGTGGACCTTGCCTTTCAGACCACTGGACACATTGTTAGTAAGTACCAGCAAATGGCCCTTTTTCAGTTCATGAACAGGCTTTCTTTTTTTTTTTTTTTATCTTTACAAAAAACATCATCTCATCTTCTTCCACACAGTGAACACATTTCAGCAGCACTTCGCTGCAGCCATTGACTCTTTCCAGGATGCAGTGAAGTGTCTGTCAGAGTTTGTTTGTAATGCTGCATTCCCTGACACAAGTATGGAAGCCATCCGGCTAATCCGCTACTGCGCTAAATACGTGTCTGAACGGCCACAGGTGAGTGCTGTTACCTTTGTCTTAGTGATTCCAGAGCTTTAAAGGTTTTGTTACATTTTAACTACACTCCCCCTTTCCAGGCACTGAGAGAGTACACTAGTGATGACATGAACGTCGCCCCTGGCGATCGTGTTTGGGTGCGAGGCTGGTTCCCCATCCTGTTTGAACTCTCCTGCATAATCAACCGCTGCAAACTAGATATCAGGACCAGGTGGGTCCCTGTCAACAGCTTAACCACTCTCTTCTCCTCCATATACAAACAGTGAGATAATGTGGCTTTATGGGAAGTTTATTCAGAGGTTGTGTTTGTGTGATGCAGGGGGCTGACCGTCATGTTTGAGATCATGAAGTGTTATGGACACACATTTGAAAAGCACTGGTGGCACGATCTCTTCCGGATCATCTTCCGAATCTTTGACAACATGAAGCTCCCAGAGCAGCAAACTGAAGTGAGTCAGAGTGTTAGTCGCAACTTAAAGGGTCATACCTGATGTCCATTTAGAATATTTGTTAAAAAAAAAAATACATATATATTTTTTTTGCACTGAAAATAGTTGTAATGTAGTTTTCCATAAATGTTTAATAATAATAATAATAGTAAACGTTATTTTATATAGCACCTTTAAAGTAGCTTCTCAAGGTGCTTTACATAAAAAGACAAACATAAAAGAATACAAAGCATAAAAACAAATAGAGCATATAAACATGCATGTCAAAAAGTTTATAATAAATCAGAATGCAAAAATAAAAATCAATTAAAAGCTGTTGTGAAAAAAAAATATTTTAAGATAAAATGTAAATATACCTAATGTCTGTGCTTCTCTGATATCAGCTGCAAGATGTTTCCACAATTTTGGAACATAAGAAGAAAAAGCCACCCATAGAGCGTAAACTAGTCTGAGGTACAGCTGAAAGACCAGATTTGGGGGAGCAGAGATTTTGTTTTGGGGTATAAAGGGTTAAAAGCTTACACAAATACTGAGGAGCCAAACCATGCAAAGCCTTGTAGGTAAGCATGATCATTTTAAAATCAACACGAAACCTGATAGGGAGCCAATGCAAGGATTCCAAAATAGGAGTAATGTGATCACTTGTCCTGGCCCTAGTCAGGATTCAAGTGCTGAATTTTGCACATATTGTAATTTATTTAGTGTGAATTTTCCACCCTCTTTCTGACCCTTAGATTTAAAGGGTCCATTTTTTGCTGTAGTGCCATTTATGAAACACTCCCTTTGCATATGAAATGAGCAACAGCAAGTAGATGCAGGCTGTGGGTGTGCTGTCGGATCCAATGTAGTTTTAAACTCTCCCATCATCAATATCAGCCTCTTAGTGACTGGTTCACAAAACATTTCATACTGAAATGTGCTTCTCAAATTGTTCAGATCAGACTTAAATGATCGGGGACCTTGTTAAATTTTAGCCACTCTTTCCAAACATTGAGATGCTTCAAAAGAATATGTAGAGAGCCAGGTGCTATAAACTAGAGGCCAACCGATAGCTAAGGTGGTGGAAAAGGCAGATAACGATTAATCGGCCGATAGATTTTAAAATCGATATATTGAATGTAAAAACAAAAAAAATTCTTAGTCTTTTCTTACTGAGACTGAGGTGGCTGCAAGAGTCCAAAATGAGTAAAATCCCAGATACGTGTTTGTTGTGCAACCAAAATCCCAAAAATTTTCAGAAAAAATTAAGATTTGGCGCATAACATGGGACTTTTAATTATAAACAAGCCTGAAATACACCAAGGACTCTTATTTTGGTCTTTAATGTTTTCTGTATTCTCTCTCACACACAAGGTTAACAAAACATGCAATAGAATCACTACAAAGTAAACATTGCCAAATGGGCTAATAAATACTGAATAAGCAGTAATTAATTCAATGAAAATTCACTCTTCTGCAGAACAAAGATTTTTAGAAGAATATTTCAGCTTTGTAGGTCCATACAATGCATGTTAATGGTGACCAAATCTTTGAAGGTCCAAATATCACATGAAGGCAGCATAAAAGTAATCCATACGACTCCAGTGGTTTAATCAATGTCTTCTGAAGCGATCCAATCTGTTTTGGATGAGAACAGACCAAAATGTAACTCCTTTTTCACTGCAATTCTTGAAAGCAGTCTCCTTGGCAAACTTGATTTCAAGCTTGATTACTCTTCCTATAGCACCATCTAGTGCTCTGTGCATGCATCAAGCACTAGGAAGTGTAATCAAGCTTGAAATCATGATCACGCCTAGAGACCGCAATGGTAAGATGTATGGTGAAAAAGGAGTTATATTTTGGTTTGTTCTCACCCAAAACCCATTGAATCACTTCAGAAGACATTGATTAAACCATTGGAGTCATATGGATTACTTTTATGATGCCAATATTTTATCTTTGGACCTTCAGAATTCTGGCCACCATTCACTTGCATTGTGTCGAATAACAGAGCAGAGATATTCTTCTAAAAAAATCTTGATTTGTGTTCTGCAGAAGAAAAAAGGTCATACACATCTGGGATGGCATGAGGGTGGTTAAATAATAAGAGACTTTTCATTTTTGGGTAAATCATTCATCAGTGATTGCTTGCCAATTTTCGTATGTCTTTTTTTTTATTACATTTGCATGAATAATTGTAAATTAGTCCATAAATAGTGATGTGACAGAGTCTTGACTCCATTACAAAGTTCTATATGTAAATATTCACCAAATTAAGCTTTTTATATCATATATATGCACCAGATGAAGGGATTTTGCCACGATTTGGCAACGATTGCCATTGATTTTTGGGTAAAACCGATCTATCGGTCGACAAACAGCCAGGAGCAGCACAAAGTTTGAACTTTCATACATTTAACTCTTATCATTAGTTCCTATGATTTTTAGGAATAAAAGTATCTGGCTTTCTCCTTATTCTGATCACCAAGTAGCCATTGTTGACGTGTAAATGAGAGCAGTTGGTTTGGAAAGTAATTTGTTTTTACAGCTTGGTTTCATAGCTCATCAGGCTCTGAAAAGATGAAGGAAAATTTTATTCCTCATATGACCCCTTTTAATATGACAAATTCCTGGTTCTCCAGTGTTTGTATTTTGCAGCTAATAAGTGATCAGAAGTCCTAAATGATCATAAAAAATCTGATTTTTGCCATTTTGTTTTGCATAGAAAACAGAGTGGATGACGACTACGTGTAACCACGCCCTCTACGCTATCTGTGACGTGTTCACACAATTCTATGAACCTCTCAGTGAAGTACTGCTGGCAGATATTTTTGCACAGCTGCAGTGGTGTGTGAAACAAGGTGGGGATTTTACTAATCTGTTGCACTATTCATGAGGGAGAGTTTGGGATTTTTTGGACCTGCCCTGCCACTTTACTCCACTACAGATGGACATTAATCTGTGATACCTACACATGTCACATTTGGAAAAACATATTGGCCCAGCGGGTGGTGTTGTTTTAAAGCAGCAGTGTTTGGTAATAGAGGGGAAGTGTTAGCGTGTTGCACTCAGAACTCCGCCTCTGTTGTCAGATAATGAGCAGCTGGCGCGGTCAGGCACAAACTGCCTGGAGAACCTGGTGATCCTGAACGGTGAGAAGTTCAGTGGGGAGGTGTGGGAAGTCACCTGCGCCTGCATGCTGGACATCTTCCAGACCACCAGCCCTCATGCGTATGTCACTACTGCACACCCCACTATCTGTTTCATTGACACTTGACAGCCTGCTGTCTGAATGTGTTTTGATTTGCTTAAATTTGATTTGTAGGGTTGCACCAATTTTTTTTTAAATGTTCAATTTTCAGACAAAAGCAAAATAATTGTAAAAAAAAAATAAAGAAAATAAAATGTTTACTAACCTTCATGTTGTTCCAAGCCCATATGGCTTTCCTTCTCATGCAGAAAACAAAAGGAGATATTTAAATAAACATCCCAGTCCATCTTTTCAATAAAATGGCAGTTGTTACTCACTTTAAAAGGTAAAAAGTAGTGTCATAAAAGTAGTCTATGCGACTCGTGTCATATTCCAAGTCTTCTGAAGGCATACAAATGCTTTTGCTGAGAGACAGCCAGAAATTTCAGTAATTTTTCAGTGAAAATAGACAAATCTGTTGCAAGTGTTATAAGCGCTATGAGAGCAGCTTGTTCACTGTGGCACATTTGCTCACATTTACACCCTGTCTACACCGGACACGAGCGTCGTGTCAGAAGTAATAGAACCCCATTATTATCAATGATGCTGTCTACACTGTGAGCGCCGGTGCAACGCGTCCGCCGCGCCGACAATAAACAGGTGTCTCGTTCCATTTTGCACTGCACGCGCTGGCGCTACTACACAAGTTAAACGATTTAGAATGTTTGTGTCATAACGTCAGTGTAGACAGCCTCAAGCCGTTGCGGCGTGTTTTTAGCACTAAAGTATTTGGTGCATCACTACTGATTTGTACTCCACAATTTTCTATTTTCCTCAATCTGAGAGGTTTTGCCATATGTCTCAGATGTTCAGTCATATTTCAGACATCCTACTTAGCATAGGTGCTGACATGACCTCTAATATTGAAATCTGAGTGTGTTTGAAGAAGCTGTTTGTAAAGCTCAGCTCATGAAATGCTCTTTCAGTCTGATTTTGACTTTGCTCTTAACAGCTTGCTAACATGGCGACCAGCTGGGCAAGAAGAGGAGGTGGGAGAAGGGAAACACATGGTGAGATGACAGGAACATAAGTAAATATTGCAAATATGCGCACACAAAGTCAGCCACAAATAAGCACCTTCTAAGTCCTTATTCTGCTACCGATTTTAGTTTTCTACCCTCTCCTGACACTAACACACACCCACCAGAGTCTCTGCTTGCTATTAGGAGCAGACAATTGCATTTTTGGCTCTGGTTTACAAGTAAACCAATGCATCTCCGTGCTTGTTTGTCTGTGTTTTAGGATGTTGAGGTGGATTCTCTGTCCCAAAGCAGTTTTGAGAGGACTCTGTCAGAGAGAGGCCACAGTCAGATGTCCACAACTAGTGATGAAACCTGGAAAGGAAAGTCCCATGCCAGTATGTACTGTAATGCTTCTCTTTGTGTTTGGGTGAACCTCACGAAACCTGTAAAGAACATATCTGGGTCTATTTCAAACCACATTTAAAAATTGAGCCTATTTGTTAGCACCATTAAGATTTATGATGCACCATCTACTCTCCCACCCATTTCTCATTACCATAATGCAAAACAAATCTCATTCTCAAGACTGTAGTGTGAATAATAATATGATATATTATTTGAATTGTGAAGTATTGATACGTCATTGTAGAATTTGTTGTACGGAATTACATTTATGCTTATTGAAATATAAAAAATAATTGTATTTATCTATTTTTACTGTATTTAAAAAAAAAATATTGTATTATAAATATGCATTTAACTATTGAGAATATGAATGAATTAAAAAAAAGTTGTAATCTCGAGACGTATTATCAAAAGCCCCGTTGGATGAATTCTTATGAAAATGTCACAATGTAAACAACTCGCAACTCGCCCACATTGTCTCACCAGCTATGAGACAAGTAAGAAGAAATATAAAGAGCTGCCCAAGTCACATATTATTTTTTGGACTTTCCACCAGCAGCTACATTGTTTGGACTGTTTGACCTCTTCCCTTTTTAAACTGTTTTGCAATGATTCCATTTGTATCAAGGAAATGTATTGACCAAAATTCATAATCACTCACATTCGTGGTTCTCAACTGGTTTGGCTTTAAGAATCGTATTTTACATTGAACATCAAGTGCCAAACCAACATGATATCAAACCCGTAAACTTTATTCAATGTAGTCTGGATTGTGTTTTCTTTTTCCTTATTTTTTTTTTTAATCTGTTTTCAAGGATGACGGCATGTCACACAACCTGGCCATGTCGGCATCTGCCTACTTTGGCTAGCTTCTACCAAGAAACATGGGAAGTGCTTAAAAGTTAAAAGGCCATTTGTTTTGCTATTATTTTAAAAGAATGATTATATGATTAGTTGTGTTTTATTATTTGAATTTAGCATTGTTTTTTCCTGCTCTCCACGACCCTATCAGAACAGAACAGGTTTGCGACCCATTTTTGGGTGGTGACCCGCCAGTTGAGAACCACTGCTTTTAGATGGAGAGGGTATAGATTACCTCTGTCCATTACAATATCTTTTTGCTGTCTTATCCTCTTACCCTGTTTGACTAGGTTTTCTGTCCAAAGTTCTTCCTCCATCTGTGTTTTGACATGTTACTCTCTAATGTGGTGTGATCTAGGGGTCTCAGACCACAGGCTGTTTGCAGGGCTGCTTATAAAGTGTGTAGTACAGCTGGAGTTGATTCAGACCATAGACAACATTGTATTCTATCCGGCTACCAGCAAGAGGGAGGATGCCGAGAACATGGCTGCTGCTCAGGTTTGTTGGAGTCAGTGAATTTGCATTTATCCCAGTTAAAAAATGCAGACCATACAACTGTCTGATTGGTGTATTTTAATCAATAATACACCTCAACAATAACTACTTGTCATCTGTTCTAGATGACATTTACCTTCTAAATAATTCCTAGTTCAAGTGGTGCAGTGTCTATTTATAGATTGTTTTAAGGGTCATATCATGAGAAATCAAAAGTTCAAATCTTTTAAAAATAAAAGTTCATTGTTATATGTAAACATGGTACAACTATCAGAACTAAAAACTTCCCCATTCCAAAAAGACAATTTATTGAAAATAAGCTGCAAAAATGGCTCATTTTGTAGTATAATACTTGGATTTTTAATGTCAGAAAACCGAATACATTAACACGTGACCACCCACATTAACACAATGCCTATTCTCTGTTCAGAAATTTGGCCTGCAAAGCCATGGTAAGGTAATGAGCAAGATGTAGGATAGATACAGTACTATTATTCCTAAACACCAGAAGAACTAATGATAGGAGTAAAATTAAGGAAAATGTGTGCTTTTCCTGGCTGAGTGTAGCACCTTCGACTCTACATATTCTTACAAAGGAACCCAGTGTTAGAAACAAGTGGCTTTTTATTTCTGAGGGTCAGAGAGAGGGTGGAAAATGGTAGGGGGAAAAACCTTGACTTAAAGGGATAGTTCAACCAAAAATGAAAGTTCTCCCATCATTTACTAAACCTTATGCCATCCCAGATGTGTATGACTTTCTTCTGCAGAACACAAATTTTGATTTTTGGAAGAATATTTCAGCTCTGTAGGTCCATATAATGTGCCAAAATGTTGATGCTCCAAAAAGCACATAAAGGCATCATAAAAGTAATCCACAAGACTCCGGTGTTTAAATCCATATCTTCAGAAGTGATATGATAGGTGTGGGTGAGAAACAGATCACCCACACATATCTAAGTCCTTTTTTGCTAGAAATACTTCTCCCTGGGGCAATATGCATGAATAATGTTAATCACCACCAAAAACACAAGAAGAAAAAAGTGAATGTTAAAGTGGAGATTGACTGAGCAGGGAGGAGAATTTATAATGAAAAAGGACTAGATATCGATCTGTTTCTCACCCATACCTATCATATCGCTTCTGAAGACATTGATTCAACCACTGGAGTCTTATGGATTACTTTTATGCTGACTTGTGTGTTTTTTTATTTTTTTTTTTATAATTTTAAGCTTCAAAATTTTGCCACCCATTCACGCATTGTATGGACAAAAAGAGCTGAGAAATTCTTTTAAAAATCTTCATTTGAGTGCAGCACATGAAAGAAAGTCATACACATCTGGTATGGCATAAGGGTATTTTGGGGTGAACTATTCCTTCAAATTATAAGTGCAGCTTAGAGAGAAAAGTGTTTTGACTCCTTTAACAGCTCAGATGTGTTTACATTTCACTTTATGACTGAAAACATCCACTAAACTCAGCTAACTTGTTTGTGTGGCCATACAGATGAAACTATGGTTCAGGGACTGAGTGTCTTTGTCTGTGTGTGTTGTCTGGCAGAGAGATGCACTTGAGGAGGCAGAAGAGGAGGAAACGGAGCCCGATCAGGGCATGTACAGACACCTGTCATCACAGCACCTCTTCAAATTGCTTGACTGCCTCCTTGAGTCCCACAGGTTTGCCAAGGACTTCAACTCCAACAATGAGCAGAGGACAGCACTCTGGAGAGCAGGTCTGCCCTGCTGCATCCAATATTCCATTTATTCAGTGACGTCATGATTGCAAACGTCAATCTTTTATTTCCTTGTCTGGGTTGTGGTAATGTGGTTATTTTGAGGAGGTCTTTTTTTATTCTGCATGTCTTTTATTAATCTGTGCTTTTATGTGTGGGCTTGTGTGTAGGCTTTAAGGGAAAGTCAAAACCAAATCTTCTGAAGCAGGAGACCAGTAGTCTGGCCTGCAGTCTGAGGATCCTCTTTCGCATGTACTCTGACACGCAGCTGCAGGACTCATGGCCAGACATCCAGACACGCCTGCTGCAGTGAGTGCAAATGATCACACCTGCTCACCAAGACCAACACACAGAGAATTGATTATATACTATACAACATACCTGCGTGTCTCCTATTATTAAAAAATGCACTTGCTTTGTTTATTTTTTTTTATATGACGGGTGTAACATGATTAACATCTCAGCAATTCTGATGATATGAAGGTGTTAAACATGTATGCTACAATCATCACTCTGATATGTACCAATTAGTACTGCACTCAGCTATAGATACACTATCAGTCAAAAGTTTGGACACAGTTTGTTTCTCATGGTCTTAATAACCTTTTTATCTCTAGGCTTATGCTTGAAATTAGGTTTGTAGACATCTAAATTGTGCCTACATATTAATTTCCTTAAAAAACTGAAGTTTTGAATTTTGAATTAAACAATTCTGTTTAAAAAGCATCTCGGGTGGATACATCATGATGATGGTTGAAAGAATGCCCAGGATGTGCAGAGCTGTAAAATAGGCAAAGGGTGGCTACTTTGACATAGTGCTAAAATAAAAGTTAGTTTAGATTTGTTTAACATCTTTTGGTTACTAAATAATTTCCATACTTCCACATGTTATTCCGGTAATTTGCAATATGGTTGTATTTGTTAACATTAGTTGCATCATGAACTAAAAATGAAGAAATATTTTTTTACTTCATTGAGTAATTAACTCAAGTTGGTTGATTTTAATTCCTCAAAATACTGTTGTTCATTATCTGTTCATGTTAGTTCATAATGCATTGTGCACAGTGCAAACTGATGTTAAAGTTAGGGTGTGTTATCCAGAGAGGCTAGCAGTTAGCAAGCTAGTTTTGAAAGCATAGAGCCCACCCTCACTTCAGAGGTGTCTCCAAAGCCACACCTCCTCTATCACACATGAACACACACAGAGCAGAGTCTAAGCGCCAGGAGGAGAGACGTGTTGGTGGAATCGATCGCAACGGTTTCAGATTACCTCATGTCTCATTCACAGGTTAGACAATACAATAATAACGAACGTAAACAACTTATTTACGCTGCGGTTCGCCTTTCAGTCTCTCGCTCGCTCTGCACAGCGTCAAGGAACCCGCGCTGATGACGTGTGATTGTCTGCGTGAACAAGTTGCGCGGCGGTATGCAAATATAGATTGATAGACGGGAAGGACATCCTATCATTACATTCGGACCGAATGCAATGATTAGTCGATAATTTTTTAGTCCTGTCCCTTCCACAGAAGATATATATTTTTTTTTTTTACATTTAGACCACTTAAATTATTGATTGCTATCAGGATGTGAAGAGACTTTCAACCAGTATAACAAAAAATGTTTCTGGAAAAGACTGCACACCCTAGCTTTAACATATATACAACTTTTTAAAGGTAGAAAATGTATTAGTATATGTAGAAATAAATATTAACCAAGATTAATAAATGCTGTAAAAGTATTGTCCATTGTTAGGGGTAGTTCATTTACTCACCCTTATGCCATCCCAGATGTGTATTTTCTTTCTTCTTCAGAACACAAATTATGATTTTTAGAAGAATATTTCAGCTCTTTTGGTCCATACAATGCAAGTGAATGGTTACTAAATTTTTGAAGCTCCAAAAATCAAATAAGTCAGCATAAAAGTAATCCATGAGACTCCAGTGGTTAAATCAATATCTTCAGAAGCAATATGATAGGTGTGGGTGAGAAACAAATCACTTTCACATTCTTCTTCTGTTTTTGGTGATTCACATTCTTCATGCATATCGCCCCCTAATGGGCAGGGAAAAGAATTTCTAGCAAAAAATTACTTGAATATTGATCGGTTTCTCACCCACACATATCATATCACTTATGAAGGTATGGATTAATCCGCTGGAGTCGTATGGATTGCTTTTATGATGCCTTTATGTGCTTTTTGGATCTTCTGAATTCTGGTCACCATTCACTTGCATTGTTTGGACCTACAGAGCTGAAATATTCTTCTAAAAATCATAATTTGTGTTCTGCAGAAGAAAAAGTCATACACATCTGGGATGGCATAAGGTTTAGTAAATGATGAGAGGGTGAACTATCCCTTTAACTTCTGTGTTTACTTATGTTAACCTATACAACCTTATTGTAAAGTTTTACCGTTATTTAATAGTTTTTTACTTTACTATTATTCTAAAATGTTTATTATAAATAGTAATAATAAAGAATGAGTGGGTTTGTCAAAACTTTTGACAGGTATTGTAGATGTCTTTATGTACATCTGTAAACAGGGATGCAAACTTTTAAAAAACGTTATAAATACAAAACTGTTAGTGATGAGTCATAAGAACTGAAATAAGATGAGAAAGTTCTCTGATTTACATGTTCTGTATGAGAGGTTTTTGGGACCGATGAGGTAATGTGTACATTTGTGTGTTGATTTAGAGTGTGTAGTGAAGCGCTGGCTTACTTCATCAGTCTAACCTCAGAGAGCCACAGAGAAGCCTGGACGAGTCTCCTGCTGCTACTCCTCACCCGCACACTCAGACTGCATGATGACAAAGTAATAACAAACACACCCTCTCTTTCAACATGTACATTTAGCACTTTTTACCTTTCATATTTGGTCAGAAATTAAATAGGTTTGGCCACTTGATTTTGGATTAAATTGGAAAATGTTGACCTCGTCTGAGAGCTTGAAAAACCAGAACTGTATCAGTCATTTCTTTTATAGCTGTACAGGTGAGTCTAAGTGTTAAGCTAATGGGTGTTATTTCCTGCAGGAAAGCCCTGTTTTGAATATCTCTCTTATCCTTTAGGGGTCTGTGTTAAGTCTTTTATTACAGGAAGCTCTCTGATGATATGCCAGTTTGTCCGTGTGATGACCTTATATGTAAAAGAGACTTGTAGCCCTAGGGATCTTCCCTTTCTGGAACTAAAATAGACTTTTCCATTCATCACTGTTCTAATAACATAAGGCATTTCCAACAATGTTCCATTCCAGATTGACACTTACAGGTCTTTCAGACAACCCCTAATTGGAAAACCCAAGAACACTTCTGTTAAAGTCAACATCAAATCAAAATTGACCCAACTTACTTTAATGCATGTTTCTGGTCTTACTTTGAACCATTCGTTGATGCAAGTTTTTCCAAGTTAAAACGTTGTCTTCATAATCGCTAACCAAAATGTAATAACTTGCAACTCCTCTGAAATGACTTTCCTTTTCTGCTGACATCACCACAGATGCATTGCTACTGGATAATGTTTACCAATTGCCAGGCCCACACGGAATATGTGCACGCAAAACTCTGGAGATTCCTGCAGAATTTGAACACCCCTCATTCATAGAGATCTACACATCCCCCACCCTTTGCATGTTCATTTATTTAAATATTACCAAGTCAAGTCATTTTTATTTGTATAGCGCTTTTCACAACACACATCGTTGTGCTTTACAGAAAATCATGCATTAACAAAAAATGAATCTGTAATATCTATAAAGTCTTAGAATGATCATGGTGTAGTTTGATTACAATATGATTGTAAATTATGTATAAAAATAAATAAGTAAATCATAATTGTATTTATAACCCCAGTGAGCAAGCTGAAGGCGACTGTGGCAAGGAACACAAAACTCCATAACATGTTGGTTAATGGAGAAAAATAACCTTGGGAGAAACCAGGCCCACTCACTGTGGGGGCCAGTTCCCCTCTGGCTAAACAGCATGAATATAATGCCAATATTAGTTATTTTTGTGCAGTGCAAGTAATGGATTAAAATGTGTAAATTAAGTACAAACAACAGTTTGTACAAACCAAATATTGTCTATTTTGATTACACTTTTAGCTACCAATAGCTAAAAAGCATTTTAAATCCATTCTGCCAAATTCCACAGATACCCCCCACCCCCTGTTTTTGACCAGTCAGCAAATTCCATCAGTGCCTGCCAATGGACCTGATTCACAGTAGCACCATCTTTAATTTTTGATGGGAATGACAGTGCGGCTGTGAGGGATAGACTTGCAGTCCCTTCAATGGTTGTACTGTTGTTTAAAGTGTTTTGGATCGTTCTGCTAAAGAAACATTGAAAGGACATCTCTCCAATAACATTCAGAGGACAAAAAACTCCAGAAAACACGAGTTGTGTAAAAATTAGATGTGATCTAAGAGCTTATACAGCTTTATACATTGCATGCCATTGAAGAGACCAAGTCAATCCCTTAAAGCTTTGCTTTCCTTTATGTCAAAAATCAAGTATGGTGCTATTGTGATTAAGGTCTATAGCCAAAAGGCTATTTAGGCATTATTGTAGCAAACTTGCATTCACGTTTGGCTCCATTCTGTTATTGAACATTGACTTTAACACTTAAATTAGCTTGTGTTATATTTCATCCAAGTTACTGCAGTTTTTCCATGATTTAAATACACTGAACAAGTTGAATCTTTTTGGGAATATTCTCCACCTGAATATGTTTACTCTAGTGTTCTCTTCTCTTATTTAGTTCAAGCCTCATGCCTCCTGCTATTACCACCATCTGTGCGAGATGATGCAGTTTGACCTCATTCCAGAGCTCCGTGCAACTTTGCGACGATTTTTCCTCCGCATCGGTTCTGTCTTCCATATCGCCTCTCCTGAATTGGGCCAAGTGCAGCCTTCATCGTCCTAAACAAGAACTGGGATCACAGCTCTGAAATGAAAAGGGAAGCAAAGGGGGGCTGAAAAGTGGACAGATGGATGATCAGAGCATATAAGCACCTCTCTTGTACAGGAAAGCTTTGACTGATATAGGAACTAATTACTCTGGGCTGTGTGTGACTGTCCTATACTTTCCTAGCAAAGGACTCTGCCAGTCCTGACTCATCGGGCGTCAGCCACTCCCTCATGAAAGTACAGCACTGTGACCCATCAGGGCTCCTCTGCGGTGACACCTCTACTGTGTCATCCGTCTGTGTTATTAAAGTCGAGTCATTTTTGTTTATTTTTATTTTTCCTTTACTTTGTACTGCTGCAACAAGAATAATTTATTACCAGTACTGCTTGTATAGCTGGTTTCTGATTGTCTATTGATTTCATTATGTTGGCTTTTGTCTTATCTGTTGAATTCTGTCTGTTTTAAAGGCTGAACAAATATAGACATCTCAAAAAATACAGAAATGAAATCAACACTTATTGTTATGAGCGTGTAGAAGACTGCTAATGTGCAATGAGCCTTTGTCCATGAACAATGGTATATTTGTTAACGACTGGTGCATTATCATCAGAAATGTGCATTATCATTGTCCTTTACTGAATCATCATGAAATTAGACATTCATCTCCAATTGAAAAGGGGTAGTCTCTTAAACCCATTATTAGGCTAGCCCTAGAGGGGTTTTGTTTGTCTTCATTAAACTCTTTTAGTTTGGCATAAAGGACCTTAATTTGGGTTTAGTTTATTCACACTGAAACTTAAATTGTTCTAAGAATGTAACAGTTGCTTTCAAAAACATTTGGTGTTTATTTTACAGGCGTCAGTACTCACACTTGTTAATCCCAACCAAGTCAACGCTATCATTTGTTGAATGCCACACATCATGCTTATTTAGTTTTCAGCATTATAAAGTTCATTGTGGTTTTCTTTTGAGGGGTTTGATCATTCTGCATTCCAATGTTTTTTATTTATCATTTAAATCTTAAAACATTTAATGAATATTTAATTTTAGTGCACTAAATTTTGCTTAATGGATTATTTTAAGTTATTTTTTCGTTTTTGCGTACATTATGTTTGCTCTTCTGAATCTGACTGAATCTGCAGGTTTACGTCACGGATGCCATTCACTGGTGTTACTTTCAAAAGAAAGTGGGAGTAATACAGGAATACAAACATACTGTATAATCCAGGTGTATCTTCATTGAACCCCAGCAGCATATGGTTTACTAGTGTCATCAGTGTAGATTAAACTCCCGCTTTATTTTTGTGAGAATGTATTTCATTCTTGAAGTGCATTTAAATATTTGCTGAAAGCATTCCTTCCCTTGAAGCTATGGATGTCTACTTTGCCTTCCTTGAGACTGGGAAATATAAATATATACAGTATATGAAGAAATACAATGTGTAAAATTTCCATGTAAAATATACAGAATAATGTTCAACTCTATACATATTGTGATGTAATCTTCCAAACATTTGGTGAAGTAATCAATAAAGTTTGAACTGAACAGATGTTTTCTCCTGTTTCGTTGCTGCTTTTTATTTTATTGACAACACCAAAAGCTGATGAATGAAGATGTACATACATTAATACAATTTAAATATTTATTGTTTGAAAATTATATCTATCCATTAAAAAAAAAAAATCCCCCAAAATTGTACTTGTTTATCGAGTCAACAAAAGAGTAAGTGAAGAGAATGCTTGAAATATGAGTTAACTGGTGTTCGCAGAAAACAATGAAAAAACAAGGTAAATATCACTTATTTTATTTGCCGTAATTAACAATCACCTACAGTAATTACAGCCTGTAAGTAGTTACAAGAAAATGTGGAAAATATTGATTATTTACTGTATGTGTACTTCGGATAATACCTTGGCTATGAAATTAGCTTTAGCAAAACAAAGTAGTCAGCCACGTGGTGGGAAAACATTCTAAACACAAAATTTTATGTTGTAAAGAGATGATCATTCACAGAGACTATTTAGCAGAGACAGACCACTTCTATTAAAATGAATGGGAGAAATTGGAAAGTCAGACGGATGTAGAAAAGTAAGTCCCGCCTTATAAGTAAAAGAGCCAATCACCTTTTAGATGTAGACGTCGCATGTCGAGCAACCCAAGGATGCGCATGCGCATTAGCTAGACAAGTCGGGAAATATATATATATATATATATATATATATATATATATATATATATATATATATATATATATATATATATATATATATTTTTTTTTTTTTTTTTTTTGCGTGATCTGAGGTAAATAAGTACAATTTACGATACCAGTGCTGTCATATTTTACTTCTGATTATAAATATTTTATTTGATCGTAATATTGACCAACAGTTTTAAAGATTTCGGTCTTTCTGCATTCGAGTAGATAGGAGCTGGACTTTTATGCCGCTTGTTTACATAGAAAATAGCTGCCCGGGAGCGTCCAGCGAGTGAGCTGACCTGCCTTGAAAGGGACTTTGTCATTAAATATTTGAATACGCCAAAAGGCGTCGCTGTAACAGTTAAACGCATCAAGAGCGTTTGGGGTAACAAAGGTTACCATAGTAATTCTGCCACTCTTTGTTTATTGAGTTCAAGCCGTTTTGGTTTAATCATATTTACACTCGTAACGTCAATTTCCTTTTAATGTTTCAATATTTGTAGAAACATATTTAAAGAGAAATCATAGCAGTAATTTAACCACACACAACGAGTAAAAGTTGCTAAGTAACATGAACCTATGAGGATTTACTTTTAGGATTAGCAGTGAGGCGGAACGGTTGGTTTTAAATTTAAATGTTAAAAGCCTGGCTGTATATAATAGAACACCAGGATATTGAGACATTTCTCTTAAGCGGTGTTGCCTTTTAAATTATGTTTAATTAACGGACGTTTGAGTGCATAAGATGACTCCATAAACCAACACAGACTTCCATGTCTATGTGATATAGCTGCAGTAATAAATGAACAGGCCCATGGTTTTCAGAGCAGCTCGAAGGGGCGGAACTCAAAGCTTGCAGCTGAATGCACTGTTGACAGCGCTCAGGAGGACTGGCTGCACACTGGTCGAGCAGAAACACACCGAAATAGATCATGAGGGAGAACAGGACTATGCTTTTGCAAATATCCGAGTAAGTAGTGAAGGTCTGTGAGGCGGGTGTTTATCTTTTAACTCGCTTATTGCCTCCAAATGATGATTTCGTCGTTTCCTGGACAGTCAGTCCATATTCCATGACGCTAGCTTACATGGCTAGTTAGCCGAAGTGGGAAAGATTGACGTAATTGGCTTGGATCTTTACAGGAAATGTATTGTTGGCTTGCTATTCATTTGCTCTCTTGCTGGAATCGGCGTTGCTTTCTGGTAAATGCTTTGTGCGTATTCGCAAACAAAACTCAAAAGCGTTATTTTTGTGTCCTGGCATTGACATCTCATATAACTGCATGCAGATCACCAAGAGATTACCGATACCATATCAAAAAGATATCTACAGCCAGTGTTTCTCAGGGCAGCATTTGTAATGCTCTCGGCCACTGCGCGTGAGGAGCAGGAATGCGGAATTTCGCGAAAAATTGTGGATCCGGTCCTCTCTTGTGCGTTTTCTCTTGACTGACGTGGTTAAGCGTGATTGCAGGTGTTGTGTCGAATTCTGCTTCCCCGTCGGGATCTGTTTCCCCACAGCAGATCTGTATGGGGGGAACAATATCTGACGGTAACATTCTCCGCTGTCAGAATGCGTTCCCCCATGCACAAACCTAACCCTAACCCCATGCCCTATCGGGGCTAGGGGGAACACAAGTCGATACAACACGTGTGATCACTTTTTCCTGAATGTGAAGTACTGACCGGTTGTTTCCGCTCGTCCTGTGTTATAGAATGGAGCCTAGTTTTATTACGCAATGACTTTGGTAGGTAGGCAGTGCGGGCGTCATCATGCCATATAGGAGTGTGGTAATGTCCTATCACAGGGAGGGGAGGTCTGTTTTAAAGATACATTTTCTAGCCCTGTCTCTCTGTTTCTCACACACAGTATTACATTTGATCTACCGTGGTGTCTGTTGATACTGTCCCATAACCTTTGCACTATATCCAGTTTACGCACACGCTGAGAGCTGTTTGGCTGTTTACTTGGTTGACTTAATCTACTGGATTGTGTTATGGTAAGCAGAATGCTCTTTTACTCCCAGTGTTGTCATTGTGGTAAACACTGTTAACAAACACTATCATAAGATATTTTCTTTGGTTAATACCTAACTAGTTGGTTGAGAAATGCTGTTGTTACTAAGTGCAAATCTGTTTACTAGTCACTATATAGATTACTCCGTGGCAAACGAAAGCTCTCGAGGGTGTGTTAAATGTTTTTTTTATTTTTTTGAAGTGTTTCTTTATATAAATAAATTGAACAGCAATGTATGGGAGGTATCGCTTTACCTTAGCAGTTGCGTTTGTGCTTTGAGTTGACATAGTGTTTGTAAACACAGCAAGAATCGCTCGAGAATGTTCACGAATTCACGCGAAGTTTATCGCCGACCAAACCAGCGACGTCCATAAGTGTTATTACATCTTGTAATTTACTGTTAAATGTGAAATTGCCTCAATGTAGACAATGAGAGTTGTATATCTGGACTCGAAACTTGGTCATTCTGGCTTAGTACTCCAAAATACGAATTAAAATTAAAATACTCGTCCATATTATATGTTAATTATTTGTCATTTTTCTTAACACTCCGCTCGGCTCACACCGTGCAGTATTGAAATTGCCATGTGTTTTTGCTCTGTGCCTCGTCGTTGTCAGCACGTGTTTGGCTGATCCAGTGTGTTTCCTGAGAATTCTCGCGCCCTTCCCACGAGCGATCAGATAAAGACCCTGCGCTGAGGAATTGGTCAGAAAGAAAGAGTGGCATAACGATATTGTTTATTTTTTGCGATATATCTTTTAAATTGAATAATGAATCATAAATGAATATTTAGATATCTATGTATTTAATAAAAAGTCTGTTTAATCTGTTTATACGAGAGATCACATGTAGATTGTTCGTATCTCTATATTATGACCATTATGTCTAGCTAGATTTTTGCTCTAAAATAATCATCTTTATTATGATAGTAAAACAGTGCTTTATAGATATAATAATAATGACTAATAATAAATGTACTTAACTATAAATAGATGCATTGTTTTATAGAAATTAAACAAATCTTTTATGGAGTAAATTAGTGATGCACAAGTTATCAGAACGATTTAAAGTAATTCCTAAAAAAATAATGTTGTGGCATCTTTGTCTGTGGCGTTTGGCTTGTTCTTCTGCCACCACAATTACAGTCCATCATATACAGATTTGTTCAAATGAACAAATCATAATTCTATCCACGTTGGCTGTTCATGTCCCCTGCTGTTAAAAATTCACTCATGTCAAGGTCAGTGTACATTTCGCCTTGTCTTGGACAAGGGGAGAGGGGAAAATGTCCCTGTTTTTGTTTTTTTTCTTTTTGTAGGAGGCAGGTGATGAGAGGCTACCATCTGTTCCTTTGATCAAGCCACTCAATTAAGTAAGAGGGGTTTTAGAGGGTGAAAATAAGCTGTTTATTTTTAGTGCCCCTTTAACCTTTTCCAAAGTTTTCACCCTGACCCCCTCCTCTCCTTGTTTGTGAAAATGATTGCGTATTTACGGATCAATTCATTGCACTGTTGTCTTACCACAGGGCATGAGCCATTGCACCATCCCTGAGCGTCGGCAGAAGCCCGAGAAGGACGCAAGGGTGTGCACTGTGTTCTAAGAACGAGCAAGTAGGAATAATAACCAGACATCGGAGAACAACGAACAACGACGTGAATTATGTCTTACTATAACAGAGAACTGGTGGTATCTTTTATCAAATATAAACTCTCACAGAGGAACTACCCCTGCAACCACATTGGACTCACAGATGACTCAAATCGGACTGATGGGGGGCAGGCAGCTGAAGAGAATGGCGAGGGAGCGGCAGGAACGACGACCCTTGTTAATGGCTCCCTAAATGGAATGAGTGCTAATTCCACTGGGACACCACCACGGTCCCCTACTTCATCCCCCCAGAATCAGACAAACGGGACTGGGGGTCTGGACGCAGTGAAGGAGGCACTCCGCGATTCTGCCAATGAGTTTGAGCTGCGCTATTCCCGAGCTTTCAGTGATCTCTCCTCCCAGCTCCACATCACGCCCGCCACGGCATACCAGAGCTTCGAGAGCGTTATGGATGAAGTGTTCCGTGACGGCGTCAACTGGGGTCGCATTGTGGGTCTGTTTGCCTTCGGAGGGGCTCTGTGTGTCGAGTGCGTGGAGAAGGAGATGAGCCCATTAGTGGGGCGCATCGCAGAATGGATGACAGTCTACTTAGACAACCACATTCAGCCTTGGATCCAGAGCCAAGGCGGATGGGTAAGTGGAAAGTTACTTTGATTCCTTCGATGTCTATCCTGTTAAAGAAAAACAGGTTTTTTTCAGTGTGATCACTGTGGAAGCAGACTCGCTATATCCATTCTGTTTAGATTTCTGATGTCGTATTACATCAAATTTCTATCTAGGTTCTTAAGTTAAGATGCGACAAGTTAAATAGAACATATCTAGATGCTAAATGAAATGGCCATAGTTAGTAGCACATATGAGAGGATTCCAGAGGAAGGATGTTACTGTAATATGGCCCCTGGTCTCAAAGTTACTTATCCTCTCAACAATATTTTTTTTTTATCGAAAACAATGCAGTATAGATTTGATGAACATGGGGTGGAACTTCTCCTGGTCAAACTTGATCATCCTAGTTTGAAACCATAGGACTCTCTTTGTAGTCAAACAAAGATCTCAATGTTAACACTACTGTCACTAATTGAAATTCAATTGCATTCTGAAGAATTTAAAGGTGTAATAGTCCAGGGAAATTTTTTTAAGCAGATGTTATTGATCAGTGTCTATTGCAGTCGAGTTTGTGTGTGTGTGTGTGTGTGTGTTTTGCACGGCCAGATCTGCTGGCTCCCTAGGGTCCAGACAACGGCTGTTTTTAGCACCTGCTTTCTCTTGGGCCTGGGTGGGGATGCTCTAACTCTGTGGAGGGGAAAGGAATGGGAGATAAGATAGCAGAGCCACAACCGCTGGTCAGCTGATTATTGATCTCCACAGTCTTTATTCCAAATCGAAACTCTACAGAGCACGGTGTGGGAAATGAACACGTATGGTTGGGAAATGAGGGGGATACACAAATAGTTCATTGTTTTCCTTTTATCCATTGTCTTTTATTGTATTCACCTTGGTTTTCCATGTGTTTTTGTCCCTTGGTCAACTGTCCAGTAGATGAAAGGCAGGCAAGCGCAAAGTCATGAGAAAAACCTTTGTGCTGGTCCAATGCTTTATGTATGCTGGACGGGTGGCAGGTAATGGAGGTGTCCTGGCCAAGTCAGCTCTTTTCCTTTGTGGTCATAGGCTGCAATCTGATTGGGTGGGCAGTGAGGGTGAGATATGGAAGTCATTGTCTAATTGTAAAGGTAATTTTTAACACTGCTTGTTCATTGGACAGTACAGAGAACAGGCTCTCTTTAATTGGCAGGCTGGTTTCTTCTCATTTGCTGACTGAAAACTCTAAAATGCATTTCTTGTTTTGTTTAGTGCATAGTGCATACTTCTTCTTTTTTTTTTTTTTTTTTTACCCTTGTCATTCCTTTCTGGTATCTCATGATTTCTTAATTGCACAAGGAGTCCTGAACATTCCTGAAAGCAAAAGTCAACACGTTGTATTTTTAATCTTAATACGGATCTTGAAGTCATGTGATGTTAGGAATGAGAACATTACAGCACACAGAGTTATAGCAGGAAGTCCTTAATTAACCGTATGAGTGTTTTTGTAGGATATAGCCAGATTTTTGCATCACATGTGAATGTGAGTGTTCAGATATCACTCAGTAAACTGTCTAGATCAGTGGTTCTCAATAGGGATGCACTGATCCGAAACCTGGATCTGTATCGGCTCCAAAACTGACATTTTTAGACAGATCGGGTATCGGCCTGACAAGCCCAATCCAAATCCAATACTGTGTGTTAGTCATGTTCGTTACTGTCAAGCTCCAAAAATGACAGAAAAGAACCATAAAAGCACAAAGGTGCCCTCAGCAATTTTTTCCTCATTAAAAAAGCTTTACTCCTAAAGAAATTAAAACATTTGTATAAAATCATGAGCACTCTCATGAGATGAGGGCTCTGGTGATATCAGTAACCTTATAAAAGCTGTGCAAATTGTGCAAAGAAAACTGGATTCTTTTCTATTGAAGACTTTCACTGGAATTACTGTTGCTTTTGCTGCTACATTATCCAGTAGACTAGATACATTTTTTTTTAACAGGCTATACATTTATATTGAAATAATTTGTAGTTAGAGGTTTGTTTCTTTACATATAAAAGAGTACCCCAATTAGTTCCACACAGTGAGGTATAGGGTTGCAGCGCTATACCAGTATCACGGTATGAAAATGGACGGTTACCATACCATGTACATTTGCTTATCTACGGTATTGAGAAAAAAAATGCAACCGGACTGAGAATCTTACCTGTGTGTGTACGCATTTCCTTTCCTCCTCAACTTGTGCCACACACACACATGCAGCGGAGAAAGTGTCAGAGAGAGGCGAGGGGGTCTGACATAAGTGAGAGTGTGTGTGTGAGAGTTAAAGCAGTGTTTCTCAACTGGTGGGTCGCAGGTCTATTCGGACTGGGTCGCGGACAGCAGGGAAAGAACAATGCCATGGTTCTCCCATTGAAGATATTTCGGCAGCTGCCCAACTGATAGCATATTTAGGACTGCCGAGGCAGATTTAATGATAATCTCGCAATCAGCTAAAGGCTTCTCATCTGCACTTTCGCACAAGTATAACGTAACCAGCTCACGCTATTGATATACTCTGCTATCTGGTGCGCGCGTGCAATAACCGGGCTTCCCTCGATATTGCGGAGCACAGAACTCAAAACTGATGTGACCAATTTCAGTTCTAGTGAGACTTCTAGTTTACAGCGTTACGAAGTCAAGTCAAACCCATCAAACAGTAGGTAGACCCGACATGCCAAACAGCAATGAGGAGAAAAAGAGCAACACTGTACTATGCGCTAATTTTTCATTATACGTCACCTTTACGAAATTGTTTCAGACCTCATTTTATATCAATAGTGGCAGTTGTAGTTAAAGTTTCAAGATGTGTTTCAGCTAGTATTTATTTTTTCATAAATACTGTAATTTGTTATTACTATTATTCAAGACTAGCTACACTGACCTAACCATGGTAATGAGGAGCCTTTCCTCGTGTAATATGTATGTTCTGTTTGAAATTGGGAAACAAACGGGATAATAATGGGCTCATATAAGTAAATATGCTCTTCAGTTTTTAAAAGGGGGGAGAGAGAAAACTTCCTGTAGATTTTGTTGTTGACGTCAACAACAAAAATGTCACTTGATGCATGTCCTTGTACTTGAAAACCATGAACAAAACTATGCAACATAAAAGGAAATGCAACCCAGGATACATTAAATACAGGTTACGTTTTTACTATGGTGGGTCGCCACTTGATTTCCATGTAAAATCTGGGTTCTGAAGCAAAACCAGTTGAGAACCACTGAGTTTAAGGTACAGACAGGAGCAGTCTGGCTGTGCTGTCGTACACCTACAGTATATGTTAATTGATAATAATCATAGGACATTACTTTAAAAGTTATTAGTAAAAATAGTAAAACTGTTATTTTTCATTTAGTAGTTAATTTAACATGTAAACTAACATGCTTTAGTTATATAACACGTTATAGTTACATGCTATTTTTTTGATCATGTTTATAATTCGGTTTATTATTATAATTCTGTTAGCTTTCTTGTTTATTCTAGTGCCCGACCGATATATCGGTCGGCCGATATTAACCTTTCACCAATATATTGGTATCAGCGTAATATGTTTACCGATATGTGCAGATATGAAAACTTTTTTCAGAACATTGCTTTAGAATTGGTGTCATAACATAGTTTGTCTGGCAGAGCACGCTCCGACTCCATTGTTTACAGAGCTGAACTGACGGTGGCTCTGCAGACAGGGCGGAGTTCAGCGGTGTCTTCACGATAAGCTGCTAACTAGTTTGTGAAATACATACTGGAAAGTTAATTAACAATGACCCCATCATTTTATATAACTAATATAACGTTAACCCTGTCTCTGACAACCATGTCACTCATGTTTATCACATCTGTTTGTTATGTTAGCCAGCTATAGTTTGTCAGTGCAGTCAGTAATGTAGCAGTTTGAGAGGTAAACATCAGAGCATCTTTTTGCAGCTCAGCAGACAACGGTGAGGTGGTGGATTGAGTGTTGATTTCACGCTATGTTGTTACCTATTTGGTGAGACACAATGCTGGAAAGTAAATCAAGTACATCTTTTGTTCTCTGTGGCAATGAGCTTATAGCTAACTAGCTAACTACATAGCTACATTCATACCTTGTCAGTGTGTAAACATGTATTCACCTAACTGTTTTGTTCAGGATTCACAGTTTGGTACCCCCTTCAACTGAACAATTCCAGTTGTTGCATTTACAAAATGTAATATTTAAAAGTCTGGTTTTCCAGACATTAAAATAGGATATGTAATAAATGTAGATTTAATAAGTAGTATATTCGCCCTGTGTAAATAATAATATATGGGAACTGTATCTAAAATAAATAAGGGGTGATAAATAAATACTAATACAACAGGCTAGAAAAATAGACATTTATTCATTTTGAAATCATATATATATATATATATATTTTGAATGTGTTGAAGCTTGACACTGGGTGACGCACCCTAAAAACTGCACCGTTAGATCGGTTTCATGCTGAAAAGCTGCTTAAAAGTAAAAAAATTTTCCTCTTTCGTAAATGTAAATGAGTGTAAATGCCAACATCATCATATATGTCGAAAGGACTGAAGGCTGTCATGCGAAACATGAGCTCATTGATGTCATTAAGTGAGTCTGATTTTTTTTTAATTTATTTTATTTATTTTTTTTATTCCATAAGTTGCTCCTAGTCAGAGGCTTCCTTAAATATTTAGTTTATATGTAGGGTTATGTCCTACATAAATGTAATGGTGCAACGCTCCAATATTTAGTAGTGCGTAAATTGTGACTTAGTGCCCACTTAGTGCTCAACTATGCTAAGTTGTAACGTATGTATAGCTGGTGTAACCGGCCCCTGATGTTTATTTAGTTATTTATTTTATTTTTATTTATTCTTTATTTAAATGGTCAGCATTTTACTGATATTAAACAGTACTACTGATGTTTATTTAGCTATTTATCGTAGTTTTTATTTATTCTTATTTTAATGGTTGGCATTTGACAGATACTGAACATGCAGTACTGATGTTTATTTAGCTATTTATTGTATTTTTATTTTTTCTTTATTTTCTTGTTCATTTCTAGAATTTGTTGAAAATGTATAATAATAATGTCAAATACTCTTTGATGAAAAGATTTAAGAAAGCAGCCTTCTGAGTACCTGTGCATAATCATATCAGTGCAAAATCGATGCACAATCCACATAGTTTTCATTTCAGCTCAAAAATTAACTATATCGGCCACCATATCATTAATCAGTGAATTTTCCCCCTCTAAAATCAGTATCGGTCTCAAAAATCTCATATCAGTCGGGCTCTAATTTATTCTATTTATTTTCAAAAGGGAGACTTTTTTTTTTACACATACTTCCATTAAAAAATGGTTTCAAGTTTCAATTATAATAAAGTGTTTGTTCAACCAAAAAAAAAAAAAAAACCTCTGTTTTCACTCCTTTTTAGGGTCATTGTAACTGATAGTAATAATTGTGTAATACCGTATACCATGATACCATGATATTTTCTGAGACTGTTATCATACCGTGAAAATCTCATACTGTTGCAACCCTAGTGAGGTATAGACATTCTCCGCTGGTTATGAAAAAAAAACATCACTGGTATCGGCCGATACTGAGATTTCAGATATCAGATCGGAAGAGAAAAAGTGGTATCGGTGCATCCCTAGTTCTCAACAGGGCCAGGACCCAAAAATGGGTCCCATGTCTGTTCTTATAGGGTCTCAGTCGGCAGGGAAGAACAGTGGCATTAGCAACTAATAAATGAGTCTGACCATATAATCATGCATAGTTAGGGTAGCAAAATATATAGACTTATTAAAGGGAAAAGAAAGCACTTCCCATATCTTCTGTTGTGGACCTAAACTAGAAGCTGTGCACTAAATCGGACTCTACAGCGCAATTTCGGAGCAAATTAATCTGGCTCAATTATCAAGAAATTAATTAATATACATAATAAAATGTTTGATTTTAAAGGAAGTTCTGGGTTCAGTACAAGTTAAGCTCAATTAACAGCATTTGTGGCATAGTGGTTTTTTTTTTGGGTTTTTTTTGTGGAAATCAAAACTATTTACACTGGTCCCTATTTTATTAAAAAAAAATAATAATAATAATTAATGCGGTTACAGAAAGGCAAATTCTGTTGATTAAGCTTAACTTGTATTGAGCCCAGAATATTCCTTTTAAGGGTACTTGTTTACCCATTTTGGTAATGTGTTGGGACTAATGTGTTTGGTAATGTGATGTCAGATGGAAAATCTGGGTCCTGAAGCAAAACCAGTTGAAAACCACTAGTCTAGGTTGAGGAAAGTGTTTAATATGCCAGTTTAATATGTTCAGTTTTAAGAGATGACTGGCACTTCGTGAACCAATTATGAATGAAGTCACATCCTGAAGTTTCACATCCTGAGGTTTTGCACCCAGCTGCAATTTTGGTTCATCTTAAGCAGAAATTGCAGGAGCTTTTGATGTCACTTCCTCAGTGGGGAAGTAAAATGTGGTCTACACATCTGACTTTGAAAAAACCAGACACGTATGTTACATGCTCACAATGAATGTAGGCTACCTGCCTGTGTGCAGACACCCACTCAAGCCTCTTCATCTCACTCTCATTCAGCATCAGTTACTTTCTGCCAGACGAACTTCACCAGTGGTTGGCTAGCAAGAGGATGCTCCGTTTCACACAGGCCACTGTAGTTGATATGTGAACCGTAGCAGCAGGGGTCACGCATACACACACGTTCACCCGATTTCATGGTCGAACGGGATACATTCTCTCCCTAGTGTGCATTTTCCACTCATCGAAGCATTACGGTAGCAGGGGGTTCACACACTAATCATTTTAGTTACTGCTTTGTAGTGAGATGGGGATATATCACTCAAAAATGCATTCTGTCATCAGTTACTCCCCTCTCATTTTGTTTCCAAACCTGTTGACTTTTTTCCGTGGAATTTAAAAGATGTTAAGCATTGTGTTAGTCTCAGTCACGATTTGCTTTAATTGCTGCATTTTTCCTTTTTTTAAAAGAACATCACATGAATTTGTTATGGAATGAGGGAGAATAAATGATGACAGAATTCTCATTTTTGGTGAACTATCTCTTTAAAGCCATTGACACAAAACCGTCTTGTCCTCTGCGTAGGTACGTCCCATTTGCGGTGGGGAGAGCTACGGTAAAATCACCCTCCTCTTTTGAAGCAGGGAATGCCCGTTCCTTCTCTTGCTCTCACTCACTCACTTCTCGGTTTCTTATATTTGGGATTTTTAAGTGCCTGTTTGTATTTTTTCCCCTCCCACATGCAGGCACATTTTTCAACCACACTTTAGTCTCACGCTCTTTGCCCACACATGCAGTAATGTAGTGAAAGTCGTTGGCAGCTGTGCGATTCAGGTGTATCGCTGTACCTGCACGTCTGGTTGTGTTATCACCGAGTCACTCTCTTCTCCAAAGGGGAGATGGGCTCTGATACAGTAATGATGCCCAGAGGTGCAGTCACACCCGGGTCTGTTTCCTCATGCTTGTTTACTGTAATGGTTTGGAGAGTGGCTTTGCAAGCAGTTTTTCGTAGGCGGTGTTGGAGGGTTGTAGAATATGAGAGCAGCCTCTGCAGGTGAAATATAAACAATCACTGACACTGCTGAGTCTATATCTGTTGTCTTTTACATTAATATTATCCAATTATAAATGTCCTCACTTCAATGCGTATTTTGATTACATGATCAAATGTTCTAAATTGAAGCAAGGGCATGCCAAGAAAAACATGAGCATACAAAAACTTGACCTGTCAGCACATCACTTCAAATTTAAAATTTGGTGAAATATATAAAATCCTTAATCTGGTGAATAAATAGACATACATACATACATACATATATATATATATATATACACGTACATACATACATACATACATACATACATACACACAGTATATAAATAACATAAATTGGAGATTGGTTTCATGTAGAGCATTGTAAGAGAGGCAATAGGTCTCCATAATAATATATCAATAATCTCTAATGTATGATTGGTAATACAGAATGTTATTTTTTTTTAAAGCATGGAAATTATGTAATTTTTTTTGTATATAATCTTCATTGATTTGAGTTTGTTGATTTTGACTGCCATTGTCTCCATAGAAAGTCTGTTTGCGTTCGCTTTTGATCTGCTGATGATTAATGATCCACTGCTGATTAATTAATGCTCCTATTTGCTGTAATACATTGTAGATGATTGTGAGAGTGCATATTTTATTTTCCTTATCTGTTTGTGTGAGCAGATTGTTGCACAAACATTTCAAAATAAGAGTCTGTGATGTATTTCGGGCTTGTTTAAAATCAAAAGTCCCATGTTATGCACCAAATCTTTTTTTTTTTTTTTTTTTCTGGCTATTATTGGGATTTTGGTCACACAATAAATTCTGAGATTTCACTGAATGTGGCCAGAGACTATTTAGCAGAGATGGGCCACTTCTGTTTAAATGAATGGAAGAAATTGGAACACCCAACCAAGAAGATCTAGCACCAAACGGTCAACGGATGTAGAAAGTAAGTCCTGCCTTACAGGTAAAAGAGCCAATCACCTTTTAGATACAGACATCGCCTGTCAATCAACTGCTGACGTGCATGCGCATTAGCTATACAAGCCAGGAAAATTGTGTGTTTTAGCATAATATGAGGTAAAGAAATACAGTTTATGATTCCAAAATTATCAAATTTAACTGCTGATTTGAAATGTTCTTTGATCGTAGTCTTGACCAACCGTTTTTGAGATTTCGGAGTTCCCCATTCAAGTAGATAGGAGCTGCAATGGCATGACTGGAAATTGCCTCCTGAGAGCGTTCCAGAGATGGCCGACAGTGGACTGATTTGCTAGAAAGACTTTGATGTGGCCTCTTGTAGCCTCAATATCTGGGCCATGCCATCACAATAAGAAAACACTAAGAACGTTTTTTAACACAATCAATATATCAATTTAAAAAAATTATGGACGATTAATTGATTATCAGTTTTCTTTCAACATCTTAGTGATTGGTATCGGCAAAATCAAATATTGGTTTACCTCCAATGGAAAAGACAGGGCAAGTAGAATGACTGACGTGTGTGTGTGTGTGTGTGTGTGTGTGTGTGTGATAATATTTCCAGTGCTCTTGTCATCATTGCACTAGACTAGAGGAGTCCAGCGCCTGAGGGGGTGGGGTTATTACCAATTAGGATTGAATTATATGTGAATGTGCTCGGCTAACTGCCTTTGTTCAGTCTAAATTATTTTCAGTCAATGAGAGTTCAGGAGCAGTAACTAGAGGGAGGGCAAAATAACGATACAGAGTGGTGTGTGGTGGGGGAACCATACTTTTCACTCTGATTACACCTGCTTTGTTCATTACATCTTTAGAGTGTGTGTGTGTGTGTGTACGTGCACGCACGTATGTGTTGCATTACTCCCTCAGAAACTCTCATTAGCAATGTGTCCTTTACCATCGCCCTGCTTGTGCTAACTAGAAAAGTGACTTACAAACACACTGAATCATTAATCAAACTCACAGATCACATACTTGACACACACACATGGCAGTGATGCCCTCATGCATGCTGATAAACAAAGACCTGCCTTTTATCACGTTTTAAATCACTGTCACCATAACAGAAGTATTTGTATGATGTATGGCTATTACTCTTGAATTTCATCAAACGTATACGTATGCAAATGTAAACACACGTATACGCGCACAGACCCCCTCGTCCCATTATCTGTCATGTTTGCACAGGGAACACCCATGGGACCATCCCCACCCCCCATCGCTTTTACTTTCTCTTCCTTCTTTCCCTGCCTCCATCTCTTCATTGTGTCCTTCCTTTCTTTCCGTTTTCTGTTAATTATTTCGTTCATTCTCCCCCGCCTTTCTCTCAGTCTCACATGGGTGGACGTGTTGCAGATCAGACATGCAACAACATGCCCACCACTGTTAGTGTGCCCGATCACTCCTTCATTCTGTCTTGTTCATTCTCCGTTCATGCATCCATCCATCATCCCTCCACCTTACTGGTCATCTGTCTCTGTATCGACTTGTTAGACGTGATGGCCATGTGTGATGGGCAGACTTGTTTGTGACACGCCTCATCACAACACCTCCCGCAATCATTCGTCAAGCTCCAATACATTAGCACCGCCCCTCTCTGCGACTGTGCCAGTGTGTGTGTCGCATGACTATATGTCTGCTTTTGTGCTCCTGGTCAATTGTGTCTGGGTTTGGATCGCATATGTTTGCCAATGTGCATTAGTGTCGTGTGCGCGCGCGTGTGTGTGTAGGCATGTGTCGCATTTAAAGAGTTGCTCCCCTCATGTTAATCCAAACCTGTATGACATTCTCTCCTATGTAGAACACAAAAGGATGTGTAAGGGAGGAATGTTATCCTCGGTCATCATTCTTTTTCACTGCATATTTTTGAAATGAAGTGAATGGTGACTGAGCCTCATTTTTGCCTGCGTAACATCTTTTGTGTTGAACAGAATTAAAAGTCATGGGTTTGGAAACAACATGGGTGAGTTTTAATTTTTTGGGTGAACTATCTCTGTAAAAAGCAAGGTGCATTATTGTTCTATTTTGTGCATGTTTATATATGCATCCCATTTGCGCAATTATATGAAGGTATTGCACAACATGGGCATGTGATTTCCTTAAACAAAGGAAATGCAGGTGGACACACACACACACACACACAGCATGCTGCTTCCAGGTGAGGCGCTTGGCAGTAAACACACACTGATGGCAGTGATGGAGACAGTGATCCAGATGTGACGCTGTCAAGCACAAAATGTGTCTCTCAGTCTTCCACACACACAGGAACAAAAACCGAACCAACACCTTCACAGTGACACACCAGGCATTTAGCGCTTAGCCAAATGTTTACATGTCACTGTTGACAGTGCACTGCACATATTCCCTCATTACTATTCTCAAGGTCGTGGTTTACCCCTGACCTTTCGGCTCATAACAGAAAATATGTGCGAAAACCAGATCCACGCGATTTGAGATATTGTTCAGAATAGAATTTTAGCTTACTTCTTATTGAATAATGCACAGTATATACTGTATACTTTTTTAAAGTGAAAGTAGACATTATGGCAGTAATGCCAACTCGGAGCAGTCGATTAAGGCAGTGAGATGAGAGAATAATGCCAAATTTACGGTCACTCCCTCAGCAGCTGTATTAGAAACCAAATTGCAGCTGTGGTAACTATATATATATATTAATATTAATGTCAGGGTAATATAATATAAAGTGTTATTTTACAAAATGTAAATAATTGAAAGTAAAATAAAGTTAACTAGAATTACGCTGCTAAATAATGTAGAAGAGCAGTCATCACAGTCTGTAAAAAGGGTCCAATCCACAATAAACAGACATTTCAAACTGTGTTATACATTATCACATGACCTCATCATTTTGCAAGTTTAATTCAGCAAGTGCGGTCCAGTTAGTAACTTGGAAATTAGAATGCCTATTTTACGTTTTAACCAAATTTAGTGTGACAATGCCTTCTCTTTTTTGACCCATTATTTGATCGGACTGCCAAAAGATGTCTTGAAAATCAAAGCTGATACTATGTCTGGTTCATTCACCACACTGGACATGGAAGTTCAAGTCGAGAACTGCAACAAGATTAAAAGTAGTATGGTTGTATGCTATTCCAAACATAGATGTTTTCCTCTTTTTCACAATTTAGCTTAATTTTTGGACAATGCATTATGCATACATGATGTTTTTACGTGTGTGTGTTACGTGCATTTGGTGTTTGTGTGACTGACTGAGTAAAAATGGCATTAAAAATATGGTGTGTTTTGGTCTCTTCCAGCAGCCTTGTCACCGGGGGGGGGGGGGGGGGATGGACTAACGCTATGGCAATGCATTCCTCATGTCAAAGCAGGGACAAAGAAGGGGGGCTTTGGCCTCACCTTCAAGGAAGGTTGGGCTGATCCATTCTGCCAGGGTCACAGGGAGAGACAGAGCAAAGGAAAAAAAAAAGAAAAATGGAAATTTCCTCACATGCACATTTAACCCTCTCATGCATGAATTATGACAGCACTATGGAATGCAAAACATTTTTTTTCCTCTTAAAAACAAGATTGTAATCATTCCCAATCTTATTTTGTTTTTTATAACGATGTATTTTGACAGAGTTACAAATGTGTCCATTACAATACGATAATGGCAAATATTCCAGAGTAGGGCTCCACAGTTAATTTAATAAATAATGGAGATTACTGATGCAGCGGCTACTATTAAATTATCAGGAAAAGTGTGAATTATAACAGTCCATGTAGGTCTACTCATGTTGCATCAATTTTCTGTTTAATTTTCTGCTTAATGTATGTTTTTGCAGGGGCTGAGCATTTCAACCAATTACAGACAAGTCCGATGCTCGATTCTTTGAGTAATATATTCAAAATTCAATTAACAGCTTTGTTCTTGATGCTTCAATAAGAGGGTCAATGTGAAGTTGACCGTTAAGGCAACTAGTCTTGATTTACTTGTGTGTAAAAAATAAAGTAATTCAGGAACACAGTTCTCAGCTTGTTTTGGATGTTTAGCCAACATAAAGAATTCAGCATGCAGCAGTTCCACCCAAAATAAGTATTTTAATGTAATTTCTATTAAAGGAATATTCCGGGTTCAATACAAGTTAAGCTCAATCGACAGCATTTGTGGCATAATGTTGATTACCACACAAATTAATTTCGTCTCGTCCCTCCTTATAAAAGCAAATATTGAGCCTTGAGGTTGCGGTGAGGCACTTTTTTGAGGGTTTAAAAGCAGAAATATGATTCTAATAATTTTGTAAAAGCACTTGCATTAATTCTTCTGTTAAAACCCATACATTATTTGAGCTGTAAAGTTGTTTAAATTGTCACTTACAGTTGTTTTAGGCATTACATTGTCATGGCAATGTAGTTGTAAAATTGGATATAACTACACAGAAAAGGTTAGTAAGTGATTTTGTCACACTAAAATTGTATTTTAAGAGTATTTTAACATTTTCCGACTGGGCCCATTCACTTCCATTGAAAGTGCCTCACTGGAACCCAGATTTTTTCTTTTTTAAGAAAAAGAGGCAAGTCAATTTATTTTTGTGTTAATCAGTATTATGCCACAAATGCTGTCAATTGAGCTTAACTTGAACCTGGAATACTCCTTTAATCAAAATGAATCACTATTATAATATCAAGGGAAAAAATCAACAATTGATTTGTCATTTTCATCAGCACTTTTGCCAGACATGTTGAATTTGTGTCATTAATAAAAATGGTTTAAAATTACTTTTAAGAATCTGTTCACTCTAACCCTCCAAAGCATGTGTACTAAAGCACATTCATGATCGTGTCTTAGCCACCAAGTGGTATGTTTTTCTGTCTAACCTAAGTGTTTGTGGATACACCTAGCTTATTTTTAGCAAAGTCTCTCCCACTGTTACATTTGTTTTTGTGTCATGTTCTTGCGACGTTTGCAGTGTGTTTGTGTATATGCGTGATGTTCAACTTCAGTGGATTAAGCTTCTTAGCTCCCCTCTTATCTAATTAATAATCTCCATACACAAACATACACACTTCTCTTGCCTGTGCGAGTGTATTAAGGCCAAAGTGTACTTCGGGTGTGCACGTTGCGAAAATGTTCCGCTCACAGTATGTTGCGTCATCTGTGCGCGTCGACTTCGCATGTGCTGTCCATTTACTGTACTAAAAGAGTGTCACAAAGCAGTTGTAGTGCGCATGCATCGAACACGTTCCATTGCATGTTACGGAGACAGTATAAGGAGAAGAGAGACCTTGCTTAGAAAACTGAATAGTAGAAATGTAATGCTCAATATGGCAACTATAGGAATAGAAATTCCACCTTTTAGTTTAAAATGCTAATCATCTTTTTGAATTTCTATAACGTGCATGCAAATTAAGCTAGCGCCACAGTAGCAGACTCCAAACAACTCTTTTGGCTGAGGGTGTCACACATTCAGACTGTTTTGCTGAGATCTCACTCTCTTCAGTCGGAGGTATGCTGTAGAACACCTATGTCCATATGCAGCTTTCAGTGAGTAAAGAAATTACACTCAGTGAGTAAAGAAATTATGTTCAATAAAAACAGACTGTTGTGCCTCTGCTTTCTGATGCCATTTTAGGATAGGAACAAAAGGCAGGAAAAACACTTGGTGACAGAATCACTGAATTACAGCGTTTTTGATGGTATGCACATATGAGTGTGATCACAGATCAGCTTGAAGAAGAAACTCATTCGTCACTTGACGAGGATACAAGACTCTGCCTTGGCGACGGAATAATTTTTTGTAATAGTTATGATGTACTTTTCCGTTGCTGGAACCATTAACTCCACAGGTTAGCAGAGACTCAGCAGATTCCTGACGGTGAAGTGATTAATGACTCCCGCTGAGAGATGCTAATGTGCACTTCGTCTTCCTCCGCCTGGCTGCTGATTATGTTAATAAAAGTCACACCTGAAAATCACTGTAAAAATCGGCTAGTGTGGTGCCGTCTTTAGAACGCATATGCACATCTTGCATTTGATCTAAAGCAGCGGAATTTATGATGACCATTGTTATCCAATTGTACTGACAAATAGTTTTAGGGATTTCAGTCTTTTCCTATTCAAGAAGATAGAAGCTATACTTTTGCATTAATAGAAAATAGCTGTCTTAGCACTGACTTGGCTTAAAGGGATTTTGGTGTGATTGAGGGGTCAGGGTTTGGGCAAATGGCATGGGCCAGTTAACACCTGCTGGAAGATGCCATACTTAGTTCTTTTTAGAGAATTCTCCATTGAAGACCATTCAGAAGTAGCCCAGTTTTCTGAAAAAAATTAAACTTTTTGTAAGCAACATATAAAATGCAAATATTTAATTAGTTTGGCCAGTGACCTTTTTTTCTATTATTTATCTATTTATTTTTAGCTGAACAATCGGATTGTTAAAGGGATAGTTCAACCAAAAATGAAATTTCTTTCATAATTATTTTCACCCTAATGTTGTTCCAAACCCATATTGTTCCAAACCCATATCCCATGCCTTTTTGTTTCTTATGTGAAACACAAAATGAGACGATCTCAGTCACCAGGCTGTCATTCTGCTTAACATCTTCTTTTGTTTCACTGATGAAAGAAAATCATAGAGGTTTTGAGCAACATGAAAGTGAATAAATGATGTTAGAATTGTACATTTTGGGTGAACTATCCCTTTAAAAGTGTGAAATAGGCTCACTTTTGGTCTTGATTTGGAGCTTGAGTTTGTAAAAGCATGAAATGGAGTCATTAGAGACCAGAGCTCAATGCAGGGCTTCAGAGGTGACTGACTCGGGTTCAACTGACTCAGAGTGGAAGCTCAGTCTGAGTGTATGATGCAAATCTGATGCCAGATTAGGAGCAGGGGTAGAGATCGCATTGGCTTCTCATCTGTGCTGCTCTGCTCTTACTGAGCTGGCTTACAGTTGGAAATCAGGTCATGAGCAATTCCCTCTATCTGTTTCTCGTTCTCAATATTCATCCTCTCTATCAATGCCATTTTTCCATCTTTTTTTCTGTCTATCCCTTTTCCTCTTTAAAGCCCCTGTTGTTTTCTCCATTTTCCCCTCATTCCCATATATTTCATAGATCAGATTATGTAGAAAAAGGCCACATCAGTGGATTAGTGGCAAAGAGGGTGATTTGATGGACAAGAGTGTGACTAATCAAGTGTGTTAAAGAACACAGTATATCATCGGTGATAGTCATCAGTCATATACTTAAAGGGATAGTTCACCCAAAAATAAATATTCTGTCATTTACTCATCACCATCGTACAAAATGATGTTTTGCAGAATATCAGAGGTGCTTTTTTTTCCTTACAATGAAAGTGAAAGGGACCAGGGACAGCCGTGGTCACAGTTCAGTTTTATTAACTGGAAAAGAGCAGCTTGGGCTTTCTGCCGGATAACTTATTCTGTGTTCCACGCAAGAAAGAAAGTCATATGGTTTCGGAGTGACATGACAGTGAGAGAATTCTGTCATCTTTTACATTTTTGTGTGAATTTAGGGTGAGTCATTTCTACGACATCTCATTTTTTCATCTCATCACATCTTCCCCCTGCTCACACTCTCCCCTATAACATAATCTCACACACATATCACAGATGGTACTTTTGTGCCATTTCTGAGATGTGGGGGGATATAAGGTCAGTTTCTTGATGAATATCACCAAAGGCTGTGTCGGTCTGTATGTGCCGGTTTAGGTCAGCGTCTGGCTGTATATGTGTGTCTGACCATCTACATGAGTGTTTTGGTTTGCATGAATTTTAGGGATGTGCAAAACTCCATCAAAATCGACTAGTCAGTGGGTTGCCTGAAAGACAAGTCGACTAAAAACAGTGCAAGAGACAATGCAAAGGCCAAAGACATTCATAAGAATATGTATGGCTATAGCGTCAGTTACACAAAAAAAGGGGCGTTTTACTGTGCAAACTGTCTTAGCAGCTAAAGCACAGACAGCACACTAATTAAAGTACTGGCACTAAAATATAAAAACTAAAAAAGTATATAAGAACTAGATAACCTCACTTCTCTGACAACCAACTAGTCGACCATTGTGACCCATCACTATGTACATATGTAATCTGTGCAAGGTGTGTGTGTGAATACCCAGTTGTGTGTTCACTGGGATTTGCCTGACAGAATGGGAACTGATGCTGACGCCTCCCTGGTGAGATATGGAACAGATTGGAGTCTGAGCCCCACTCTCCTGACTCATTAATCTTCTCTTTAATTCATTTACTTTACTCACAAACATGTCCATATTGCCAGACAAACACAAAGGACACCTCCCATAGATAGATCCTCTAGATATATAACCTAAAATAAAACAAGAACATGGGCCTCTCAGATTACTTTTACATACTGAAATCTGATTGGCTGTTTGGTGGTCTAAATATCATTTGGGCCAAGGGTATAGTGGCGTAGTTTTGTGGCAGTCGCCATAATTGTCAGCTAAATTTATGAAGTGCGGTGCTGAAGACCCGTTTAATTTTCCAGGTGTCTTAACCTCTCACTGAAGGATTGCATAACTTACACTAATGATGGCAAGGACAGCTGTGATTGGGCAGATTGAATGTTGTAGAAAAGATGAATTCTGTCCACACTGAGAACAGTTGGAAACATCTTCTGTCCAGGCCCCTGTTGCCATGATTTTAAGGTGTCTGTAATTTCTGGGCTTGGGAAACTGATGTTTGGTGTTTATTTAACAGCATTGCTTCCCTTTTTGGAAATGTATTAATGATGATAAAACATTGCACAGTTAGGTGACCTGCCTTTGCTGACTGTTTTGCAATACTGTAAGTGGCAATTGTTGGTCATTTCAACCCTGGGATAATCATGGGTTATCTTGTTCTATGTTTCACAATGTTCATACATTACTCTTATTAATCACTCTTAAGCCCTATTCGGACGGCAATTGTTTCTCAGTGTGACATCTGTAAAATTACATTTTCATGGCTCCTCTGTGATGAAACTCATGCGTTCTCAATTAAATCACAGGGGACGAGCGAGACATTTTGTCAATCACATGATTGCATTTGTGCTTGTTATATGTAAAATTCATCAATCCACAAACTGTATCCTCTGTATTTGCATTTCAATATGTTTGGAATTTTTTTTTTTTAAAAGCATGAGGGAATTGTGCTGCAAAGCGATGCGGACATTTACAGTGTACATTTTCACATACGGAGCAAGCCAAAATTCTTGCGAAGAGCAATGAAACAAATCAGGAAACTGTAGAGACAAGACTGTTTATCAACGCAGCCAAATAAATCTGTCAGTGGGGGTACGCATGTTTCGTCACCCACATCACCTCAGTTGCGCCGCTTGCACGCTCTCTCCTAAGTGCACACAAGGAGATACACATAAGCCGCACATACAGTTGTGCTCAAAAGTTTGCATACCCTGGCAGAAATTATGAAATTTTGGCATTGATTTTGAAAATATGACTGATCATGCAAAAAACTATTTTATTTAAGGATAGTGATCATATGAAGCCATTTATTATCACATAGTTGTTTGGCTACTTTTTAAATCATAATGATAACAGAAATCACCCAAATGGCCCTGATCAAAAGTTTACATACCCTTGAATGTTTGGCCTTGTTACAGACACACAAGGTGACACACACAGGTTTAAACGGCAATTAAAGGTTAATTTCCCACACCTGTGGCTTTTTAAATTGCAATTAGTGTCTGTATAAATAGTCAATGAGTTTGTTAGCTCTCACGTGGATGCACTGAGCAGGCTAGATACTGAGCCATGGGGAGCAGAAAAGAACTGTCAAAAGACCTGCGTAACAAGGTAATGGAACTTTATAAAGATGGAAAAGGATATAAAAAGATATCCAAAGCCTTGAAAATGCCAGTCAGTACCGTTCAATCACTTAAGAAGTGGAAAATTCGGGGATCTCTTGATACCAAGCCAAGGTCAGGTAGACCAAGAAATATTTCAGCCACAACTGCCAGAAGAATTGTTCGGGATACAAAGAAAAACCCATAGGTAACCTCAGGAGAAATACAGGCTGCTCTGGAAAAAGACAGTGTGGTTGTTTCAAGGAGCACAATATGATGATACTTGAACAAAAATGAGCTGCATGGTCGAGTTGCCAGAAAGAAGCTTTTACTGTGCCAATGCCACAAAAAAGTCTGGTTACAATATGCCCGACAACACCTTGAAACACCTCACAGCTTCTGGCACACTTTGGAGAGACAAGAATAAAACAGAACTTTATGGTCACAACCATAAGTTCTATGTTTGGAGAGGGGTCAACAAGGCCTATAGTGAAAAGAATACCATCCCCACTGTGAAGCATGGTGGTGGCTCACTGATGTTTTCGGGGTGTGTGAGCTCTAAAGGCATGGGGAATCTTGTGAAAATTGATGGCAATATGAATGCAGCATGTTATCAGAAAATACTGGCAGACAATTTGCATTCTTCTGCACGAAAGCTGCGCATGGGATGCTCTTGGACTTTCCAGCATGACAATGACCCTAATCACAAGGCCAAGTTGACCCTCCAGTGGTTACAGCAGAAAAAGGTGAAGGTTCTGGAGTGGTCATCACAGTCTCCTGACCTTAATATCATCGAGCCACTCTGGGGAGATCTCAAACGTGCGGTTTATGCGAGACGACCAAAGACTTTGCATGACCTGGAGGCATTTTGCCAAGACGAATGGGCAGCTATACCACCTGCAAGAATTTGGGGCCTCATAGACGACTGTTACAAAAGACTGCACGCTGTCATGCCTTTGATGCTAAAGGGGGCAATACACAGTATTAAGAACTAAGGGTATGTAGACTTTTGAACAGGGGTCATTTCATTTTTTTCTTTGTTGCCATGTTTTAAATCCAAAAAAAAAAGAAATGTGTTTTGCCTGCTCACTCATGTTTTCTTTAAAAATGGTACATATATATATTACCAATTCTCCAAGAGTATGCAAACTTTTCAGCACAACTGTATCAAGGAGCTGTGGTAAAAATGGTTTTCTTATGTTTTATCAAAATGACAGACATCATTTGGAATGATCTGTCGGTGTTTAAAAAATTGGAGGTGGAAATTTAACATTTTAAATAAGATAGACATTAACCCGGCAACTTTTCTGGGACTACTAGACCCGTATAAATGAGTATAAATGTATAAATGCATTTAGTAAATGTTTCTACATTAAAATGTGGTATATTACAATTTTATTACATTGCTGCCATAATAATGGACCATTTCAAAAGTTTAAGTGATCTGGCTCTCATTTTTCTTTCCCTTCTACTTAAGAGTTCCCACTCACTGTGGTGGAGGGTGACATAATTTTATTATTGTGAATTAAAAAAATGTCTGTTACACAATCCTCCAACTTTCACAACTGTTCATTACCGCCAGAGCTGTTACCGCATGCAGTGCAAACGTATGGCACTTAGCAGTGGTCAAAAAGTATTTCCAAAATGGCTATTGGATTATAAACTCAGAGATGTGGATTCAGACGGTAATTAAATTACCGCACGACCTTGGTGTTTGTAAAAAAAACAATAGGTAATTTGTCCGGGAATTTTCTCGTGGGAGGTGGGAGAAAAACACAGACATTTTGGATTCGGACGGCAATAAAATCACTGACTACCCCCTGTAAATGCTGGAATTACCTCAGGTTCCCATGTAAAATAATTGCCATCTGAGGCTTTAGTCAGGTTTTGACATTTCACTGTACATTTGTAAACCTTAGGTTACATTTTATTTCTTTTAAAGTTATATTTATGAGGTTAATAACATTGATTGGACAAGTAATGTACATGACTTTACATGTACTAAAACATGGTAACAATCAGGATTCGGAATAGGAGTCAAATACACAAACTGCCGGCGGCTGCAAATTGTGACACAATAATAACATTAAGTGCACTTAAACTCTTATGATTGATTACAGCAGCAGCCAATTGTATGCTTGGCAATCATGGTCCAACCATGGCAGATAGCTTGATTGGTTACAGCTACAGCCAATCGCGTGCTTGACTACAGCAGTGCGTGTACAGTGAGAAGCGACACTCGTAAAACTTCTCATTCATAAACAAACTGAATGACCTGGTACATGTACCGACCGACTGAATGAGAGGGGCATGTTGTTCGTTTACCTCAGCATCAGCAAGTGAGTCTACCTTGTTCATCACAGAGAGAAAAGGACGGAAGAGCTATTAATTTGTAAAAGTGACTGATGTTTATACATGTTGAGTGGCTTTAACATGACTCGCGTCAGCGCCGCCAAATACATTGAAGTCTGAAGTGACGCGTCAGCACAACCTCGGCTCCAACTGTGTTTTTCATATACATTTTTGCCTCACAAATGATGCCTTTGAGAGTTCAGAGCTTCAAGAAATATTTTAAAACTGTCCACATTTATTAAGAGATATTGAATGTATCAATTTATTTTTATTAATTATTACCTTATCATTTCAGAGTATCCAGAAACCCCAGTTATTGAACTACAGTAATTATTACATTCACCAACAAAAAAACAAAAAACGCTAAGACGTTAACATAAACGAGTCCTCTTTATTTTCTGCAATCAAAGCAATTGCCTTTTTTTCTCATCCAAATAAATGTTTTCAATGTTTATTGTGTACACCTCCCGCTTTCTTGCGTGGCAAGATCATAAATTCGCCCCTCCGTGACGCTTTCTGCAACACTTGTCATGTGGAGGCAAAGCGCCGCTTGACACTGGTGTTGCGCAGAGCGTTGATGTCTCAACTCAACTCATGTGAAATACGCTTTACAATGATGTAAGGACATTATTGAAACTCAATTATTATTATTTGGCTATTATTGTCTATTCTGATAAAAGTCATGTTCAGCAGTTTAAAAACTGTTGGAAAATGATACAGTAGATCTGCTTTGTTATTATAATGCTTAAACATTCTACTGAAGTCAGTAGATTTGACATGCAAATTTTAATAGGTAAGGACGTTATTGAAACTCATTAGAGTATTATTGTTAGGGTTATAGGTATTATTGTCATGTTAAGTCATACTCGCCAGTTCACAAAATGAACAGAAATTATAGATCTGCCTTTTTTCTTATAATGTTTATGTACTATAAAGTCTCTTGGCAGATTTCAGTCGTGAACATCTCAAAATGATTAAATGGCTGCATCCGAAACCAGGAAAATGCTGCCTCTGGAGGCTGAATACGGAGGTAGGAAGGGACCAAGGCATGTCCAACTCCGATGTTTGCGTCACATCCTGTCTACTGAGATAACTTCATCTGATCGATTTTTGAAGGCAGCATAGATGTATCCTTCGCTGCCTATCAAAGCCCACAATTGTGTTTGTGGATCCACAGCAGTTGAGCTGAAAAAAAAAAATGGCAGCCGAAGAGGCAGTTGATAGCCAATTTGTGTATAAATGTGTTTTTATTAACTTTTTCCAACTTTTGTTTCCATTTCTAGCGAGAAAGTAGTACTGTAGTTATTAAATATATACTTGGTTATTGCCAAAACTCTCCTGATTTTGTTTTAGATTATAAGACCATTCAGTCCAACCGAACCACAATGAAGCAGACGCGTTAAATTTAGTAGACACCAGATGCCGATAATTAGTTGCTGGTATCCTAGCAACGATGTGACATTATGCTGCCTCACTAGCCTGTCCAAAACCAGTTTCTGGAGCTTCCTTCTTACATGAACGCTGTTTGTTGAGTCATTGACTGATAGAGCAGTGAGGCAACAAGAAAGCTACCTTTGTTTTCGGGCAGCCAGTGACTAGTTCATAGCACATTAGACACTCGTTTGTCACCACCTAGTGACATCTCCAGATGTGGTCACTAAACTAATTAATTAATGAAACTTAACAAATTTGTGAGACAGAAGCAAGCCACACCAAAATACCCTTTATTGCAGCTAATTTTTCACAATTGTGCAAACAAGTTTCTATACTTGAATCATTAAAATAGCTTAAGTTGGTGCTTTTAGCTCATTCTTTAAAAGAAAAAAGAAAAAAAAAATGCGGAAAACATGTTCGTGGATCAGTGATTGTCTCAACTTTTTCAAACCTCATGAGTTTGCATCCCTGTGAGTTATAAACTTTAGACAACGATGACAGTTGGACCACAGATTTTTATTTTATTTTATTCAGACTGGGTTGGTAAAGGTGATTTAGCCTTAATACCTCAGGGTGTGAATTAATTTTCAATAATTCAACGACTGAAGTTGACTTATACCGCAGTTACCACATGTAGTATGTGGAAAACACGGAATCTAGTCATAAAAATGGTAATAGCAATAAAATGCAGAATGTAATGGAATATGACATTTGGATGAAAATTAATGTACAGTTGAATGTACAATTAATCAAATTAAAATTGTGATATGTACTAATGTGATAATTAAACAAAAAAAAGTCGCTCTGATTTAATTCAATAAATAATCTGCAAGTGATGCGTGCTTCAAAATGAATGTGTAGAGCCGGCCGCTTGTACACTGAAAACACCTCATCATGATCATCACGTGCACTCTTGTGTGTGTGAGATGACGGAGACAGAGCAATCTCAAGTGCGCAGCATATACAGACTATATTTTTATTTAATTAAATCACATCTTAATGGGGATTAATAATCACACTGGGCCATGGAGCAAACTGCTTATCTGGAGATGAGAAACTACCATAAAAAAAAAAAACCCACCAAAATAAAAGAATGGACGCATGTGTTTTTGCTTAAATATTTGTTGGGTACATAAAATGTCCTGGAAAATTGTGCCTTGAAAAGAGTGGGAATCCTGTATTATATGATTTGATTCAGTTGTGATTAATTTTGGTATATTTTGGTTACAATGTAAATTTTGCTTATAAATGAGAGAAATTCTCTCTCAGCTATAAATTTGACAGGGTACCTTCCAAATTGGTACATTATGAAAATGTTAATTTTAGAAATCAACAACAGGACTTAGAGCGCATTGGGAATTGGGAATTCCAAATTGGGAAGAAAAAAAAAAAGAATTGCTAATGGGATCGTTCAAATGAGGATGCAGATTCATCAGAAAAGGCACCGCAATTCAGGGTTGGCACCACAATCTTGCTGTTAATCCTACTGTTGAGCATAGCTTCATAACCCAGTGTTTAAAGTAGGGTTGGCATTTTGGTCATTTTGTCTACTTGAGAACTTGTTGACGGACTATGTACATATATGTCAGGCAAGTGCTTTTGGCTGCTGCATTGTGTCCCATTGTTCCAGTGTCTCGCCTATTCATTATTATTGTTTGTAATGACGTAATCGGTTACAGAAAGTACAAAATATGGCATGATCAAAAGTGTATGCATCATATTTTTTCATTATGTGAAGGCTCAGTGGCCAACTCAATGAAAGAATGCTCAAAGCAAGTCTCTCTGCTCATCCTGCTGGTTACCGTAATTATCTAAATAAGTGCACACCACTGTTTTGTCGTGGCTGGCTGACCCGTGTATTTGCAAACAACAGTTTGCCTGACCAGAGACACCATAACCATCACGTTTTGTTTATATGCCATGTTATGCAATGGAACACAATTTTATGTAGGACTTCCAAATTGGAAACCCGTGTGGACATCTTCGACTCTGATTTCTCCAAGATGCAGGTGTTTGATGTCTTGCAAACATGTCAGCACCCAGAGTCAATGAGATTTACAGTCAATGATAAACGTTCACTTTTATGAAATAATATCCATTACTGAGTCAACATTCCTACATTATATGATAATAAATCTTGTTTAGCAAATGTTTGCACTTTGCAGAGACAGGTGTTCAAAACACTAAATTATGCTCTCTTTTGATTATCGTAAAGCTGTAGAACAAACACTAGCATTGAAGCATCATTTATCAGTTTGGTTGCTATGAGATGTCTCTGACAACAAAGGAAATGCTGAAAATCACAACGTAATCAATTTCAAAATTAAAAAAGGCCCCTTTTTGACAATAGTTGTCACTGAATTTCTAATTTAGTGAAAAGTCACGTCCAAATGGTCATTATCGATCATCGTTTTTATGATCAGTTAACCCAGTGTTAAAAGTGGCCTTAACCAGGGGTTAAAAAGATGTTAAGGGCAAAGTAAAAATCCTTTTTAACTGGTTGACTATAAACTTTCAATCAGTTTGAGTTTTGAGGTATGTATTCCAAAGAAAGGTGGCAGAATTGGCTGTACCATTAGAGGTAACTCAGAATGTACTACTCCAACTGTAAACCACTAAACCCACAGACCATAAATGAGAGAGAGAGGAACTTGCGCTCTATAAAAGTGAGAGACTCTCTATATAATAAATGTTTTGCTTGCCCTGTAGGTTTGGGCTGATGTCATTGACATCTAAATGGCTCTGAAGTATCTGTCTCCACAGCATCAAACTTAATAAGATGACATAGTCTGTTGACCTAAACAGAAGATGACCAGTACCGTTTGATCAGAGATTAAATAACTGCAGCAAACACGCGTCACATACTTTGACCTCTTGTTGTTTATTTTTACCCTGAAAAATATGTTGCAATGCAATTTCACCTTCTGAAAATCCTGTTTGTTTAGCAACGTATGTGTAATTCTTGAACATCCGTGGCTGTCACAAATCCTGTCTTGTGATGGTTTACTGGATTATTTTTTGCCTTTTAGACCCCATGAAATCTCTTGACGTGCAGTTTGGGAGGGACATATTGAAGGACCCACCCCTTCTTTAAAATAGCCAATAGGCTTTAGTTATGAACTTCAGCCATGAACCAAGATTTACTTTTAGATAGTTGGATGCATTTGGTAATACCGGTACAGGTACGTTGTCATTCTAGAGAATTTGATTGGACAAAAATCTGTGTAGTAATGCAAAATGAGTCAGTAATATTTTGGTCCATTTTCTTTGAAGGTGATGACTGTAAATTTTGAATGCATCTATCTGCTGAAAGTGAATATTTACAGTGTGTAGGAGTACACTAGTATATAGGTGGCCTCAAAGCAAACACACATTGACTAAAAGGTACAAAATTGTAATTCAGATTTCAGGTTTTTTTAAACATCTGTTTTGCCTCTTTCTCTTGTCCCCACTCTCGCTCTCGCCATCATCCCTCCCATCACATACTGGAAATTTCTGGTTTCAACTTGAAGCCTGAGTGACTCAGCAGAGATTATTGAGCAAGAAACAGCAAAGCCTGCAATCGACACGGTTACATGGTGCACAGTTGAAATGTATTTTTTTTTTTTTTTTCTCACTCTCAAAGCTCGCTTCCTATCAGCTGATTTCCACACAGCTATGGGGTGTCCAGCATTCCTCAGTGATTGTTAGGAAATCCTGCCCTTCCGGGCTCTCTGTAAGTGTTCTGATGTGAGCTGCTGTGTGGGCTTCACTGCTAAAAAGAATCCTGCTGGTTTCCTCTGGTCTCACCACTTAGGCTCAATGCATTTGAAAGAGGCCAGAGGGCATCTAAGGCAAAGAGCCTGTTCTGTTGTTCTGAGAAACCTCCTTAACATTCCAGCCTGTGCTTTCAGATGCTTTGCTTGGTTGCCAGCCTCAAGCTGTAGATCTCTTTGGTCTTCAGGTTGAGAGCTTTCATTAGTGGTGCTTGCTAAGGCATACTGTTTGTTTTATGGCCATGAAGGATACTTTTAATCATATGGCTTGTTGAGGTGTGATATTACTTTTCTAAGCAATCTGATTTAAAAAAAAATTAATAAATAAAAATATGCCTGGCCAATGATAAAACAAGTGAAAAATCCCATAAACTTGCATTGACAGAGGAACCCAAACAATATCTATAGGGACCAGAATATAATAGAGACTTGTGGGTGTGCTCTTTTGACTTGGTCAAGTTAGCAACCACACAAATATTTGCTTAAAACCACCCAGAACACTTTATTAACCACTTACCAGTGCCCTAACAAACACTCTGAACACCTTAGCAAATGTATAGAAATGTGCTTAAAACCGCTCAGAACACTGTATCAACCACAGGGCAACTACTTTGCAACCACTTAGCAGTGCCCTAACAAACACTCTGAACACCCTAGAAAGCACACAGAAACACTTAAAACCACCCAGAATAACTTGGCAACCACTTCACCTTAGCAAATGCATAGAAATGCGCATAAAACCATGCAGAACACATTAGCAACTACATGGCAACACCCTAACAACCACTCTGAATACCTTATCAACTGCATAGCAATGCACTTAAAACTAGGGCTGCAACAACTAATCGATAATTATCGATAATGGACATCATAGACAACGAATTCATTATCGATTAGTTGGATATTTGCGGTAAGTACGGAGAAGCCCTGTTAGTGACGTCACTTCATAGCCAAGTGAAAAATGTGTTGCATTATGAAACTCGTTGAAGAGACAAGTTGAAGCGGAAAAACACGACCCAAGTTGTCCAGCGCACGAGAGCACTTTATAAACACTTCAAAGAAGATTATAATAAGCATACAGTTTATAGTGTAGCGGATGCTGCTTCAGGTGCGTAGACAGAGTGCTTGTGCTGTTTGATGCGTGAAAGTTGTTTCTTTCCAGCTCATCACTTGCATTTTAGTGCTATTTTCGATGTTTTATAATATAAACATGTTATGAATTCAAAATCAGCTGCGTATTTCGCAAAACCACAAGCGAGTCTCAGTTAAACTAAGCGAGTGTGCGCGCGCATCCGCGTCAACAAACCGATCGCAATGGAGAAAGGGAGTGCTGTGCAATTATTTTGATTAAACTGTCCAACATCATACCACAATTTCAGTTTCAATGTAATCAGTTGTGCAGCTTTCATGGATATCAGACTGAAGTCTCAGCAGTCAAGGTGTGCCGGTTTTTAAAGTGTTTTCTCCTGCTCATGAAGGCGCATGTGATACAGGATGAGTCTTTTCAGCGTGAGAGTGAATTTGAACAGGGTTTACAGATGATTGTACTATATTAAACTATGTAATGCTGAATATAATGTATAATAATGCTAAGGGTCCTGATATTTGAAAGTTCTCCTGATTATGCCAAATGTAATGTATGATTTAACTAGTAAATTTATATTATGGCAAACATTATTTTACTGGATAAACATATACATTTTTTTTTTAAAAGAATAGTTTAAAAACATGTAATCAGTGACAGTGTACAAGCATATGTATGTAACATAATTATGTATTTTGCAGCAGGGCATAATTATTCATATTTCTATTCTCGTGTCACTATTGCCCTCTGCTGGGCTGATTTTTTTGTTTTTGTTTTTGTTTTTTGTCACACTTCATGCCCTATGGATAATTTTAATCTTTAATGATGAGCATTTTTTAAGTCTTACAAGTAAAGGAACTGTTTCGCATATGTCCTGAAAATAATAATAATAATAACAATAAATTAAAACTTAACTTTTCATGATTCAGGCTTTTGTTTAAAGTTTTGTGAGCATAGAATCATAAATTCAGTAATGTAAATTAAACCAAATCCATACGCCCTTTATCATTTCAGTTTAAAAAAATAAAATAATAAATCATATTTTAAGAAAATACAGGAAATAAAATGTGATTTTTTTTATCCGATTAATCGTAGAAATAATCGAAGTTTAATCGATTATCAAAATAATCGTTAGTTGCAGCCCTACTTAATCACTCAAAATACTTCAGCCACCACATTGCAATCACCAAGAACACCTTAGCAACCACATAGCAATGCACTAAAAACAACTCATAACACTTTAGCGTTTTCATAGCAACAACATGACAACCACCCTGAACACTTTAGCATTGTGACAGTAAGTTTTGCACTGAAGTACCACCCGTTTTCTTAAACAATTAAAAATCTAATTATTCTTATAGTTTCTCATAGGATTATTATTGGTCAACCAAGCAAGAAAAGGCTGAAACAGGTGTATTGATGAAAAAGGTTTTGTTCAGACATACCAGTGTTCTGGTTTCTCTAATCAGGAAAGAAAGCTGGCCATGCAGTGTTTGGTATTAAACATTATGTTCTTAAGATGTATTCACACTTGGCAGGTTTGGTTAGATTAAAACGAACTCTGGTGCGATTGCACTGTTAGTGCGGTTCATTTGAACAAGTGTGAATGCTGCCATCCGAACCTTAGTGCACACCAAACAAGAGGACCGAGACCCCCTGAATAGTGTGTCTCGGTCCGCTTCCAAACGAACTCTGGTGCGGTTTGATTATATGAACGCAGCATGGACCAAAGACGTCTAAATGGACCAAAAACAGGAAGCCATTTGCTTTTTAATATTGACCTCAAGCATACCTAGTTCTTCTCATCATAGGAGCTATGTTGGCCATTACAGTTCGGTACAGGTGTCAGAACCGCCATCTCCTTGCAGCATATCTTGGATTGTGTGTGCAACGGAGGAATTCCCGGCGCTGTTTTGACTCCTTTACACATTTTATTAGCTCTTTGTTTGTTCTTAGCTGGTAAAAATACCACCATATATATATATATATATATATATAAATCCAACGAGTGCATTAAGCCCAGCAGCCAGCATTGTTTTGGATGTTCGGCAAGTTCCGTCACAAAATATACGTCATAAAAGTTGTCCAATCAGGTTTTGGCCTTATCATTATGCCTTTTGTTTTGTATCTTTAGGTTCAGTGTTAAAAATGCCAGTGTGAACACCAAGTGAACCAGGACTAAATGTATCATTTTCTTTTTTGGTCCGGACTAAGAGAACCAAGAGAACTGAACTACAAGTGTGAACACACCCTAAGTGTGTGTATAATATCTGGTTGAAGACTGAACAAGCTGTTCTGGAAACCTTGCCATTGACTTTACAAATGCCATGGAGAGTTTAAGGGGTTAGAATGGTGTAACAGTGGAGAAACCCAACCGAGACAAACTGAACTCTCTTTATGACACTGTTCACCTCCAAAACACACACACGCACACACACTCTCTCTCTCTCTCTCTCTGTCTCTCTCTCACATGAAAAAAAATAGCTCATCTTCAGTCAGAAAGAGATCTGAGATACTTGATATAATTCATGATGTCAACAGAGCTGCTCAGTAGCTGGATTGTAACTGTTGCAACATAGTGGTAAGGATGACTTCGCATTTATATACCACCTCATCATCTTTGCCAGCTTTCATACCCATCCAGTACCTCTCCCTTACTGTGCCTCTTTCAGAAACTGAATCGGTTCCTTTCTTGGCCTCTATTTGGATATTGGCCTGTGCTAACTGAACAGAATGCAGACACCTTGCACCTGGTTTCACTCTCTCCTGTAGGGCCAGGTTTGTATGTGCTCTTTGTTCACATAGGGCTAGCAGCCAGTATCTCTTGGGAGTACTCGCACAACCTTAGCTGTGTTTGAAGCCAGTAAAAATCAGCTTTTCTAGAGAGTATTTGTGTACACGTGCTTCTTAGTCACACCTACTGTGGATTAACAGTTATGCACTGGGTGTTTGGAGTGTAGCTTAAAGATATACAAAGAGTCATGTTTGTTAATGAAATGAAAAAAAAAAAAAAAAAGCTAGTCACGAATACTCTCATGAGGGTCTGGCATGATGTGTGTGGTGCTATATTGTTAGAGACATGCCACGACGTGTGCTGCACCTGGCTGGGGTGGGCATGAGATCGATAAGCTCCTGTGTTGTGTGTTAATGTATTTTTGGCGGAACGGCCCACTCCTCCCACTCGTTATCATTACCCCACCTCTGAGGGCCGTCCCTCAGCCAGACGTACAACGGGAGAGGCAGGAGAGGTGCAATTTAATAAGCCTCATTTGGGCAGCGGATAATGAGGTGCACATGATGTGAATAGAGCCTCAGCACCACTGCCATTAAAACACAGAGCATGCCTCTCCTTGGGGAGCTGGCTTTAATCTCCTGGTGTTCACACTGGCATCCTTGCAGGTCCAGGAACGGAGCGGGTAGGGTCCGACATGAGTTGGATGCGGCGGACCCGCACCCTGGACTCCAACTAGATTGAAGCACATGTCCCGGCTGATGGGCCAGGATGGTGTGCCACCCGTCCCATCGCATGCCGCAGCCCCAGGGAAGCCAAGACTCCGCCCATTATACCTGGACTATACACTCTTCATCACCACCTATCCTTCACTTAGACCCTTTCACAGCGAGGGTGCCAGATCCCCCTTTATTTTAGATACTTATCTCTTTTTGAACATTTTATGTTGATTATTATTTACAATAAACGCCTCTCTGAAGCCACACCCACCATGTCTGTCTAATGCTCACCCCGCCACGATATTAGTGTTAATGAGCAGAAAGAGCTGAACACACCGAGAATCAACATTCACATTCAAGAGAAGGCAGAATTGAAACAGTTGGAGACTGACTCTACTGAATGGCTCGCACAGAGGTGAAAGTAAAGCTCCGTTTCAAACCCTATTGATGTACCTTTATGTCTTCTAAAGCAACATCTTACCCAAGTAGAATTGCATAAATGGATGACTGCAATGCATGTCACAGTGCATTCTGGAATTGCCTTCTTTGCAAAAGATATTTGCGATGTTGCTCTTCAATTTGGCCAAAATTAGGCATCTTAGAAGTTAGTTGCCTCGCATCAGGAGCCCATCTTATATGATGCCTTAAAATGGTGTCTAGGTATTCAATAGGCTTCGAAACAGTGCTTACACATAATTGACTCTAAATAAGGCTCTGTGATGTTTCAGCAAATGATTTGTTTATTTAAGCTTATTAAACATGACACTCATGACATGCTCAAAAGGCCCATAACTGCATCACATGTACTGACTGTGCCCTGTGCACTAAAACTGTAGGCTGAGTACTGTTTATTACTTTGTAATCTTACAGCCAAGAGGCATGCCTTAACATGTTTTTAGATTCATGATTTCAACTGCAATTACAGAGCCACATTCCTCTCATACCACTTCACCATTCTCCCACCTTGTTCTCACAGTTTTGCACAATGATATGCTATAATAAAGCACGTGTGTGTATTGACTGCAGCACGCCCTCTCTGTTCACCATTCATCATGAGGTGAGCATGGGCCATGTTTAAACAACCCAAAGTTGACAAAGGTGTGACTGAGGAAGTGAATGAGAGATATTATATTTACTCTCAAGTCGATGTATGTGTTCAAACGGTAGTTTACTTTTATGGTTGATTGTTATAGTAGGATATTGGATTCTCTAAAGGATGTAGATTGTGTTGAATTTTTTGTTTTATTAGTGGTGCCTGCTAAGCCAAGCATCTCTAAGACTACTGCTCATAGTTAGGAGTTATGGATTTGAACAAATATTAAACTTAGACTCAAAACTCAGCACCTTTTGTATGGTTGTTTCAAGGAGCACAATATGACGATACTTGAACAAAAATGAGCTGCATGGTCGAGTTGCCAGAAAGAATCCAATGCCACAAAAAAGCCCAGTTACAATATGCCCAACAACACCTTGTCACGCCTCACAGCTTCTGGCACACTGTAATTTGGAGTGAGCAGACCAAAGTAGAGCTTTATGGTCACAACCATAAGCGCTATGTCAACAAGTATTGTGCTCCTTGAAACAACCACACCGTCTTTTTCCAGAGCAGCCTGTATTTCTCCTGAGGTCACCTGTGGGTTTTTCTTTGTATCCCGAACAATTCTTCTGGCAGTTGTGGCTGAAATCTTTCTTGGTCTACCTGACCTTCGCTTAGTATCAAGAGATCCCTGAATTTTCCACTTCTTAATAAGTGATTGAACAGTACTGACTGGCATTTTCAAGGCTTTGGATATCTTTTTATATCCTTTTCCATCTTTATAAAGTTCCATTACCTTGTTACGCAGGTCTTTTGACAGTTCTTTTCTGCTCCCCATGGCTCAATATCTAGCCTGCTCAGTGAATCCACGTGAGAGCTAATAAATTCATTGACTATTTATACACCAGCACTAATTGCAATTTAAAAAGCCACAGGTGTGGGAAATTAACCTTTAATTGCCATTTAAACCTGTGTGTGTCACCTTGTGTGTCTGTAACAAGGCCAAACATTCAAGGGTGTGTAAACTTTTGATCAGGGCCATTTGGGTGATTTCTGTTATCATTATGATTTAAAAAGGAGCCAAACAACTATGTGATAATAAATGGCTTCATGATCACTATCCTTAAATAAAAGATTTTTGCATGATCAGTCATATTTTCAAAATCAATGGCAAAATTTCACAATTTCTGCCAGGGTATGCAAACTTTTAAGCACAACTGTGTGTGTGTGTGTGTGTGTGTGTGTGTATATGTGTGTATATATATATATATATATATATATATATATATATATATATATATAATTTTATTTATTTTGGTCTTGTTTCGGTAATGAGAATATCATAATGACCATCTTTTTGGCATCCTAAAACTAGGCTTCCTACTCTATGCAAAATATAATTTATTTATTTATTTATTTATTTTTGAGTAAAATAGGACCAAGGAAATTTTCTTGACAGGTTTTGTGAGAATCATCCATTAACCAGAGAATCATAGAGATTTTGGTGGTGGGCTCTTTTGACTTTGGCCATTAAGCAACCACCTACCAAAAAAACACTACCTACCAAAAAAAGAATAAGGACCACATAGTTACACCCTAGCAACCACTGAAAACACACTAGCATGTGATGGCGAATTTGCATGGGCAAACAACACTCGCATTATCTTTTTACATTACATTACATTTTTTTTTTTTTTAAGTTCACATTAAATTTAAAATGCATTTCAATATTATTGTTGTCTATTATTTAATTTCACACTCATTGATTTGAGTGTTCATAAGCCAGATCTACTGGCTTGTGTGATGTGTATTTATGTTAATGGGTATTTGTGTCAAACTGTAAGTGGAAGCGAGTTGAGGTCTTGACTTGTGATGTCGTGTGCTATGTCAATGGTTGTGATAACCCTTTTGCACTGGAACTAGACATCTGTTATCAGCCTCCACCACTCCCTCACTCACACATTTCCTATGAAATCACACTTGTTGGCTTTTTATACATCAGTCTACACGTCTATAAAGTAGTCATCACCTTGGCTACACCTGTCAAACATACTAATGATCGCATGCTAAATTTCCTGCTAATTATATCTTGTATGTTCCTCTATAGTATATCTATATGACAGTCTCTTAATTCTTGCTCTTCATTTACATTTGTTTCAGGTGCTGGCTCTTTGTCAGTTTCAACAAAGTTTTAGCTTTTAATAGATTTGATTTGTATGCCTAAATAACTCCACCTCAAAGCTCCACCTCAGTATATTCCTGAGGCTTTTTGGAATTTGTGCTGCAACTAGCCTGTTCTAAATGACTTCCCCCTCTGCCAAATTCTGTTTGCAGAGTTAGGCTATGTATACACACTGCTTTTTGGGCCTGTATGAAGAAGCTCACTTCAGGGAAATCTTAAACAATTTCCAGGCAATCATTTACAATAGATAATTTGCATTTTTGTTGTGCAAGTTTTTTCATGAGATATTTCCCCTCTCCTTAAGCAGTGCCTGTTTTGTATTATTATTCACAATAGGGCTGTAAACAGGGCTGAGAAACTTAATTTGACATTTTTAGTTAAATATTAACAAATTTTGATTATATCCTTATTTCAAATACAATATTTTTAAGGTAGGGAGAAAATGCTACAAGACATCAGATTTTTGTCATTGAGACATTGCGTCCACAAGGGTGCAACAAATCAATATAAACCAATGAGTACCATGTTATAGCTATTGTTTATTGCAAAGAACACATCTGTCTGTTAACAAAAGAGCATTAAAATGATAGTCAAAAGATTTAGCCAGTTTAGCCATTTAGCCAAAAGGTTTATCTGAAATCTTAACTAAAAAAGAAAAACAAATAAGAAACGCTTCTTTTGACTGTTTTATGTTAACTTAATGTTAAACAGTAGCCTATACACAGACTCAAGCTTCATAATACCACCGGTACCACAGTGTTTTTCATTAAATACAGTTGTATTAACATACCTAATGTTTATGCTGCATCATGAGAGTAAGCCAAGGCCGTTCACTCTGAACTCGTCCATCTGTTTCTATCGAAGCATGCACTAGACGGACGTCTTTGACTGTTGTGCTGTGTCTCGCTGTTTTTTTCAGTATCTCATGCAGGAGAGATGCATTTTTTTTTTAGACACTGTTTCAATTTAAAAGGAAATAAAGGCTTTAAGACCTTGTTTACACCAGGGATTAAGATGCATCTCGGGTGGTCAGGTGAGACACATCGCTGTTTACACTTGTTAGCTAAATGTGTCTCCTGTGAGGACGTGTACAGATTTCAAGGGGAGGGTCTCTGATTTCATGACGACATACATCACACTGTCAGTGTGTGACTGCGTGATAAACCACAAAAAAGTTATAAAAGACTAGGAAAGTGTGAAAGTACTGGCACGCTGTTTCTCCTAGCTACATTTGAAATTCAATCTAAGCACAAACGCAACATTTCAAGAAGATTTCTCTGTTTTAGTGGAGTTCCTGTGTTGGCTCAGCTTCATGTTTGTACTTCTCATCTGTGTCCCTGCATGATGATTTTAGACACACTGAAGAACATCCATTAAGTGCTTGTTTGTGTCTGTATCCACTTTTTCAAATTTTCAGATCGGACGGTTATTTGCTTTTTAAAGGAAAAAGCTTGCAAGTCATCATCAGTGCTTGGCACACAACAAAAATGTAAATGCTCATTTTCAACTTAAATTTTAATTATAATTTGACAGACCTACTTCACAATACTCTTGAATTATGACAGGATTTGTGTTTTGTACGTTTAGGAATCAGCCGGGACCTGCTAATATGATATTATATCCACGTCATTGTCATAATATGATAATGTTGCAATTCTTTTAGTGTACTGCAGTAAATTGTTTTTGTATGTTTACATGCGCAGTTACAATAAAGCTTTGGTGGGTTTTTGCATAGTTGAGCTACAGCTGTCCAAGTATTCAAGACACAATGCGTAATAGAATATTTAAAGGAAGGACATCAGCTGAAGAAGTGTTTTATACACGTCGTACGTCACCAGTCTTTTGCAGGCCAGTTGTGGTCCGATTAACGTATATACATGCTTGATGAAGCCAGGCTACAATCGCATTATCTAGGTCTGTTAGTCTGACTTCGTACAATTCAGACTGTGCATGAAAAAATAAACATTGCAAACTTCTATTTGCTTGTTTCGTATTTATCTTCATTGGACTTCTGTGCTTTGTGAATCAAGTGCTAAACTTCCTGATTTACTTCATCGTAGAGCCATAGAAGTTGTGTAGAGCATAGACACGTCAGTAATAAAACAACATGAGGAAATAGCGCACCTTTGTTCCAGCATATCCTATGCATTTCACAATAAAACTTTGTGGTCTGATTGTAAGGTGGATCTGAACTGTTATCTTTACAAATGAAACAAGTTATAGACTTGTGTGAAAAATGTTACTAAAATGTAGATTTGTGTTTTATAATATCGCTACAGTATTGTGATGTTAATTATAGCAATATTTTGAAATATCATCTAGGTTTTTCCCACTTAATGTTTTGATTTAGCACTCATAATCTTCAGATATGACACATGACTGATCACTTGCACAGGTTACAGATAATTGATGTTAAAAAAATAAAATGGCCACAGTCCATCAGAGTCATGACCTAGAAAGCATGCATGCTGATAACATATTGAGCTGTGGTGCTTGTATGGGGGTGATGTGAATTTGAATCCAGCTTGTATAATGTCCCGACTCCCAGTCCCTTCTTCCCATCATTTCCTGTCTGCTTTGGCTGTAAATAATTGAAAAGCCAAAAAAAAAAAAAATCATTGCTACAAAACAAACTTCCTTTGATTGAAGATGCTGTGACTTATTTAATTAAATTTTAAAGAGATACCCAGTTTTGTGGTGTCTGATAAATGTTTTGACAGTGAACATGTTTAACATGTCTGATGGTTTTATCCAGTCTTACACATTCTTCTTCCCATATATTCAAGCTTGTGTAGAAAACTAGGGCAAGGGAAAAGACTGGAGGATGACATCAGTATTCTTAAGTGGAAAACAGGGGTGGTGTCTGAGGGCTGAATGTGTGTGTGTGTGTGTGTGTGTGTGTCTGTTTTGTAATCGGCAGCATGCACTGAATATTTTTTGGCATGATCACTACATCGCTCAAATACCTGGAACAAAAATGTGATGCTAGTGAAACAAATTGTACTGACCCCGAATCTGCACTAAAGAGCCAACTGAGACAACGACTGTCTCCATCCTCAGAAATGGCAAAGGTGGTATGAACATTTCCATGTTTATGAGTCATATTGGCCTCCATTTGCTATTGTTGTGCTCCACTTTGTGTGTGTTCCCTGAGGAAACGGGTTACGTTATAAAACCTGAAATCCCCTCTCAGCTTTACAAATAAAATTGGGCTTGCTACAGAATCCTGCTGAGAAATGAGGTTAGTGAAGTCTTTAAAACAGACAAGGTAAATCTTGCCCCCTGGTGGTTACAGAATAAAAATTGCATTGTTGTGCATACAAACTGCCACAGGAAGGGGCGGACACTGATGGACTTTAGGGATTGGTTGAAATGACTGTCAATTAGTAAAGTTAAAGGGTTTGGTTGGTTGAGCATGGTCTTTCCTCTGTGTATGGCTTGTACAGTACTCTTTGTAGTTCTTGAATTTTCCATATATTTAACTATTTGGGACTGTGATGTATTGTTTTAGCTGTGAGGGGACTTCTGTGAAAAATTTCTTTTGTTCATCTCATGAAAACAAGGAAATAAGAAATTATATTTTGCATAAAGGGAATGAAACCTGTTTTAGGTTTCACTATTCACATAATGTTACACATTGTAACATGACAATTCAGCACCCCCTTGCATTACAGTTTTTTTTTTTTTTAATTGCAATACAGTTAAAAATATTGTGTTATAGCATTAAGAATCATTATTGACAATATTAGGAAATGCAATAGGGCTGGACATAGATGAAGATTTCCTAATTTGATTCCATTCAATATGATTTGATTCAGTTTTAATTCATTTGGGTATATGTCAATGGTATATTTCATATTTCATTCAACCGGGAACCTTCTAGCTTGGTATGTTACAAAAATATTAATTTTAAAGGAATAGTTCACCCACAAATTAAAATTCTCTCATCGTTTACTCACCTTTGTGCATCCCAGATGTATATGACTTTCTTTCTTCAGCAGAACACAAACAAAGATTTTTAGAAGAATATCTCTGCTCTATTGGTCCATACAATGCGAATGGTGACCAGACCTTTGTAGCTCCAATAATCACATAAAGGAAACATAGAAGTAATCCATAAGATTAAATCCATATATTCAGAAGCAATATAATAGGTGTGGCCAAGAAACAGATCAAAATTGAAGTCCTTTTTTTACTCTAAATCTCCACTTTCACTTTTACATCTGAAAGTTAAAGTTAAAGTGGAGATTTAGAGTAAAAAAGGACACCTGTTATATACTGCTTCTGAAGAAATGGATTTAACCACTGGAGTCATATGGATTACTTTTATGTTTCCTTTATGTGATTTTTGAAGCTACAAAGGTCTGATCACCATTCAGTTGCATTGTATGGACCAGTAGAGTGGAGATATTCTAAAAATCTGTGTGTTCTGCAGAAGAAACATAGTCATACACATCTGGGATGCATGAGGGTGAGTAACTGATGAGAGAATTTAAATTTTTTGGGTTAACTATCCCTTAATTTTTTACAACAAGGCCAAAACTGTGTAGTTCAATTGTTATATTTTAACAGCCTAATAATCAACACAACCAATATAAATATATGTATTTATTTTGTATATATATATATATAATATATATATTTGTATTTTGTGTTAAATATGACATGGACATGTTTTTGAGAGATTCATTATGCTGTTAATCTTAATATGCTGTGTGTATGTGTGTTTATTTGCAGGAGCGCTTTGCAGAGATCTTTGGGAAAGATGCAGCAGCGGAGAGTAGAAAGTCAGAAGAAAACTTTAAGAAGTGGTTGCTGGTGGGAATGACCTTGCTCACTGGTGTTATGTTGGGGTCATTCATTGCACAGAAACGCCTGTGAGAAGACAGATAACTGAAGATCCAACTTCACTAGACCTCCAGCAAAGATGAAGGAACTTACAAATAATTTTGTTTCGGATTTGTTTCTTTCCCTTTTATTGCCAAGAAATGTCCTGTTTACATCCCACGTCCCACCGTGTACTGTTGACTGAATGACACGCACCTGAGATTTCATATCACACGTCACCCAGACCTTTGGAAATGCGAAGCCACGTGTCCTTACGCCCTGTTTGACGAAATGATAAAAATGACACAGAAAGAAAAAAGTTTGACCAAACATTCATTCTTTGTTTCTCTTTGTTTTTTTATAAATAATTATTTTCAGCCTAAGTCAGTTTTAAGGTATCTTTATTACTCTCTCATTTTCAAAGAGATTGGCAACTAACAGGGATACAAATATTTTATCTTTAAGTCTAAATTAAGCTTGTATGCAATCCTTGAGGTAATTATCTAATGAAACAGAGGAAGCTGAAACTGAAGTATCCAGTTGTTAAATCATCACTGACATCTCTTTGAAATGTTGGTGTGCAAGAGCTAAAGAGACACTACACTTCAGCTCCTGCTTCTTCTGTTGAGCAACTGGTGGAGAAATCAGACTGTGATCTCTCTCTACCATTAGAAGGCAATGTGGAAAACATGTCAGTTCTCTTAGTTTATTTAATTATTATTCTGTTCATTTTCACATGCAGATTTGTTTATCAACAATAAACAAGAGTGTTTAATGTGTGTCTCTTAAGTCCTGTTGGATCATCTACATTTTCTGGACCAACAGCTTCATCTAACATTATTCTGTTTTGATTTCAGAGAAAGTTTTGTATGTTTGTTGACGTTTATTGTTAATTAAACTTAAGTTTGAGCTCGAGTCTGATATCACGTATAACTAGAACTAGACGAGACATGGATATGTAAGGAGCAGAAGGTCACTCACTCCTAAAACTTCTTTGACTACTCTTTCACTGTGTTTTGTACACAGACAATGTAAGTCATTAGATTAAACCATATTGCCACAAGAGAGCTTGGTGTCTTGAATAGTCTTGGGAATACATTACAATACAAGTACTTATACTACTAATAGTCATTCAATTTTTAATTGGAATTTGAGGTATAATGTAACTTTTAACATTTGCTGCAGTTCCATTTCTAAACTAACTTAAACTAAAAAACTAAAAAAATTAAAAAAAATATTATAGGCAACAGTGCATTTAACTTTCCAGAGCAAAAACCCTAAATCCTAACATCAGTTCTGAGTCGCCTACCATTAATTTATTTCTCTTTGTGTAAATGTTACTTTCACAGACTTTAAAGCATCATTTGTAGAGTGAAGCCTTACATGTAATGGTCCAGCAAGTTTTGAACATTAGCGTTAAGATATCTTGGTGTAGATAATATCACGGTTCTCCCGTGAAAATGAAAAACGGCTGTCCTATATTGAAACGCTTATTATTTGATAAGGGTTACAGTTGAGACAGGGTTACAGTCTGTTTTCACAAACAAACCTTAGAATAGAAAAGGCTTAGGTGACTCAAAAATGACAATTCTCTTATCATTAAATCACCCTCACGTTGTTCCAAACCATGTCTATTTGGGGGGTGGGGGGAAGAAGGTGTTAGGGAGAATGCTCCCACGGTTACCATTCACTTTCATTGCATCTTTTTTTTATACGGTGAAAGTAAATGGTGACTGAGGCACGTTAGGAAGAATATTCTTCCTAACATCTTTAGTGTTCCGCGGAAGAAATACCTATCCCTTTAAAACCAAAACTATTCTTTTTATATCCTTACAAACTAATAGTTTACCATTGTTTCTTGGTTTCCCCTCTCCATATTCTTGTCTCCTCACAGCTCCTGATTCCCGCCAAATTCTTACTGTCTTGCTGTCAGATTAGCTAAGCGCGTGCGCACCTGCTGCTCCATATTCAGCTCGTGTCAAAATTGTTAAATCGCGCTTAGATGTGGAGAAACAATCTTTAGGCTTCAAACTGTGATTAATTCAAACAGAACGTAAAGTTGAATATTCCTTGCCTTTTCTAGTTGAAGATGATTGACGAGCAGGTTAATTCAAACAGAAGTGATGAAAGGAATGGGGGGGACAGGCATATATATATATATCCGGCCTTCAATTCCTGCTAAAGCTCTCATGGGAAAGATGAGATCTTTTGGTGTGTCAGTCAAAAGAGACCAATCCTAAACGTGACGTCCTTCGAGACCTAACCTACAAAAGTAAAGTCTGTTGTAGTGCACCGTGGTTTGTTAACATTAAGCAGGTCTGAGACACTTAAAGAATAGATGCACAATCCCAGATTCACTCCCAAAAGAACTATACAATGAAATTTGCAGAACTGCAGTGTTTTGCCTTTAAGTCAAAATGAAGGAAATTATTTACCTATATATTAAACCCTGTTCACTTTTTAAATACACATTCCTGGTCTTATTGTACAAGATTAATCAGCGTGTACAGTAGCTATCATCTAAATATTACCTAAGTAATCCTATCGGACTGGGAGGGGTATGTCAAGGAGGGGGGGCACACAAGGACCCAATTTAATGCTGGTTAATGTAATAAATGTTACTGCAATAATAGCAAATAATGATGGATTTGAAAAAGCAGCATTATCAATGGAATTCGTTAAGAAAACTCGCATTTAGTTCTGACCACCATCTTTTCACGATCCAATAAATTCCAGATGGACAGAATCAAGCCCCGCCCTACCCTTTACCCACTAGGAAATGCATGACATTACAGAAGTAAAATCAAATTTCATGTTGGCCTTAAGCTTGAAAAGTAAAACGAGTTAATTGGCAACATGGTTAAATCCAATAACACCTTTACAAGTGTTTTAATAGCAATGTAACAATTATAGTTGGTGAGTTTCAGCAGATTTAAATTGCTGACATTTACACTTTTGCTGCTCTGTAGACACTGATTTCACAGAATACATTCCGTGTTATGAAAATTTGCTGCTTGCATGCTTAGTCTCTGTCTGACATGTTGCAGGTTTTGTGTGTGTGAATGTGTGTTTGAGAGATGCTGTGTGGTTACTGAGTTTTACAATATGCTTAAGAGTGAAATGTACCAGTGTTGGTACGACACTATGTAAACTAGTTAATTTAAAGGAAAATTAGACTAGCTCATCATAGCTTAGTGAAAATATTTAAGGCATTTTGATTATTTGAAAATATTATGATATTTGGTGTAAACGCATATTGTTCCTTCCTATGGCCTTAAACTCCATAATTTCTTTGAAGTGTATTTGTTGCTCATTGTGTTTGTATTTAGCCAACTTAAACCTAAAAATAGGAGGACAAAAAGGAAACTATTTTTTTAAGGTTTTGGGTTTATTTGAACAGCTTCATCCCTGAATTCATTGTTTTATGTCTTAGGAATTTTTTAAATGTCTGATATCATTGAACTTAAATAAAGACCCATTTGAATTAAAAAAACTTGTCATCAAATCTTGTGGTCATTAATATGAGTGTTTCCTCTCTTATGTTTCTCATTGAAACAATATGAAGATACAAAAAAAAAATTGTTTTCTTTTAAGTTGTACTTTAGTAAAGATTAGACAGTTGTGATTCATTCAACACAGTCGACTGTTTTAGTGCCCTGATCTACTCTATCAAACATTATTTACGCTGTTTCCCTCTGGGTAACATTCTTATGGTCAAATAAGGGATGGACATCACAGTAATATATGACGACTACCAAAGGTGACTGGTGGAAATAGCAAGATTTGGACGTGTGAAGCTCAGCTGTTCTCTTCATTTATTTCCACTGGCCCTTCTCATAGTCCCACTTGGCTGAGAAGCTTTCCACAGGGTTCACCCGCATGTCCAGCATCCTCTTCACCTGCATAGCCTGCCACTCATCATCAAGGGTGTGAGGATGAGGGGGATACACTGAGAAAAAACAAGTAAATTTAAGGTTGGGACCCGAGACCAGATATTAGAAATCATTAGTTTAGTACATTAGTACTAGGACCTTGGATTGGTACTTGTATAGATTGCTAACTAGGAATCGGAGTTCCCACGTTCGTGAAAAACCTGGAAATATCAGGGAATTTTTAAATGGTGACTTCCAGGAGGATTTATAAAAACTTGCAGTCACAGAAGTTTAAATTGTATTTTTTTTTCTTTTTTTCTAGTCCTCCAGCAACTGTAAATTGCTATTTGTGGCTATAATTATTATTATTATTATTATTATCCTTGTCTAGGAATCACAAACAACTGGAAAGGTTTTTAGAAATTCATTGGACAAAAGGTGTGGGAATCCTGACATATAAACCGAAAGAGATTAAAACAAAACCAAAAAATTTAAATAAAATAAACCTTCCCTCACCAAAGATCCTTTGCCAGAGAACAACCAGGCCAGTGAACCCAATGAAGAAAAAGATTCCACCAACCACCGTCTTCCACTCACTGGATGGTTTCTTCATCTCTGCATATGTCTCTTTAAACATCAGCCTATACACTGCAATTCAGAATCATAGTGGCATTTTTTTTTTTCTGAAAGTATGGGGGACTACAACAGATCTGAAGTTTTCAGAGACTTGCATCTGTGAACCTTGCTTCTGTCAAAGGTTCTGCTCTTTGCACTGTCTCGTATATACATAATGTACTCTCATGAGTCAAGAGTCATGTTTAAAAGGATAGTTCACCCCAAAATTAAAATTCTGTCATCATTTGCTCACCCTCATATCATTCCAGTATGAATTTCTTTCCTTCATAGAACAAAAAATCTAATTTTGTGTTCTGTGGAGGAAAGTTATAAGGGTTGGAAATGGCATAAGGGTGAGTACATGATGCCAGAAATGTATCCCTTTAAGATTTCCCTCCGAGTGTACATAAGAATAGAAAGAAGACACAGGACCAGAAGTAGAAATGACCCTGAAAAAAGACAATGGAAAAAAAGAGACAAAACTAAGAAATACCAACGGGCAAGTTTTTCCTCTTTAGAGAGGTTGTTCCAGGGTCCTTTCTCCTTCTGCTTCAGGCTCTTGTCTGCAGCACTGAGGGTGTCCTGGTACGGTCTGTCTGGTAGAGGAGTGTCCAGACGGTCCCAGTACATGGGCAGAGACATGTCCGCCTGCTCTGTCACCTCTGAAAACAAAAACAGACATGGGCAATACGGAAAACAGTTAACTTTATATCATACAGCGTTTTCCTAACCAACCACTAGGTGGCGCCATGATTGTTCTAAATGACGCTGAACTGTTTTTTGGTCCCGGTTTCCACGTAAAAACTACTTAAATCAGCGATCCACATGAAGAACAACCAGGGGCGTAGATTCCGGTGGGGGATAATCAAAACAAGCAAGTACAACCCCCCCCCCCCAATATTTATACCATGATCAATGGAAACATGGGTAAATGCTTCACATTGCAACCTCCCCCCCCCCCCAAAGCCAAATCTACACCCTTGAGAACAACAACCATTTTAAATGTTAGTTGAAGTAAAAAATGAATTCAGGCTTAACTTATGCAGTTGTTGGCTGTCATAAAAGCTCGAAGAATTAAATTATATCAACGTTACGAAACTAATGAAATTATCGTTTAATATTACTGGAAGTTTACTGGAGTTTTTGGGGCACGCGAAAGTTTTTGTTGTTTCAAAGGGGGGCGTGGTCAAATAAATTTGAGAACCACTGCTCTAAAGTATCTGCACTATGGAGCCACATGTTTTTATTATTATTATTAGGCAATTTAATACGCTAAATGTTTGCTTGTGAGTGAAAACATGAGAATGGAAAATAAAAACAGGCTTCCGTTATGAATCGTAGAAAAGTGAAAGGTGGATTAGTAAGGGATGCTGTACAGTCAGCCAGTTGTTATCGCACAATAAACCATGGTATACATACATATATGCCTCATTCGGCTGGTTCTGATACGTCGACCACGGCGCCATCTTGGAGCGGTCAACAAGGAGAGCTGTTTGAATGCAAGTGAATGAAGAAGAAGCCTCAGACCATGCATAAACTGCTTTTATGTGGAAACAGTTCATCATATAATAAAATGATGGACTAGGTGTTAATTTTCAGTATGTTTGCCAAGATATATTAATTTGAAGAAGACTTTATTTGCAGTCTGCTTTGGGGGGGGGGGTTGTGGATGAGGGGGTACTCTTTTAGAAGTGAAGTCAGGAGTTTTTATATAATCCAAAATATTGCCCAGTGTTTATAGAAAATCAGACAATCTGAAATTTTGCTTGGAAAGACTCCGGACTGTTACAAACCGTATCTGTCAATTTACTTTCATGTGTTGACGGACAGCTCTTGAACGTTCCAATAGGGAATGTCAATTCAAGCCAGCTGACCCATAACCAAGGAGGTTTGGGTTAAGGACCGATAGTTTTGAAGAAAAACAGACGAAAATACACCTTGCCATCTTCACCAACATGCGATTGACGCTTCGTTCAATTCTTTGCAAGGTTGTGGTATTTATAAGAAAGGGGCAGGGTTTAAGGGGACTAATTGGAGAAGTCCTGCATACGTCACCAGAGTCAAGTCTGTCGTTTCACCGGAAGATCAAGTTTTTACATTTTGATTAAAGATTATGAGGTAAAAAAAAATAAAAATAAATAAAGCATATGCATGGATGAATCGTTCACAATAATATCAATAACATGCATTTAGAATATGCCGGGAAACATGTAATTTAATTTACAATCGTCTCCTGAGAGCAGTTAAGTGCATTTGTTGATGACCTGATCATGAATGAAACCTTTGTGATCGCCAAAATCGCAGGTCACAGCCAATTGCTTTAATCTGCCATCAAATGAATCCACAGATTCACCTTGCTATTGTTCAGCTTGCCGACAGATATGTCTCTCGTATGGGACATTTTTCTGCGGAGTAAAATACTCTTCAATGTTGCATCAAAATCCTTATTATCACCTGTGTCTTCCATTGTTGCAAATATGTCTTGCACATCTGAGCCACCCAAGTGAAGCAGCAACGCATGTTTTTGAGTATTATCCTTAATGCCAGAAGCACTCAGATAAAGTTTGAAATTGCTCACCCATTTTGGCCATCGCAATCCAATGCTGGCGGGGTCTGTCTGCACGTCAGACGGGGCGAGAGGAGGTAAATTCAGCGCCATCGCCATGTTGCTGATATTCCCTTTTTCTCTGTGTTTCAGTTTATAAATCCGAAAATCCAAGCGTGTTTCCATCCAGGTCCGTGATCCTCGTCGCCAGATGTAGTCACACACACGGGTTATAATATACAAAATAAATAAATAAATAAAACCCACCTTTATTCTCTGTTCTCCGCATACATTAACCTCTTAACCCTTAAATGTGTTATAAGTAAGCTTGACAACAAGTGTTTAAAATGAGTACTGCAGTCCAAATTTAAAATATTGGAGAGTTGTCTGACCCTCCCCAGACTCAAAGCTCATGCGAGTTGCCAGAATGTTGATATGCAAATTAGCCAATTCAGCATCCGTTTTAAAGGATTTCTGGGTTTTAAGCTGTCTCCATCTTCCAAAGGCATCTGCAGTATTTATCCTTGTTTTACTGCACCTCTGGTCATGGTGGTTTTTAGACAGATGGTGAGGCTTTTTAGGTCGGGTGGAATCTGTTATCTCTGATCCAGTTTGTTTGCTGGCTTGCATGGCTGCTTGTTGAAATCTGGCAACACAGCGGTGTCGAAATACTATTGGTGAGTGGGCAGTGGGTGGGATCACACAGGCCAAAACATAAACAGAAATTCCGTCCCGGAATGGAAACTTAAAAGTAGAATATACTGGCTGTAGCATTGTTATCGGAGAAGCCAGTATTTCAACTTAGCATGTTTCCAAATTCTCTAATGACATATTATGGTCATTTTATGATTTAGTACAGTAAAAATATTACATATTGCATCTTTAAGTCTGGTTTACACATGATGCTTCTGCAATAGTGCAGGGGAGCGCGCGGCAAAAATGACGTCATCGCGAAGTGGGCAGTCGTGCGCTAGACCTTGGCTGTCTTTTTCTTATTTTTTATCTATTGTCAATACCTTTTATGTATATGCACTTACATTTACACAATTGTTAACCTTTTTTGCATTCCCAATAAACAAAAAAATAAATAAATAAATAAATGAAATGAGACAAATGCGACCTCCGGAGGGCGCAGCCTTCCAAACATGACACAGCCCTTATTTCGCATGGCAGTGAACATGGCATTTTTTGTAACTGTGCGCGCGATTCCACATCTGAAAATGAACGACTTCGAGGCGACTCTGGCCGAACAGGTACTTCTGTACAGGCAACTCTATGATCCATCCATGCTGGACCATAGAGACAGCCAGATGGCACAGAATTCCTTGAAAGAAACTGCAGCCACGGTGGGGAAAGAAGAAGCAATTTGACGAAAGTATGGAAAAATCTGAGAGACAAGTTTGTCAAAACCAAGAAAAAAGTCCATGGAAGAAGTGGTGACCCAGGCAGATACAAAAACATTTAGCCAATTTTAAACGAACTTGGATGGCTGTGCCAGTCTGTAAAGCACCGGGAAACAGAATCGAATATGGAAGTTGAGGTGAGCAAAAAAAAAAACATTTCAGTTAGCCAGAATATAGTCTCATCTTCCTGGTGGGTCGCTGTTTGGAACATTGAGTAGATATATAGTACTAATTACTACTGTTGTATAACTGCTGTATATATATATATATATATATATATATATATATATATATATATATATATATATATGCAGGACAATGAAGACTACAGATTTGCTGTAGTTATGGCTGATATGCTGGCGAATGTGGACCCAAAGAAGAAGTCTGATGTGAAGTTCAAACTCCATCAGGTGCTTTTGAGGCTTTGAGGAACAACAGTTTGGAAAGTATGGAAAGTTTATTAGTTAAAATAAGAATTCATTTACATAGGATTTAAAAAATATTGGCTTAGATTTGTTTTGTACATACTGTTGGGTGTACCATGTTTTCATTCATCAGTGTCTTCACAAATATACACAGTCACTACACTACACTGACGGCGATAGACAGTAATTAACGCCATCCTGAGACATTTACATTGATGTGCAGCCATAAAGAGTGATCATTCTGTAATAACATTCTTTTGTCTCTATACATAAAGAGACATTTGCATTGCTAGGCAAACATAATCACCTGATTTTGTAAATGTGAGCAATTACATTTGCAGGAAGCACCCACTTTGTGCTTATGTCTAAAATAATTGCTTACATTTATAAAATGAGCCTACGATACCAGAAATAAGCCTATTTAATGAAAGTAAAGGCCCATGCTTTTTGGACTCAAGATGGCGCCGAGTATGGCTGCTGCGTTGCGAGCTCCGACACAACATAGCAATGGTTTGTTTGTTTTGTTTACAATTCTTATGTTTTTTGTCTTGGATGTTGTCTGCCTTATTGTCTACAACAGACAAACACTTTTGGACATTGGTTCAGCGATCTCACACCGTAAACCGGACTTCACATTCCTCAATGCCGACCCGCTGTTTACAAACACGCAAGCGGAACCCTTTGTCTGGGCAGCACGGCCGCGGAAACGCAGGAGGGAAAGGGGAAACAGAGCCGGCATTCTCATCAGAGTAAGACGCCGTGCAAATCGACCCCCGCTACCCACTATTCTACTGGCAAATGTTCAGTCTCTGGATAACAAGCTCTGCGAGCTGAAAGCGCGGATCTCTTTCCAACGAGAGACGAGGGACTGCTGCATTATCTGCCTTACGGAAACTTGGATGTCTGCGGAGATTCCAGACTCAGCCATTGAACCCACGGGGTTCTCCATGCTCCGAGCGGACAGAGCGAAAGACCTCTCAGGTAAAACTAGAGGAGGTGGTGTATGTTTTATGTTCAACAAATCCTGGTGTGATCAGAGGAACGTACATTCCACCAAGTCTTTCTGTTCTCCTGATCTGGAATTTCTTATGCTTCTGTGTCGACCATTCTGGCTACCGAGGGAATTCACAGCGGTCATTATCACTGCTGTGTACATCCCCCCACAAGCCGACACAGACCGGGCACTCAAGGAACTGCATGGGAGTATAAGTGAGCAGGAAACCGCGCACCCTGAGGCCGCGTTCATTGTGACCGGGGACTTTAATAAAGCCAGTTTAAAATCAGTCGCACCAAAATATCACCAGCACATTAGTTTCAACACACGAGGGGACCGGGTTTTGGACCATTGCTACTCTCCGTTCCGGGATGGCTACAAATCCCTCCCCCGCCCACCATTTGGCAAATCGGACCACTCTTCCATTCTGCTTCTGCCCGCTTACAGGCAGAAATTGAAACAGGAAGCACCCACCCTCAGAACGATCCAGTGCTGGTCGGACCAATCAGACTCTACGCTACAAGACTGTTTTGATCGCACGGACTGGGAGATGTTCCGGTCCGCCTCTGATGACGACATCGAGCTTTACGCTGATAGCGTAATGTGTTTCATCAGAACGTGTGTAGAGGAAGTGATTCCGACCAGAACTGTGCGAATCTATCCGAATCAGAAGCCGTGGATCAATAGCGATGTTCGCGCGGCACTTAATGTGCAGACCTCCGCTTTTAATTCCGGGAACGCGGAGGAGCATAAACAAGCCAGTTATGCCCTCCGAAAAACTATCAAAACAGCAAAACGCCAGTACAGGAGCAAGATTGAAGGACAGTTTAACACCACCAACTCTAGAAGGATGTGGCAGGGAATTAACATCATCACGGACTTTAAAGGGAATAAAAACTCCGCCATGAACACCGCTGCCTCTCTTCCGGATGAGCTAAATACTTTTTATTCTCGTTTCGAGGGAACTAACACCGCCCTCCTGGAGAGAGTTCTCACGGCCGAAGCTACAGAGGTTAGTTCACTCTCCGTCTCTGTAGCGGATGTAACCCGATCCTTCCGACGGGTGAATATCCGCAAAGCCGCGGGTCCAGACGGCATTCCGGGCCGCATCATCAGAGCGTGCGCGAACCAGCTGGCTGGTGTTTTTACGGACATTTTCAACCTTTCCCTCTCTTTGTCTGCAGTCCCCACATGCTTTAAAACATCCACCATTGTGCCTGTTCCAAAACAATCGAAAATAACTTGTTTAAATGACTGGCGTCCTGTTGCTCTGACCCCCATCATCAGCAAATGCTTTGAGAGACTAATCAGAGATTACATCTGCTCTGTGCTGCCTTCATCACTGGACCCATTGCAGTTTGCTTACCGCAACAACCGTTCCACTGATGATGCCATTGCATCTACAATACACACTGCTCTCTCCCACCTGGAAAAAAAGAACACTTATGTGAGAATGCTGTTTGTAGACTACAGCTCAGCATTCAACACCATAGTGCCCTCCAAGCTAGATGAGAAACTCCGGGCTCTGGGCTTAAACAGCTCACTGTGCAGCTGGATCATGGACTTCCTGTCAAGCAGACGCCAGGTGGTTAGAATAGGCAGCAACATCTCCTCATCACTGACCCTCAACACTGGAGCCCCGCAGGGCTGTGTTCTCAGCCCACTACTGTATTCCCTGTACACACATGACTGTGTGGCAACACATAACTCCAATGCCATCATTAAGTTTGCTGATGACACGACGGTGGTAGGTCTGATCACTGACAATGATGAAACAGCCTACAGAGAGGAGGTGCACACTCTGACACACTGGTGTCAGGAGCACAACCTCTCCCTCAACGTCAGTAAGACAAAGGAGCTTGTGGTGGACTTCAGAAGAAAAGACAGAGAACACAGTCCAATCACCATCAATGGAGCACCAGTGGAGAGAGTCAGCAGCTTCAAGTTCCTGGGTGTCCACATCACTGAGGAACTCACATGGTCCGTCCACACTGAAGTCGTTGTGAAGAAGGCTCATCAGCACCTCTTCTTCCTGAGACGGCTGAGGAAGTTTGGAATGAACCGCCACATCCTCACACGGTTCTACACCTGCACTGTAGAGAGCATCCTGACTGGCTGTATCTCCGCCTGGTACGGCAATAGCACCGCCCACAACCGCAAAGCACTGCAAAGGGTGGTGCGAACTGCCAGACACATCATCGGAGGTGAGCTTCCCTCCCTTCAGGAAATATATACAAGGCGGTGTGTGGAAAAAGCTCGGAGGATCATCAGAGACTCCAGCCACCCGAGCCATGGGCTGTTCTCACTGCTACCATCAGGTAGGCGGTATCGCAGCATCAGGACCCGCACCAGCCGACTCCATGATAGCTTCTTCCCCCAAGCAATCAGACTTCTGAACTCTTGATCTCCCACGATCAAAATACATCAGCCCTGCACTTTATTACTCTTTTATCTCACACCGGACTGTCATAAATTATATTACTGTCATTATATTATGTCTCTCTTAACAACTGACTATCAACCGACAGCCTGAATGTCAATACAGTACAATACTGTACATTAAGTATCTATATAGTAAAAAACAAAAAAAACAAAAACAGCATATTGTATACTGTACAGTGTATGTTATTATTTGTATATTGTTGAGTGTAATTATGTGTATAACAGATGTTTAAATTGTGTTGTGTTAATTTGATGTTTTAAGTTGTGTAATTATGTATAACAGATGTTTAAATTGTGTTGTGTTAATTTGATGTTATTGTAAATTGGTATATCTCTCATCACTGTCACGACTGCTATGTTGATCGGAACTGCACCCAAGAATTTCACACACCATTGCACTTGTGTATATGGCTGTGTGACAATAAAGTGATTTGATTTGATTGATTTGATTGATTGATGTTTAATAAAAATTTGAATGAAATGAAATGTTTAATAAAATTAGAAAAATATTTAAGACGTTGTTCAATTTAGTTTTATACATATGTTCTCATATTTATATTTGTTCTAATGTGACAAGTAATAATCTCACGGTTTAATGGGTTTTACGTGATTCTTTGCTTTTTTTTCATAGTGAGGGTTTTAATGAAGTGTACTGAAAACAAACATCATCATGTGTGTCCTCTCTGCATGCATGTTCAAGACCTGAATACTACTTGACAATTACTCAACCCCTTTAGTTTCAAAGAATAGTACAACGGCGAGCGTGTCAAGTATAAACGTCTCATCCCTTTGGGGAGGTGCATGCGCAGTCAGTGGAGGCTCGCAGTGCGGAGCAAGGCGAAAGTATAAACAAGGCTTAAGTCCTTCCGCCTGCTATCTTACTCCCCCTTGTGGGGCACTGTCCTACAGTATCTTAAATGATTTGTCATTTTCTTGGATATGACAGTTGATCAGTTTATTTACAGTCACCATAGCCGTCCCATCTGCAGCTGTTGCTTAAAGTCCCTATTGGAATGGTCAAGCGCCGTCCGTCAACACATGAAAGTAAATCGACGTATCGCGGCCCATAGGAACAGCTGCTAATGAGGTATCTACGTATAGACATCTATAATCAGGACACCGCAGCGATGCGGACGGGTCTTGTATCACCCTGAATGGGTTTATTTTGCTATAACAACCGACTGACTGTACATTATCCTGCTTATTACATGGCTACTAACCAAATAAATAAATACATGGACATAAAATATTGATTTGCGTTGAAATTATGTAATTTGAGTAGAAAGAAATCGGTGAACAGCTCAACCTCCGGTTTGCGCCGGAGTTCTGTTGGTGTTTATTTTGTGAAAATGAGCGTCCTACTCCTCAGTATTCAGCCTATTACAAGACTGCTTGCCAAATAAATGCACATGAAACATTGATTTGAGTTAAAATTATTTTATTAGCTTACTTGTAGAGATCGCACCGTGAGCACATTGTATGTTAATGAAATGGCGCAAAGTGCTTTTTGCTATTTTCCTGAGAAATAGGTAATTGCGCTAAAACGTTTCAAAACCATTCTGTTTTCTGTGTAAAGTCTAAATTGAGTTCCTGCATTTGCAGTTTGGAGATTCCAACAGCAGGTGGTAATAAAGTCTAAACTCTTAAAATATAGTGGAATATTAACTTATGTCCCTGATGATCAGAGTTGTAGCTGTCTTATGAAACAGTAATTTATGAGATTTGTGTTAAATATAGGTCATGGAAAAATTTTCTATTATTTTTATTATGTTTAACTGTATTTATAATCTAATTTGATTTGGTATTTTTCCATCTGTTGTCATAGAGTGATTTTTAAGTCACTGAAAAGGTGCCGGTGGAAGAAGTTGGAGAGGGTAAAATGTTTGTATTTGCGATATTATTTTTTTGACCATTTTGTTATTTTGATTATATTTTCGTTTCGTTTGAAGTGTAATTTCAATTTAGAAATATTTTTGGTTTAATTTTTTTGTGTTTTAATAAATTAATTACATTTTTCAAATCGAAATCGACTGGTAGAAGAGTGAAGTGCGTGCTGATACAACTAGCCATGATTTGTGTGTCAGTAGATGAAAATGATTAATAATACTTACATTCCCAATAATTTTAATGAAGCTAGATGAGAATGACGAGAATAACATTTTCTAAGCATATACAAGGAGCTTGTCCATTTTTCTATTATTCTAATTCATTGCATACAGTCCATTTACACTACGAACTTCTTATCAATGTGCTGTCTTTGTTTATATTGCTGGTGCTTGACAGGGAATGGACTATATAATAGGACATAGATGCTGCAATAACTGGAGAAGAACATGCTCACTGACTTTGCGCTTATGACTTATGGCTTAGCTCTGTGCTTAGTGCTAGTGCTCATAAAATAGGGCCATTAATGTCCATTTATTTACTTTTTTGATAAGTAGCTGTGTAATAAGCAGGGATAATGTACAATCAGTCATTATCGCAAATTATACAGATATAATGTTGTAAATAACTTGATTATGAGAGACATTTAATGAACATATACTAATATATTGTTTCAACCTTTGATTACCCAACATTACAGAATCAATTTGTTTTCAAAGAACATTCATTACCATGCCCATGGCTGGCCATCCTGGCACTGCTAGAGCTGAATGCAGCCACTGCCCGTCTGGACAGAAGTCCCCCTACACGCCTGGCAGTCAAACGCAGCATCTAAACCACAAGAGAAAGCAAAACACACACTCAAAACCCTGCACAACACCTGGCAGGCTGAAGTTAAATTCTAACAAAGCAAATTGACTATTGAAATTACTACTACTATAAATCACTTCTATGTAATTCACACTTTTAGTTACTCAGCAACCTGGGCCAACATTTGTAGGTCATCCTCTTAAAGGGGTCATGGCATGAGGAATCAAAGTTTCATTTATCTTTTGACATATAAGAGGTCATTGTACTATAAAAACATATTGTAAGCTTCAGAACTCAAAACTTCCTCCTCATTGCAAAAAGAGCATTTGTTGAAACCAAGCTGCCAAAAGGACTCGGTCTCTACTCCCTTCACAGTGACTACGTTTACATGGACACCAGAAAACGGGTTATTGTGAGACAACAGCATTCCCGTTTACATTCACTGTTTAAGCGGCGTACTCTTTACTCCCATATACATGCGGCTCAGTCAGTAAGCAGCTTTCTCCACAGCAACGTAATTTTCCCACAACACATGTGTAAATAACACACATGGCATACGAGGAAGACTTCGCTATTTTACTCTCTGTTGATTCGCTTTATTTCCAGATATTCCAGAGTTGTTGCTGTGTTTGTTTCCTTAACTTACTATCATGACCTGCAGCTGAATTGCAGCTACACAGTGATGGAATTTCCCTCTTACATAAAACTCCAGGATTCCCCCAATGTACAAGCGCATGTACGTGGACGTTAGGGACAGTCGATATTTTACTAAATATCTGGAAAAAACCGTTTTCTTAAGTGCATGTAAACGTGGTCATTGTGAAGTCACACTGTGGTAGACATTTGCATCTGACCGCCTTCACAACACATCAACGCATACTTTACCTTATCACTTCTGTAGCCCACCCAGTAGTGGTGAGCAATGAGATGGCAAGAAGAGAACAAGTCAGTCAAGAGCAGAAAGCCAATCATAACAGTGGGTGTTTATTGTCAAGTCTTAAAGGAGAAGCAGCACCAAAACAGACATTTTGTCAAAGAGGATCAGAATGAGGGTGGAGAATGATCATGTTTTACAAATATAGCAGTTTTTTGTGCAAGAAAATCTTTATTAATATTATAAGTGAACCTCAAGGAACATATTAAAATATAATACATAAATAGAAAAAAAAGGCATGTCATGACCCCTTTAATGTAAATACCTTCCTATGCTTGTGAGTTTTCCACACAATCTCTGTCTAGAGTTCTTTGAGTTCTAATGTCTTTCAACCAATTGTTGATGTTGCGAAAGTCTTAAATTTAGGAATTTTGCCATTTTGCTCTGTATTTCTGAGGTTCAACCATAATGCAACAGTATGAATAAATTTTTCTGAAACTGTAGGATAATTATATTGGATAGTTTAGAAAAATGAGATGTTCGTGTCTCCTGGTAAATAATGTGAATTAATGTTATAAAGGCAGAATTCTACATGCTGCTTTAGTTCCTCCTCCAGTTCTGGGCCAAATCCTAATCCCAGTTTGGTCAGTCTAGTCACATAATTATCTTTTACAGTTAATTACAGTAATGTAATTAACAACCTGTGTTTATGGGTGAATTTGCATTGCCACATTAAAATCTTCAGTTTCTGTTTTAATCAGATCAGTATTTGTTTGAATAAATGATCACATGCATTCAAATATTTTGTATTCATCAATGTAAAGTATGAACTTTCTGTACCCTCCATGTGCAGAGGCAGAAAGACAAACATGCTGAGATTAAAATGGACGAAACTGGCAGCAGTTCAAGCCAAGAGTTTGCAACGACCTCTACAAACTTGCAAAGAGAGAAATAAACAAATATTTAAAATATTACATTTACTATACATAGCTCTTTCATTTTCATGCTTTGAGGAATGCAGTTTTTACTCAAATATAGACACTAACAGCATTGCTTTATTACAGGCTTTATTACAGCCTTAAACTCTTTTGTTGCTTATTCTAAGTTTAGCAGATTCTCTGAAGCTGTTGAAAGCTGACCTGTTAATCCAATAATATCACAGCATGAAGAATACACAATTCACAATTAAATATGTTCTGTAAGTATTCTTTAAGTGCACAGATGCATTTTTCCTCCTGCCTTTTTAGTCTTTGCATTACCCTTCTCCCTCTGCTGCTTCTAGATGGTTTGCTCGACATACTCACAGTTTTCCTGGGAGGTGAGATGATAAATATGGCAGAATCACACACCAAAAAGAATGCTTGCAGAAACAAAATTGCACACTTGTTTTGTTTTATGCATATGTCACTCCCTGGGCTTTTGGCACACATAGGCAGGAGGGCTGACCATGGAAACACAGGCGTGGGTGGGGAATGGAAGGAGAGAGAGAGAGATGGTGGGAGGTATTGGTTTAGTAAGGATTTTAAACTGTGAGAGACTGTGCAATTAAACAATCTGAGCCAAGCATTTGACTGCACTGGTAACCAGGATGTCAGTGATGAAGTTTAACTCTTAACACATCCGATGTGTTCCATGCTTGTTCTGTTGGTTTACTTTATTACTTTTTGCAGTCTCTTACATTTACTATTGGTCAGAGGATAACAGTGCTTTTGAATCTGTATTTTGCCATGGATTGTTTTATTTATGGTCAGCATTCTGGGAAGTGGTCAACTTTCAGAGAGCAGAGGAAATGGAAGAGATCCTGAAGAAAATGGCAGGAGGGTAAAAGAGGAGGGGTAGAGAGAGGCGGGGAGTTTATCTGGATCATCTCCAGTTGGAACTGGGTTTTGCCTAATGCAACCTGAACTAAAAGTCTGCTTCACAAGTCTGGCAGTAAGCCTGCCTGTGGGTATATATTTCACAGCCCAACCAACGGTCACCAAAACTGGAAAGAGGAGAGCAAAACAGATATATAGCAGGGAGTAGTCTGCCATATGGTTCAAATAAGGACAAGACTGCAATGGAATATTCCAGCTCCTCCAGTGAAGTTCACCCACCTAGAATAGTAGTTCCACCACTATTAGGAAGATTTAGACAACTTTACAGCTCAAATAACACACGTTTTTGTATGAAATAATTCATATAAGCGCTTTAACAAAATACAATCTGCACATTTCTGATTTTGAACCCTCTGGAATGAATTACACATAGACTGCCATTGTACGTGCATTACTGTAAAAAAACAATCCAAAATGGAGGGAAGAAACAAATGTATCTTCTGTTGTAATCAACAGCATGTCACAAATGCCATTGATAGAACTTAAGATGTCTTTAAACCAGAATATTCCAGTGTAATAGAACAGTGCATGGTAGCACTTATGATGTAATCAATCACAGAGAACTACTCTTCATTATCATTCATGCAAGTACATCAAGCAACCTACATTCAAAATTAATTCTGTTAAACCTAGAATGACCCTTTTCCTACAAGCATTTGTGTTTACAGCTGAATATTAGCTGCTTTCATCTGTCGTTCATGCATGCTGAGAAAAACACCTTGAGTATGGGCTGTTATTGTCACTTTTTGGTAATATAATTTATGGCTATAGTTCCATGTATAGCAATTTTATATAACAATATTAAGTGATCTTATATTGCAATATTTCACTATATATCTCAGTAATACCGAGACATCTGAGCTGAAATCATACCTTTATGTGAAGATCAATTGTGAAAACTTTAAAAAGCCTCTAGGTGGCAGCAGTAAACCTCATTTGGTACAAGCTACAGGTTTTCCAGCATGCCTACAGTTGACACAGGGGGCAGTAGAGGGTTTGAGTGCTCATCCCTCCACTGGCCTTACATATAATGAATGAGTCTATACAGTATGTGCCTTTTTTTTTAATTTTTATTTTTTTTATTTTTTTGGCAAGGTACTCCGCTTTGTGACTGACAGGCTCAGTATGACTAATGTTTGGTTAAAGTTAGGGCCTTGCCAGCCTGTCAGGCACAAAGCAGGGCACCTTCTACAAATGGGGAGTCCGCATAAAACAATGGCCTTGATATCTCAGTGAAGTACCAGTGACAACTCAGAAACAAGTTGAATCAAGTAGAAACAAGTATTTGCACGGTTTATCTGCTTTGTGAATACAAAGGCTTAATTTGCTTTGAAGACAGGAGAAAGGACAACATCCAAAATCGTAAAGTTCCTTAGGCTTGTGCACCAGACTACTTGCCTGTTCACATAGCACTCAATATATCTACAACAGAAGTTTTTAAATAAAATGTTGCTGCATTTCACCCATTACACCCATTGCATTTCAGATACACACCAGTACCGATTGATTGGAAAGAACACTTTAGATCAGTTGTGATTCGGCCCTGCTCTTGAGGCAGATTCATTTCATGGTTTGAAGACTAGGAGATTACCTGCAGAGTGGAGTCATGGCGAGCTAATTTCATGTTGATATTATGTTATTCACTTAAAGATTTATAATTGATATCACTTACTTTGAGGAAGATAAACAACACAATTATATTTTAATATGATTATTAAAGTGTTTCATCCACTACACAATACACATTAATGTTTTTTATTGTACTACACATATCAATTTAAGTGAAACTTGTGAAATGGCTAATGAGTTCAGTTGAAGACAATACATTTTTATATTACAATCTACAGCCTCAGTGGACAATGCAAATGAACTGTAATACTACAATAGTAGGTCTATGCACTACAAACAATAACACTTTAATATAAAAATTATTACATTTAATAATGATTAAATAATTTATTGAACATGAAGTATGCAATTGCAGAACTATGCAATATCACAATTACTATAAAAAAAATGTTTAATCGCTCATTTGGAAGTAAAGTTAGAATAAAGAGTTGGTTACATGCTAAACAAATTAATATACAGCACATCACTGTGCTTTGAAATCAGTACATCATAAACAACTTGAGATGAGCATACATTCATGGGGATCTGTTTAAAGGGAAAAACTGTCCACTGATTTATTGCTCCAGAAATACTTTATTGGCTTACATTTGCTTGCAAAGTTTAGACCATTAGGTCTTCATCAGGCAAAAATAAATAAATAAATAAAATAAAATAAAAAATAAAATAATAATAATAATCTTTCAACTTGTGCATTTCTGTGACTGAGATGAAAAAAGCCTTAAAACAGCGGCACACACATACTTAGAGACACACACTTTGGGAATCTCGAAACTGCAGCAATGTTATAAAATATTCAGAAGTCACGAATATTAGTAAACCTGTAATAGAAACTTCACCAGAAAAAAATGAAACATAAACACATTGCAATCGGTACACATTCGATTAAATAAAGCATAACAATCCTACCAGAAAACATAACCACACATTACAGCAGGTAAACAACTTCACCAAACAGTTAAAAATCCATGAAGAGAGTGATTTCAGGAGGAGAGTAAACAGCTATTGCCGATCGCTTCCCGCTTCTCCAACACTCGCACAAGTCGTGCCACAGCCGGGCCTTCATTCTGAATTTACGGACATGACGTAAACATGCAAGGACAAATTACGTATGCTTGCAATTTCGCACTTATTCCATCCTGACAGCTCTAAATAAAAATCTCTATTGTTGACTTACCATAGTGAATCAGGCAAAACATGGATTGGAAGACGGCTTGTTGGTGTACTCGCTCATTAAAGAAATTTTGTTCATTTCTAATCAAAAAAGTCTTACATAGTGTAGCTTTACCAGCAATTACAGAACATGATCAATCATTGAACTTCTTCTACAGTTTAAATTTATATCAAACACTACAAAACCCTTTTAATGTCACATTTAGCTTGGGTGTTATTTAATAATGTTATTGGTTGTTATTCAGTAATTTAGAGTGAAAGAACTCCAGATGATGCTTCTTACCTCTGGCAAGCATTGGTCTTTCTGACTGAATGAGCGCTGTCTGTTCAAATGAGCGGAGGGAGAAATTATTCCTGTCTTTTTCCCCTTCAAAGCTAATTATAGACATACATTTGCAAAATAAATAATGAAATCAACTGGATTAAAAAAAAACAAACATTTAGTATATTTTTAAGTAAGAATCAATCCTCTCAATACAACATCTGTAAAAGAAGTATCAAGATTTTAAGATCAGTTCTATCCTATCCCTTGCAGAGTTCACTGTGGACCATTAAGGTGGTAAAAGTCCAGTTGAAGTCCACTGATTCTTGGATGTTGACCGTGACACCAACAGCTGGCAGAACAAAGGCCAGGGCCGAGCTGGGGCACCACTGGTTCTGCACCCCCAATTCCACCCTTTCCCCTCCCACTAAGGATGGCACGTGTCACTGCCACCCGCCCCCCAACCCATTGTTATTTCTCGATTCCCCCAGGTCTCCTTCCTCCAACTCAATCCCATTATATGCTCAGATTTTGCATTTTTGCTCTCTAGAGGAAACTCATATGCCATTTGTATTCACCCCTCCCCACCCAGGGCTTCATGTGTTGCCCTGTCCTTTCATACAACAACAAAAAGGTTGAGATGACGATTGAAGAAAAAATGACCATTAGCTTGAAGTCAGTCTGGTCCTCTATTTGTCTATGTCTACACCCAAACAGACACAACTTGCCAAATAGTTTATTTGTAAACAATAGGCCAACCAATTTCACTGCTTGTGTCAACCATTTCATAAATCTAATAAGTATTCAAGAAACTCCTAAGTGAAACACTGCAAAAATTAATAAATAAATATTTAAGAAATAAATAAATAATAATAAAAAAAACACTATTTTTCTTATTTTCCAGCAAAAATATCAAAATATCCTTAGAATCGAAGAAAAAAAAAAAAAAAAGAGAGAGAGAGAGAAAAAAGAAAAATTAAAGAACAATTCTGTAAGATATTAAGATAAATTACGTTTATTTTTCTTGTGTTCATTTATTTTTATTAGCACATTAGCTTTTACTGTTTTAAGTATAAACCAAACAAAATTTTGTTAGATTTATGCTTAACCCTCCTGTAATGTTCAGTTATTTTTTTGACCCATTTAAACAGTTAAAAACTTATTTTATAATCTTGTATTTGGTAAAAATGCATTTGGATTCTCCACAACAATGAATAAATGACTACTTAATGGTTGTTAGATGGCTGCTTACTGGCCCAAGTCAAAAAAGACCATTCACAACTAAGTTAAGTCTCTATGATCCCTAGGGGACCTTTTCAATGGAAGTCTATAAGATTTATGGCTCATTCTTCATCTGCCAGGTGGACATTTATATTCTGAAATAAAAATCTACAGTAAGGTTGTATTTTTTAACATTAGTTATACCATGAACCATATTTTTTAATGCATTTATTAATCTTGGTTCATTTTAATTTATAAAAAATACAATTGTTCATTGTTAGTTCATGATAGTTCATAATGCATTGTTAACCTATACAAATGTTAATTTTAAAAATGTTTTAGTATATGTTGCTATTCACATTAACCAACAAAGTGCTGTAAAAGTATTGTTCATTGTTTGTTTGTGTTAGCAAATGTAGATAATACAAATACAACCTTACTGTAGTAAGTTTCGACAAAAATATTTTAGAATACAAACCATGAGTCGGTATTTGTTTCAAACAGATACAATGTGTCAGTATTCCAATTATAAGCTTTTTTCACTCAAAATGAAGGGGTTGTTTTAAACTGTGAAAGAAGAGTACCATCACTGACATATGGGTGGAGCTCTTTCGAGTTGAAATGCTACTATAAAAGCTTGTGTGCAATTGTTTGTACAATTTTCTCCAAAACAGAAGAATTAAAACATGAAAAAACAATTTATAGCCCTGCGTAAAATATAAGTTATTTGGGGTAAAGAGTATTTTATTTTATTAATATTATCTAATTTTATGATATTTCAGCTGTGTCTCATTTTGAAGGCTGCATGCTAGGTAGGATGCGTCCTTTGAAGTCTGCAGTATACCGAGTGTCCTCCTTTAAACAAGCCTTGTTTAAATGAGACGGCCTTTGTAGGACAAACGGAAATGGAACGTAACATGGTTGCTATGACAGCACGCCACTCTTTAACAAGCGCGAGCACTTTGTGTGAGAAGGGAACAAAGTCCTTCTGGAATGGAATGTATGAGGTACATTTTAGGAGAGTTAAAATGATGTAAAGAGAAAAGAAAATAGATTTTACAGGTGTACTTTTAGTCTAATACATTATTTTAATTATATATTAATATAATTATACATATTATATACTCTGCACCCATCTACTGAGGTACTTCAACTTGGGAATTAACATTACTTGCGTTTGAACATCATATTTACATCATACATTTTTTTTAGACATTTTCGCTGAAGCAAAGAATTGTGGGTTGTGAGTGCCCACGAAGGATACACCTCATGCATCCTCCGAATTCCCATGAAAGAAGGTTGCATTTGAAGGCTGCATTCGAAGAGTCCTACTCGCTTTTCTGAAACGAGACAGCCTCAATGACGTATGCGGCCAACAAATGCGACCTCCGGAGGACACAGCCTTCCAAACGAGACACAGCCTTCATATGTGTATTATTTAATATACTTACCTGCTGCTGAAGTCCAGGATTGGTCGAATGGTGTGATGGGGGCGGGGCAGAGTGTGTGCAAATCCGAGGGAGATGAGAGGAGAGATGGCTGTGGTGAAACAGAGTTTCAGTGTGTTTAACAGGGTAAAAGTTATGTCATTCTTGTAAGTTGTCAAAAAGAGAACTGTTTAAGAATTGGTAAAGTGTCAGTGAAGCGTGAGGTTTGAGGTCTTTGTATTCTTGGCTGTTTTTAAATGAGATGGATCCGAGGAAAAACAGTGGTGAGAGAGACTGTTAAGTTCACTGTTGTGATAAACGTCAGTGTATTGCATTTTTAGATGTTATATTAACGATAAATACATAGCAGGAGATGCAGGGACAACCCAGATAGCACCCAGAGCTTCCGGAGACGCTTTGTGGTTCCTCTGGCACCGCTGGATTTTCTGCCGATCCGACGTTCATCGCCAATCAGACTGATTGTTCACTCGGCTCGCAAGCGATGCATAGAAGAGAGGCCCGAACTTTATACAGAGAGGTAGACTTGTTTGATATGCTCATTGAGTGAAGCGGCAGGTGTTCATGCCTCAACGCCCACAAGCAGCGATTCAGGCCTGCCACGTTTTATTTTTCTTTTAAAAAGGGGTTTTTGTTCACGTGTAAAGTGACCTGTGATATTTAAGTTTAATCAAAAGGCACCTCATATCTAAAAAAGTGCACCAAACAGAGTTAACAAGGGTTTACCAAGAGCTTTATTACATGTGGGTGATTTTCAAATGTTTAACGTTATACTTTTTCCCTATTGAAAAGATTTGATTCCAATTTACACCTTAACAGAGGTCTGATTGCTAGTGATTTAAATGTGAAACTGAACTTTTTTGCAGTTTTCACCTGTAAAGCTCTTTCAAAGAGAAATTTTGTGCATTTTACTAAATGTTTAAGAGACAAGTGTCTTGATGGAGGTGACGCCACGCGAGGTTTGAACGTGTGAACGGCAAGCTCTGAACACTTTGCTAGTTTTAACACTTTTAATGGTATAAACCGGTGATATTCGATACATTCTGATCCGTAACTGTTCTAGGAGGACAATATGTCAAAGAATTCAAAATCCTCGGGCTCTGGAGACATTAAAAGACATTTATGTGCTCAAGCTGACACTCCTCCGGAGGCCTCGAGCCAGGGAGCCGATTTGGCCGGGGAAGTGAGGGAAATTCGGCGAGAATTGTTGAACATGTCAGCAATGTTGACGAAGGTCATTGCTGACTTGGAAGATCTTGCTGTGATACGTTGATCGATCACTGCCATGGAGATGAAATTCACTGAGGTGGTCACAAGAGTTGGGGATATCAAAAAACAGATCGATTATCTGGTGTCATTGGAGAGGGAACTAGCTGCTAATCTGCTAGTGACCAAGGTAGATTTGGAGCGCATCTGGGAGAAATTGGAGGACTTGGAGAACTGTAACCGGTGGAATAACGTCTGAATTGTCAGAATTCCTGAAACCGAAGAGGGTCAGGATATGGTGAAATTCCTGGACGGTCTTTTTCTGAATCTGCTTGATATAACAGGCCATAAGCTGGAAATCGAGTGAGCTCACAGGGTTCCGGCTCGGTGATCCACTGAGGGAGACAGGCCCCGATCAATTTTGGCCAAATTTCTGAGATCATCCGATAACGATCTTGTGTTGCATGAGGCGAGGGGTAAAGGAAGGCGTTTTTGGAAGAACCACAGCATTTTCTTGTTCCCAGACTTTGCGAATTCGACAAGAGAGAAACGTGATCGATTCAAGGAATGCAAGAAACTCTTACATCAACAGAAGGTCGCTTTTGCACTGATGTTGATGGCCGTAAAGTATTTACATGTCCCTAGCAAGCAATGTCCTTCATAAAGTAAATGACTGAGTAAGTTATTTTGTGGTTCTCATGTTGCAGCCAAGTGAACCGACTCACTGAACATCCACTTGATCGTCCGAGGAAGCTGAATGCCTTTTTGTTTCTTTTTGTGCTGATTCTGCCTAGCGGCTGGAGTTTGTTTTGTGTAGCAGCACTCCTTTGGGACAGTGTTGTGGATGAATATGCACGTTCTTTGTGCTTACACCTCCTACTGGTTGGAGTTTGTTTTGTGGAGTATTTCTTGCAGGACATTGGAGTGATTGGATAATTTGTTGCACTCATCTAGCAGTTGAATGGGCTGGCTCACTGAACATTCGTTTGACTGTCCGAGGAAGCTGAACGGCCTTTTAAATTTTTTTATTTTATTTATCTATTTATTTATTTTGTATTTTTATTTCATTTTTTTGGGTGTTGGATCTGCTAAAGGCTGGAGTTTGTTTTGTGGAGGAACACACCTTCGGGACAGTTATGTGGATGAATCTACACATTCTTTGTGTTTATCCCGCCTATTGGCGGGAGTATGTTTTATAGATTATCTTCTGTTGTGTAATTCTGTTTTACAAAATTTGTATAGAAACACCAGACTTGAGCAATCCAACAGCAAAATTGTCGCAGGGGCTCTCGTAGGTGTACATGGACTGTTTGAGTTTAGAGGGATGGACGCTGGTTGGCGCTGTCGTGCGCATGGTTAATGCACACGTTTTTCTTTTTTCTGTTTGTTTGGTTCGGGGGGAGGTTTGGGGTTTGATTGTTGCACTAATGTGGAATCTGGTCTTTATAATCTTTTTTTTTTTGACACACAATCTATTTTTTCTTATATGTCAAAATGTCAAATGTTAGTATGAGTGGATTGTCTCTCTCCATGTGGAATGTGAATGGGTTGGGGCACCCCATAAAAAGAAGGAAAGTTATTTCTTTTCTTAAACATAAGAAATATGATATAGTGTTGTTTCAAGAAATGCATCTTTCCCCACAGGAAGCTGAAAAATTTGGGAAGATATGGATTGAACATGTTTTCTTTGGTGCTGGTTAAAGTAAGAGCAGGGGAGTCATTACACGGATCAGTAAGCATCTACAATTCAAATGTCTCAAACAGATTAAAGATAAATTAGGAAGAGTCATTATTGTTTTAGCAGAAATTCAGGGGCAAAGTCTGATTTTGGCTAATATTTATGCACCTAACACTGATGATCAGGGCTTTTTTATAGATCTTGAAGGGATGTTGCAAGCCGCTGGCACCGCTCATGATATAATATTAGGAGGAGACTTTAATCTATTGATGGACTCAGTCCTTGATCATAGTGAAGCAAAAGTGTGTAAGCCCACTAGAGCAACATTGACGCTTCACAGAATGTGTAAAAATCTTAGTCTTACAGATATTTGGAGACTATTGAACCCATCGGGTAGGGACTATAAATTTTTTTCATCAGTCCATAAGATTTATTCTAGAATAGTTTTTTTTTAATCTAAGTCCCTCATTTCATCTGTTGTTGATTGCTCAATTGGAAACATCTTAGTATCAGATCACGCCCTGGTGAGTTTAGAGGTGTTACCACATATGGAGAAAAAGAAATCTTATAGTTGGCGCTTTAATGCATCCCATTAGCAAAATCCTGAATTCCAACAAATGTTAAAGGCTGAAATCAATGTTTATATGGAGACCAACTGGTCCTCAGTATCCTCTGTGGACGTGGTTTGGGAGGCACCTAAGGCAGTTCTTAGGGGTCGGATCACACCGTGTGCCTCATTCATCAAAAAATCCAAAGCACGAGAACTCGTGGAGTTGGAAGGCAATATTAAAAGTGTCGAGGCAGAGCTGATGGCCTCAGAGAATTGACCCGATTGATATACAGATATTATACTATTTTGTCACAGAAGTTTGAGTTCCTTGGCTTTTCAGGGCAAGACAGTCATACTTTGAGTCAGGGGACAAAGCAGGGAAGCTTTTGGCTAGATAGAGAGAGTCTTTTTCTACCATTCCCTCAGTGAAATCTGCTGGTCGTGAAATATTTACCTCGGCCATTGATATTAATAATGCTTTTAAAGAATTCTATCTTGATCTCTATAGTTCCATGTCTTCGTTTTTCTGATGAAGATATTAGAAACTTTGTGGAACAATTAGAACTTCCTAAACTGACGACTGAGCAAAAAAAAAATCTCTTGATTCTGAGATAACATTGGAGGAGCTTGGCGAGGTAATTAAGGCAAGTGCTACAGGCAAGGCTCCGGGGCCAGATGGCTTTGCTGCTGAATTTTTATTTGATCTTATGCTACAGAACTGGCTCCACTTTTGTTCAAGGTTTATATGGAATCATTAATGAATGAAAAGCTTCCGCCAACCATGACACAAGCCCGGATCAGTCTGAAGCAAGTGTAAGAGTTACCGTCCAATTTCCCTGATCCAGCAAGATGTAAAAATATTGTCAAAAATTCTGGCTAACCGATTAAGTAAAGTTATGACATCTCTTATACATATAGATCAGGTGGGGTTTATTCAGGGCTGCAGCTCTTCTGATAACATTAGGTATTTCATCAATATTATGTGGTCAGCGGCGAATGATCAGACTCCAGTCGCTGCCATCTCACTTGATGCCGAAAAGGTGTTTGATATGGTAGAATGGGATTATCTTTTTAAGGTTTTGGAAATATACGGGTTTGGGAATACTTTTATTGGATGGATTAAGTTACTTTATAGACACCTGGTAGCGATATAAATAAATGGATTAATTTCAAATTATTTTACCCTGGATAGGGACACCCAGCAGGGTTGCCCTCTTTCCCCATTATTGTTCTGTCTTGCCCTGGAACCATTAGCAGCTGCGAAAAGAAAGGAAGATGATTTTCCAGGAGTGGTGGTGGGAGGTATGGTGCATAAGCTTTTGCTTTACGCAGATGATATTTTATTATTCATCTCCGACCCCACTAGATATGCCTTGCCTCCACAGAATTATTAATTCCTTTTCTAAGTTCTCAGGATACAGAGTCAACTGGTCTAAATCCGAAGCTTTGGCTCTGACAGCGTACTGCCCAGTAACGGCTTTTTACACAGGTGCCTTCCAGTGGCCTAAACAGGGCATTAAGTATTTGGGCATTTTATTCCCAGCAAATTTGTGTGGTTTATTTAGAGTTAATTTTGACCCCTGTGGTGGGGTGAGCAAGAGACAGACACAGTGGGTGTGGCATTAAGCCTCGGAGAGGCATTTATTGGAAATAATAATAAAAGTGACATGTCCATAAAAGGAAAATAAAGTGTCCAGGGGAAATAGTGTTCATATTAAAGGGGGAATCTGGCATCCTCGCGATGAGACGGGGCTCCATGAAGGGAGGGGTAGTGTCTATGGAATGGCTCAGGTGTGAGCTGGGTCTGTCGGCCGCACAGGGTCCCCTCCAGGGTCCACGGCGTGAAGGGTGGCGGCATCTTTGGCGGCCTGACTTCCCAGGCCCGCGGCGGGTGAGAAGGGAAGGCGGCCTGGCCTCTAACCCATTGGCTGCGACGTGTGCAGTTCTCCCCCAGTTACTCATTTAATCCATCCAGGGGTCCGAGGAGTGGGTCTGGCGGCACATCAACTCGTCCGAACCCTCCCAGCTCTGGTCCTGGGCATGCGGGGATGCTAGTGTGTGCACACATGGAGATTTGAAGCTGGCTCCCTGAGAAGAGGTGCACTCTACGTTTTAAAGACAGCGGTGATGAAGCATTATTCACATCAGGTGTGCTTCATTCACAGCTGTCAGAACGAGGCTTATTAATTATGCACCTCTTCTCGCTCTCCTGCCCAACTCCTGTCGTAAGCCTGGCTGAAGGGTGGCCCCAAGAGGCAGGGTGACGATGATGAGCCGGAGGGGCAGATCATTCCGCCACACCCCTTAATAAAAAGGTTTTCGAGCGATGTGGTCAGGTGGGCTTCATTACATTTATCTATGTTTGGGAAGGTTAATGTTATTAAAATGAATTGTATTCCAAAATTCATCTACCTGCTACAAACTCTCCCTGTAGATGTCCCCCTCTCTTATTTCAAGCAATTTGATAGCATAGCGAAGTCCTTCATTTGGAATGGTAAGTGTCCCAGATTACATTTCAATAAATTACATAGGCCGATTGACAAAGGTGGGCTAGGCCTCCCCAAGATTTTGTTTTATTATTATGCATTCGGTCTCAGACATTTGGCTCATTGGTCGCTTCCACCTGAGAGAGCCCATCTTTGATTTTGTATTGAACAGGAAGTTCTTGCCCCTATTTTGCCATTGCAAAGCCTTTCTATTAAACTAACCAGAGAAGTTAAGTTACACCCCGTTATCTTGCATTTGCACGCAGTAAGGACAAAAGAGTCCAGAGTGTTTAATTCAGACATTTATTTAAATGTTGCCTCAAGCAAATGGCTGAACCCAAAATTATGTATTAATAAGTCTCCTTTCTGCTGGTCAGAGTGGATTGTGAGGGAGGTTAATATGCTTGGTGACCTATATGAGAGTGGAGTGTTGAGATCCTTTGAAAATATGGTCCATTTTAGGATTCCCAGATCTCAGTTCTTTAAGTATTTACAGCTGCGCCACCTGCTCTGTACTATTTTTGGGAGTAGCATACACCCCCCTAAAGCAGCAGATACTCTGGAAGTGGTTATTACTGCTTTTGGAAAAGGTCACGAGGCATCAGTGTATTACTCCCTGTTAATTCAGAGTCTGGGGGATGGAGTTTCAACTTCTCAAGAGATTATGGGAGAAAATTTAAACTTGGTATTTGAGGAGGGAGTGTGGGCTAGGATTAAATAAAACGTCAAGTCTACATCTAGAGATGCAAGGGTGCATCTGATGCAATTTAAGATTTTACATCGAGTCTATTGGACCCCCTCTAGATTATATAGGCTTGGTCTTAAAGACACACCCACCTGCTGGCGATGCCAATAAGAAGATGAGGATTTTCGGGGGGAGGTGTTTAATGTATATAATTGCTTCCGTATTTTATCGGTGTATGTGTGTGTGTGTATATATATATATATATATATATATACACACACACACACACATACACACTGGCGGCCAAAAGTTTGGAATAGAAAGAAATTGGTACTTTTATTCACCAAAGTGGCATTCAACTGATCACAATGTATAGTCAGGACATTAATAACATGACAAATTACTATTACAATTTGAAATTTATTTTCAGAACTTCTTAAACTACTTCAAAGTGTTCTCATCAAAAAGTTCTCCACATTCAGCAATGACAGCTTTGCAGATCTTTGGCATTCTAGCTGTCAGTTTGTCCAGATACTCAGGTGACATTTCACCCCACGTTTCCTGTAGCACTTGCCATAGATGTGGCTGTCTTGTCGGGCACTTCTCATGCACCTTACAGTCTAGCTGATCCCACAAAACCTCAATGGGGTTAAGATCCATAACACTCTTTTCCAATTACCTGTTGTCCAATGTCTGTGTTTCTTTGCCCACTCTAACCTTTTCTTTTTGTTTTTCTGTTTCAAAAGTGGCTTTTTCTTTGCAATTCTTCCCATAAGGCCTGCACCCCTGAGTCTTCTCTTTACTGTTGTACATAAAACTAGTGTTGAGTGGGTAGAATTCAATGAAGCTTTCAGCTGAGAACATGTGAGGCGTCTATTTCTCAAACTAGACCCTCTGATGTACTTATCCTCTTGTTTAGTTGTACATCTGGGCCTTCCACATCTCTTTCTGTCCTTGTTAGAGCTAGTTGTACTTTGTCTTTGAAGACTGTAGTGTACACCTTTATATGAAATCTTCCGTTTTTGGCAATTTCAAGCATTGTATAGCCTTCATTCCTCAAAACAATGATTGACTGACGAGTTTCTAGAGAAAGCTGTTTCTTTTTTGCCATTTTTGACCTAATATTGAGCTTAAGACATGCCAATCTGTTGCATACTGTGGCAACTCAAAAACAAACACAAAGACGATGTTAAGCTTCATTTAACGAAACAAATAGCTTTCAACTGTGTTTGGTATAATGGCAAGTGATTTTCTAGTACCAAATTAGCAATTTAGCATGATTACTCAAGGATAAGGTGTTGGAGTGATGGCTGCTGGAAATGGGGCCTGTCTAGATTTGATCAAAAATGACTTTTTTCAAATAGTGGTGGTGCTGTTTTATACATCAGTAATGTCCTGACTATACTCTGTGATCAGTTGAATGCCACTTTGGTGAATTAAAGTACCAATTTCCTTCCGAAACAGCAAAATCTGTACATTACTCCAAACTTTTGGCCACCAGTGTATATACAGTGTATATATATATATTGTGTGTGTGTGTATATATATATATATATATATATATATATATATATATATATATATATATATATATATATACACACTATATTGCCAAAAGTATTCGCTCACCCATCCAAATAATTGAATTCAGGTGTTCCAATCACTTCCATGGCCACAGGTGTATAAAATGAAGCACCTAGGCATGCAGACTGCTTCTACAAACATTTGTGAAAGAATGGGCCGCTCTCAGAAGCTCAGTGAATTCCAGCATGGTACTGTGATAGGATGCCACCTGTGCAACAAGTCCAGTCGTGAAATTTCCTCGCTACTAAATATTCCACAGTCAACTGTCAGTGGTATTATAACAAAGTGGAAGCGATTAGGAATGACAGCAACTCAGCCACGAAGTGGTAGGCCACGTAAAATGACAGAGCGGGGTCAGCGGATGCTGAGGCGCATAGTGCGCAGAGGTCGCCAACTTTCTGCAGAGTCAATCGCTACAGACCTCCAAAGTTCATGTGGCCTTCAGATTAGCTCAAGAACAGTGCGTAGAGAGCTTCATGGAATGGGTTTCCATGGCCGAGCAGCTGCATCCAAGCCATACATCACCAAGTGCAATGCAAAGTGTCGGATGCAGTGGTGTAAATCACGCCACCACTGGACTCTAGAGCAGTGGAGACGCGTTCTCTGGAGTGACGAATCACGCTTCTCCATCTGGCAATCTGCTGGACGAGTCTGGGTTTGGCGGTTGCCAGGAGAACGGTACTTGTCTGACTGCATTGTGCCAACTGTGAAGTTTGGTGGAGGGGGGATTATGGTGTGGGGTTGTTTTTCAGGAGCTGGGCTTGGCCCCTTAGTTCCAGTGAAAGGAACTCTGAATGTTTCAGCATACCAAGAGATTTTGGACAATTCCATGCTCAATGAGTTTGTTAGCTCTCACGTGGATGCACTGAGCAGGCTAGATACTGAGCTGTGGGGAGCAGAAAAGAACTGTCAAAAGACCTGCGTAACAAGGTAATGGAACTTTATAAAAATGGAAAAGGATATAAAAAGATATCCAAAGCCTTGAAAATGCCAGTCAGTACTGTTCAATCACTTATTAAGAAGTGGAAAATTCGGGGATCTCTTGATACCAAGCCAAAGTCAGGTAGACCAAGAAAGATTTCAGCCACAACTGCCAGAAGAATTGTTTGGGATACAAAGAAAAACCCACAGGTAACCTCAGGAGAAATACAGGCTGCTCTGGAAAAAGACGGGGTGGTTGTTTCAAGGAGCACAATACGACGATACTTGAACAAAAATGAGCTGCATGGTCGAGTTGCCAGAAAGAAGCCTTTACTGTGCCAGTGCCACAAAAAAGCCTGGTTACAATATGCCCGAAATCACCTTGACACGACTCACAGCTTCTGGCACACTTTGGAGAGACGAGGCTAAAATAGAGCTTTATGGTCACAACCATAAGCGCTACGTTTGGAGAGGGGTCAACAAGGCCTATAGTGAAAAGAATACCATCCCCACTGTGAAGCATGGTGGTGGCTCACTGAGGTTCCCTATCTGTCACTCACCCGACGTTGTGTCGATGTAGTGACACTAGGAGTCACTCTTGGGAGCCCAAGACACCTCTGGTCTTTGATAAAAGGCCAATGAAAATTGGTGAGTGGTATTTGCACACCACTCCCCCGGACATATGGGTATAAAAGGAGCTGGTATGCAACCACTCGTTCAGATTTTCTCTTCGGAGCCGAACGGTCAATGTTCATTGAGCTGACTGTTCATTCACCTCTGCTGGATCTGACGGCGCATTTCAGTGGCTTCTCCCTCCTCTGCACTGGTGCACTGCAGAGAACCCCCCTGGGCACTTCGGCAGAAGTAAAAGAGTATATTTCTCTAAAAGAGTGGCACACATGGAACGTCTTTTTAAAGACACGTCTTTTTAAAGATGCCTTTCCATTTGTGTGTTATTCCTGGTTGCGGTCATTATCTCTCAACTTCTGATGGTCACGATCGCTGTCTTTCATGTCTGGGCACAACCCATGTGGAGACAGCGTTCGTGGATGGATCATGTACTCATTGCGAGAACATGACCATGGCAATGTTGCGGTCGCGGCTTGCCTTCGTAAGAAAGCAAGCCACTCCAGCTGCTCCCCGCCTCGGTCCTTCTACCTACGGGTATGAGGCCAGCGCGGCTAGCACTGGGGGCGATTTGGGGACCCCAATGGTCCACCTCCACCGGGTATCCCCCCACGGACCTCCCATTCCCCAGCACGCTCATCTGACCCGATCGGGATTCCGGATGAGTCCGCCGGCTCGTCACACGGCGAGTTCGACCCCTTGTTCAGAGCCCACGAAGCTGATGAGTTCGTGAGCGCAGCATCGGAGAGCGGGCTCGTCCAGTCGGACGCGGAAACCTCAGCTGGGCTCCCCCCTCGGGTCCGGTCGCCCAGTCAAAGGCTGACGCGGAAATGATGGACATGCTTTCCCGGGCAGCCGCGAGCGTTGGGCTAGAGTGGAACCCTCCGCTCTCCCCTGAACCTTCACGGCTCGATGATTGCTTCCTGGGCTCGCAGCACCGCTCACAGCCAGGCCCGCCCCAGTTCTTTTCTTCCCGGAAGTGCACGAGGAGCTGACAAGGTCGTGGGAGGCATCTTTTACTGCCTGGTCCCGATCTTTCATCTCCCCCGCCCTCACTACCCTCGATGGTGGGGCGGCCAGGGGCTATTCGGAGATTCCCCCGGTGGATAAGGTGCTCGCGGTGCACCTATGCCCGCAGAGTGCCGCCACCTGGCGCAGGCGACCAAAGCTCCCAACCAAGGCCTGTAAGTTTACGTCGTCCCTGATGGCCAAAGCCTACAGTGCCGCAGGACAAGCTGCCTCCGCCCTGCACGCCATGGCTCTCCTGCGAGTCCACCAAGCCAAGGTGCTAAAGGAAATGCACAAGGGCAGTTCCGCCCCGGGATTGATGCAGGAGCTGTGCTCCGTGACCGACCTCGATCTCCGGGCAACGAAGGTCACGGCGTGGTCTCTCGGGCGGGCAATGTCCATCTTGGTGGTCCAGGAGCGCCACCTTTGACTCAACCTGGTCGAGATGGGAGAGGCTGAGATGGGAGAGGCCGACAAGGCATGGTTCCTTGCTGCCCCCATTTCCCAGGTTGGCCTATTCAGCAACACCGTCGAGGACTTTGCCCAGCAGTTCTCGGCGGAGAAGCAGCAGATGGAGGCTATCCGGCACATCCTGCCCCGGCACGGCTCAAGATCCCGTACCCCACCTGCTCGTCGCCAAGGGCGTCCCCCTGCGGTGACTGCACTGGCTCCGCTGCAGCCCGCCCTTGCGGCCCAGCCACGGCGTGGAGCCCACAGCAGGAAGTAGACGCCACCCGTCTCACGGCCGGCCGCCAAGAACCCGCGAAAGGCTTCAAAGCGCCCCTGAGACGGGCGACCCAGGGACGATGAAACCCACTACTTTGGAGCTGGTAAGCAGACCACTCCATCCTCCGGTGGAGGGCCGGGAGGAGAATCTTTTGTTGCCTTTTCATTTAATTTCAGGCTCCGCCCTGCCTTGAGGCCCCCCAACTGGTACATCCGACGAGATTGTCCCCATGGTCCCCCTTGCCTGGAGCTTGGACATGTGGCTTGCACTTTCCAACCCGTCACGATGGCTGGTCCGGACCGTCCGACTCGGCTACGCGATTCAGTTTGCCAGGTGTCCGCCCAGGTTCAGCGGCATCCACTTCAGCCACCTTGCGCGTGGAGATCACTACCCTCCTACGGAAGGATGCGTTAGAGCCTGTTCCTCCGGCCGAGATGAAGGGGTTTTACAGCCCCTACTTCATTGTACCAAAAAAAGGTGGTGGGTTGCGGCCAATCTTGGACCTGTGAGTACTGAACCAGGCTTTACACAGACTCCTGTTCAAGATGCTGATGAAAAAACGCATTCTAGCGAGCGTCCGGCATCAAGATTGGTTCGCGGCGGTAGACCTGAAGGACGCGTACTTCCACGTCTCAATTCTACCTTGACACAGACCCTTCCTGCAGTTTGCATTCGAGGGTCCAGTCACCATGTTTGTAGAAACTCCTCCCCCGTAGGGTAGGACCTACCATGGGACTTCTCCACATGACATACTTCTCCACATGACAGACCATGTGACGTATTTCCACTCAAAATACCCCCCCCCTTTCTGGGTGGGGTATGGTCTCCGCGGTGTCTTCCCCTTGGGAAGGACACACCCCCCCCGACGTAGACCTAGTGACCGCAGTCGGTTAATTCCTTTTTTTTGGGGAGAGGGAAAAAAAGAGGATAAGAGGCCACAACTGGGCTAGCCTGTCTCTATCTTTTGGGCAGTCGACTTGTCCCCAAAGGGCCGTTCGACACTCATAACAGCGTTGGGGGAGGTTACGTGTTGGCCTGGTGCACTGGCTACAAGGCACACAGTGGTCTGCCCGTCACACACCGCCAGTTCACGTAACACAGTTCAGCCAGTTGCAGCGTTTCATATAGGGACCCCTAGTGTCACTACATTGACACACAACGTTGAGTGAGTGACAGAATGGGAACGTCCTGGTTACTTGCGTAACCTCCGTTCCCTGATGGAGGGAACGAGACGTTGTGTCCCTCCTGCCACTTGTCTCGGCTCCTCAGCACAAAACCTGAATGAGTGGTTGCAAACCAGCTCCTTTTATAACCGTATGTCCGGGGGAGTGGTATGCAAATACCACTTGCCAATTTTCATTGGCCTTTTATCAAAGACCAGAGGTGTTTCGGGCTCCCAAGAGTGACCCCTAGTGTCACTACATCGACACAACGTCTCGTTCCCTCCATCAGGGAACGGCGGTTACGCAAGTAACCAGGACGTTTTGGGGGTGTGTGAGCTCCAAAGGCATGGGGAATCTTGTGAAAATGTATGGCAAACTGAATGCAGCATGTTATCAGAAAATACTGGCAGACAATTAGCATTCTTCTGCACGAAAGCTGCGCATGGGACGCTCTTGGACTTTCCAGCACGACAATGACCCTAAGCACAAGGCCAAACTGACCCTCCAGTGGTTACAGCCGAAAAAGGTGAAGGTTCTGGAGTGGCCATCACAGTCTCCTGACCTTAATATCATTGAGCCACTCTGGGGAGCTCTCAAAGGTGCGGTTCATGCAAGACGACCAAAGACTTTGCATGACCTGGAGGCATTTTGCCAAGACGAATGGGAAGCTATACCACCTGCAAGAATTTGGGGCCTCATAGACAACTATTACAAAAGACTGCACGCTGTCATTGATGCTAAAGGGGGCAATACACAGTATTAAGAACTAAGGGTATGCAGACTTTTGAACAGGGGTCATTTCAGTTTTGTTTTATGATTGTGCCATTCTGTTATAACCTACAGTTGAATATGAATCCCATAAGAAAAAAAGAAATGTGTTTTACCTGCTCACTCATGTTTTCTTTAAAAATGGTACATATATTACCAGTTCTCCAAGGGTATGCAAACTTTTGTGCACAACTGTATATATATATATATATATATATATATATATATATATATATATATATAATTATTTATTTTTGCTGTGGACTCTTCATTACAAAGAGTCTTGATATTTGCTAGAAAAAGAAACCTCTCTATTCTGACTCTTTTAATGCTTTTTAGTGTGCCTTCTCTAGTTTGACTGCTAAAAAGACCACATAACTCACCATGCTGCAAGGCAGACTAGGCAATGGTATATTTCTATCACTGAGCTAAAATTACAAGGGATGTTTCATTACTTTTCTCTCTGTGTGGTTCATTCAGCCATGTAGTGAAATGCCTTCTCATACCAAAATCTTTAGTGATAATATTTCATTCACTCCCTTAATGCCAACTCTTGTCAGGCCATAAATATGAGTGCAAACCTAACAAGCCCTGCCCTCAAAAAAATGGCCAAGGGTGGATGCCATGCATACACTGCCAGATCTGTCCTAGACCATCTTCTGCCATTGTCCTGTTTTGCTGCGCCACCTCTCTCTCTCTCTCTCTCTCTCTCTCTCTCTTCCATTTACAGCTAGCCTACTTTGCATACTGGCACCATAAGACAATCTTTTCCATTCACCAAGGCATACTGGGTAAATGGGTCACTCTCCCATTGCCTTTCCTTGGAAGTGTAGTTGCTCTTTTTGTTCATTTCGTGTGTGGTTACACCTTTGTGCTTGATCTGGACCCTCGACTCCTCTGCTCGCTCATGTTCAATGAACTAATGCTTCCAAGGAGAGGCAATATATGCTGGAGAATGCAGGTCCTGTTGGATAATTGGATGGGACACTGATCTGCATTACACTCTAATTAGAGCTTCTCTCTGATTGTTTTCCTCTATGCCAACTAGCACTGCTGAAAATTTGTTTATAAAAGGGGCTGACAACTATTTGACATAAAGTTCCAAATCCATTTGATTTTTTTCTTCTTCCATGGAACACAAAAGGAGATATTAGGCAGAATTTAAACCTGAGTCACCATTCACATTCATTGAACTAAAGAAAAAAGCTGCAATATAAGTGAAAAGTGGCTGAGACTAATATTCTGCCTGACATCTCCTTTTGTGTTTAAAAATTTAAAAATAAATAAATAAAACAAATACACAATCCATATGAATCTCTCTCATTCATATTGTGCATGACAATGATTCTCCCTCTGTGTGCCTAAGGTTTCCAACCTCTGGTCTATAATAATAACCTTCAGCATTATAACTGTGACAGGATTATTATCAGGCTGAGCTACCTGCTTGCAGTTTTCCATATTATCTGTTGGCAGAGGCAAATGAGGTTAAGAATTTGGCTTCAGGGTGTAACATCTGTGCCCTTCCCCCCTAAACAACCACTGAAACATGAACATGGGTAACAAGTTTCACACCAGAGCTTTTGCTCATGTATGTTTGTTTAAATTATAAGTCCATGTATTTACCACTGGTATTGACATGACTTTTTGTAGGTCTCTTAAAAGCATGAAATGGCCATATTTTTTGGTCTGCTACCTTGGATGAAAAAGGCTGCTATTGAAAAAAGGCTTGGGACTTTGCACATCCTTTTGGTGCCATCAGTCTTTGTCATGACCTAATCTTCTCGCAGCTTAAGATTAATCAGACACATGCCATTTAAGACTCAAGCAATTGGCTCTAGTTCGAAATGGCATACTACCATACTATTCTTACTCACTATTCCGAACTCACAATGACTTCCCATGAGCAAACATGGCAGCAAGCAGGTTTTGAATACTTGCTTAAAGTTGTTATTGCCAAATTTCTCAACATGACTGCTAATTCCCCAACCATCGAGAATGAGTCATGGTCCAACATGCTAGACCACATGTTTATTACTCAATATCGGCATTGTCAAAATGTATTTGTAAATTTAACCTATGGACTTCTATGGAATAAGTTTTTACATTCTTTATTACTATACCTGTTGAGTTGAGAGTACTATACCCATTGACGCTGAGTTAAATACATTGTTATTATCTAATTCTTGTATAGGAAGGAGTTTGGTCCTTCTGAGAAAGCATTTGTGTAGTTTTGCGGTGAAGTTCTGTGGAATGGAATATCTGGAAAGTGTTGCTCAGCCCTAAAGGTTTTTTGTTTTTGTTTTTTGGCTGTAATTTAGGCTGTTATATTTATTTTAAGAAGTACAGTATAAGGAAATACATTTCCTTTTCATCAGAAGCATCTGTAACAGCTACTGAATTCACACGAGAAGGTAAAACCTGGGCGGTGCATTTGTGTGTATATTTATTAGAGGCAAATTTGCATGTTTGACCCAAATCTGTAAAATACTCATGCAAACACTTGTACTGAATACACTCAGGGACGGATTAACCACCGGACCAATTGGGCCATTGCCCAGGGGCCTCTAAACCCAAAGGGCCCCGAGCTCTAAATCAATTATTTATTTATTTTGAGATATCTATTGTAAATCCACGTAAATGTCAGCCTTATGTGAAATACCATTTGTTTGGCCGATTGAGTGCTGGACTACAATAGCGCGAGCTCAGGCACTTAAGTGCGCACTCAGGGAATCTGTGTCTCACAGGTGCAGCACGTTTATTTGAAGAACTACAGAGAAAAACACAAAGATAAGGTGCAGTTTACCCTGGCTGTGTACAAAGCTGATGGTTTAAATTCAGTGACAGAATTCGTGCAACAGTATAGAGGACTTTAAAATGTTTAAGTCCTGCATGCATTTAATGTTTAATGATAAAGTGAAAGATGCCTTAATACCCTAAATATGTGCATGGTAACCTTTAGTAATATTTGGTTAACCGCAAGAGTTCACGAATGGTTATTCTGTTATTTTTCTGGAATCAGGACTCGGGAATTAAGAATGTTTATTGCCATGGATGCGTCAAACACAATCTCAGATAGCAGGGAATAAAGTGCACAGTGTGCTATGAGCCTAAATAGCACAATATTTAGATCTTCAAATGATAAAATCACATTAATGTCGAACAAAAATAATCTCTGTCACTGCCTGCAACATAGTAGGCCTATTCTTAATAAAAGGAAAATGCATAATTCTGCCCAGGCTGGTTTACTTTTTCATGAGGCAGCGAACGCTATGGATTATAGGACTTCTTTGGGATGCGTTGATTTTAAAATGCTTTAGCATTTAACTTGTGTAATTATTGTCTGCACACCAGAGCAAAAGGGGGAAAAAACATTGGCTCACCATTTATCAAGCACTGAAAATTTGCAAGGTGAAAAACAATCTGGAATCACGTGTAACAGTCACATTAATTCCTCTTTGCAACCTGAACTTCATCGGAGTTGCTGGATGTAACTACTCCAGGTTCAGGTATGTGAAAGAGGAGATGGGGAGCAGTGACATGCTTTAGGTAACACTTTTATTTCTCTCTTTCTGTGCAGCAGATGCACTCTTTTCAGGTTTTCAATAATTCACTCTCACAAATAAACAACATTTTTCACAAACACTCAATGTCAGCAGTTGGCAATGCTGCACACTCGTTCTCTCTCTCTCTTCTGGTGTGTTCAGTGGTTTTAAGGCGCCTCTCCGCTATCACTGTAATGAGAAACAGCTGTTAGAAATTATGTCAATCAGCTTGACAAGCCACATCACTCCCTCTCTCCCACAGACAGACACACGACCACGCCCCTGTCACCACATACCCCCACCACCCGACTCAGGCTGGGGCAACATCTGGCCTGCCAATTCTTTCTGGAGAGAAAGTCAGCCACAGCCATCTGCACCCCTGGTCTGTGGATCACCTCAAATTTGAATGGCTGAAGTGCCAGTTACCAACGGGTGATCTGTGTATTGGTATCCTTCATGCGATGGAGCCACTGGAGTGGGGCGTGATCTGAACAGAGGGTGAAGGCCCGCCCCAGCAGGTAGAAGCAGAGGGTGAAGACAGCCCACTTAATCGCCAAACACCCCTTTTAAATGGTGCTGTACTTAGTTTCCCTCAGCAAGAGTTTACGACTAATGTACAGCACTGGTTGCTTCTCCCTCCACCTCCTGCGAGAGCACTGCCCCCAGCCCTATGTCAGATGCATCCGACTGCTAAATAAAGGGGAGAGAGTAGTTTGGAGCATGTAAGGGCAGTCCCCCACAAAGTGAAGATTTCACTTTCAAAAAAGCCTGTTGGCACGACTCCGTCCACTGGACCAGATTGGGAGCCCCCTTTCCTGTCCTAAATGGCCAGCCATTGGATTATGGTGAACTGAGAACTGAGAGGCCCATGGGCTGCCTGAAAAGCGTTTCCCGACGGCTCTTCGAGACTAATAACTGGGTTGTATTTTCTTTTGTTTGAGTGTCCTGCGTCACTTGATACAACCTATCTTTGATCATTGAAAAATATGGGTATGTGAGCATGACATTAGGCTGGATCTGTTGACCATCGATTACTCTCACTTGGTCAAATGCATCTTTGAGGGACTCGTCACGTGACTGCTCTAGAAGGAAATCCCCCTCAGGGAATTCCCTGAGGGCGAGAACCTCCCTCCTTGCATCATCTTGATGCAGAACAGATGTAGACGGCCCTGGCACCGCCTCTCCAGCCATAGCATCGCATGTCACGCACCAAGACCTTATTTCACAGGACCCATCCACACAAATTTCCCTTAATAAATTCTTAAAATCAGGCCAATTCGTCCCCAAAATCAGCGGATGGGTGAGGCGGGAATTAACCATGGCCTCCACTCTTTGTTTTCTCCCCCTGAATAGCATTTCAATGGTAACCACCGGATATGTGTGAATATCCCCGTACACACACCGCACCTTTACCCGCTTATTTGTGCCCAGTGCCCCGTCTTGTACCAACTGTTGGTGGATGGAGGTTTGGGAACAGCCAGAATCCACCAAAGCTTGATATGTATCCCCCTGGATACTCACTGGTATCCGATACACCCCAGCTCAATCGGGGGCAGCCTGTGGAGCTCTGGGAATCCAGACAAGTGTGCCCACCTCCATTACGGGGCAACGGTCCTGGAAATGCCCTGGATCCCCGCAGCTCCAACAGACCGGCCCAGTCTCCCCTCCTACACCCATGGGGATGGACTCGCCAACCTGGGAGGGATAGCGAAGGGGGGGGAGACTTCCCTAAGCGGGGAGGAAACCTGGGCATCGGACCGCCCAGCCTCCTGGAGGCAGGAATGGGGATGGAAAGAGGAGGGGCAGAAGTGGGGTTTGGGGGTAGGAGAGAGAGAGAAGACAGAGAGAGAGAGACTCCGTATCACTGCTTCCCAGAAATGCCGCCATGTAGTTCTCGGCCAGCTGGTTCGCTTCCTCCAGCGATGCCTGGCACTGGACGCACTCAGCCATCTCATGGGGCAGCTGGGCGATGAACTGTTTCAGCACCACCTTGTCCACGATGTCCTGGGAGCCATGGGGTTCCCCCTCCAGCAACAATTTGCAGCAGGCGTCCCAGAGCTGCTCTGCGAAGGTGAGCGGGCAGCTGTGTTTGTCCATCTTCAGAGCATGGAAGTGCTGTCGGCTTTGTTTGGGGGTCTGGCCAACCCATTGTAGAATGGCTCTCTTCAAGTATGCATAAATGAAGAGGTTGGCTGCAAGGAGCTGTTGGGCCGCAAGCTGAGCTTCCCTGGAGAGTAGCGGCAACAGTCGGGCCACCCACTGGTCAGGTCGCCATTCCCACACCTCGGCTGTCTTCTCGAAGAGATCAAGGTATGCTTCGGGATCGTCGGCGGGCCCCATTTTGACAAGGGTGACCAGGGTGGGCTCCAGGGCTGCAGCAGCAACCCCCTTGTGTCTGATCAGGCTCCAGAATGCCTGTCGGTCCTCCGCTTGGGCCTGGAGCAGGAGTTGAAAACTCTGCTCCTGCTCCAGCCTCAGCTCGACGAGGGCCTGATGTTGGGTCTGCTGGATGCAGGCGAGGGTCTTGATCACCTTGCCTAGTGGTGAAGACCCCATGACGATGTCTCCTCGGGTCCCGGGTTTTGGCACCAGTGTAACAGTACTCCAGGTTCGGGTATGGGAAGGAGGAGACGGGGAGCAGTAACACGCTGTTGGTAATGCTTTTATTTCTCTCTTTCTGTGCAGCAGATGCACTCTTTTCAGTTTTTTTCACTCAGTTCAATAATTCACTCTCAAAAATAAACAAACATTTTTCATAAACACTCAATAGCTTCGGCACTCAATGTCAGCAGTTGGCAATGCTGCACACTCGTTCTCTCACTCTCTTCTGGCATGGTCTGTGGTTTTAAGGCATCTCTCCACTATCACTGTAATGACCGTGTAAACAGCTGTTAGAAATCATGTCAACCAGCCTGACGAGCCACATCACTCCCTCTCTCCTGCAGACAGACACACGACCACACCCCATCACCACACTGGTTTTCCATCCAAAATGTTTAACATGTTTTTAAGCACATTCAGAAAATTTTACTTAAGAAAATACGAATTGTTGAGCATTTCCATCCACTACATAATGCGCATTATCATGAGGGAGCCACCTCGTCATGATGGAGCAGCTGAATGACCTCTCCCTGCTTTGGGGACAGTTTTATTTGCAAGATTGGAGCAAGTATCTCATTTTATTAAATGCATCCACAAGACACCACAGAATAAGTGTAATATCTGATATAATGTGGGCTGAAATAGCTGCGATGCCCACACACTGCCAGTCTCCACATACCTGGTAGTGCCCACTCTCAAAACTGTTCTGGTATATTGTGAGCAGGGCCGTAGTAAGGAATTCTGGGCCCCCTGACTTTATATTGCTCTGGGCCCCTTACCTATTCAAAAAAGTTTCGAATTTGTTGTGGGGCCCCCTGGACCTTTGGGCCCCTAGAATCGTTACTATCTTTCACCCCACTAGCTATGGACCCGATTGTGACAACCAATTTTATCGACCATCTGTGGGTTAAACACTTCTGAATGACAAGCGCTATGTTCAAAGAATTGTGTGCCAAGGTCAGACCTTTTGGTGAGCGAGTCACATCAAGCTGTCACACACTCATAACACATGCACAAATGGTCAAAGCACATCATTGTTTTGCGAATAAACCATTTCCATCACCTTAATGCACATTTTAACTAATGCAAAACTCTAGAAAATCAACCTCCTCCTATTGCATTAAATTTGAACCCGAATTTAGAACATTTATTTGCATATCAAGCATTTCCTTTTAGGATTTCTTTTGCGCAATTTCAAAATGTGCATAAAAATATTTGGATGGAAACCCACCTACAGTGTCTAAACAAATGCAACTGCACGGTACCCTTAAAAAAGTGAGTTGTGGCACAACGATCAAAGATGTCTGTCCAGTGCATGTTTGCATGGCCTTGACGCACGTGTGAACAGCCCATAACTCACCCTATAGCCTACTTGAAAAACTGACCTTAACCTGGCCCAAAACCTGTAGGTTTGTCGGGTAATCCATGGTGTACCAGCCCATGGGCCTCTCAGTTCTTAATCCGTCCTAGCATATAGTGCTCAACAGAAACGACCTATCCAAACATGACGACTAAAACAAAGTTGTGTGCACAACCCGATCAAACACACTCTCATTTAAATGGGTCAAAGGGTAAGGGGTAATGATTGTGGTTTCCCAGTGGACTGAGTGTGGAGGTGTAGAAGTACAACAAAGTAAAGGGTTGATCACAAAAAAAGCGTTATTGCATTGAAAAAGCTTGATGAAGAAGAGTTAGAAGCAAGCTAGCACGATAAATGGAACAGAATCCAGATGTCTCGAGACTCATTTTTAAAAGTTCTTCTAAGGGGTCATTCAGACAGAATGTGTTCTTGTGCTAAAAAAGCTAGCAACAAATGGAAAATAAACCAATAGAACAGAAAGCAGTAGTCTCAATATAAGGTTCAGAGCAGTTCGATTTTTTTTTTATTTGACACAATGTCTTAAAAATGTGGTGCTCATGTGCAAGAAGGTGAAAAAACAGCAAGACGCAGTGCAACAGTCATCCATATGGATCTTATGGTGCATTCAAGTCATGTTGGAATGATTGTAATTACGAGTTGAGTGCACATGAATGCCACCATAAAGTCATAATTAAAAGTTTCCTGAGTGAGGATCTCAGGATTTTCTTTGAGCCCTGACTTTCCGAGTTGAGGGTGTGTTGATTTCATGAATCATGGCGGAAGCAAATTGTTATTGGTAATAATTAAGTTTTCCTTGAGGATTTTGACTGTGCAGTTTAATTTGTATGCAGTTTTTGTTCTGTCAATGAAGAATAACGAAAAACCTGAAAATAACAATAAAATACGACTAATTTAGCTGGTTTATGCAGCAACAAGCGTTTGCAACAAAACTACATTTCCCATCGTTATATGTGGTTGCACTAGTTTCATAAAATAGACATACAAAGCATTACTCAGATGCACAGGTAAATGTCTATTACTGCTTGCCGCACCTCCACTGGTGCCTTCAGTTGTTCAGCTACGGGTTCATCAGCTGGGAGCTACCTATCACGGATGTTTCACCCCATTAATCCCAGAACATCTCCTGGTGGTGGGGCAGCGGTCAGGGACTTCTCCCTCCCACCCCCGCAGCTGAACACCGGATCCTTTCAATTGCCTCTTGTTCTTGCTCTCCCATCAAGACATTCCTCCTTTCCCGTCAAGACATACCTTACAACCAGGGTTCAATACACCTCTCCCCATGAACAGACCTACCCTACATCCAAGGCCCCATCTTTGTTAGAAAAAACACAAGCTATCAAACTCCTACCACACATCCAGTGCCTGTCCTTAAACCAATCCTCCAACAGATTAAGTAGGGGAGCGACGTGAGAAGCGAGCTGCGAGACTGCGTCAGCTGCCCCTCCAAAGACTTGCTTGGTCTGGTTTCGCTCCCCCACTCGATCCCTCTCAGAAACCCCTGTATAAGGACCAAGTGGGTCAGCAGAAATAGACTCTCCCCACCCTTTTCCTCTTCTACATGCTACCTCACCACATATAGCAGTTGTTCCCAATTCCTACTTCATCACTTCTGCACACCCCACTTTGCATGCTTCCAATAAACCCTCGACACCTGACCTCCACAGAGTAATTGGCAGCCCTCCATCCATTTTTCCTTCACTCAGCAGCCAGATCAGCATATTTTAGCTTCTTCCTCTCATAGGCTGCTTCCAGTCCCTCTTCCCATGGGACAGTAAGTTAAATCATTATGGCTTTCCTAGATGCTGCCAACCATAACACTATGTCTGGCCTCACGGAGGTGATGGCGATCGCAGTAGGAAATTTTAGCTGCTGATTAAGGTCGACCATCATTGACCAATCACTTCCATGTGCCAAGATTTACCTTTCCTCCCTCCATGCTGTGCCTTGTGCGGCACCTCCCTTTTTAACAAACTCAATGTACTTCCTCTGTGGAGGATGATGGCCTTTGATGGCCTTTATCCTACACACCTCAAAGATCTCTGCCAGCTTTCGCAACACTTGATCATGCCGCCTGTGCCGTCCTTGTGCCAAGGTGATCTTGCATCCAGGGTTTGGAAGAGTGTCATAGGTGGATTTTATTAGAAAACTTAGCCTGGCCTAGGGTATCTTCCACAGGTCAGCCCATCCTAAAACTCTATTAGATGCACCTTCCCATACAGTCCAGCGCCCTTGCTGCTGCTGGCTGACTGCTCGAATCATATATCCTTCCTCTTCCATCTTAATTACTTCTGTCACTACCATCGCTTTATTCTGTTTTTTTGTTTTGTTTTTGTTTGTTTCTTTTGCTGACCAAAGTTTAGGAGCCATTCCCCATCCAATGCCTGCTCTTCATGATTGGGTTCTTCCAATGATCTCTTGTTGCTTCAGTCTTGAAACTGCCCTGTTTACAACCTCCTCTGCCTTCCAGGAATGGCCTGTTCAGACCTGGGCTTTAAAAGCCCTCACTGACCGGTCTGTTGATTCCCTTAGTTCTAAGAACAGCCTGTTTTCTCCTGCTTGTAACCCAGTGTGATGGATTTATTGGCAGTTATAAGACATTTCTTCCAAACAATGCTACATCTGAAAGACAATGCGGCAATCCCAGCCACTCCTGATGTAACTGTTGGCCTTGGTGTCCATCCATGCCACTGCCACTGCAGTGATCTCACACACCTTTAGCAGCCACATCAGGTGATGATACAATTTAAATTGGTAACACCAGACCTTGTATTTGCTTGGGAGATGACAATTGTCTATCTTATCCAAACCCTCTTTCAGCTGTTTCAGAACCAACCTTGCCATGTGTTTATCTAACAGATCTGTGGTGTATTCTATCCCTAAACTTCTAATGGGCTGCTCTCCAGCACCGGGATTTTTTCACCATCCACCACAAATGATATCTGGTCACTTCTAATCCCCTTACAAATAGAAAGGCTATGTGACTTTGGATTGATCTTCATCCTGGCCCATGCCAAAAGCTCTTTCAGCCATTTTAAGAGTCTGTTTGTTCATGCAGCAGTCTTGTGGATACTTGTGACATTATCCATATAACTACGCAGTGCTGGCAATCTCACCCCAGATTGTGCACGGATTCCTCGGGCCATCTGTCTGGCACCAATTAGGATGATCTCGAATGTGGCTGTGAACAGGATAGGAGAGATTGAACTTCCCATCGCAATCCCTTTTTCCAGTTGCTGCCATCCAGTTATGTACTCCTGTGTTGCATGACATATTTTCAGGTCCCCATAGTAACTGTCTACCAAGCTCCTAATGTGCTCTGGTACATGGAAAAACTCCAGTGCATTGCTGACAAGCTGGTGTGGAATGATCCATAGGCATTTTCTAGGTCCAGCCAGACTACATGGAGGTCTTTCTTGTCTCTCTTGGCAGACGGGATCTGTTCCAATATCACTGAGGCATGCTCCACACATCCAGGAAAACCTGGTATGCCTGCCTTCTGGCAGCTTGTGTCTATGTATCCATTCTTCAGGAAGTAATCAGACATCCTCCTTTCTACCACTGAAAAGAAAATCTTTCCCTGCACATTCAGTAGAGCAATACTCCTAAACTGACTTATGTTGGTGGATTCCTGTTCTTTGGGTATAAAGATGGGAACTGCCCTTCACCATTCCAGGGGTATGCATATGAATTTCATCCTCTCATGCTCCTTCCTTCTTATCCGCTGTATAATTCTCTCTGCCCTCCTCAAAACCGACAACCTAGCCCTTATAAATTCCAACAATACCTCCAAACCATCCATCTCATACTCATGCCTTGAGAAGCTGCCTCTGCTCTTTCACCAGCTGAAGTATTTCTTTATCTCTCCTGCCCATCACCCTGGGACCACACTTCTTCACTGACGCTTCTCCAAATCTACCTACACATTCTTCATAAACAATGTCACTAAACATATTAAGCCGAGTGCATTCTCCAAGGTGGAACACAGGTCTTGGTCTAGTCTGCTCCAGGCTTCATTATCATTAGATCTTGGCCAATTAATTAGTTTCCTTCTAATTGTCTTTTCATTGTCTTGTAGCACTGTGGTGCTCAACTGGGCTCTGTATCCTTCTTGTCTGCTGCTGCAGTACAAGTTTATGTCTGGCTGTTCCCACCACATTTCATCTTTCCTTGATGAATTCACAGCCCCTTGTAAGTTGTTACCCTCATCCACCTGCAGCTGCATTTCCTAAGGATCCTTTGCTCATTATCCATGGCCATTCCAGTCATGTCCATAGAGTCTGTCCTGATTGGTCCATCTTCCATCCCAACTCTCAGAGGTTCACCAGGCTGTTACATTTATGCATTTGACAGACACTTTTATCCAAAGCAACTTACAGTGCCCTTATTACAGGGACAGTCCCCCTGGAGCAACCTGGAGTTAAGTGCCTTGCTCAAGGACACAATGGTGGTGGCTGTGGGGATTGAACCAACATCCTTTTGCTTACCAGTTCAGTGCTTTAGTCCACTACGCCACCACATAGTGCTCTGTGATGAGGAGGAGGGCGTGGCCAGGCTGTGATGATGCACTGCTGACGCTGAATCAGCTGATCAGCAGGAGAGCGAGATAAATGGGAGCTGGAGGCGCCAGTTCGAGAGAGAGAGAGAGACGCATGCGTCCGCATTGCATGTGTGTCCTTATGTTTATGTTTGTTTTATGATGAGTTTCTGATTAAACTTTACTTTGACTGTTCAGCCGGTTCCCGCCTCCTCCTTGCCTGTCCTTATACTGTTACATGCTCGTAGTTTGTTAGGGTGTCCCCTGTATGAGGACCTGTGGGTAAGGTAACTAGCCTGCTCAACCCTGTGCAGACTTTCCTGCAGTCAGTCAGTCTTCAATTAGACACCTAATGTGTGGCTTTGCTCTTTATTTTGATGCATTGGTGCTAAAAAAGCTTCCTGCCTTGCTGGTAAGTGAAAAAGAGAAAAAATAAATATGAAATTGCACAACGGGTCCATTCTTTTCAACTAAAATCACTTGAATGCACATCACATCATACTTACAATTTCCACCCTCGTAAGTACGAACCTCCCAGGAGGACTTGAACGTACCATTATTCACATTAGCACCTTCTTTAATTTTTTATGGGAATAACAAGTCTGTGAGGGACAGTCTCTTCAATGGGTAGTACTGTTTTTAAAGTGTTTTGTTCTTCTGACAAAACATTGAAAAAAAATCTTTCTAAAAAACTTTAGCTGACAAAAAAACACCAGAAAACCTGAGTTGTGGAAAAGTAGATGTGATCTAGTAGCTTTATACTACTTTTTACTGCAGATGCCATTGAAGAGACAAAAGTTTATCTCTCACAGCCTCGTTTTCATTCAAGTCAAATATCAAAGGTGGTGCTACTGTGATAACCTTTTCTGTGTAAAGTTTTTTTTATAACAAGTTTGCCATTAGTATGTAATGTCAACAAACCCTAAAACCCTAAAAATGACGTTAAAAGTGACAATTTAAACAACTTTACAACACAAATAATACTGAGTTTTAACAGAAGAATAAAAGTAAGTGCTTTTGTAAAATAATAAGCTTCACATTTCTTCCTTTAAACCCTCCAAAAATTGTCTACATTCACTTCCATACTATGTGCCTCACTGTAACCTCGACTTTTGCTTTTTTTTAAGAAAAGGAGGGATGGGGGGCCTGGGTAGCTCAGCAAGTAAAGACACTGACTACCACACCTGGAGTCACAAGCTCAAATCCAGGGCATGCTGAGTGACTTCAGTTTGCTAGGGTGGGTAGAGTCACATTGGGTTAACCTTCTCATGGTCACCATAATGTGGTTCACGCTCTCAGTGGGGCGTGTTGTGAGTTGTGCATGGATACTGCAGAAAGAATAGTGTGAAGCCTCCATGCACGCTATGTCTCTGCAGTAACACACTCAACAAGCCACATGATAAGATGCATGGATTGACAGTCTCAGAAGTGGAGGCACCTGAGATTCATCCTCCACCACCCAGATTGAGGCAAGTCACTACACCACCACAAGGACTTAAAGGGCATTGGGAATTAGGCATGCTAATTGGGGAGAAAAGGGGAGAAAAATCAAAAAAAGAAAAGGAGGGACAAGTCTAAATACATTTTTGTGGTAATCAACATTGTGCCACAAATGCTGTCGATACAGCTTGTATTGAAACCGGACTATTCCTTTAAAAATACGCTGCAATCATGGTACAAGACACTAAAAAACATAATGCATTGCAATGGTCAAAGATGTCCACCTAGTGCATGTTTACATAGAAAAACAGTTCCAAAACAGCGCAGATGGTTGCAAAAATGTGCCCTCTGTTTACCATCCCTGATTGATATCCATTTTCTTGACCCATTTCAAATCAACTGAATCAATTGAACACAATGAATCAATTCACATTACCTAATTTCTCTTTCTACTGTATTTTTCATCTCTCCATATTAATCAGAAGGTGCAGATTTACTTGTCAGGATGTCTATCCTGTCCTCCGTAACAGGAGGAAGGAGGAAGATCACCATGTGACCTATTCATCCAACACTGCTGCCATTTTAATGTATAATTTCTCTGACATCTTTCATTCACTCCTCGCCTCTGCACTTACCTCTTCTCCTCCACAGCTCTATTCCATCCGACCTGTCTATGTCTATGTTTTCTTTTTAAGGTTAACAGATTAAGACTTCCTGTACTGTAAATGATCCAACAAATTAAAGGGACAGTTTACTCAAAAATGAAAATGATCTCATCATTTACTCACCCTCATGCCACCCCAGATATGTATGACTTTCTTTCTTCTGCAGAACACAAATGAAGATTTTTAGAAGAATATTTCAGCTCTGTAGGTCCATACAAAGCAAGTGAATGGTGGTCAGAACTTTGAAGCTCCAGAAAGTGATTTGATAGGTGTGGATGAGACTTTTTATTACTATTAATTTTGGCGATTTGCATTCTTTGTGCATTTTGCCACCTACTGGGAAGGGAGGAGAATTTATAGTAAAAAAGGACTTTAATATTCATCTGTTTCAACCCACACCTATAATTTCACCTCAGAAGATTATAGGATTAGTTATGGATTTAACCACTGGAGGCATATGGATTATTTTCATGCTGCCTTTATGTCCTTTTTGGAGCTTCAAATTTATGGACACCATTCACTTGCATTGAATGAACCAACAAAGCAGAAATATTCTTCTAAATATCTAAAAGTCATACACAACTGGGATGACATGAGAGTAAGTAAATGATGTGAGAATTTTCATTTTTGGGTGAACTATCCCTTTAAAGTCACCATATTCAAGAAAAGGATAATGAAGATGCCTCTGTATAATGAAGAGGGAGCAACAAACCTCAGAGCTCAAAAATTATTCCCCATTCCAAAAATACCATTTATTAAAACTAAGCAAAAAATCGACTAGTTCTGAACTTCTGTAGTTTTCTGATGTTGATGAACATCCATGTTCACTTGCCTATTTCACTTGCATATACATATTGGTTGATCAGAAACTCGGCCTGCCCAGTCATGCTGAAGTAATAAGGAACAAGCCAGATAGATGTTATTATTTCTAAACACCAGAAGAACTAACAATATTTTAGCAATGAAAGTTTGTCAAACCTTGTGCTTTTCCAGGGCGTGTGTATCACATGCTGCTCTGCATATTCTACTTAAGGATCCCTAAGTTAAAATGAGTGGATGAAGTTTAATTTTACAAGGTTCATTTCAGTCTGCAAAACACTTCAGCACAGATTGTTGAATTAATCTGTCACAATATAATGCAGACATGGCAGAGAGGCTGTTATTGAAGGATAGGGCCAGGAGTTATTCATCTCATGTGAATATAGATGATTTTTAACATGTTTTTTTTTTTTCAAAAGAACTATTCATTTAATTAGGGGTCAAAGTTTTTGTACAGTATATACAGATAAAGAGGGTGCTTGCAAAGCATTTCTTAGAAGCATGTTAAATTGCAAATGATATAAAGATTAAAAATACAAGCAATCATTGTATTTCACTAGCCAATGTACCAATGTAGAATCAAAACGTTTGTCCTACATTTGCATGTCTCTAAGTCTCATCCCTTTTTGCATAGATTTAGGACAAAAACATTATCCTGGATTCATTATTTATTATGATATTCATAATTTAACTGAGTGCTTCTGTGCATAGGGATGCAATCATTGAGCATGAACATGTGCCCTGTTTCATTTTGTTACTTAATTGTAGGAGGATCAGTGAAGTTTGGATAGATGGAAAGAGTGGGAAGGAAGTGTGTATGGGATAGAAGGGTGCAGTATGCAAGTATATGATAACACCTCCTCTTCAGGGGCCCTGACTTTTTTGATGAGGTCAGCTCTCCTGGGCTTTGATCTTTGACACAGCAATGAGCGAGTAATGAGAACACGTGTGGGTGTGGGTGCTTTAGGAAAAGAAAAGGACTGATCTGGATTTTATGTCTTTATTGTCTATGTGTTACAGCGTTATATGATCGATCGCTTAGATCTGGGGACCAGGGACTTCTGTCTGTTCCCAGATCTAGATTGAAGCAAAGAGGTGATCGAACATTTGCCATAGCTAGCCCAAAGCTCTGGAACAGCCTTCCTGTATACATCAGAATTGCTCTGTCTCTTTCTGTTTTTAAAACTAGTCTTAAAACATGTTTCTTCTCACAGGCTTTTAATTCACCGTGAATCCATGTTGGATGTGCTGACCTTTGAGGTATTCCTGTTTTTGCTGTTTACTTTTATATTTCTGTTTTATTGACCCTGTATATGTATTGTACAGCAATTTGCTCAACCTTGGTTGTTTTTAAATGTGCTTTATAAATAAACTTTGACTTGACTTTGACTTGATATGAACACCTGTGTGTCTGAAGGATTTATGGCCAATTGCACAGTTAATTTACCTTAGCAATGACATAAGAAAGCATTAATCTTAACCTATAGTGTTTTTGGATATAAGTGTTGTGTATACAGTGTATGTGTATTTTTGGGGGGACAACTTGTGCCCAAAGTGAGCTAAATCTGAGAAAACCTCCCTTACAGGGATGTCATCAATAAGAAAAATTATTAATAAATGAAATAAATTAAAAAATATATATACATATATTCTAGACAAAACTAAATGTTTTCTTTTAGGGGAAGTTACTGAATTAAGTTTAGTTTATAGAAATTATGATTAGCCTTATATAAAAACAATATGCAGTATGTTTATGGTATGTCCTCAAGTGAGAATAAAAAATGTAATAAATGAAAGAATTAACTTTTTTATTTAAAAAACAAATCTATATGTTTTCATTTGTAGAGTTAGAGTGTATTAAGTTTAGTTTATAGCAATTATAATTAGCCTTATATACAGTAAAAAACAGTACATGTTTATGGTATGTGCTCAACTGAAAAAGAAAATCATAAATGAAATAACTTATTTTTAAAGAATCTAGAGTGTATTAAGTTAGAGTGTTGGTTAGAGTGTATTAAGTTTATTTTATAGGAATCACTGTATAATTAGTCTTATATAAAAACAATCTGAGTTTTAATATGTCCTCAAATGAAGAAAAAAAAAGATTAATAAAATGTATAAATAACATTTCTATAGTCTAAAAAAATATATTTTAGGGTACAGTTTGAGTGTATTAGGTTTAGTCTGTAGTAATTTTAATTAGCCTTATATAAAAACAATATAAGTTTATGTCCTGTTATAGATAGCTTAGTAAATGTTTTTGTGTTTTTGTATGACTTGTAGGTGTGTGCACTTGCCTAACTGATGTGCCATTTATAAATTTGGCCCATCCAGTGTCGACCTTTGATCTGTAGAGTCTAGTCGCTCTCATCCTCTCGAACACTGATCTCCTGGGACTCTCCATTCAGAGCGAGAAGGACAGCAGCTGCTTGTCTAGATGGAGAAAAGGAAAGAGGATTTTGATTTTGTGGATTGGGTGTGTAGGACAAAATGAAAGGAAAAAGAGGAGAAAGAAGTAAAAGGGAAAATTGCATGTTTATTGTAACCGTTAACACAGTCCTGCTATCAAACCTTGCCTGTTGATTTACAGTAACAGTACACTTGTCTTTAAGTGTTGATTGGCTGAGAGAACAAATGTAGGTGTCTTAGTTGAAATAGCATTACTTTGTTCTCTATGAACATGATGTTTGGTGTGTCCATACATCTATCCATTCATCCATCATTTATCTGTCCTTCTCATTGACACATACTGACCCTCACACCACCAAAACCTGGGCCTCTACATACCCATCAAGTCAAATTAAAAACAACATAAACAATAGTGACACAAAGAGACAGTGGAATTTAATACACTCTATGTTAGCCACATTCTGAGACATGTGTAATTCAGTTATGCCCTTAACTTTCTAAACAACAATACATCTGGCACAATAGTGGTTTGGATTTGTATACACATGCTAGCTAGTGTATAAATAGACAAAAACATACCCAATAAAGAGCATGAAGCAGCCTTGACTTTGGAAGAGCCATTGTTTACATTGTCTCTATTTCCGATAAAGAGTGACAGAGAGTAGGTGTTGTCTGTGTGTGAGAGGGAGTTGTGTGTTGGGGGGTGGGATGGTGGAACCTGTTTAATTCAGTTTGTGTCTCTGCAGCCTGGCATCTGCTGATCCCTCTGTCATGGTCCTGATGGGTGCATTCACTCCACTGGGACAGAGCAGGAGAACATGAGAGACAGTAGAAGGAGGTGTGTTGGGAGAGAAAAGGAATCGGACACAGAAGTTCCAGTTAAGGGATAGTTTGCCTAAAAATGAAAATTATGTCATAATTTACTCACCCTCATGTTGTTCCAAACACCTATGACATTCTTTTCTTTGATTACAAAAGGAGATGTTAGAATGTTAGCCTCAGTCACCATTCACTTTCACTGTATAGAATAAAAATGCAATAAAAGTGAATGGAGTCATAGGGTTTGGGACAGCATTAAGTAAATGTAAGTAAATGATGAATGCATTTTCATTTTGCGGTAAACTATCCTTTTAAAGGTTGTAGGGAGTGTTTGGTGTGTATGTCTGTGTATATGTTTGTAGATGGGGGTTAGGTACTGATAAGACACAATGCAGTGATCTTTCAACTCTTTCTCTTGTAAGCTTTATGGAAAGTCAGTAGACAGTGGCCTTATGCTTAACATTTACAGATGTATCTCAAAGAACCACATACTAGTAAGCAGTTTATTTTATGCACTCTTTTAAAATCTATAAACTGTTATGATTGAAGCATGGTGATGCAATATATGGAATGTTTTAACATCTATGAAGGTACAGCTCATCCTATGTTCAAGACAGGCGGTGCACCCAGAGAGGTAATGCTGAGGGGCCCGTGAGATGGCCTAAATTGACAAATGAGCAGATCACAACTTTTGACACATAAAGATGATTAGCTCCCAATCAACACTGTAAGTGGGAGGTGCATCACGATTAAGCTATATCCGTCCCACCGTAATCAACAAACGCCACCAATGTAAATATATGCTGATATAGAGATGAATAAAAAACGTTAAGCTGAGTGAAAATACAAGCAATGAATTTGTTTACATTACTAAATACAGTTGTGAACAGTATGATTATTTTAGTGATTTTTCTTAGGACACATCCACACTTTTCCGTTTCCGTTTGAAAACGCATTGATTTTGCTATGTTTATATCTCTTATCCACATGAGAACGCATTTTCCTCTACCCAAAATGGAACGTTTTCAAAACTTTCTCTATGACCGCATATACTTTGGGAAATTATGATGTTAAACTGAAAACGGATTAGTGTGAATATTGCCTTGAAAATAAACAAGCCACTTATCATGTTGCAGTGTTTCTATTTGTTGTGATTTTTTTGTTGTTATACAGTATATAATGACAATTTTTACTCAAACCATCAGGCTGAGACTGGCTCTCTGAAACATCTCACACCCTGATCCTTCTTGTCATCTGGTGCTTTCTCATTGTCTGTTTAGACTCTCTTTGTCTCTCGTTTCTGTTATCCAAATCTCATAGTCTTATCTTCCTTGTTTATCTTGGCACTCTTTTTGATGTCACCTAGTTTTCTTTTAATCTCTGTTTTAACCAGCAAGATAATGCAAGGTAAGAGATAAGAGAACCTTCCCCATCTCAGCAGAATGGGTCCTTTCCCATGGGTCCATCATCCAATAGGAGTGAGTCAGGGTGCTATGAATAGCTGACATACAGGGAAAGGAAAAATAGTATTTGTTTATATGAGAATGAAAACGTGTGTGTGAGAGAAACTGTCAGTGACTGAATAGCAGCATCCTGGACTGGCTTTCTGCCGGTTTCTCAGCATCAATGCAAGGAAGAGATGCAGCACACAACTAAAATTAGATGTGGTTTGGTAAGATGATAGATGGACATTAAAATGATGTGTATATGTGTGTGTGTGTGTGTGTGTGTGTGTGTGTGTGTATATATATATATATATATATATATATATATATATATATATATATATATATATTAATATTAATTAATATAATATATTAATATATAATTTAAATATAAAAAGCAGAACAGCCATGCTATTTTTTTTATATCTTTAGCATCATATGACTAAATGACTAGAGTGCTGGTAGGATGCCCATGTAGTTTGCACTCTAATTCAAACACTTGATAATGTTACAATCTGTCAGGCACATTAAAGGTGCACTCATTTATTTTTTCTCCTAAAAACATTTGTACCTCTAAAGAGTTGAATAGTGCTTTTAATAATAATAATAATAATAATAATAATAATAATAATAATAAAACGGTTTAAACTGCTGTTTACAAGGAGAAGGTCATGCAAATTACAGGTGCAGACATGTTGGGATCACGTGACCAGGCTAATGCTACCTATTTATCTCAGTAACCTTCCTATTATTTATTTGAAACTTATATGTATGTGGATATATATTTCATTTTATAAATGAGTTATGTTAGTCTGTTTGTTTTTTCTTTTTTTCCCCAAAAAGACTTTGCAAGAGGTTCCAATAACAACTAACCTAAAAACACAATTTCCCAAAATGTCCAAAAACAAAAAACATGCGTGTGAGAAAGTTTTACACCTAAACAAATTTCCAAGGGAGGAGATTAAAAAAACAACAGAGGATGCCTTGGTAGTGTGTCGGAGGTGTGCTATTCCTATAATTGTAACCAATTTTGGACCTAGAGTAGATTAGGCAGAGGATGAAGTCCTGGCTCAGTTAACTGGAAGTAATTGAAAGCAGACAATAACTTTGCTCTCGACAAGATAAACTATTAGGCTCCAGAGCGTCAGGCACACTTTCTCGGATATGACGGAAACCAAATTATTCCTGTTATTAGGAAATATTTATTTCAATAGTGCAGTGCAAAATACTTGCTGGTGACATTATTGTCATTGTTTCATTTTGCAACATGATCACACGTGACATAAGCGTGTTAGTTCCAAGTTTTATTCCACACAATTTCAGACCCAGTTAGCTGAATTCCAGACACGTTTATGCCCCATAAAGCAGCCATGCTGTGCCTATGACATCCCTATAAAGTAGGTGAAAGATGTTTTCAGGTGTGTTAGGACTATAATAATATAATTACTACTCAAAATTTTCATTATTATTATGTTTGCATTTGTATCTTATGTATAATGTCTTGTGCCTGCGTAGTGCTTCGCACAATGGTGCGTATGCGTACAACTGTAGTTCCAGCTTCAGCCACTGGGGGTCAGTTTAGAAATTTGGAAAACATGCCCGTACAAAGGTGCCTCCGTTTGTTCCTGGGAGGCAGCAGATATCCTAACCCGCTCTAATCCTAACCATTTGGCACCTGGAAGGCTGAGAAGCCTGCCAGAAACAAAACATGGCACCTTTCACCCATTGTGTGAAAACATAGACCGATTTAGCGAGAAGGGTATAGCTGCAGGCTTTGCTCCAAAAAGGGGTGCTCGCTCCAAACCGCCATTGAAGATACAGGGAGCCTCTTACCTAACCCTTTTCCTAACCTTTACCATTAGTGGAAGTGACGCCCCCTTTTGGAGTTGGCACAACCCCCTTTTGGAGATCCCACCCCCATTTGGAGGTTTCCCGCTTTCAGCTATACCTACTTGATTTTAGCAGACAAAAGCTATGTACAAATTCACATGCTGTTAAAGTATGTACTGCAATTGATTTGATTCATTTGAGATACGTTAGGTATGCAGGTGAGTGGTATGAATACATTCCGTGGGCATTGTCTTGTGACCCCAGTATATGACACAGTAACACTAACAACAAATGAGAAAATAATCTACTCTGGTGTTCTTAAACAAGTGCAATTTAACCACAAGAATAACTTTCTGTGTATATATAGCAATTGCATTTGAAAAGAGCTGCCAAATTTACTGTTCTGCGTAATTTAAAAAAAAATCAGTGTTATAAATATGACATCTTTTCAGCTCCTGTGAGATTATGGGATTGTACAGTTTCCAGTGGAAACACAATTCAGAATCTGCAGTAGGTTATCCGGGTCTTTCTCGCTTACTGTTTTCTGAAAACTGAGGATTAGGACATCCTATTCAATTACGTAACATACTGCTTTCGGCACTACACAGAAGAAAAATGTGTGTATTCAGATGTGGAAAAAAAAATTGCCTGATGCCAATTTCCCTGCATGATCATTCTGCATTTCTGTGGTTCTGAATAGACTTAAATATATTTAAGTGTAGTGAGAACTAAAAAAGATCAAAGGACATGCTGACGTGGTTTCACACTTACTTACTCACACACTGTGCAGTATTTAAATAAGGCACAGGTTTTGATAGTGATGAAAGCTTTTACTTCTCATACAGTCCAATGATTAAATGCTAAAGCAAATCTTAACAATAAAGATACAACAGTTATAGCATATAAATGTATATACAGTACTGTACATGCACCATCTTCATTACTGGTGACTCTCTTGTTTGTATGGCTCTTGTTTGTTTGTTTTGTTTAAAAACACATACTTCTGTTTTGAGTATGAAAGTGGAGACATGTTGGTAATCAGACTGGATTGATGGTTGAGGTTCATGGCCCTGGGGACTGTTTCTTTGTTTCTCAAAGTTCTCTGTTTCCCTCTGTCATGGCTAACTGTTAAACTGAGGATCGAACAATGGATGCAAATGGCATTTGGCCCCTCAGAGCCTTGAGTGGGAGTGAGTTATGGGGGCTTAAACATCGGGTGCTGGCAATTTCAAAACATCCATCTTCTTTCTCTGCTTCTCCGTATTAATTATATCTCATCTAATCTTCAATCAGCAGTAGTTTAGTTCATTTTTGGTGTAATCTATCCCCTAAAATTGCTGTATTTTTTTATTTAAAATAACTTTTTTGGTCTATATTTGATTTAGTGAAAACAGTTTAGAAAACCTACATGCATATGAGCTTGATATAACATTAATTTGAATGATAGAGCTGAAAGATAACTTGAATAAATAAACAAATAAATAAACATTCAGTTTAGCTGAGATGAATTAAATCATTGTATTCTCTGTCTTCACAACTGCTGCTCATATAAGGATAGCATATAGTGAAAGGCCTCACGAGTTAATCAAATTACTTTGAATTCAACCTCCACTACTTTGGTTTATCAGTAGACCCATTGTATACACACATAAGAACAAACACACTGATATGGTGAATCTGTGCCAGTTCATGAATTAAACTCATCCCCCATTTCAACCCTCTCTGACAAGTTGGCTGGGCTTCAATACATGATGTATTTCATGTAGCACAATTGCTTTAATTAGACAAACACATGCAAAAAATGCAGGTACCTCCACTTACTAAGTGAATGTTGTTGTAGTGAATTATTACCATGTATAAAAATAAATAACTTGCCCTGGAGTGGATTACTGAGCAGCAAAAAGTGTATATAGATTTATGAAGTACCTTCCTCATTTTTGTATACAGTTTGTGCTGCTTTCTCCCTTTACACTTTTAAGTGTTATTAAAAGGATGGCTCACCCAAAAAAGAAATGTTTTTCACCTTTTTTTTTAATATGAAGGCTGATTTATGCTTCTGCGTCAGACCTACGGCGTTTGTTGCGATGGCAGTTATTACTTGTGTGGACAGTTCAGACGGCTACTTATCACACCCGCAACTTTATTAGGACGTTTTAGCACAATGTGTGGACTTTTTAGACGGTCCCTTACCTGCATTAGGGACCGTATTTTAAGCTGGTCAGATGGTGTCATGGCAAAATCGTTCAAGATCGTTAATTTAACCTTTTCATCTTTAAAAATGAGACGATCCCATATTTTACGGGACAGCAACCCTACTAGAGACTGCAATGTCAAGATGTACAATGAAAAAATAGTTATATTTTGGTCTATTCTCGCCCAAAACCAATTTTATCCTTTCAGAAGACATGGATTAAACCACTGGAGTCTTATTGATTACCTTTATGTTGCTTTTATGTGCTTTTTGGAGCTTAACATTTTTTTGTCACCACTCACTTCCACTGTATGGACATACAGAGCAGAGATTTCCTTCTAAAAATCCACATTTTTGTTCAGCAGAAGTCATACACATCTGGGCAGGGCCGTAGCAGGGAATTCTGGACCCCTGACTCTATATTGTTCTGGGCCACTTTCATATTGAAAAATACAATCTAAAATTTGTCGTGGGCCCCCTGGACCTGTGGGCCCCTAGAAACGTTACCACCTTTGACCCCATAAGCTACGGCCCTGCATCTGGGATGGGATGAGGGTGAGTAAATGATAAGATAATTTTCAATTTTGGGTGAGCTATTCCTTTAACACTGCTAACTTGTGACATCGCCCTCAAATTACTTCATCTTTCAGCAAGGTGAAGTGTTAACCAGATTCAGACCTTGACAGATTGGGAAAAAAAAAAAAAAAAAAAAAAAAAAACGTTTAGAAATTGTATTCGAGCATAATTTGCTCTTATATATAAGCAAAAAATAAAATGTTTACAATATTATTTCCCCAAATTTGTACTCAGTGAAATGCCAGTGGCGGCACAATTACGTAATACGTTGGAGTGCTGTTACCTTGGAAACTATCCTGCGTTTTCCAAGCTGGGAAGGACCAATGGCGGGATTCGTCTCATACTATATTTTATAAAATAGGGTTGTTCACATTTTATGTAGACGCTCTAACCCACATTAGTGTCTTTATCAACCTGCTTTGTTTTCTCATACGGACTTGTGTAAGAAATTAAAACATACGTTGTCGTTGATGTACTACAATTATATCGAACAGCCCTCATATTTCGTGATCGCGTGATGGTTTGTTCCCCGCAGAAATTCAAAGTAATATCAGTGTCCCATCATGGGAATGAAACTACTCTCACTTTTGACTCAAATACATTTAGCTAATAACTAAATTCACACGCTACACTCATTTAGTTTGAACGTAAGATATCTGAGGTCTACTTTGTAAACGCTGCACTGTCGCGGAAGGTAAGTGCGAAAATAAATATATACGCATATTACGCAAGTCAACCAAATGACAGTTTGGATGATCAGCACAAAGTAATTATTCCGGATAAAAAGGAAAGACTTTAAACTTGTCAAACGCCCTGAATTGATATTCTAAATTCTAATCTCTGTGTTTAATGGGTATTTCCAATCACGAAAATGTCGACGAAATATAAGGTAACCTTACGTTGCTCGCATACGTTACAATCATCACTCACCGCGAGGAGTTTTTAAATATTATGTACATTAAACTAGATCAAAATGATCATTAAACCTTATATCAGTGCAAGGTATCAGTAAAAGGGCTTTTGTTGTGGGCGCCGTCACGTGTGGAGCCTAATGTCAAGCATTCGATTGAAGGTTCACAGCTCACATTCTCTGTACTCTGATAATGAGTCTTTGACTGTGCTCTGCTCTCTGAAGAAACAAAATAGATGGACTGAAGTACAGGTGCTTACTATCTATTTCAGAGGCCACAGGAATTTCTTTTATTGATATGTTTGGGGGTTTCTTCCCTTGACATTTACATACACGTGATAGTTTACCATGTTATTGGATCTGAGCTCTCATATTGAGAAATGACTTTAAAATATTTCACAGCCTCAGTCAATCCAATGAGACATTATAAAATTTTACTTTTCACACTTGCTAAGCTACTGATTTGTGTATTTTGTTAACCCTCCTGTTGTCTTAGGGTCATTCTTGACCTGGCTGGAACAGGTAAAGAATATGTTATATTATAAATAATACATTTTTGGTATTTGGTAGTTCTTGGTACTGAAACCAAATGTGACTTTATCAAGACCATCAAAACAAATAATAATAATAAAAAAAAAACAATTATTTTTTGCATGTAATTGTTTAAGAGAAATAACAATTTAAAACAAATTGTTCTTTCCATTCTCTTAACTGGTCAATAGGGCTGCAACTAACTATTATTTTGATAATCGATTAATCTAATGATTATTAGAATGATTATTAGACTATTCTGATGATTATTGCAACGATTAATCATTAGCTCTTAACTGGTTATTCAGCTTGTGCCCGGACTTAAAAGTTGTATTAAACGTGCTTACCAACAATAAAGTCATCTTTTAAAAATACCTCTAAATAACAGTCACTGAATTTTTAAAGGATTTTTAGATGTTTTCAAATATTTGTATTTTTAATATTATATTCAACATCCTCAGATAACAATTTTTTCTTCTGCAGTATAGCTGCTAAAGTAAATGTATGTTGTTTTAAAGGAGTTTTAGATATTTATATTGGAAAACAAGGCAAAATAAATAAATAAATAAAAATAAAAAACGTATTTTGTTGCTGTGTATAATGGGGTGAAGACTACCCTCTCTCACCTTTCTGTTCAGTTCAATCCATCTTTAACTCACAAAAAACAAAATCTCTCTTATTAATAAAGCTGCGTATTGCCAATTTTCTTCACTATAAGAAATTCACAGTGACACATATATTATGATTCAATAAGTCACGAGCCATCACGTTATAATCTAGCTACATTAAGTGTGCGTGCTCGAGGGACGTGCGTCCCTGCGACAGAGTGTGCATCAGCTGGGAGCAGTTTCAGTCTCTTCCCCCTTAGAATGGGACATTTGCACAACTCATAGAAGAGACGCTGACCGCACAGAGAAATGCCAGTTTCTGAATTTGTAGTTGTTCACATGATCTGCTTCCATATTATTTGAACTTTAATAAAGCTATAACACATTAAATATAACTGCATTTAAGATGTAACGCCGGGATGTTTCCTTTAAAGACGCTCAATAAGCAAGTTTTGCTTTCACAAAGAGAGTGCTTCTATATTTACTTATTTTGTATTTTTGCATCATAATTCCCTCATACTTTGCAATCTTCGTCACCTGAAGCTGTTCGGAAAGTTTAGAGTGCATCTGGACTGTGAGCTGTGTAATTCTTCCTCTCCTCAGTCAGGTGCCCATCTAGAGAGTATAATTAGAGTATAAGGTGATCTTATGTTACGCTAAATGAGATCAAACGACTATTCGACACTGAAAATTTTTGTCCACAGTTTTTTATTGTTGATGTTGTTGATAACATCGGCTAATCATTGCAGCCATACTGGTCAATTTTGACCCATATGGGATTATGGGAAGAACCAGTTGTGACCATTTACCTTCAGACTTTCTGGATGTTTTAGAGCTTCAAATCGTTTTTTTTTTTTTTTTTTTTTACAACTATGAATACAATTTGACCTAAAAATATTTCAAATTATCTCATATTCAGCCCCTAGTAGCCCCACACTGTTCTCCAGCTTCCCCACCTGCACCACAGGGAGTTGCATCTTTCCCACAAATTGCATACTTTCCTCTCTAATGGGGTTTGTGCACACATACACATGTCCACACACACAAACACACACACACACACACACACACACACACACACACACAGAGTATTTATATATATATATATATATATATATATATATATATATATATATATATATTTAGTTTTGAACAGGTAATATGTTAATATGTTAAAATCATGAATTTATATAATAGGGTACATGGATCTAAAGGCACCCCCAAACACCTATTTGATGTTATTTTCTCAGATGGCAGAAAGAACTGTTATAGCACCTTCCTAAACCCCTGTAACACTGCAACAAATTGTTTCACATTGGTGGGAAGGAATGGATTTGTTGCAATGGATGTGTAAAGTGGGACCATTTTGACTGCTGGAAAAGGCAAGAGAGATTAATTTGTGATAGGCATGTACTAAAATTGTAACTCTAAAATATACACTGATTTTCTATAAGCAGAATAAATCAGACATTTTTGTAATAGTTGAGATCACATAAATGCCAAAAGTGATTGAAATAAAGGTAAATTAAGACATCTTTGGCCAGTATTTGCCAGTTTATTTTTTATTTTTTATTTGACTATTTAAAGAATTTATTTAAAAATTATGTCATTCCATTAATATTTAAAATATGTCTATATCTACCTTTTTCCTGGGGGTCTTACTGGGGAAACAGATGTGGGTGCAACTTCCGCCAGAAGTCGATAGCATGGGTCAGGAACCTATGGCTCGCGAGCCACAAGTGTCTCTTTGTTAAAAATCAAGTGGCTAGCCAGGTGTCACACCATTTACCAACAAATGATCGTTTAAAACTTTCTAGAGATAATTTTCCAACAGAAAGTGTGGGTGTGATTGCAAAGCTTGAAGTCAGTGACACTGTTTTGATTTCCTTTCTCCCGAATTTGTCATACAGCCTACTCAGTTTTTGAAATGAACACCCGCCAAATGCGGATTTTTCATGCGGAGTATTTTGCTTATGTACCAGCCACTGTGGAAGGTGACCTGTAAGACTCCTCGTACTGATATATTACAAGACATTAGACACAAAAGACGTGTGTTTGACGAAACGTGATTATATTTTGAAGAACAGACGAAAGAAAAGCTGCCGATGTGCGTCTGATTTGATATGTGTGCACATTGAGCTCTGCTATTAAAGAGTGCAATGAAAGTGCTTCTCCAACACACGCACATTCATAGAGTTCTGGGCCTCGTTTCCCAATAACTATTGATCTTAGCTGTTAAGAGCATTTTCTTTGAGCGATTTTATGAACGTTTGTTATTTTTTTATGTGTGCACAGGATGTGAATTAACACCCGCCACACTCCAAATGCGACGAGGCTGAATCCAGTTCGCGAGCTCCTCATTCAAATGTATTTCATGTGCGAGTAATTTTGCTTATCTACCCGCAACAGGCGGGTGGCCTGTAAGATGTCTCGTTGCGACACATGACAAGAAATGCTGTTAGTCAAAAAGACATGCGTTTGAAGAAACACACTTTATTATATTTTTAAAAACAGACAAAAGAAAAGCTGTCAATGCTTGTGTCTGATTCGCTGTTTGTTCAGAGGCGTGCAGCACGGGCCTGTCTCGTGGAAAACAAAAGAGTTATCACTCCTTTTTCTCTGTTTCATTCATCTGAAAACTTTTTGCAAGAGTAATGTTGTTTATGAGAATGCGTGAGGTGCTGTGAGTTTAGTTTGTTTTATTTCCACAGAGCAGTTCGCTCATACACGTTGTGAACGCAACTCTGCAGTTTCAGTAATATATACAGGTATCTTTGTATTAAAGAAACAAAGACGAAAGTGATTACATCATAAAGTAATACAAGACATGTTCACCTTGAAACTAAAATTAAGTTCTATTTGATATTTTTTTAGGCAGCATTAACTGTATTACCAAAGCACAATACAAACACATTCGATAAGAACACACATTTGGCAGCATTTTTTATTTTTTTTGGAACACAAGGGAATTTATTAGGCTTTATTATTCTGATTATTATTATCTTTACATTTATAATTGTCTTTAGTTCTTAATCTGTAGGCTATTAGTAATTTTTCACCTGGTGTCATTGACACTTACGTGATAGCAAATGGGGCTGCTGCAGACGGTAAATGTTTGGATTTGGGGAGGTGGTTATATATAAGATTTTTTAATCACTTTGTTATTTTAATTGCTTTTTTTCCCGTTTAGTTTAAAGTGCAATTTGAATTTAGAAATGTCTTTTGTTTAAGTTTTTCGTGTTTCAATAAATTAATGTAATTTTTAAAACAAAATCAATAAAGCAAAAATATTCACCGACCCTTGGCAGGGGGGTTGACCATATAATCGAGTATCACAATATTTTAAAGGCAATTATCGTTAAAATATTTTTTACATATTGCCCAGCCCAAAAGGGAAGTTAAATTTTTCATGAACAATTGTAAAATGAAGTAATTTTATGGAGACCCGCACAAACACGTGTACTCATTTCCATATTGCAACATGTTACCTATTCATTTTTGCATATTTGTTTGTTTTTTTGTTTTTGAGTAGTCTATGGGCATAATACAAATTTTATTTTATTGAAAAACTTTGTTTTTGAAAATAGTAAATTATTAGTTTGCGCTATGGCTCCTTTTATATATATATATACACTACCAGTCAAAAGTTTGAAACACTTGAATGAAATGTTTCTCATGTTCTTAAAAATTGTTTGATCTGAAGGCGTATGCTTAAATGTTTGAAATTAGTTTTGTAGACAAAAATATAATTGTGCCACCATATTAATTTATTTCATTATAAATCTAAAATGTAATTAAAAAAAAAAAAAAGTTTTTGAAATGGATGACCAAATACCTTGGACCAAATAATAAAGAAAAGCAGCTAAAAAGTGGCCAGCATATAGATGGGAACCCAGGGTGATACCTTAAGAAGTTGGTTGAGAAAATGTCAAGAGTACATTTCTGAAAATTCTAGGCAAAGGGTGACTACTTTGAAGATGCTAAAATAAAACACAATTTTGATTTATTTTGGATTTTGTTTAGTCACAACATAATCCCCATAGTTCCAATTTATGTTATTCCATAGTTTTAATGACTTTACTGTTATTCTAAAATGTGAAAAAAAAACAAAACAATTATAATAAAGAATGAGTAAGTGTTTCAAAACTTTTGACCGGTAGTGTGTGTGTGTGTGTGTGTGTGTATATGTATGTATGTGTATATATATATATATATATATATATATATATATAAGCATCAACATTTATTTCTCTCTTTACCTTTACAGTACATTAGAAATCAAAAACATATTTTACATCTCTGCAATTCTGTTTAATGTGGCTTTGATGAATTTACAGTAGATTACATAAATTGTCATGGAACAAAATGCAAAAGAAGCCTGTTTGGTACAGAACAAACAAGATCTCTGCCTCAGCATGCAACTTGCTGAAGTGCCGTCCAGGTGCCTAGTTCCTCAAGCTTGGAGCAAAGGAGTGAATCCAACTCCTGCAAGGTAAGCGCATCCTCCACTTTAGAAGAGGCCCTGACACCTCGCCTGATTCTACAGATCCCAGGGTTCCTTCCTGCTTTCCTCTGGGCTCCACCCCCTGCTGTTCCACCAACCAGAGGCTTCTTGGGCTTCCTGGCAACACCCAGTTCAGGGAATTCAACAAAGCGCTTTACCTTTTTTTTTGGCATACAATAGCCTGAGAGCCATCTCGCCGGTTAAGAGGCACCTCAAAAATTGTTTCCAAATGTCCATCAGGAGGTTTACTGAAGTTTTTGTTTGTGTAGATTCCCTCCAAGCTAAAATCCTTCTTCTTTATTCTGATGACTTTAGGAAGGCCCATAGGGGTGAGATTATTCTGAGGCTTTGGAATTTTTTACGCATACGAATAGAGAACACTTTCCCAGATGACCTTCCTTGATTTCTGTCTTGATTTCAGAGTCTGATAATGCTTTTTCCTTTGGGATGGCTGTAGATAAGTGTTGAAGGTCAAACTTTGATCTCTCTTGTTCATCCATTGCTTCCTCACACTCCCTCTGAAGAATCCCATTGTCTCCATCCAAAGAACTTTGTGAAAATGCACTGCAGAGTGATGACACAGAGGCAGAAGGAGTCTCGGGACTGGGAGTGACAACGTAAAAGGGGAGGCAATGGCATAAGCGCTGCTAGTGCTGGTGTCGCTAGCATGACTACGCCATTGGCTTGAGCTTTTAGACAAGAAGGCTAGAGGACTTGACAAAAAACAAGAGGCAAGGGTCGTGAGAGAGATTGAGGGAGAGTAAGGTGAAGAGGGACCACTCTGGTGGCCACCACTTGTAGCTGGGTACACCTCTTTACGGAGACAAAGAGGGGCAATTTCTTGCTCTATCTCCACACTACAGACAGTGTGCTGGCGAGTATGCTTGGACGGAGAGTGAAAATGGGTGGAAAGTGGTATGGGTGAGCTCTTTTTGGGTGGTGAGGTAGTACTGTTGTCATGTGTGTGGGACAGGGGTAAACAAGAGTCACTGAATAATAGGGAAGGGATTTCAGGGCAGGAGTAGCTGTGCAGGAGACGGCTGTAGCCACTACCTGATGACGATACTACCGGAATGGCTTCCACAGTCTTTTCTTGGGTCTCTGCCTAATCTTCACTTGCAATAAAACCTTTCCTTTTTCCAGCAAAAATATGTTTTTTTACTTTGTCTGTTCAGAATCTTTGTAGGTCTTCTTAGCCTTCTTTCTGGCAGCAATGGAACTGTTGAATCAGGCTGCACTGGTGGTGACATAAGTACCCCTGGAGACAGAAATGACTCCTGCTCCTCAGTTGCAATAATATTCCTTTGAGTTTCATCGCAAAACTGGTTGTTCTGAAGTATTGTTCTTTTGCAGGTTTACTGGGTCCTGTTGGATCAACTACTGAAGTCGTACTGTAGTCCTCAAATTTATGCTTGAGTGGACGAAGATTCCTCTTTTGGAAAGCTGCACCTCTTGCACTTTTAAGAAAATGCTGTCTTGTCTTTCGAGATTCGACACTCTTCTCAAAGGTCTCTTGTGCCTGCATGGGGTGCTGCAATCCTGAAGGCTCTAATGGTCTGGAATCTCCATAATTGCAATCATACATGGTATTCAAATTGTTGCAGCCAAGCTCTTGTCAACTGAGACATTTGTTGAAGGATTTTGGAAGGATGTAGTATCAGTGGTATCAGCTTCATTGCCAGAGGTCAGAAACAACCCACATTTAAAAAAAATTATTTTACTTTTGACTGTCTTTTCCGGACTTATTTGTTTAACCTCTGTGGAGTCACTGCTATGAGCAAGAGTGCTATGGCTCTTTCGAAAAAAATGCATCAACCAAAAATTTAAAAATTGGCTCCTCAGTGAAAAAAGGTTCCCGACCCCTGTTCTATAGCATTCCCTAGCTACGGCTGCGGTCATTTTAGACCCTGTTTACAGCTGGTATTGGCCTAAGTTGTGATTTGGAGTGATTGGAATTATTTAAAGCAATAGTTTAAACTGTTCAACACCGGTTACATATGGCTTTACGAGGAAATTACTTCAGATCTGAAAATTTGAAAAAGTGAATACACATACAAGTACGAGAACTCCACAGATCTTCTTCACTGTGTCTGATATCAAAATGCAGGGACACAGATGAGAAGCACACACTCAAGACTCAGCTGACACAGGTACTCCACTAAATTAACAGAGAATTGTGCTCGAAACGTGGCATTTGTTCTTAGATTTCATTTCAACTGCATCTGGGAGAAACAGTGCGGCAATTTTTTTTTTTTAACACTATGTAACACAATTTTTGTTCCTGGGTAGTAAGTGTTATTTCCTAATTGCTTATGCCTCAAAAGTATAGAAAATGGCTATTATTCCTCACAAACTTTGCTTTTGTGACCAGGACAGTGATATTTTGAAATGTACCTATTTCCAATGAGAAAACGGGCAAATTTTGTCTTTTCGTACACATGAAGTCAGAAAAAACAACATATGAATCCAAATTAACATGTATTTATTGTAAAGTAATACAAAAATAACTACAAAAGATTTAGAAGTGAGTAGTTTTTCGAGATTAACGATTATACTGTAAATCACTTTCATGAATCAGCCCCCAAATGTAGTCTCCCATCATGTTTTCTTTATACTGTCTTTGGTAGCGGCATTCAAAGTCCATTATATCCTGGTGGAAGCGCTTGCCTTGCTCCTCCGAGTACGCTCCCATGTTCTCCTTGAATTGATCAAGATGAGCATCAAGGATATGGACTTTGAGGGACATCCTACAGCCCATTGTGCCGTAGTTCTTCACCAGAGTCTCAACCAGCTCCACATAGTTTTCGGCCTTGTGATTGCCCAGGAAGCCCCGAACCACTGCGACAAAGCTGTTCCAAGCCGCTTTCTCCTTACTAGTGAGCTTCTTGGGGAATTCATTGCACTCCAGGATCTTCTTTATCTGTGGTCCGACGAAGACACCGGCTTTGACCTTTGCCTCAGACAGCTTAGGGAAGAAGTCTTGAAGGTACTTGAAGGCTGCCGACTCCTTATCTAGAGCTCTGACAAATTGTGTCATAAGGCCCAATTTGATGTGCAGTGGTGGCATCAGCACCTTCCGGGGGTCCACCAGTGACTCTCACTTGACATTGTTCCTCCCCACAGAGAACTCGGTCCGCTGTGGCCAGTCCCGCATGTGGTAGTGCGCGTTGATGTCTGCTGTCCCAAAGGCAAAGATAGCAGGGAATCTTGGTAAAACCGCCTTAGAGACCCATCAGGAATGCCACCATTTTTAAGTGTCTTATGACCTCCCAGCCGTACTCATCATACTTCAAGGCGTCCAGCAAGGTCTTGATGCTGTTGTAATCCTCTTTGAAATGCACCGAGTGAGCCAGGGGAAGAGACGGGTAATTGTTACCATTATGGAGCAGCACGGCTTTGAGGCTCCTGGATGAGCTGTCAATGAAGAGGCACCACTCATTCTGGTTACAGGCGATTCCAATTGCCTCAAACAGACTGGTCACATTGTGGCAGAAGCAGAGCCCATCTTGATAGGTGAAGAAGCAGGAAAAAGGTTGGTGATGCTTCCTCTGATCTGCGACTTGCACACTTTCATCCAACAAGTTCCACTGCTTGAGCCTAGATGTCAAAAGCTCGGCACTGGACTTGGTGAGACCAAGATCTCTAATCAAGTCATGAGGTCTTTTTGGTTGGGGTAGTATGGGTTTCTCTCCTCAGCTCCACCTCTGAAATTGTCATCTGGATCTACAACATCTTCCTCGCTCTCTGACTTGCTGCTCTCTTCTAAAGACGGCTGCTCTCTCTCCGGAGGAGTGGATACGGGGAGCTCATGGCAGTGGGGCCCTGGGGCGATGGATGAAGGAAGGTCCGGATACGTGATAGCAGGTGCATTCTTGCCAGACCGACGTTTGGAAGGGTCCACCATGCAGAAGTAGCAATTGCTTGAGTGGTCAGTGGGTTCCTGCCAAATTCTTGGGATAGCAAACTTCATGGCTCTCTTTTCCCCTCTGTACCATCCTACAAAAATACATTTATTTCACCCATGACTAATGTGTAAGAAATTCTCGCAACATTTTTGATATATGATATATTTTTTCAATAACATTAAAAATTGTAAAACATTTTAAGATTAAAAACTTTTACAATTTAAAAATTTGTAACACATTTTATAACATACAATTCCAAGCAACAATTGTCCATCTTACCTTCCAGAGTTTTTTTGCAGTGCTCGCAGTTGAAATGAGGTGCCCAGGGTTTGCCTTGATCCCTGACAGGCATGCCGAAATACAGGTGCATCTCAATAAATTAGAATGTCGTGGAAAAGTTCATTTATTTCAGTAATTCAACTCAAATTGTGAAACTCGTGTATTAAATAAATTCAATGCACACAGACTGAAGTAGTTTAAGTCTCTGGTTCTTTTAATTGTGATGATTTTGGCTCACATTTAACAAAAACCCACCAATTCACTATCTCAACAAATTAGAATACATCATAAGACCAATAAAAAAAACATTTTTAGTGAATTGTTGGCCTTCTGGAAAGTATGTTCATTTACTGTATATGTACTCAATACTTGGTAGGGGCTCCTTTTGCTTTAATTACTGCCTCAATTCGGCGTGGCATGGAGGTGATCAGTCTGTGGCACTGCTGAGGTGGTATGGAAGCCCAGGTTTCTTTGACAGTGGCCTTCAGCTCATCTGCATTTTTTGGTCTCATGTTCTCATTTTCCTCTTGACAATACCCCATAGATTGTCTATGGGGTTCAGGTCTGGTGAGTTTGCTGGCCAGTCAAGCACACCAACACCATGGTCATTTAACCAACTTTTGGTGCTTTTGGCAGTGTGGGCAGGTGCCAAATCCTGCTGGAAAATGAAATCAGCATCTTTAAAAAGCTGGTCAGCAGAAGGAAGCCTGAAGTGCTCCAAAATTTTTGGTAAACGGGTGCAGTGACTTTGGTTTTCAAAAAACACAATGGACCAACACCAGCAGATGACATTGCACCCCAAATCATCACAGACTGTGGAAACTTAACACTGGACTTCAAGCAACTTGGGCTATGAGCTTCTCCACCCTTCCTCCAGACTCTAGGACCTTGGTTTCCAAATGAAATACAAAACTTGCTCTCATCTGAAAAGAGGACTTTGGACCACTGGGCAACAGTCCAGTTCTTCTTCTCCTTAGCCCAGGTAAGACGCCTCTGACGTTGTCTGTGGTTCAGGAGTGGCTTAACAAGAGGAATACGACAACTGTAGCCAAATTCCTTGACATGTCTGTGTCTTGATGCCTTGACCCCAGCCTCAGTCCATTCCTTGTGAAGTTCACCCAAATTCTTGAATCGATTTTGCTTGACAATCATAAGGCTGCGGTTCTCTCGGTTGGTTGTGCATCTTTTCCTTCCACTCAACTTTCTGTTAACATGCTTGGATACAGCACACTGTGAACAGCCAGCTTATTTGGCAATGAATGTTTGTGGCTTACCCTCCTTGTGAAGGATGTCAATGATTGTCTTCTGGACAACTGTCAGATCAGCAGTCTTCCCCATGATTGTGTAGCCTAGTGAACCAAACTGAGAGACCATTTTGAAGGCTCAGGAAACCTTTGCAGGTGTTTTGAGTTGATTAGCTGATTGGCATGTCACCATATTCTAATTTTTTGAGATAGTGAATTGGTGGGTTTTTGTTAAATGTGAGCCAAAAACATCACAATTAAAAGAACCAGAGACTTAAACTACTTCAGTCTGTGTGCATTGAATTTATTTAATACACGAGTTTCACAATTTGAGTTGAATTACTGAAATAAATGAACTTTTCCACGACATTCTAATTTATTGAGATGCACCTGTATGCCTGGTAGGCTTCACACATCTTAGCAGACGCTTCCACAGAGTACCTTTTCACTCTTGTCTTGATAAATTGGCCTCAGACAGCAAAATGCGTCTGCCGGATGCTTGCAGCCTCTTGATGCCATCTCAGAAAAATGCAGATATGTATCCACTTAGGCATAACTAAACTGAACTGGTGGGCTTAAGGCCCCTGTATTTATACTATTATTAATATTACTGAAAGTTCTAGAAAGTTCTAGAAGTTACTCCGTTTACTCAGCACTGAATCTATCTGGAATGTTCTGGAAAATAGGTACATTTCAAAATATCACTGTCCTGGTCACAAAAGCAAAGTTTGTGGGGAATAATAGCCATTTTCTATACTTTTGAGGCATAAGCAATTAGGAAATAACACTTACTACCCAGGAACTCCCCCCAAAAAAGAAAAAATTTGTTACACAGTGTTATCATGCAGGAACACATTGACATAGTGATTGATGTATGTCATCATGAAATCAGAGACTCTCCCCTCGAAGTCCGAACACAAGCGATAACAGGAGATGCGTTTGAGTGACCAGGTTTAAACAGTGATGTGTCTCACCTGACCACATGTGATCGGATCACCCGAGACACATCTTAATCCCAAGTTTCCAACAAGGTCTTAATGAATACTCCAATATGCTTTGTTGAAGTAGTTTTGGCTGGAACTTGTTATGATGTCCTTACGGAAGTTACGCCCAAATATTGCGCGAAGCATCACGTGGAGTATGAAAAAGGTGGATACACTTAGGGACAACAATAAAACAGATTTTCATTAAGCAGAGTCTTTGGTGCCATTGTACCATAATTTATGCAGTTTTAATGGTTTTCAATAAGGGTCAGAAATTACCGAAAGGACAAAAGGAGGGAGCAGTTTCTTAAGAAAATAGGAGGATTAAGATAGTATGTGTAGTTTGGAGAGATCAGAAAGGAAGAGAGTGTTTGGGCGCCTGCACATATAGGTTAGTCACCAAGCCAAGTGAAACAGATAGACTGAAGAGGCAAACAGTTGCCTTAACCAATAACAAGTACAATCTGCAGTGTTTTATTTTGCTATAAACATAATCACTTAAACATAGATACCTACTCTGTGTCACCCTGACCTGATTGTGCCTGAAAAGGATTAGTTTAGGCTCAGGGTATGTTTTTGTTTCATTCTCTGTGAGTTGATAACACTCAGACTATCGTGCAGTGTCTTTCTAAAAGGGAATTGCATCATATTGACCTTATTGTACAAGACCAGTGCAGATGTGCCACTTTTTTCTTTGTGGTATTAAAAGTCAAGTGTTAATTTTAGACATTATTCTACATACAAACATTAATTTGAAGAATCGAGTACATTTAATATTAGGACTGCACAGTTGTGGGGATATCTCAAATAAAAAATAATCACAATATTTAGATAGATGAACATGCCGGCTGAATAAACCAGTCTATGCTGCAATGATTTCCAGTTAGCCTTGACATCTAAAGTAATTTTGGACTTGTTAACTGAGCATTTTCAGGACCTATTTACACTTGCATCATTTGTCTTTATCAATTGGATTTCTATCTGATTGGAAATGCACATTTCATATTTATGCTTGGCTACATAAATCTGTCTCCACAAAACTGATATACAGTTGAAGTCAGAAGTTTACATATACTTAGGTTGAAGTCATTAAAACAAATTTTTTAACCATTCCACAGATTAAATATTAGCAAACTATGGTTTTGGCAAGTCGTTTAGGACATCTACTTTGTGCATGACACAAGTAATTTTTCCAACAATTGTTTACGGACAGATTGTTTCACTTTTAATTGACCATCACAATTCCAATGGATCAGAAGTTTACATACACGAAGTTAACTGTGCCTTTTAAGCAGCTTGGAAATTCCAGAAAATGATGTCAAACCTTTAGACAATTAGCCAATTAGCTTCTAATAAGAAGTGTACTGAATTGGAGGTGTACCTGTGGATGTATTTTAAGGCCTACCTTCAAAATCAGTGCCTCTTTGCGTGACATCATGGGAAAATCAAAATAAATCTGCCAAGATCTCAGAAAAAAATTGTGGACCTTCACAAGTCTGGTTCATCCTTGGGAGCAATTTCCAAATGCCTGAAGGTACCATGTTCATCTGTACAAACAATAGTACGCAAGTATAAACACCATGGGACCACACAGCCATCATACCGCTCAGGAAGGAGACGCATTCTGTCTCCTAGAGATGAACGTAGTTTGGTGCAAAAGTGCAAATCAATCCCAGAACAACAGAAAAGGACCTTGTGAAGATGCTGGAGGAAATAGATAGACAAGTATCTATATCCACAGTAAAATGAGTCCTATATCGACATAACCTGAAAGGCTGCTCAGCAAGGAAGAAGCCACTGCTCCAAAACTGCCATAAAAATGCCAGACTACAGTTTGCAAATGCACATAGGGACAAAGATCTTACTTTTTGGGGAAACGTCCTCTGGTCTGATGAAACAAAAATTGAACTGTTTGGCCATAATGACCATCTTTATGTTTGGAGGAAAAAGGGTGAGGCTTGCAAGCCGAAGACACCATCCCAACCGTGAAGCATGGGGGTGGCAGCATCATGTTGTGGGGGTGCTTTGCTGCAGGAGGGACTGGTGTACTTCACAAAATAGATGGCATCATGAGGAAGGAAAATTATGTGGATATATTGAAGCAACATCTCAAGACATCAGCCAAGAAGTTAAAGCTCGGTCACAAATGGGTCTTCCAAGTGGACAATGACCCCAAGCATACCTCCAAAGCTGTGTCAAAATGGCTTAAGGACAACAAAGTCAAGGTATTGGAGTGGCCATCACAAAGCCCTAACCTCAATCCGATAGAGAATTTGTGGGCAGAACTAAAAATGTGTTTGCAAGCAAGGAGGCCTACAAACCTGACTCAGTTACACCAGTTCTGTCTGGAGGAATTGGCCAAAATGCCAGCAACTTATTGTGAGAAGCTTTTGGAAGGCTACCCAAAATGTTTGACCCAAGTTAAACAATTTAAAGGCAATGCTACCAAATACTAACAAATTGTATGTAAATTTCTGATCCACTGGGAATTTGATAAAAGAATAAAAGCTGAAATAAATAATTATCTCTACTATTATTCTGATATTTCACATTCTAAAAATAAAGTAGTGATCCTAACTGACCAAAGACGGAATGTTTTCTACAGTTAAATGTAAGAAATTGTGAAAAACTGAGTTTAAATGTATTTGGCTAAGGTGTATGTAAACTTCTGACTTAAACTGTATACTGTAAATCCGATTTACTATACATGAAGAGACCATGTGAAAATATCCCCTCAATAGTCACCAATTACATATGTTATTTTATTCCAGTAACGTAAGTTTTGGGAAAGACTTTTGAATTTTTCCAAATGTACAGAAGACCTATGTGTGTTCAGTAAAACAGCTAGTTTGGAAATCTCATGATTTTTGGATTGAGTCGGGCAAATTACCATTATTCACTCTAGACCTTTAGCACCCAATGTGTAGCAAAGGTATTGCTTGTCCAGTGTGTTGTTGAGTATTACTGCTGAAGTCAAAGTTGTGGAAATCATCATTACTCTCACAATGTTGTGAAATGTGGGATCTGTCTGGGTGTCTCAACACAGTCTGAAGCCATGACTCCAGTGCTCTCCCCTCTCCTCTCTGTTTCCTCTGGCTGTGCTCTGCGGTTTTTCAGGATGATTCTTTGACAAAATTCCTATTTTTAATTTCAGGCACAGAGTCAGCAGCAAGGTCAGCAGATATAGGACTAGGGGAGATTAGTAAGATTAGTATTGTAACATTCAATGAGGAGAAAGGAGGAAGCTGGGACCGGGTTGAGAGAGCACATAGACATTTATTGTCAAAGAATTTTCAGTGTTCCTCAATAAGACTTTTCAGCCGTACATTCATCATATGCGCTGCTTTTCAGCACCCGCACTTCTGACATGCACAAACAGTTTCCTGTATCTCTCTCTCCCATCTGCCGCTGTCTCTTCTCCTTAAGTAATCCTGCCGCCCCTCGCTGGAATGCGAGACCAGTGTGGCACGCAGGTGAAAGTCATTTGCCACTTATCTTCCTGGCCTCGCTCTGCCCAGACGCCGCCGGCTCCGCCCTGCTCACCACATACCCCCATCGCCGAACTCAGGTTGGGGATTTCTCCAGCCTGTGACCTACCCCCCCCCCCCATTTTTAAGGAGGGAGCATCGACGGGTCACACTGGTCTCCGGATCGGACCTGTGCATGCCTGGGAGGGGGAACAGGGCGAAAGAGATGAGAAAGCGAAGGGTGGGGGGATAAAAAAGGGAGAGAGGAAGCAGAGAGGGGAGAGAGAGAGGAGCCATCGAGTGGTCCTCGGCCCTCTGTCCTGCTTCCGTCCGCGACACAGGGTGATGGCACTGGACCCCTTAGCCATTCCTTCCGGTTGCCGGTTGAAATGGGGCTCCAGCGCCACCGGATCGAATGCTCCATCGGCATCGCGACCCCCTGTCAGCGGCGAGGACTCCTTGGACGGCGCATCCTTCCTGGGTTTCGGCACCAGTGTAACACTCAGTGAGGGGAAAGGAGGAAGCTGGGACCGGGTTGACAAAGCACATAGACATTTGTTGTCAAAGACTTTTCAGCATTCCACAGTAAGAATTTTCAGCCAAACATTCAACATATGCGCTGCTTTTCAGAACCTGTGCTTCTGACACGCAGACCAACACAGACAGCTTCACACAGTGGCAGATGGGAGAGAGAGATGTCTCTTCTCCTTAAGTACTCCCGCCGCCCCTCGCTGGAACGTGAGACTGGTGTGGCACGCAGGTGAAAGTCATTCGCCACTTATCTTCCCAGCCTCGCTCTGTCCAGACGCCGCTGGGCTCCGCCCTGCTCACCACAAGTATGTAGTCTGATGTATTCTCCTGCTCTTCATGTGAGAAGTCTGTATTTCTCAAACCAGACATGCACTGGGGGGACACACACCCTCAACCAAACACTAGTCCCAAAGCCAGTTAGTTTGCAAACCAAGACACCATTTAAAGTACCACAGTCTCTCTCTCAGTGATTGTTGACAGTTTGACAGCCTCAGGGCTTCAGCGGATAAAATGATAATATTCTCCACAGAATCAAGAGGATTAGAGGGAGAATCCAAGTCGTTTTTGGTTTTTAGAGTGACTTCATAAATTTGCCTAAAGCAAGTGTCTTTCCCAAGCTTTGTGCAAACAAATGTTTCAGGCAGTTTCCATCACAGGTGAAAAACAAACTTGTCATTAACAATTCTTGGGTATGCCTTAAGGTTAAGGAAGATCTTCGAATCAGCTAAATGTTTAATTATATCAACAGCTGTTTGAACAGGTGTCTGTGCAAACAAGTGGTGAAGTTCATTGTGATTTCTCAATACCTATAATCATTAGGCCATATCAGAAATGTATGACAAGCAATCACTAATGATCAGCTGTTGATGATGATATAGTGTTGATGAAATATGACAGTTTACTTTTAATTGTTTATATTGTAATACATTGTAGATTATTGTAGGAGTGCACATTTTAGTTCCCTTATCTGTTTCTTTGAGCTGTTGGAAGCAGTGAAGAGCAAACATTTCCCGAGTCACACAGAGTCCCCGATGTATTTCAGCCTATAATGTTATAAGTTCCGCACTATGAATCAAATCTTTTTTCATTTTTTTCCCGTCCTGGTTATTGGTATTTTGGTTACACCAAAAACTGCATGTGGAATTTAAATCAATTTGGACTCTTGTAGCCTCTGTCTGGCCCTCCCCATCACAGGAAGGAAAGACTAAGAACATTTAATGTAGGCTACCTATTTTAAAAACTATTGGCAGTTTAATTGCTTTTCTTTCAAAACATTATCGTATCAACAAAATCCAATATTGGTCGACCTCTAATTTGTATTTATTTATATAATGGTACATAAACCAATTTCAATGTGATATATCTGTGGAAAACATGTCTGGAGTATTTTAAACTTGCATATATTCTACTCTGTTTTACTTATAAGCAGTGTTAAGGCCATGTTGAATGTGTGCCCCTGCCTGTTGAAGTAAGAGTCTATGATACATAGGGCTGCCCCCTAATAGTCGACCAAACAATAGTCGATTAGAAGAGTCTTGGTCGACCTAGTTTTGATTGGTCGGTTGGTCGCAGAAAAAAAAAAAACTCCACAGGAAGTGGTGAAGTCACGCAGTCAGTGACGGACAGACATGATCGTTTACAGGGCTGATTCATGCAGTAATGAATTTTGTTCACGTTCAAACCGACTAACACCGTGGTATTACCACTGGTTGGACGCTAGGTGGTACTATGGGGTAATTTTCGTTAAGCAGGGTTAGGGTTAAGCCTACACAATAAAGCAAGACACCTTGATTTCAAACTTTGAACTTTTATTTTTTATTTATTTTAACTAAAAATTCTAATGAAACTGGAAAAAAATTAAGTGCAATTAAAATGTGTGTTGTTCAACTTTTTGAAAGTTGAACAACTTTACAACAGTTGTGAAGGGCAAAATCTCTCTGGCAGAGAAACTATTTCATCTGTGCATTCTCTACCGGTTGGGTATTTCGTTGTCCAGGAAAATACATACAACGTGTGTGAATAAATTAGTTTTGTTCCCTCCTTTATATATATTTTGTTCCCTTTATCTATATATATTACAATATCCAAGTATATCGGCAACCCCCAGGCTGAGTGATCGGTGAATATTCTTGCTTTAGTGATTTTGCATTGAAAATTAATTTATTTAAAAAACGAAAAACTTCAAATCAAATACATTTCTAAATTCAAATTGCACTCCAAACGAAACAAAAAGCAATTAAAATAATGAAGTGATCAAAAAATAATATATATATATATATATATATAAAAGTAATCACGTTCAAAAGCAAAAACAAATATAAATGTAAAAATAATAATTATAATGATGATAATAATCACTGAAATATAAATCATGGTTCGAGGTGAGCGTGTTTTTGTATTATTTTATGTTTTAATCACAGATGAATAGGCTGCAGAGTTGTGGTCACAATGAACCGCTCTGTGCAAATAAAGCTCAAACTCAAAGCACTCCTGAGCTGAGATGTCTGAGGTCATTTGCAGCACTCCTAGATGATACTGTTCTTGCAAAAAAACAAAAAACAAATCAGAAGACAGAAACAAAGAAAGAGTGAGAACCCTTTACATACACGTGTTCCACGAGACTGCAGGCCTCCAAACAAACAGCGTGTCAGACATGCGCATAGATGGCTTTTCTGTCATCTGTTATAATAAAATATAATAAAGTGTGTTTCTTCAAACACATGTCTGTGTGTCTACGGGCAAATTATTTGTGATATTAATTTGATAATAATAATAGTTTAATTATAATTTAATACATTCATGGGAAAACGAGCCAAATAACGTCTTGGCATCGTCAAAAGCATCAGCTGTTGGCGATCACTCTGACCATCGGCTCGCATTGTGCATGCGCTTATAAAATTTATATTTTAAAGGCTCATTATTATGGTTTAGTATTTCTCTGTAATGTAGAACAGTGTTAGCAATGTTACTTATAACATTCTTTCTCAGCCCTGGAACTCAAACCATTGTCTGATGCCCCCCCAAAAATATATATTTAAGTAATTAAATTAATATCATAAATGTGCAACAACTAGTCAACTAATGGCTGAAACTAACGACTACTAGTCGACTTGGAAAATCTTTGGTCAGGGCAGCCCTAATGATACATGATTTATTTTGAGATTGTGTGGGTTTGTTTTGGGATGGGGATACAGTATTAATTTTATTTGTTCAGGCCTTGAAAAAGGTCTTAAAAAAAGTCTTAAATTTTAATTTAAAAACTCTGCAGCAACCCTGAAGGAGACATGATTCAATGTGTCTTCTTATATTTGAAGGAAGAACATGAAATACAGGTTGCACGTCACCTCTGTCTTTTGGACCATGCTCACAACATAGAGACTAGTAATAGTCAGATTAACGTGTATGGTGTTGGATAACGCCTAGCTACAATCAGATTATCTAGGTCTGTAAATTCGATTTTGCAAAAAGTTGGATTTTAGTTGGATTTAAAAAAGACACTTTTTTTTTTTTTTTTAGTCTGACAGAAATTTAACTTTTAAAGTGCATGTAAATATTGTTCTGATGCAATTTCTTCCTCTCCATTGAGAAAAGATATTTTACCACAAAAGTTTCTCAATAATTGGCTTCCTTAAAATGTTCATGATAGTGACACCATAATATGCACGTCTTTTGAATCTGTTTCAGAGCAAATATGTCTAACATGGAATTTAAAAATTAAAGTGTTGCTAAAAAACGATAACAATGACGGTGACCCGTGAAATATCATTATTTATGTAAAATCCTGTGTTTTTCCTGATGCAACGATCTGGTGGAAATTTAAAGTATCTCCACTCTCCAATATTCTGTGGGAAACAGGCAGTTTCAACGCAAATTGAGCGAAGCGCCCATAGACAGCAGTTTTTTCTGGGCTACCAAAAGAACCCAGAAGGGGCGGGGCGGAGCGTTTGTTTGTAAACAGTAACTTCATCTATAGGTCAAGCACTAGGAAGTGTAATCGAGCTTGAAATGAGATTGTGCCTAGATACTGCAATGGCAAGTTTATTTAGAGAAACAGACATTCTGACAATCTCATAATATTATTATTGAAACAAGTACTCTAGTAATTTGGTAAGCAATATAAACTTTCTAAAACAGTCTAGAATTTCTATCTTTGGATAATGCCACATCAGCCACCCGCATGCAGTTAAATTACTAAATGCAGCTTCTTCAAGTTGTGGAACTTTAGAACGTGACCAAACGTTTCCCTTTTTCCTCACACACTTACTTTGTCCTCTTCTAAATCTCTAGTTTTTTTCCCTGAGGAATGTGTGTTGGCTCTTTAATGCCTCTCCCTAGAAACTGCCCTCCCAAGATAAACAGCAGTAGTCCAGCCAGCCCTCCACCCTTCCTAGAGGGCCAAGTTTCCCTCGAGCACGTGAGAGAGTGGATTTGGCCTCCTTCCCTGTATGACAGGCCTGCAGCCGCTCTGCTGTGACCAAGCATACACCAACCCCTTTCTCTCTACACATTGATTGGCTCAGGTGCTCTTGTTTGTGTGTAACCTGTCCAATTCTGGGGTGTTTACTCAGTTGGTCTATTTAGTGGACTGTTTAACCTTTTTGTATGTGTGTGTGTTTGCAGGCGCTATTGCAGCATTTTTATAACTCCACCCTTAAAGGGATAGTTCACCCAAATATTTAAATTCTTTCATGATTTACTCACCCTCCTGGCATCCCAGATGTGTATGACTTTCTTTCTTCTTTAGAACACAAATAAATATTTTTAGAAGAATATCTCAGATCTGTAGGTCCATACAATGCAAGTGAAAGAGTGCCAACATTTTAAAGCTCCAAAATCCACATAAAGGAGCATAAAAATAATAAAGACTCCAGTGGTTAAATCCATGTCTTCGACATGATGTGATAAGTGTGGGTGAGATACAGTTCAAGATTTAAGTCTTTATTTATCATAAATTCTCCTCCCTGCCCAATAGGGGGGCGATTTGCATGAAGAATGTGAATCACCAAAAACAGAAGATGAAGAATGTGGAAGTGAAAAGTGATTGACTGAGCAGGGAGGAGAATTTATAGTGAAAAAGGACTTAAATATTGATCTGTTTCTCACCCACACCTATCATATTGCTTCTGAAGATATGGATTTGGAGTACTTTTATGTTGCCTTTATGTGGATTTTGGAGCTTCAAAATTCTGGCACCTATTCACTTGCATTGTATGGACCTACAAAGCTGAGATATTCTTCTAAAAATCTTCATTTGTGTTCTGCAGAGGAAAGAAAGTCATACACATCTGGGATGGCATGAGGGTGAGTAAATGAAAGAATATTAATTTTTGGGTGAACAATTCCTTTAAATTCAGCAGGAATCTGAATGTAGATATACAGTAGTGGCCAAAAATATTGGCACCCTTGGTAAATATGAGCAAAGAAGGCTGTGAAAAAAAATCTGCATTGTTTATCCTTTCGATCTTTCATTAAAAAAATCACAAACATCTAACCTTTAATTGAAGTAAAACAATTGAAAAAGGGGAAATATCTCATTAAATAAATATTTTTCTACAAAACACGTTGGCCACCATTATTGGCACCCCTACAAATACTTATGAGTAAAATACTGTATATCCGAAGTATATTCCCATTCATATTTTAAATTTTTTTAGTGCACCTGGGTGACTAGGAACATGAAATTGTTCAGCCATGACTTCCTGTTTCACAGGGGTATGAATATGAGGTAGCACATGGGCCAAATTCCCTTAATCATCAATCACAGCAGGTTAGACAAAAGAATATAGTTCTGATGTGCGGCAAAAGGTTGTTGAGCTTCACAAAATGGGAAGTGGCTATAAGAAAATAGCCAAAGCATTGAAAATACCTATTTCCACCATCAGGGCAATAATTAAGAAGTTCCAAGCAAACTGGAGATGTTAAAAATTGGCCTGGAAAAGGACGTGTGTCTATATTGTCTCCATGCACAGTGAGGAGGATAGTTCAAGTGGCCAAAGAATCTCCAAGGATCACAGCTGGAGAATTGCAGAAATTAGTTGGGTCTTGGGGTCAGAAAGTCTAAAAAAAAAAAAAAAACCAGACATCACCTACATCACCACAAGTTGTTTGGGAGGTTTTCAAGAAAAAAAGCCTCTGCTCTCGTCCAACAACAAACTCAAGTGTCTTCAGTTTGCCAGACACTACTGGAACTTCAAATGCGACCGGGATCTATGGTCAGATGAAACAAAAAAAGAGCTTTTTGGCAACAAACACCAGAGATGGGTTTGGCATACACAGAGATGAAGTACCCAATGCCCACGGTTAAATGTGGTGCTGCATCTTGAATGTTGTGGGGCTGTTTTTCTGCCAGAGGTCCTGGACATCTTATTCGGATACATGGCATCATGGATTTTTACCTACAGATAAAAAATAAAAAAGCTTACAATGGGCCCTGGTTGGATTTTCCAGCAGGACAATGATCCAAAACAAACAACAAAATCAACACTAAAATGGTTCACTGACCACAAAATCAAGGTTCTGCCATGGCCATCCCAGTCTCCTGACCTGGTCCCCATAGAAGATTTGTGGGGTGAACTGAAGAGGACAGTTCACCAACATAGACCTCTGAATTTGAAGGATCCGGAGAGATTCTGTATAGACTCCTTTAGGTCTCGGATCCTTTGCCAGGTGTTCTCCAACCTCATTAGGCATTATAAGAGAAGACTCAGAACTGTTATCTTGGCAAAGGGAGGTTGCAAAAAGTATTGAATAAAAGGGTGCCAATAATGATGAACTATGCGTTTTGGAGAAAAATATTTATTTAATAATGAGATATTTCCACTGTTTCAATTAAAGATTAGATTTTTGTGAATTTTTTTAATGAAAGATCAAAAGGCTAAACAATGCAGATTTTTTTTTACAGCCGCCTTTGCGCATTTTTACCAAGGGTGCCAATATTTTTGGCCACTACTGTAGCTGGAGACCTCAAAATGGGGCATAATCTCCAAAAGAGGGTGGGGTTATGAAAAAGGAGATGAAAAATAAACACCGTGGCAGGTGTAGATATAAAAGAATACCCATTTTCCTATCTTGTTTATAGATTAAATTTATTCTCCTGTCATTCTTCGTGAAATCTACTGATTCCTTTGCGTAGAAGCTGTCAGGTGTATTCAGTTGGGGCAAAAATGGATTTATCAGGTTCGTCCATTTTAAAAACCAGCAGGGTAAAGGATATACTAGCTAATATCTTTGGTGTATTAAAGTGCCAACCGGCGACTGCCCTGCTTAAAGCGTCGTTATGTTATGATAAGTAACATGCCTAACACAACGGTTATGTTAGCTATATTTTTTTTATCCATGTTGCCAGATAATGTGTACTTTGTATGTGTCAAAATGTGGGGGAGTATGTTTTCAGTGAATTTTCACAAATTGATTTGTCTGAGAAAACATGAAAATCTACAGTTATGGTTTACTTGGGCAAGCAATTTGGGTACAGCTTTTCTAGCGCATTAAATCGTCTACATGCTAACCAACCAATGAGAACGTGAAACAAAGATGCCGATTCATTGCAGTAGAGCATATGCACCAAATCTACTGTGGATCCGCTTGCCAGAATCCCTCCATAACTGAAAACCATGCAGAAGATGCAGAAAACCATCGTCGTTTAGTGGAATAATCTGAGGATGGAGGCATATATATTTCCAACTTTTTATTATGTAAAAAAGATTTATGTTACACCTCAAATGACAATGAAATTTATATTAATGTAAATCCCCTTACTCATTATCTCAAATGGCTCAGTTATGCAGCGTATTCACAGCTTATATAGACCGCACGCCGTTGCTACTGTATATCTTCAATGGTGGATTGGTGCGACTGCCTCTTTTTGGAGCATTGTCTGCAGCTATACCCTTCTCAGAATTTAACTGGTAGCTGTCTGTCTTCATTTTTCTGATAATGTGTATAAACCATATGCAAATTTAAATGGTTATTCAAATGCCAGTGTTGAGTATGTAAACAACTTCTGTAAAATGATAGGTGACCTCACCAGTATGCAGGAGATAATGTGCAGTCAACTGGTCATTATCGCAAAATAAACTTCTTCAAGGTCTCAACACCCTGTCAAGGTTATTGCAGTAATGACAAGCTGGCTGTACATTGTCCTGCTTCTGACACAGCTAATGTATTTAATAAATAGGTAAATAAATAGGCATGAAATATTGATTTGAGTTGCAATTGTTTCATTATGTGAGACGTGTAAGACATTGCTGTCCACGGACAATGATAACAAATATACAGTTGACAACAAATATTTTTTTAGTGGTCATATCAGTTATATCAGAATTAAGTGTTCCAGAGAGCTGTGCAATAAGGTCAATATAAATATAAAATATTGACTCTTATGTGGCTTTTTGACTGGTCTGATCAAGCATGTTTATGAGCACATTGTGCATTCACATAGCTGTGGGTGTGTTTGTGATGATTTAGTGTTGTGAAATGGAGATGTCCGAATGCAAGTTTGACAGTGTGTGCATGTGTGTATCTCTCTCAGAGCCTGCAGCGTGGTCTGTGATCTTTAGAATGAAAGATGGGCAGCAGCAGTAATCCTGCACTCCTCCATAATCCTCTTTTCAAAGACACTGCCATTCTTCAGCAGCTCAGTTAAGCACCCAGACAGATCAGTGCTGACAGCTTTACAAATATGGCACACAGGGCAGCCAGGCTCTTTAACATTAGCGTTGATCCTACAGCGTAAGCAGCGCCACCAAAAACATACCAAGAACTTGTGCAGGGATGAAGTTACGACATAAAGGTGAAAGAGCTGAGGTCTTTGAGAAGATCCAAATTAGTGTCTGCACAGAGTTTGCAGTGATGATCGCAGTAGAAAAATAACAGACAACTTGATGACAGACAAGAGAAGATCTCAATACTCTTTAGTGATGAACAAAAAAATTATGTAATGTTAACAGTAAGTTCCGGTCCTCTAATCTGATGGGAAATCCAAGAGTGCTGATATTTAGTATTACAGCACAATAGGGATCAGGGTGACTGTCATGGTTACTTTGGTAACCTCCATTCCCTGATGGAAGGAATGAAACGTTGTGTCGATGTAATGACACTAGGGGTCACTATTGGGAGTCCCAAACACCTCTGATCTTTTTTTAAAAGGCCAATGAGAATTGGCGAGTGGAATTTGCATGCCACTCCCCCAGACATACGGGTATAAAAGGAGTTGGTATGCAACCACTCATTCAGGTTTTGTGCTGAGGAGCCAAGATAAGGTCCCGGCCATTTCAGCAGGTAGTTCAGCGTTGTGGGAAGAGGGACACAACGTCTCGTTCCCTCCATCAGGGAATGGAGGTTACCAAAGTAACCATGACGTTCCCTATCTGTCACTCACTTGACGTTGTGTCGATGTAGTGACAATAGGGGTCCCTATACAAAACACCACAACTAACTGAACTGTGTTACATGAAGTGGCGGTGTGTGACGGGCAGACTGCTGTGTGCCTCGTAGCCAGCGCATCAGGCCGTCACGTAACCTCCCCCAATGTTCTTTATGAGTGTTGAACAGTCCTTCAGGAACAAGTTGACTGCCCAACGAATAGGTGGACAGGCTAGCCCAGCTGAGGCCTCTTTTCCTTCTCTTTTCTCCCCAAAAAGAGTGGAATTTGTTAACTGACTGGGAGCCCAAAGTGTCTACGTCGGGAGGGTGTCACTCCCAAGAGGAAGACACCGTGGAGACCACACCCCGCCCAAAAAGGGGGGGGGGGTATGTTGAGTGGAAATACATCACATGGTCTTTACCGAGCCTTGTCAGAAGTATGTCATGTGGAGAGGTCCCATGGTAGGTCCTACCCAAAGGGGGAGGAGTTTCTACAAAGCATGGCATCCGGGCGCAGAGGGGCCCCTGCCCAAGGAAGACGCAGTTTACCGTCAGGGAAACGATTTTGCGGAAAATATCACATGGGGTTGCCTTCGGGGAACCAGCGCACACAGAGCACCTATCTCTGTACAGGGCCTCATTAGCGAACTTACTGAGCCGGCAGCGAGTTTCTCCGCAGGGCTAAAGAGGAAAGTCATCCAGGAATCACAGTCTGTGAACACTACTGGGAGTCAAGAGCGCACGTCTTCCCCTCAAGGGAGGGGAAAGGCGTTATGCGCAAGTGGTACACCTGGCCAGTTGTCCCGGAACTTACCTGTTCGTGCCTGCCACTACTCGGGACGAGATCGACTCAACCTGCTGCTCTGCAGATATCTGCCAAAGAGGCACCACTGGCCAGGGCCCAGGAGGCCGCCACAATCCTGGTAGAGTGGGCTCGTAACCCCGCAGGGGGTGGCATGTCCTGAGCCTGATATGCCATCGTGATGGCATCAATGACCCAGTGGGCGATCCTCTGTTTGGAGACAGCGCTTCCTTTCCACTGTCCACCAAAGCAGACAAAGAGCTGCTCGGAGCTTCTAAAGCTCTGCGTGCGATCCAAATAGATGCGTAAAGCTCACATTGGACACAGCAACGCCAAGGCTGGGTTTGCCTCCTCCTGGGGCAGCGCTTGCAGGTTCACCACCTGATCCCTAACAGGGGTCATGGGAACCTTGGGCACATAGCCCGGTCGGGGTCTCAGGATCACGTGAGAGTAACCTGGACCAAACTCCAGGCACAATTCGCTGACAGAGAAAGCTTGCAGGTCCCCTACCCTCTTGATGGAAGTGAGTGCAGTCAGGAGGGCAGTCTTCAAAGAGAGTGCCTTAAGCTCAGCTGACTCCAAGGGCTCAAAGGGAGCTCCCCGTAGACCATGAAGGACTACAGAGAGATCCCACGGGGGGACGAGGCACGGTCTAGAGGGGTTCAACCTCCTAGCACCTCTCAGGAACCTGATGATCAATTCGTGCTTCCCCAAGTACTTACCATCTACCGCATCGTGATGAGCCAAAATAGCGGCTACATACACCTTCAAGGTGGAGGGGGACAGCCACCCCTCCAGCCTCTCCTGCAGAAAGGAAAGCACTGATCTGACTGTGCATCTCTGGGGGTCTTCGCGTCGGGAAGAACACCACTTAGTGAACAGACGCTATTTCAAGGCATACAGGCACATCGTAGAGGGAGCCCTAGCCTGAGTGATCGTGTCTAGCACTGTGGGTGGTAGGCCACTTAAGTCCTCCGCATCCTGTCCAAGGGCCAGACATGGAGATTCCAGAGGTCTGACCGCGGGTGCCAGATGGTGCTCCGTCCCTGAGAAAGAAGGTCCTTCCTCAGGGGAATTCGCCGGGGGGGGGGGGCTGTTGTGAGGAGCGTGAGATCCAAGAACCATGTCTGGGTGGCCCAGTATGGTGCTACTAGGATGACTTGCTCCCCATCCTCCCTGACCTTGCACAGGGTCTGTGCAAGTAGGCTCACTGGGGGAAATGCATACTTGCGTAGTCCAGGGGGCCAGCTGTGTGCCAAAGCGTCTATTGTGTGCCTCGGTCAGGGCTTACCAAAACGAGCAGTGGGAGGATTCCCGGGAAGCAGGTCTACCTGTGCTAGACCGAATCGACTCCAAATCAGCTGGACCACCTGAGGGTGGAGTCTCCACTCTCCCCTGAAGGTAACCTGCCATGACAGCGCGTCCGCTGCGGTGTTGAGGTCGCCCGGGATGTGAGTGGCTTGTAGCGACTTGAGGCGCTGCTGACTCCAGAGGAGGACACGGCGGGTGAGTTGTGACATGCATTGGGAGCATAGACCACCTTGGCGGTTGATGTATACTACCATCGCTGTGTTGTCCGTCTGGACCAACACGTGCTTGCCCTGGATCAACGGCCGAAACCTCTGCAGGGCGAGCAGTACTGCCAACAACTCTTGGCAGTTGATGTTCCAATGCAGCCGTATGTTCCAATGTTGCATACGGCACCCCAGCCCATCTTGGAGGCGTCTGTTGTAACCACGATGCATCTGGAGACCTGCTCTAGGGGAACCCCCGCCCGTAGAAATGCCAGGTCGGTCCAAGGGCTGAAGAGGCGGCGACAGACTGGTGTGATGGTCACGCGATGTGTCCCGTGGCGCCATGCCCATCTCGGGACTCGAGTCCGAAGCCAGTGCTGAAGTGGTCTCATATGCATCAACCCGAGCGGTGTGGCCGCCGCTGAGGATGCCATATGCCCCAGGAACCTCTGAAAGTGTTTCAGTGGAATCGCTGTTCACCGTCTGAATGCCTTCAGACAGTTCAGCACCGACTGTGCGTGCTCGTTCATGAGGCGCGCTGTCATCGAGATTGAGTCCAACTTCAAACTGAGAAAAGAGATGCTCTGAACTGGGGAGAGCTTGCTCTTTTCCCAGTTGACCCGAAGCCCCAGCTGGCTGAGGTGCCGAAGCACGCGGTTCCTGTGTGCGCACAGTAACTCTCTAGAGTGAGCTAGGATCAGCCAGTCATCGAGATAGTTGAGAATGCGGATGCCCACTTCCCTTAGTGGGGCAAGGGCTGCCTCTGTGACCTTCGTGAAGACGCGAGGGGACAGGGACGGGCTGAAGGGGAGGACCTTGTACTGGAACGCCTGGCCTTCGAAGGCAAACCGCAGGAAGGGTCTGTGTCGAGGTAAGACAGAGACGTGGAAGTACACATCCTTCAGGTCTACCGCCACAAAACAATCTTGATGCAGGACGCTTGCTAGAATGTGCTTTTGCATCAGCATCTTGAACGGGAGTCTGTGCAAAGCCCGGTTCAGTACTCACAGGTCCAGGATTGGTTGCAACCCACTGCCTTTCTTTGGTACGATGAAGTAAGGGCTGTAGAACCCTTCCTTCATCTCGTCTGGAGGGACAGGCTTTATCGCGCCCTTGTGCAGAAGGGTAGCGATCTCCGCACGCAAGGTAGCGGCGTTCTTGCCCTTCATCGAGGTGAAGCGGACGCCGCTGAACCTGGGTGGGTGCCTGGCATACTGAATTGCGTAGCTGAGTCAGTCAGTCTGGACCAGCCATCGCGACGGGTTGGAAATTGCAAGCCATGAGCCCAAACTCCGGGCAAGGGGGACCAAGGGAATGATCACGTCGGACATACCGGTGGGTAGGGCCTCGCGGCGGGGCGGAGCTCGAGGTGCCACGTCGAGGAGATCCGAGCCCCGTGGCCGTGCTGAGTCCAGGGACATCAAAGCACTTACCTGGCTCCTGCCGCCCACCATAAGATTGGCCGAAGGGGGGAGGAGGAGTCTCGTCCCCGTAGTCCACCGGGCCCAACCTCATGTGGGCATGTTTGTGCCACAGCTGGGTGCACAGGGGTGGGGGGACCACCTGCAAAGATGAGACGGTGGACGGTGGTCCTAACGACGGCCGTGCACACCAGACATGTGACCCAGGGAACAAGGAAACTGCTCTTTTGCTGAACTTTTGGGTACCGCAGCACCTTGGGCATGCAGTGCAATTAAATGAAAACGAAACAAAAGAGTCTCCTCCCAGCCCTCCACCGGGGGATGGAGTGGTCTGCTTACCGGCTCCAGTGTAGCAGGTCTCCTTGCCCCTGGGTCGTCCGTATCAGGGGCACTTCGAAGCCTTCCTCAGGTTCTTAGTGGCCGGCCGTGAGACGGTTGGCGTCTGCTTCCTGCGCTGGGCTCTACGCCGGGGCTGGGCCATGGGAGCGGGCTGTGGCAGAGCCAATGTCATTGCAGCAGGAGGACGCCCTTGGCGATGAGCAGATGGGGTGCGGGGTCTTGCGCTGCACTGGGGCAGGATGTGATGTTTGGCCTCTGTCTGCTGCTTCACCGCCGAGAACTGCTGGGCAAAGTCCTCGATGGTGTCACCAAATAGGCCAACATGGGAAATGGGGGCATCAAGGAACCGTGCCTTGTCAGCCTCTCGCATCTCAACCAAGTTGAGCCAAAGGTGGCGCTCCTGGACCACGAGGGTGGTCATCGCCGTGACCTTCGTCGCCCGGAGAGCGAGGTCGGTCGCCAAGCGCAGTTCCTGTATCAATCCTGGGTCAGAACTACCCTCGTGCAGTTCTTTTAGCGCCTTGGCTTGGTGTACTTGCAGGAGAGCCATGGCGTGCAGGGCAGAGGCGGCTTGTCCAGCGGCACTCTAGGCCTTAGCCGTCAGGGATGACGTAACCCTACAGGCCTTGGCCGCGAGTTTCGGGCGCCCGCGCCAGGTGGCGGCACACTGTGGGCATAAGTGCACCACGAGAGCCTTATCCACCTGGTGGATCACCGAGTACCCCCTGGCCACTCTGACATCGAGGGTGGTGAGAGCGGGGGAGCAGAAAGATCAGGACCAGGCAGCCGCGAGGGTTCCAGGGAGAGTGGAGGGTTCCACTCTAGCCCGACCCTCGCGGCCGCCCGGGAAAGCATGTCCATCATTTCCGTGTCAGCCTGGGACTTGGCGACCATTCCCAAAGGAGGAAGCCTAGTCGAAGCCTCTGCGTCTGACTGGACGAGCCCGCTCTCTGATGCTGCGCTCGATAACTCATCCTCTTCCCGGGCTCTGAACGAGGGGTCGAACTCGCCCTGAGACGAGCCGGCAATCTCGTCCGAGCACACGACTGGGGTAAGCGAGCGTGCTGGGGAATGTGAGGTCCGTGGGGGGATACCCGTCGGAGGTGGTCCCCAAATCGCCCCCAGCGCTAACCGGCATGGCTTCATACCTGTAGGTAGAAGGACCGAGGCGGGAAGCTGCTGGGGTGGGGTGACCGCAACGTTGCCATGGTCATGTTCTCGCAATGAGGACGTGATCCATCCACGAACGTCGGAAGTGGAGATATAATGACCGCAACCAGGAATAACACACAAACGGAAATGCATCTTTAAAAAGACGTGTCTTTAAAAAGACGTTCCGTGTGTGCCGCTCTTTCAGAAAGAAAATAAACTCTTTTAGAATATACTCTTTTAAATGTTCTGCCGAAGCTTCCGGAGTGTTCTCTGCAAACCACAGATGCAGAGGGGGAGAAGCCGCTGAAATGCGCCGTAAGATCCAGCAGAGAGAGGTGAATGAACTCGGCGGATGAATTCAGCTCAATGAATAGAACCGCTCGGCTCCGAAGAGAAAATCTGAATGAGTGGTTGCATACCAGCTCCTTTTATACCTGTATGTCCGGGGTAGTGGCATGCAAATTCCACTCGCCAATTCTCATTGGCCTTTTAAAAAAAGATCAGAGGTGTTTGGGGCTCCCAAGAGTGACCGCTAGTGTCACTACATCGACACAATTTTGAGTAAGTGACAGATAGGGAACAGACGTCGTGATAAAACCAGGACAGTCTAGATTTTGTGAGCCGCATCCCGATGGAGGTTCAGGCAGAATGCCTTTTGTCCCAATAATCAGTCTTAGCTTAAATGTTTTACGAAACTGACATTGCTGTGCTTCGTGCTTTATCTGTCATGAACAAGCGACGAGTAATGAGAGAACTGTTCATTTCCGCAGTCAGAATCAGCAGTACTTTCTCCGAGCACCTCCCAGCCTGTGCTAAACTTTCCCCCTCTGCTCCCACCCACCTCTGCCGCTGTCTGTCTGCCCATAAGAAAAGTCTCCTCACTTGCTTGAAGCCAAAAAAACGTGGAAGTATAGGTGATATTAGTATAGGTCAAGGTAATCAAATGGCAAAATAAATGGAAAATAAAATGCGTCCTCTTCATATAGCCTACTACATCTTCTCATCTGACATAGGCGGACGTCAGTAGAATTGCACACATGTGCCAAATGAGCCAAATGTCCATTTTTCATTTTGTTGAAAACAACTGTGCAGAATTGCCACTGCTACCCTATACAAAGCTGTTTCTGGTTTATTTATCACTTTCCACAAACAGTGCAGCAGAAACTGTATGTATTTTTTGTGTGCTGGGCTTTGCTTGTACTGTAAGCTAATACTGGGGAGCTGTTAAAGGGAGCTGTTTTTAAATATATATATATATTTTCTCCCCAATTGGGAATGCCCAATTCCCAATGCACTCTAAGTCCTCATGGTGGCGTAGTGACTCGCCTCAATCCCTGTGGCGGAGGACGAATCTCAGTTGCCTCTGTGTCTGAAACCATCAATCCGCACGTCTTATCACATAGCTTGTTGAGCGCGTTACTGCGGAGATGTAGCACATTTGGAGGCTTCATGCTATTCTCCGTGGCATCCACGCACAACTCACCACACGCCCCACCAAGAGCGAGAACCACACATTATAGCGACCACAAGGAGGTTACCCCATCTGACTCTACCCTCCCTAGCATCCGGGCCAATTTAGTTGCTTAGGAGACCTGGCTGAAGTCACTCAGCACGTCTTGGATTCGAACTCGTGACTCCAGGGGTGGTAGTCAGCATCAATATTCACTGAGCTACCCAGGCCCCCTAACCAGTAATTTATTTTTAATATCAGAAGCAAACCGGAATACATTTAACTGAAGTGAAATGACTACGTATTCGGTTGAATAATATGCAATGAATATGAAGCTTTGATGCGTTTCATACATAAAGAGCACTTTTAGGACACATTTCAGTTGTGCATATGTCTGCATTTACTGGCTGTACAAATTCAGTATGGTACAGTATATAAAGTGGTTGTCATATATTGATCTAACATGAGCTTTGTACTGTATGTCCTGCACACACTCTATTTCTGCTCAGTTTTCCAATGCAGGAGTGTGACGACAGTAAACCGACTTTTTTTGTGTGTGTGTTTAATTACGTATTTGACACTTAGATGTTTGTGCAAAACTACAAACTTTCACTTATATAATAATATAATATATTACATGTAATTGTATAGACATAGGTAGTGTGTGTTTGGGGGGTCCTGTTGCATCCCAATTTTTTATAAAAAATGTTTTGGTCATCTGGTCACGCTGACTGGGATGCTAGGCTGCCAGTCTTTGCAATGCACTACAATGGATCCTGTATAGGTCTTGCTGGAACTGTTGGTGGAGCAAAAACAGACAAAATAACTGGTCATATTGTTCATCTGAATGTAAATGACTTAATCTTAACAAATATATAAGGCTTGCAGCCTCATGCCTATGGCAAAATCACAGCTGATGATATTCAGTACAACAGCACTCTTGCTTATGTCATATTGTTTAATTATGCAACATGATACACTGTAGCTTCTGTGTCATTATTCCAGAATATTTCAGACCTCTGCTTTGTTCAGTCATCTCAAAACAGACAGAGCAAAAGCCATTCCCATAGGGATCTGTTACCATTGCCACAGGCGCTTATTCTGTGTGTTTTGTGATTACACTGTGACTCAGGTACATTAGGCCCCCTTGGCATGAGGGTGTGGGTTTCAAAGGCATCCAAGTGGAGAGGAATGGGTAAGAATCTACACCTGGATCTGACAGAATGAATAGGCCCATAGCAGTGGAGTGGAGGAGGTATTTGGGTTAGACTTGTTGTTTATTTGTTGTGCATCTGCTTGGCAGATGTTATCTGTTTTAAGGAGAACCCTCACCGTCTCTTCCTCGTCTTTGCACCACAGTGGTCTGCCCGACCAGACTTCAGCTAATCATTCCTTAAATAATCCTATTAATCTTATTTAAAATTAAGTCACCTTTAAAGGTGAAGTGTATGCTTTTTTATGTTAAATAATTGTTTTATTCCAGCTATAAAACACCTTTATAACAAGTGGAATCTGCTCAAAAATGGTAAATGCTAGCCACACTTTGGCTCTTTGTTGCCATCAAAAACATTGCTTATTTGAGGATCCAGTGGCTGTTATAAGTCTAATAATCAATTCTTTTTGCCTTTATTTTTGCAATTCCGACACAAGTAATGTCACAAAAAATACATGCTTTACAAATTGTGTAATGAACATTGGGTTTGAATTGTCCAATCCTGGTGTGCAAGTAAAAATATAATGTAGTTTCATAATTTTTTTTTTCTTTTACTGTCCCTCTTACTTGGATCCAATCCACTCCCTGGCTTTATCCGATTAAAATTTGTTATTGATTCATACATATAACAAAGAAAAACTAAACTTAAACTGAATCAACATTTAACCCCTACTATTACCCCTCCCCCTCCCCAATCATCAACCCCACCCTGACCCTCAACGAACATCGCTGTGGTTACATATAAGTATACATACACACACACAAAATAAAGATATAATATATATATATATATTAGAAAATATTATAGAAAATAATTAATAAATAAAAATACAATAAATAACTTAATAAACATCAGTACTGTATGTTTAGTATAAGACAATTGCTGACCATTTAAATAAAGAATAAATACAAATACAATAAACAGCTAAATAAACATCAGTACTGTATGTTTAGTATAAGTCAATTGCTGACCATTTAAATAAATAAATACAAATGCAATAAATAGCTAAATAAACATCAGTACTGTATGCTTAGAATAAGTCAATTACTGACCATTAAAATAAAGAATATACAAAATAAAATAAATAGCTAAACATCAGTACTTTTGAGTATCAGTCAAATGATGACCATTAAAATAAAGAATAAATAAAAATAAAACAAATAGCTAAATAAACATCAGTACTGTTTAGTATCAATCAAATGCTGACCATTAAAATAAAGAATAAATCAAAATAAAATAAATAGCTAAATAAACATCAGCATTACTGTTTAGTATCAGTCAAATGCTGACCATTAAAATAAAGAATAAATAAAAATAAAATAAATAGCTAAATAAACATCAGTATTACTGTTTAGTATCAGTCAAATGCTGACTATATTAATACTGCCGAGTCAAGAGATAAACAGCGGCAGCTGTGTTATACCATATTCTGCTATACAAGTTCAGGGGAAACTTTCAACGGTGGAAAACCAGACTTTTAAATATTACATTTTATAAATGCAACGACTGGAATTGTTCGGTTGAAGGGGGTACCAAACTGTGAATCCTGAACAAAACAGTTTGGTGAATACATGTTTACTCATTAGCTTCCACTCAGCTGACAACAATGAAAGTAGCTACGTGATTAGCTAGTTAGCTATAAACTCATTGTCAAGGAGAGTAAAAGATGGATGTTGTTTATTTTACTTTCCAGCATTGTGTCTCACCAACTAGGTAATAACATAGCGTGAAATCAACACTCAACAGACACAATCCACCACTGCATCGTTGTCTGCTGAGCTGAAGCTCTGATGTTTACCTTTCAATCTGCTACTTTACTTACTGCACAGACAAACTATAGCTGGCTAACATAGCAAAAAATAGCAAAGATAAACATGAGTGACATGGTTGTCAGGGACAAGGTTAACGTTATATTAGTAATATTGAAAAGGGAAAATGATGGGGTCATTGTTTGTTAACTTTCCAGTATGTATTTCACAAACTAGTTAGCAACTTACAGACACAAAGCTTAACTCCGCACTGTCTGCAGAGCCACCATCAGCTCAGAGTCAGCTCTGTAAACAGTGGAGTCGGAGTGCACTCTGCTGGACAAACTACACCATGACACCAATTCTAAAGCATTGTTTTCTGCATTAAATGTTCTGAAAAAAGTTTTCATATTGGCGCATATCGGTAAACATACGACGATACTGATATATCGGTGAAAGGCTAATATCGGCCGACAGATAGTTCGGTTGGGCACTACTGCCTATCATAACACTGGTCAGGACCCAATTTTATATGTTTTTATCCCCTTTATTGATGACCGCCCCATCGCCTAAAATACAGAGTCTGGGGCAAAATGAAAATTGAGTGCCCAATATGTCACATAAATCTATGAACATTCTACAAAAATTCTTGGATCTTAACATACCACCAAAAAAAAAAAAAATGGGTTGTGTCTCCATCTTCTGATTGGCATTGCCAGCAGGTGGGTGTGTCTTCAAGATCAAGCCTTTACAGTCTAGAGGGGGTCCAATAGAATCTATGTAAAATCTTGAATTGCATAAGGTGCACCCTTGCATCCCTATTTACAGACTTGACATTTTTTAGAATCCTAGCCCACACTCCCTGCTCCAATACAAAGTTTAAATCTTTCTCCCATAATCTTGATAGAAGTTAAAGTTCTGACCCCAGACTCTGAATTAGCAGGGAGTAATACACTGATGCCTCATGACCTTTTCCAAAAGCAGTAATCACCACTCCCAGAGTATCTGCCACTTTAAGGGGGTGTATGCTACTCCCAAAAATAGTACAGAGCAGATGGCGCAGTTGTAAATACCTAAAGAACTGAGATCTGGGAATCCCAAAATGTTGAACCAAATTTTCAAAGGATCTCAACACTACACTCTCATATAGGTCACCGAGCGTATTAACCTCCCTCTCAATCCACTCTGACCAGCAGAAAGGGGACTTATTAATACATAATTTTGGGTTCAGCCATATGCTCGAGGCAACATTTAAATAAATGTCCGAATTAAACACTCTGGACACTTTTGTCCATACCGGGTACAAATGCGAGATAACGGGGTGTAACTTTAGTTTAGTTTAGAGTAATTTGATAGAAAGGCTTTGCAATGGTGAAATAGGGTGTCGCAGCGGGGGCGTGGTCAAGCATCTCTCCGGAGAGAGAGAAAGCGGTAAGGGCGCTTACACCTGAGCCAAATTATGTCTAACACCTGTCTCTAATTTCAGTGAGCATGGGGAGTGTGGCATAAAGAGGGCCACGCAGCACTCAGATGAGAGAGAGTACCTGGGCACTAGAGACCTGATTATGAAGCCAAGAGCTTATTATTGTTAAGATGAGAGTTTATTTTTCTGAAGTTGTTTATGTTTAGACTGAGTTATTGAACATGGTGAGAGCCCTGAAAGAGTGCATTTGCTGCAGTGGGGAGAATAAAACGCTTACCTGAACCAGAAAATCTGCTTCTCGCCTCCTCCTTTAACTGAGAAGTCTTACACTGGTGCCGAAACCCGGGAAAGGTTTGAAGATGGACGGAAGTTGCCCCGTAGAGTCCTCCCAGTTGGCGGAGATCCTCCAAGCCCTCGCCAGCCTACATCAGAACCACCAACAGACGCTGCTTGAGCTCCGACAAGATCAAGACCGCCGGTTTGTCGAGCTCATGAGGACCGGCAGGCGATCCGGAGCCTCCTCAGCCGCGACACCGGACACTCCCACGCCGTTACCCCTGCCAGCATTACAGAAAATGGGGGCGGCGGACGACCCCGAGGCCTTCCTGGATTTGTTTGAGCGGACCGCCGAGATCTGGGGCTGGCCGCTCGGCCAATGGGCAGCCCGATTGATCCCACTCTTGTCCGGGGAAGCCCAGCTCGCGGCTCAAAACTGCCAGCGTCGAGCCTCCTGGCCTACGAAGATTTAAAAAGAGCCATCTTGCAACGGGTTGGTCGCACTCCGGAGGAAAGTCGTCAACTCTTCCGGAGCTTGAAGTTGGAGAGCTCCGACCACCCGTTTGCCTTTGCCCAGCGGCTCCGTGACGCCTGCCAAAGATGGCTGCTAGTGGGGGATCGCAACGTCCAGGGAATTATCGACCAGGTGGTACTGGAACAGTTCATAGTTTGACTGCCAAAAGGGACGGCGGAGTGGGTCCAGTGCCACCGCCCGGCATCGTTGGAGGAAGCTATCCGACTTGCGGAGGACCACATGGCGGCGATCCCGAGGGCGGAAGATCCCTCCTACGTTTTCTCTCCTCCCTCTGTTTCTTCCCCCTCCCCTCTCTCTCTCTCGTCTGCTCTCTCTCCAGGTCCCGTTCCTGCCCCACGCAGACGAGGAGGACCTCAGCCCCTGAGACCAGTTCCCCGGGTGTGGGAGGCGACACCTTCCCCTACTCCAATGCCCCGCCGCTCTCCCCCTCAGGGGGGGGCGCCCGCCGACGCAAGTGCGGGCGTAGCGCCTGGGCCGGCCTGCTGGAGGTGTGGAGACCCGAGCCACTTCCGAGATCAGTGCCCTCTGATGGAGCTGGGGATGGTGGTGCGGGTCTCTGACCTCCCACAGGCTGCCCCCGACTGGGCCGGAGCGTACCGGATACCGGTAAGTGTCAAGGGGGGTACTCACCAAGCATTGGTGGATACCGGGTGTAATCAAACCACTATCCACCAATGCCTGGTTCAACCCGAGGCATTGGTCACAACCAAAATGGTGAAGGTGAAATGTGTACACGGGGATATTCACAAGTATCCGGTGCTGACCCTGACAATTAAATTTCGGGGGAAAAATCATAGAGTGGAGGCTGCGGTTAGTTCCCGCCTCACCCATCCGCTGATTTTGGGGACTGATTGGCCTGATTTTAGAGTTTTATTAAAGGGAATTTGCGCGGATGGGTCCTGTATGAAAATAGGGAGATGTGTGATGTGCGATGCTCTGGCAGGGGAGGCGGAGCCGGGGCCGTCCTCGACAGCTCCACGTCATGATGACGAGAGAGGGGGAGAGGGTGCAGCCCCTCCCCTTCTCAGGGAATTCCCTGATGGGGATTTCCCTTTGGAGCAATCGCGAGACAAAACCCTCAAACACGCCTTCGACCAAGTGAGAGTCATTGATGGTCAACGACTCCAGCCTGACATCGCACTTTCATACCTCTATTTTGCAATTATAAATGAGCGGTTGTATCGAGTGACACAGGACACTCGGACCAAAGAGGATACAACCCAACTGTTGATTCCAAGGAGCCGTCGGGAAATGGTATTCCAGGCGGCTCATTATAATCCCATGGCGGGTCACCTAGGAGAAAGGAAAACACTGAACCGTCTAATAGCCCGTTTCTGTTGGCCGGGCATTGGCGGCGATGTCCGCAGGTGGTGTGCGGCATGCCGCGAATGCCAGCTGGTTAACCTACCGGCCACCCCAAAAGCGCCATTGCGCCCTCTCCCTCTGATCGAGGTCCCCTTTGAGAGAATTGGAATGGACCTCGTCGGGCCATTAGAACGGTCAGCACGCGGACATTGCTTTGTATTGGTCCTAGTGGACTATGCAACACAATATCCGGAAGCAGTGCCTCTTCGCAACATCTCAGCACGCAGTGTTGCGGAGGCACTCTTCAAAATAATCTCCCGGGTGGGGATTCCGAAAGAAATCCTCACCGATCAAGGCACAACATTTATGTCACGAACACTACGCGAACTGTACGAGCTGTTAAATATTAAATCGATTCACACCAGTGTATACCATCCTCAAACGGATGGCCTGGTGGAACGATTTAATAAAACCCTCAAAAACATGATTCGTAAGTTCGTGCACGATGATTTCAGAAATTGGGATAAATGGCTCGACCCCCTGTTATTTGCAGTACGAGAGGTCCTGCAAGCCTCCACTGGCTTCTCCCCATTCGAGCTGCTGTATGGGCGACGCCCACGCAGCGTGCTTGACGTATTGCGAGAGGCCTGGGAGGAAGGACCTTCAAACAGTAAAAATGAAATTCAGTACGTTCTTGATCTTAGAGCAAAACTCCACACCTTGGGGCAACTAACACAGGAGAATTTGCTCCAAGCTCAAGAACGACAGCGCCGACTGTATGACAGGGGAACTCGGCTAAGGGAATTTGCACCGGGAGATAAAGTGCTTGTATTGCTTCCCACATCGAGCTCTAAATTACTCGCCAAGTGGCAAGGACCCTTTGAAGTCACACGATGAGTGGGAGATCTCGATTATGAGGTTAAACGAACCGATAGAGGGGACGCACGTCAAATATACCACCTCAATCTCCTGAAATTGTGGAGGGAGGCGGTTCCCGTGACGTTGGCTACGGTAGTTCCCGAGAAGGCGGAGCTCGGACCGGAGGTGAGTTCAAAACATAATCAGTTCACCCGGGTCATTTGCGGAGACCACCTCTCACCGAGCCAACTCGCGGAGGTTGCTAGGTTGCAACAGGAGTTTGCAGATGTGTTCTCCCCTCTACTGGGACGTACAAACCTCATCCATCACCACATCGAGACCGAGCCGGGGGTCGTGGTACGTAGCCGCCCCTATCGATTACCTGAACACAAGAAGAAAATCGTTCGGGAAGAATTGGATGCGATGCTTGATATGGGGGTAATAGAAGAATCCCACAGTGATTGGTCCAGCCCAGTTGTTCTAGTGCCTAAGAGCGACGGGTCTGTGTGATTCTGTGTGGATTATAGAAAAGTCAACGCAGTGTCTAAATTTGATGCATATCCAATGCCTCGCGTTGATGAGTTGCTCAATCGGTTGGGCACTGCTCGTTTTTATTCGACATTGGATTTGACGAAGGGTTATTGGCAGATCCCCTTGACACCAATTTCCCGTGAGAAAACTGCCTTCTCCACACCGTTTGGATTACACCAATTTGTGACTCTTCCGTTCGGTTTGTTTGGAGCCCCGGCTACATTTCAGTGTCTCGTGGACCGAATCCTCAGACTGCATTCAGCTTACGCCGCTGCCAGATGACATCATTATTTATAGCAATGATTGGCAGCGGCACATGCAACATCTGAGGGCGGTTCTGAGATCGCTGCGCCGAGCGGGACTCACAGCGAATCCGAAGAAGTGCGCGATTGGACTGGTGGAGGTACGGTATCTGGGGTTCCACTTGGGCCACGGGCAGGTGCGTCCCCAAATTGACAAGACAGCGGCGATTGCGACCTGCCCGAGACCCAAGACCAAAAAGGGGGTGAGACAGTTCCTGGGGCTGGCTGGCTATTATTGAAGGTTCGTACCTAATTATTCGGACGTCACCAGCCCGCTGACTGATCTCACTAAAAAGGGGGCTCCAGATCCGTTCCAGTGGACGGAGCAGTGTCAACGGACGTTCACGCAAGTTAAAGCTGCACTTTGTGGGGGGCCGCTTTTACATTCACCTGACTTCTCTCTCCCTTTTGTTTTACAGACAGATGCTTCAGACAGGGGGCTGGGGGCCGTACTTTCGCAGGTGGTGGAGGGGGAGGAACGCCCGGTGCTGTACATTAGCCGTAAGCTCTCGTTAAGGGAAACTAAGTACAGCACCGTGGAAAAGGAGTGTCTCGCCATCAAGTGGGCGGTCCTCACACTCCGATACTACCTGCTGGGGTGGGCCTTCACCCTCTGCTCGGATCATGCCCCACTCCAGTGGCTCCACCGCATGAAGGATACTAATGCCCGGATCACCCGTTGGTATCTGGCTCTTCAGCCGTTTAAGTTCAAGGTGGTCCACAGACCGGGGGCGCAGATGGCTGTCGCCGACTTCCTTTCTAGGAATGGGGGGGAGTGGTAGGCAGGCCGGATGCCGCCCCAGCCTGAGTCGGGTGGTGGGGATATGTGGCAGCGGGGGCATGGTCAAGCATCTCTCCGGAGAGAGAGAAAGCGGTAAGGGCGCTTACACCTGAGCCAAATTATGTCTAACACCTGTCTCTAATTTCAGTGAGCACGGGGAGAGCGGCATAAAGAGGGCCACGCAGCACTCAGATGAGAGAGAGTACCTGGGCACTAGAGACCTGATTATGAAGCCAAGAGCTTATTATTGTAAAGATGAGAGTTTATTTTTCTGAAGTTGTTGTTTATGTTTAGACTGAGTTATTGAACACGGTGAGAGCCCTGAAAGAGTGCATTTGCTGCAGTGGGGAGAATAAAACGCTTACCTGAACCAGAAAATCTGCTTCTCGCCTCCTCCTTTAACTGAGAAGTCTTACATAGGGGCAAGAACTTCCTTTTCAATACAAAACCAGGGAGGGGCTCTTTCAGGTGGAAGCGACCAATGAGCCAAATATCTTAGACGGAATGCATAATAATAAAATAAAATCTTGGGTAGGCCTAGCCCACCTATGTCAATTGGCCTGTGTAACTTATTGAAATGTAATCTGGGATGCTTACCATTCCAAATGAAGGACTTCGCTATGCTATCAAATTGCCTGAAATAAGATAGGGGGACATCTACAGGGAGAGATTGTAGCAGGTAGTTGAATTTTGTAATATAATTCATTTTAATAACATTAACCTTCCCAATCATAGATAAATGTAATGAAGCCCATCTGAACATATCACTCGAAAACCTTTTTATTAAGTGGTCAAAATGAACTCTAACTAAATCACACAAATTTGCTGGGAATAAAATGCCCAAATACTTGATGCCTATTTTGGGCCACTGGAAGGCGCCCGGCTGAAAAGCCGTTACTGGGCAGTACGCTGTCAGAGCCAAAGCTTTGGATTTAGACCAGTTGACTCTGTATCCTGAGAACATAGAAAAGCAATTAATAATTCTGTGGAGGCAAGGCATAGATCTAGTGGGGTCGGAGACGAATAATAAAATATCATCAGTTAAAAGCAAAAGGTTATACGCCATACCTCCCGCCACCACCCCTGGAAAATCATCTTCCTTTCTTATCATGGCTGCTAATGGTTCCAGGGCAAGACAGAACAGTAATGGGGAAAGAGGGCAACCCTGCTGGGTGCCCCTAACCAGAGTAAAATAATCTGAAATTAATAAATTTGTTTGTACCGCCGCTACTGGGTGTCTATTAATTAACTTAATCCATCCAATAAAAGTATTTCCAAACCAGTATATTTTCAAAATCTTAAAAAGATAATCCCATTCTATCATATCAAACTGGCAGCGACTGGAGTCTGATCATTTGCCACTGACCATATGATATTGATGAAATGCCTAATGTTATCAGAAGAGCTGCGGCCCCGAATAAACCCAACCTGATCTATATGTATAAGAGATTTCATAACTTTAGTTAATCAGTTAGCCAAAATTTTTGACAATATTTTGACATCTAGCTGGATCAGGGAAATTGGATGGTAACTCTTACACTTGCTTGGATCTTTGTCTTTTTTAAGAATCAAACTGATCTGGGCTTGTGTCATGGTTGGCAGAAGCTTTCCATTCTTTAATGATTCCATATAAATTTCTAACAAATGTGGAGCCAGTCCTGTAGCATAAGATCTAAAAAATTCAGCGGCAAAGCCATCTGGCCACAAGGCCTTAATAACCTCACCAAGCTCCTCCAATGTTATCTTAGAATCAAGATAATTTTTTTGTTCAGTTGTCAGTTTAGGGAGTTCTAATGGTTCCACAAAGTTTCTAATATCTTCATCAGTAGACGAAGACGTGGAACTATAGAGATCAAGATAGCATTATTAATATCAGTGGCCGAGGTAAATATTTCACCACCAGCAGATTTCACTGAGGGAATGGTAGAAAAAGACTCTCTCTGCTTTATATATCTAGCCAGAGTTTTCCTACCTTGTCCCCCGACTCAAAGTATGATGGTCTTGCCCTGAATAGCCAAAACTCCACCTTCTGAGACAAAATAGTATTATATCTGTATTTCAATCGGGTCAATTCTCTGAGGCCATCAGACGACATTTGGCACTTCAGCTCTGCCTTGGCACTTTTAATATTCCCTTCCAACTCCACAAGTTCTTGTGCTTTGGATATTTTGGTGAATGAGGCATACTGTATGATCCGACTCCTAAGAATCGCCTTAAGTGCCTCCCATGCCATGCCCACAAAGGATACTGGGGCCATTAACATTTGTTGGAATTCAAGATTTTGCAAAAGGTATACTTTAAAGTGCCAACTAAATGATTTATTTTTCTCCGTATGTGGTAACACCTCTAAACTCACCAGGGTGTGATCTGAGACTAAGATGTTTCCAATTGAGCAATCAACAACAGATGAAATGAGGGACTTGGATATAAAAAAAATCTATTCTAGAATAAATCTTATGGACTGATGAAAAAAATTTATAGTCCCTACCAGATGGGTTCAAAAGTCTCCAAATATCTGTAAGACCAAGATTTTTACACCTCCTGTGTTTCTCTAGGGAGCTTACACACTTTTGCCTCACTATGATCAAGGACTGAGTCCATTAACAGATTAAAGTCTCCTCCCAATTTTATAACATAAGGGGTGCCAGCAGCTTGCAACATCCCTTCAATATCTATAAAAAAGCCCTGATCATCAGTGTCAGGTGCGTAAATATTTGCCAAAATCAACCTTTGCCCCTGAATTTCTGCTAAAACCGTAATGACTCTTCCTAATTTAATCTGTTTGAGATATTTGGAATGTAGATGCTTTTTTATCAGTGTAATGACTCCCTTGATCTTACTTGAGCCAGCACTAAAGAAAACATGTCCACCCCATATCTTCCCAAATTTTTAAGCTTCCTGCGGGCAAAGATGCGTTTGTTGAAGAAACACTATATCATATTTCTTACATTTAAGAAGAGAAATAGCCTTCCTTCTTTTTATGGGGTGCCCTAACCCATTCACATTCCACATGGAGAGAGACAATCCACTCATATTAACATTTTACATTTTGACATATTAGAAAAATAGATTGTGTTTCAAAAATAAATTTTAAAGACCACATTCAAACATTAGTGCAATAATCAAACCCCAAACTTCCACCCGAACCAAACAAACAGAAAAAAAGAAAAACTTACGCATTAACCCTGCTCACGACAGCGCCAACTGGCGTCCATCCCTCTAAACTCAAACAGTCAATGTACGCCTACGAGAGCCCCCACGACAACTTTGCCTCGGCACTTTTAATATTCCCTTCCAACTCCATGAGTTCTTGTGCTTTGGATTTGTTGCTGAATGAGGCATACTGTATGATCCGGCCCCTAAGAACTGAAAAAAATGTATAGTCCCTACCAGATGGGTTCAAAAGTCTCCAAATATCTGTAAGGTCAAGATTTTTACACATCCTGTGAAGCATCACTGTTGCACTAGTGGGCTTGCACACTTTTGCTTCACTATGATCAAGGACTGAGTCAATCAAAAGATTAAAGTCTCCTCCCAATATTATATCATGAGCGGTGCCAGCGGCTTGCAACATCCCTTCAAGATCTATAAAAAAGCCCTGATCATCAACGTTAGGTGCGTAAATATTAGCCAAAATCAACCTTTGCCCCTGAATTTCTGCTAAAACAATAATGACTCTTCCTAATTTATCTTTAATCTGTTTGAGACATTTGAATTGTAGATGTTTACTTATCAATGTAATGACTCCCCTGCTCTTACTCGAGCCAGCACTAAAGAAAACATGCCCACCCCATATCTTGCCAAATCTTTCAGCTTCCTGTGGTGAAAGATGCGTTTCTTGAAGAAACACTATATCATATTTCTTACATTTAAGAAAATAAATTATTTTTATGGGGTGCCCCAACCCATTCACATTCCATGTGGAAAGAGATAATCCACTCATATTAACATTTGACATATTAGAAAAAATAGATTGTGTGTCAAAAATAAAATTATAAAGACCACATTCCAACATTAGTGCAACAGTCAAACCCTGAACTTCCCCTGAACCAAACAAACAGAAAAAAGAAAAACGTGCTTATTAACCTGCGCATGATAGCACCAACTGGTGTCCATCCCTTGAAACTCAAACAGTCCATGTACGCCTACGATAGTCTCCGCGACAACTCTGCCGTCGGATTGCTCAAGTTCGGTGCATCTATAAAAATTTTGTGAGTCAGAATTACACAGCAAAAAATAAACTATAAAACAAACTCCAGCCAATAAGCGGAATAGACACAAAAAACATGTAGATTTGTCCACATAACTGTCCCTAAGGTGTGTTCCTCCACAAAACAAGCACCAGCCGCTAGCGGAACCAGCAAAAAAAAAAAAAAATTATTAAAAAAAAAAAGTTTCCTCGGGCAGTCAAATTAATGTTCAGTGAGCCGGCTCATTCGACTGCTACATGAGTGCAACAAATGACCCAGTCACTCCAATGTCCTGCAAGAAATACTCACAAAACAAACTCCAACCAATAGGAGGCATAAGCACAAAATTTTGCAAATTCATCCACAACACTGTCCAGAAGGAGTGCTACAACACAACACAACTCCAGCCGCTAGATGAAACCAGCACAATAAGAAACAAAAAAGGCGCTCAGTTTCCTGGGATGGTCAAGTGAATGTTCAGTGAGTCGGTCCACTTTGCTGCAACGTGAGTACCACAAAATAACTTCGTCTATTGACTTTATGAAGGACATCGCTTGCTGTGACATGTAAATATTTTGCGGCCATCCTTAGCATCAATGCAAAAGCGACCTTCCATTAATGTAAGAGTTTCTTGCATTCCTTGAATCGAGAAAGCCTCCCTTTACTCCTCACCTCGCGTAACACGAGATGTTTATCGGATGATCTCAGAAATTTGGTCAGAATTTATCGGGGCCTGTCTTCCTCAGCAGATTGCCGAGACGGAACCCTGTGAGCTTGCTTGATTTCCATCGTATGACTCGTGAAGAGCCCATCCAGGAATTTCACCATATCCCAACCTTCTTCATCCTCAGTTCCAACAATTCGGACGTTATTCTGCCGGTTACGGTTTTCCAAGTCCTCCAACTTCTCCCAGCCATACTCCAAATCCACCTTGGTCGCTAGAGGATTAGCAGCTAATTCCCTCTCCGATGACTCCAGATAATCGATCCATTTCTTGATATCCCCCACTCTTGTAACCACCTTAGTGAATTTTGTCTCAATGGCAGTGATCGATCAACATTTTACAGCAAGATCCTCCAAGTCAGCAACAACCTTCGTCAGCATTGCCGTCATGTTCAACAATTCTCGCCGAATTTCCCTCACTTCTCCAGCCAAATCGGCTCTCTGGCTTGCGGCGTGCTGCTCAGGGGCATCGGCTTGAGCATGTAAGTGTCTTTTAATGTCTCCAGAGCCCGAGGATTTTGAATTCTTTGACATATTGTCTTCCTAGAACAGTTAACGATCAGGGTGTGTCGAATCTCACCGGTTTATGACATAAAAAGTATTAAAACTAGCACAAGTGCACAGAGCTCGCCGTTCACACGTCCGAACCTCGCATGCCGTCACGTGACTCCCACTCCCTGGCTTTATGAGATTTTACAGGATGTACTTCTCATGTAATTGGAGTCCTAAACAAACCTGACTATATTCTGAGAGCCAAGAAACCATAAATGCATTCTAGGCTACTTCCGAGAACAGGAACATCCATACTAGACGATTCTCTCCAGTCTTTCCCTGGAAATTCCCTGGAGATCTCCCTGAAATTGTGTGACTAAATGACGGGATATCCTTATGACCACCACTGCTTGTCTTTTTGTTTTCTGCAATGCTCCTTGTACTTTGATGGAGCCATCTGACACTCTTTTATCATTTCATCTCCTGTAATACAGAGTTAAAGTGGTACATGGGAAAAAACTATTGAGAGGTGCTTTGGGAAATTATTGTGCCACAAATAGTGAGGAGGTGAATCTGGAACTCTTGAACTGGAGGCAAACTCCAATCGGAAATCACTCAAGGCCAAGAATAGGCAAAGGATTAGAGGAATTGTGGTGTAAATAAGGAATAAACGCACTCTGTGGCACATGAATGAATTTATTTGGTCATGTGTCCATAAGGAAGTGTTGTTCTTCCTGCTTGTATTTCTCTAGCCCAGAACTTCCAGAAAGGGTGGGCTGGGAGGAGCTATGCAGGGAAGAGGGAGGAGGAAAAATATTTGAGTTGTCATCTCAGTCGTACACACACACATTCACTGGAGCATTGACTCTCAGCTGATCTCCGTTCTCCAAAAGGCTCTTCAGCTTGAGAGCTTCATGCTCTCAGAAAACACTTGTTCCTGCTTACATCTCAAAGCTCTGGTAAGTCATACAAGCTGTAACAGAAATGGCTTCATTTAATTTATTTATAGTGGATTAGTTTCATGCCCTCTTCAGTTAGTTTGTTTTGAGTATGCAAGATATTGCTCAAGGCATGTGAGTCTCTATTTGTTTTCTTGATACCTTATTACCATTTTAAGATACTTTGGTAACTTAAATCGTAATGACAATGACAGTAGTGATCTTGTATCATTCTCCTTTCATTTCATCATTCATTAATGATGGATATGAGTCTCTTGTGAGTCTAATTTGAGCGTGTTGGGACTAGACTGATTACCTAGTAGAACATAATGATTGTTTATATAGGATGAGGAAGAACTGTGTGAGTTTAACGTAGTTTAGGTAAGGTTTGGCAATTAAATACAGATAAACTCCTGGTATTTTCCCATGTCATTTAAGCTTTTATGATATGCGTTAAAAAACAGTGGATAACTGTCACTTTGCATTTCTGATAACAGTTTCTCTTAGTTGTTAGATAATGCTGTCAGATTGTGTTTTGCATTTGGGCTGATAACACTGGTTTGTTTCATTTCCATGTGGGTCTTAACAAAGACGGATGTCAACAGGGTGTAAAACAATAATGATTAGGAAGAGAGGAACTGACTCAGCTTGTGAAATGTGTATGGGTAAAAACAACTGTGTGGTAATTTTTGTGTCATATCGGCAGGCCCCTGCCTATACAATACAACTTCATTAATCCACAAGTGGTGATTGGGTTGTGGGCAGATAGAGTGCAGTAGATAAACAGATGCAGATAATTTGGTACAAGTACTGTTTGAAGAAATATACAATGTACAAAAAGAAGAGAAATTTACAATATGCAAAACTTACAAAAATTAAGACAAATATATTTAAAAAAACTCTATATAATTTATATATTTTTTAATAATGTCAAGAACAAGAATATTTACAAGTATACAGGAAGAGATACAGTGTCTCTCTCTCTCCATCTCTCTTATATCTATTTACTCATGTACTCATTCCAGGCTTAGCTATTGGTCAAACTGGGTTAATAGGTGACCTCTTGTTTTTTCTTCTTTTTTTTTTAATGTAGTCACTTGTTTGTTGTCTTGTGTTTTGGTAAGTGTGTGACTGTGGGAAAGCAGAATTGGTAGTTGCAGGGGAAGAAGTTGAAAATAACACATCATCTCTTATCTGTGAGTACACACTGTGTCCATGCATATTTGGTTTTGTGTGTGTGTTTGTGAACATGCATGTTTGTGTGGCAGGTACCTTCTAGGCAGATGTGTATCTGCAAGTGTCCATGTGTCTTTTGTTTGTCCAGGCATAGTGGATAGAATGTGAGTGACATTTCTCATCATTACTTTGGCAGGCCTGAGGCAGGCCACATGGTTAGGGTCCATTTAAAGGACCCAGGGGTCATATATTCCTGAGATGAGTCTGACATGGACAAGGTTGCCGTGGTTGTAATGATGAGATGATCAGGCCATTTATCTGCCATTTTACTTGATCAATACATCAGTGAGGAGCGTCTCCCTTTTGTTGCCGAGGATGTGACCAAGGCGATTGAACAGTACTGGATTGAGAGTGAGTGTGCTTTTAAGTTTAGATTGACCTCTAGCACCACAGTGACCTTTTTCAAATCTGCTGCTGGTAGTGGAAAGCTTTATGTAGGGGAAACGGATAAATCACTAATAGTCATATAAGTGACAGATTACCCAGGCCTCTGTGGTCAGATACATCTGTCTGAACAGCATTGTACTGTATGAATGTCCTTAACCGTTATGTCGTTTAACCCTGATCTGAAAACTCTAGGGATCTGATTTGGTCTAATCTGGATCCTCTTATTGAAGTTTTAGAGCGATGGAGGAGAGAAATGTGGAGAATCTGTGGTCATAGTTTTGCCGGCCTTAGAAGGACAGCTGGACATCTGATTATCTTATTATAGTCAAAATGAAAGATGGAGCAATGGGCCTCTCACGCCTCTGTTACACATTCAAGGGTATAACAATCATTATTTCAGACCACTTTTGGAAGTTTTTACTTGTGATAAGCCAGGCCAATTATTTGGTCCATATTTGGTCATTTTGAGATTATCGACATTGGCATTGGCCGATAACCGTAATCTTTTTGACCGATAACAGAGGTGCTTTACTCTTGTGTCAATTCCGAAATCTACAGACCACCTTGTTGATGGATATTGCTCATTTTATGTTTTCATATAATTTTAATGAATTTTGAGTAAATATTTTGAGTGTCCTGTTAACTTAGCGACGAGTGCGTTCACATGCACATTTTACACCGATTATGCTTAATTAGCCGACTATGTGTAAGGTCATGGTTTCTTTAACTGGGCTAATAAACGGTTTAAGCAAAAAACAATTGGCACACATAGATTTTTACCTAGTACACAGATTTCGCATTGCATTTACACATCTATACCGGTGTTCTTACCAACTTATCCAATGTGCACAAGTGTTGTGTGCATGCCTGTTTGACATGAAAATCAGAAAATAACCCTACCATTTCAAATCTTATATAAATGCAGATTTCTTACATTGTCTTCTTTTTTTTTTTTTGTTTTGTAAAAAGTTCCTTTTTGTTTTGTTTTTGTTAAATTATCAGCGTATTGCTGTGCATGTAGACACACTCAATTTCATGAATGTCTCATTTGTTATCATTCGGCCATTAGCCATACTGTTTTGTAAATATCGGCAAAGACTGTTTAGCCCAAGATGGACAGCTTATATTAAAATAATGGGAGAAATTCAAATGTCCAATATGGCAGATGTAGAAGAGGAAGTCCCACCTTGCAGGTAAAAGAGACAATCACCTTTCAACTCGAGAACGTGCATGCGTAGTAGCTGGACCAGCCTGTAAAATAGCACTTTTTAGCATGATATGAGCTAAAGAAGCACAATTTATGATACTACTGTCATCAGATTTTACTCCTGATTTGAAATATGTTCTTTAATCGTAATCTTGACCAACCATTTTGGAGATTTCAGTCTTTCCCCATTCAAATATATAAGAGCTGTAATTTTATGCCGCTTGTACCCATAGAAAATACAGTAGCTGCCTGGGAGCATTCCAAAGATGGCCGTCGTTTGGACTCACTTGCCCTGAGAGGGAATTTGATATCTGCATTGTATCGGCTATTGAAAAACTCTTATTGGTTGATCAGTAATTACATTTTGTCCTTGGACCTGGGGGATAATCATTACTTTTCAAAGACTCCATTCAATATATGTACCCCAAACTTTTTAAATGGTTCCTACGTGTTCTAGATATGTTGTTCCCTCAAACACAACCATATTAAATTTTTTTACTGCCCACAGAAGTAATAAACAAATTGAGAAGTGAGAACAGTCAGGTGGGTTTGTGTATGTCAGTGTGTAATAAATGACAATGAAGGCAACTGTATTTACACCTGTTTAGGGATCCATAGATCTGCTGTAATCACAAATGGAAGATTAATGTTGATAATATCCTGAGGGCTCAGTCACACATTCAGTGGAAGTTGTGTTGGTGTTTGGTACAATACCATCTCTGTTACACTCTAATGATATTGTGTTGAGCTCATCCTGACTTGCTGTGGAAAGAGGGGAAACAGCTGCGCTTTGCCACACATTGAGAAGAGAAGGCCGCTTGTCTGGCTGTCCCTCACTGATAGAGCTTTGCAGCAGTTATGGATGGAGTCGGTGTGAAAGGTTATCAGGCTTAAGGCTTGAATCCTCTGGTGTGTATTTATTGCAGTGGCTGATGTAGTTTGAGTGAGAGGTGACTCTGTCAATGCAGTAAAAACTGTCAGGGAAAGCCCATGGGAATGATGTTAGTTAGCTTGTACTTACACTAACACCTTCCACTGTGTAGTGAGAGAGGTCAAATCTTTCATTGTGCGGTCACAAAAATGAGGTTTGTCATCAGAGCAGAGCCACTCAGATTCACTCTAAATATGGCTGAAACAACCCATTATCAATATATCAATTAAGAACTGTCACATAAAACCACTGGTAACATGGAGCTACTAGTTGCTGAACAGTAGTTTTTAAGGAAAGTGCTCAGTGATGATTTTTTTTCCTGCTGGCCCCAGACAGATTTGTACTTGCCCTGTTAAAATTTTCACTGGCCCCACTGCAGAAGTAATGATACATTTTATTTTTAGCAACATATTTTGTATGCGTCAAAATAAGTACCTCTGTATTTTTATACACCTTATTAGTGAGCCCTGAGGAAATCGGTGCAGCTGTGTTGCATTATAAATCATCTTATCAGACAATCCTTATCTGTTTTTCTACTTTGGCAGCATACTAAACAAAACTATCAGTACAGACAAAGATGGACAAAAGAAAATGTTGCTGCAAAGGTAATATTTTACCTCACCGTGTCTCTTTACTACACCAGGTGGTCATAGTCTCAACCTGAGGATGATTTACACATTCTTCTATTTCTCACTTCCTTACATAACTTCAGCTTTTGTCAGCAGGATTGCTCACGTTTCCATTTGGGAGGGATTCCTGAATTCCCTCTTTACTCATCATGACATCAATCAGGTCTTCTTCGCTCAGTCCTTACTCAACACCTGAGAAGATATACACAAGTTTCCTGGATATTAACAGGTTGAAGGGTGTAAAGCATGTAGCCTGAGGAAAAGAATCATAATTGTAACTTTACACTCACTTTAAGAGTGAATATTTCTTGGCTGGATGTAGCTGGACTTGTTTGTTTTTCATCTATGGAGAAGGAGAGGAGCTGTAATTCTCCAGTCACAAAAAGTCTGACATGCCTTTGCGTAGACATTCTGACTTCCTGGAACTCACATCGCCACTCCAAGCCTGGCAACTGTTGACCAGCTAAGCTGGCATCACTATTACTAATGCTCATACCGCTAACCTTAAAGGGATAGTTCACCCAAAATTGAAACTCTCATCATTTACTAACCCTCATGCCATCCCAGAGGTGTATGACTTTCTTTAAAATGCTGAACTCAAACTAAGATGTTTAGAAATAAATCTCAGCTCTGTAGATCCATACAATGCAAGTGAATGGGTGCCAAAATTATGCATAATGCATCATAAAAGTTATCCATAAGTCTCCAGTGGTTAAATCAATGTCTTCAGAAGCGATATGTTAGGTGTGGGTGAGAAACAGATCGATATTTACAGTAAGTCCTTTTTTAGTGAAAATTCTCCTCTCTGCACAGTCAGTCTCCACTTTAACTTTCACTTTCACATTCTTCTTGTGTTTTTTGTGATTCACATTGTTCATGCATATCGCCCCCTACTGGGCAGGGAAAAGTGTCTGTTTCTCACCCACGCCTATCATATCACTTCTGAAGATATGTATTAAAACACTGGAGTCATATGGATTACTTTTATGTGCCTTTATGTGCTTTTTGGAGCATCAAAATTTTGGCACCCATTCACTTTTTTTTTCGCCATTAATTCGCATTGTATGGATCTACAGAGCTGAGATATTCTTCTAAAAATCATCATTTGTGTTCTGAAGAAGAAAAAGTCATGCACATCTGGTATGGTATGAGGGTGAGTATATGATGAGAGAATTTTACATGATCTCAAGTAGTGTGGCTTATTGAGTGCTTTTACCTTTTTAAACATTTGGACTTGGCAGTCAATAAAACGTGTGAAAAAATCTCGTTGACCAGAATATCACTTGAGGGTGGGCTCCTTTGACTTGGGTCCATAAATGCCAAAGAATACTTTGGTTTCCTCTGCATGCTGCCACATCTCGTGCATATCACACAAAATGTTGTCATTAGCACAGTATGCACATATTGTCCGCATGCAGCCCAAGTTTTCTAGACATGCAAATAGTTGCTTGCTGTTGATTCTACTAAGAGTATAACAAGGTAGACATAGTGTGCATGCGTCAAACGTGTCCGGATGGGCTCACGGTTAAAGTATACTTTGAAAGGCTGTGTGCTCGACCATGCGTGAGATGGATCGGCACGCTGAAAAACGAAGTATAGCCTAGACTCGAATAGCCGCCTAGCAGCCAGTCAGATCACTCAAGCAACCCTTAGCAACCACTCAGAACACCCTAGAAACCATCTAGCAATGATCAGAAACACCTTAGAAACCACATACTGAAGGAACATTCTAAGCAGTGCACCACTCCAAATACCTTAGCAACCATATAACAACACCCTGGCAACTTCCAATAACACCCTAACATCTGGAATTTTCCCCAGGCAAGAACCAAAATCAACATGGTTTTTATTGTCTGCCATTTTGACTTTATCTCACAATTTCTCTATTAATGACAACATTACCCAGCTTTCTCACTCTTTTCTTTGTTTTGTACCTAGCTCTTCCAAATCACTCTGTTCCTCAGCCTCTCCCTCTTTCGTTTTCCCTTACTTGTTCGTTTTTTTTCTCCTCTCACGTGTATCTCTCATGTTGGGTTTGTTGTCCCTGCAGTAATTGATAGATGTTCTAAAAGCAGCAGATTGCTTCCAGTCACACAGAATTCCCCTCTAATTACATTGCGGTGTTTCTTTCAGCCAGAATTAGTGAGGTCATTTTTTACATTCTCTCTGCAACTGTCGACCGCCAAACTTGACCTGTCATCTCCCGACACATTTGCCTGTGGTTTTTAGGACTTGCTTGTTTCACATTTTCCCCCATTCAGCTTTTTTCAAATCATTTAACACTTATAAAAAGAACACTCAAAATCACACATCCACTCAGGGATAAAAAAATAAATAAAAAAATCACTGTTAGATGGCGGGCTAAAGCCATTAGCGAACACTTTCCATTCACATTTTTTGCGGTTCGACCAACAGTCCAGTTCACCACTAAATGCTATGGGGAACATTACATCAGCTCTCAGAAATCAAGACCAGATCTTTATTTTTATTTTTATTTTTTGCCCAAAAGGTTTATATTGGAGATGTCTGTGTGTTTCTGTGGTTGTAGCAGTCTAACATGGTGTGTATTCCTGACTCGCCCCACATCTTCCGTGTTCTTGGTCCAGTTGGCTCTGCACTGAAACCCTTCTGTTATCTCAATCAGCTCACACTCCCGCTTGTGCCTAAAGCTGTGGGCTGTGTCTGTGCCACCTACGTTCCTTTGGCCTTCACATTCCACTGTGTCTGCTTGTGTTTGGTGATCTTATTTTACATGAGACATAAACATTCTAATGGTATTGGGAGCACAGTGTTCTGTAAGATGAGCATGATTTCTACACCTGCTATACATTCATTGCTCTAAAATAGATTAGACCAAACTCTGATTATTATGATTTGCACGAGAGAGCAATATGTAAAAACCTATTAAATTCTATCTAAAAAGGAATACTTCACACAAAAGAGGAATTTTTATTCATCCTCATGTTGTACCAAACCTGTATGATTTCTATCTTCAGTGGAACATAAAAGGAGAAGTTAAGCAGAATGTCCTCGCTTATCTTTTATCAGGCTGTCTAGATCCAAAAAGGCCAAAAATTACCATAAAAGTAGTCCATACAACTTTTACACTATATTCCAAGGCATCTGAAGCCATACTATAGCTTGTGAGAAATTGAAGTCATTGTCCATTGAAAATCTTCCTCTCCACAGTAACTGTCAAATTTCATTTGTATATGCATATATACAAACTTGCCAAGTCAAGATGCATCCCATCAGGTTTGACATCAATGACATAGACCGCCAATGGTTATTGTGTGTCCCATGAATGTTTGCAACACACCAAGTTTGAATAAGCCAAACTTTTACTTTTGTGTTCCATGGAAGAAAGAAAGTCATCCAGTTTTGAAATGACATGAGATTAAGAAAGAGACAAACAGTGTTTTTGGATGAACTAACACTTTACATTCTGTAGGTTTGCCATAATGCGAGTGTAACCTGCATGCTACAGTTGGAAGCTGTATACTTTGAAGCTCTGTGTGTGTGTTTATCTTGCTGAGGCCCGAGGCAGTTAAACTCTTCTGTGAGAGGAGTGTACCACTTGTGTTGGCTTTGACCCTGATGACTCAACAGCCTAGAATTGCTGCTATCTTTGAGGCTTCATAAGCCTTAACGCCGTTGGTCTGTGGTTCCTCTGGAAGACAAGTTCTCAGCATTGGTGCCTGCTAAAGATCAGCAGAGCACAGGGGAATACAAAGATGTGGAGAGAAAAGAATGATGATCCATTTTGTATTTTGGACACTAAAGCTCTCTCACCCCTAACAGCATGGCAGGGTCCTGGGCAACTGTGACTTCTATTAAAAGCCTGCCCATAGAGAGACAGCTGTGTGTGTGTTTGTGTGTGTGTGTGCATCATTTAAATGCACCACAGAATTTGGCCTGGATATGCATTTATTGCTTTACTCTAAGCCTCTTATAAGACACAATAACATACAGAGGCATGACAAGCATGTTTAAATAGTTCTCTTTGCGCAGTAATGGCTCACCAACTCCACGGTTGAAGACATTTGTCAATGCCAGTTCAAACCTACTTTCAGCTTACCTGCCTTTCTACCATTGGAGTCTGAGTCATGTATTCAGAGTGATATATGTTGAGAGGCTGAAAAAATAGTTAGAAATAGCCAGGGTTGCAGTTAGAAATTCTTAGGCCCAGGGGTGCAGACAGTTATTTCATCAAGGTGTGCGCTGCCCCTGCAGCTTTCACTGAACGCGCTTAGATGTGATATACAATATGGAACAGCCTTTCTGTGCCGCCCCCCAACCCCCTCAAGCCTAGGCCCGAGACAAAAGGTCCAGTTGTCCCCCCTTATCGGTGGCCCTGGAAATAGCAGTAATGGTTAATCTTGTAGTCAAGAGCAAATATTCAGCAATCCTACACGTCATCCTGCAAAATCGATAAAACAAAACATTTCACACAGGCTTTATGTCAGATTTTAGCAGTAATTAGCACATTATTCAATCACTGCATGGCAAGGACTCATTTAAGTAATGTATTTATGTATTTATGTCTTTCGGGCGAATGTCAAAAAGGTTATGAAGGCAGTTTTATTACATTCTGTAATGAGAGTTTAAGGCTATAATTAGGTTTTCACATGGACTGTTGCTCCGTTAGAGAATACCTCTCTTTCTTTGTGTTGTATTGAGTCTCTTCTATCTTAGAGGGAGAAGCAGAGGGGGAACCATTACAGGAACACAGGGCCAGACACACAGGCAGGCTACAAAAAGGTTACTTAAAAACCAAATCTTACATACGGTAACAAAAAGGAGAATAGGGAAGGGAAAAGAGGCAAACTGCCCTCACTCCCTTGACACAGGGGATCAAGAGATCATGAAAGCACCAGTAAGTAAAGACAGAAAGAAAGAGAGTGAGAGAAGAGTCTAAATTTGGGCTAGCACAGATTTGTCTGTCTGTTTATAGTCTGCTGAAATCGGTTTTACTGCATTATATAAAACAAGCTTGTCTGAGAACTAAATGGATGCTCATGAGTGTTACAGTAGGATTTAAATGAGCCTGGGCTTGGATCTAGTCTGAGACCAGAATATAAAACATGATAATCTGCCTATAATACACTCTGTAAAGACACAGCACGAAGCTCTTTTGTGTGCTAACAAACACTGAACAAGTGGAAATGCAGAGGGCATTTAAATATTTTCATAAAGTGCCACTGTTTGATGCAACTGAATGTAAAAGATTGCAGCTGTTCTTTCACTCTGCCTTTTTTTATGTGTCTTTTCACAGAGTCACATTTGAATGAAAATTCAGGAGGAGTGTTTGTTGTGAGTGGGGGGAAGGGTGCAATTGGTCAGAGTCTCAGCCATCGACCAATAAAAGCTAGACTGTCGGCTTACTCCTTTCTCCTCCTCTTGTGCTGGTCTCTTTCCTGATTGGCTGTTCACACATGCAGCATCTGGCTCTAAAAGTCTAGTAGGAGGGGCCAGACAGTGCATTAAAATCAAACGTTTGCCCCCATTCGCTCTAGAGTGCTCCAGTGTCTTTTATATGTGTGGAGCAGAGGGAGTGAGAGGAGGTCCTCCCTCTATTTGCTTACCCATGTCTGACAGCATATTTTTTTCTCTCTCTTTCCTACAGGAATAGAGTCAAGGATTACAAGAAGAAGAGGCTTGGATTTTAAAGGAGTGTCTAACAAGTCTTAGATATCCGGAGTGTGAGAAAAAAGGACTGAGTTGCCTTGGTTCTCCGGCAGTATTCTGCTAACCTTTCAGTTGCAAGGACTAAGCATCAACGCTCACTTCAGGATCTGCCCAGTCCTGGTGGGTCACTCAGCCGGACTGATGTGGAATGCGACCCTTTATGACCCCATTCCACAAGCCTCTATTCAGTGAGCCGGACTCAGAAGAGAGCAGATAATAGAGGCAGGAGGCTGTTGCTCACACAAGTGAAGCAACAGCAGAAGGAGTGTTCAGACTGGTAAAAAAAAGTTAAAGGGGCCCTTGAAGGTAGGGAAAAAGAACTTAAAATACAAAAGAGCAAGAATAAAGAAAAGCGTAAATACAAAAGACCTTCTTTGGACTCCTAGACATTCTTGAGCGCAAGTAAAACTTTGACCATTAGACTTCATTTCACCCCTTAAATTAATATCAGTGCTACCCCATCATGCCTGTGGAGACCCTTCGTCCCACACATGGGGGTCCTTTCACCTCTGCCATGCCGTTCCGTATCCTCAACAAGGGCCCGGACTACTTTCGCAGAGCGCCTGAGACAGGAACACGAAAGTTGAGTGCAGTAGAGCGACTGGAAGCAGATAAGGCCAAGTACGTGAAGAGCCAGCAAGTAGCACTCACTAAACAAGAGCCCGTCAAACCCCCAATCATCCGCAAACCACTATTATCACCAAGCATGATGATGCAATGCAGGATAAATACTCCACCAGCGAGGAAGATTACTCGTCGGCTACCTGATGCAGAGAACGGAGGACCAGTACATGGAATATGTAGGGGACCTCAACTCAACCTGGACATCCTCAATAATCTAATTAATGTCTGTGATGGGCCACTTGCATCTTCCCCTACCCCTTCATCACCTTCTCCCTCAGCCTCTTCACCTTCCTCTGGAGGTCAGAGTGTTGGAAGTGGACAATCTGCTGAGCCCCAGAACTGCATGAACTTTAAAGCACACCTTGCTTCTATGCCTAACTCCTCTTGCACCTCTTCACCTCTTAACAATCAACCGTCACCTGCAGAACCTAGCCGGAGGCCACCGCTGGTTCCAGCCAGGACTCCCCGACTGATGCCACAAGGTAGTTATGGAACCCCCAACTTTGTAACTGTACGACGGGTGGATGTGCGACCGCAAGCGGAGATCAGGAAGCCTCAGAGATTGCTTCTACAACCCAAACCCAGACAGACTCAAACAGCTCAACCACAGATAGCCCAGCCACAGGCACCCCCACCACCCACAACTCCAGCTCAGCACCAGCCTACGTCTGCTCACCCCCCATCCCCCTGCCTGCCCCCCAGCCCCCTGCTTCTGCACTCTGGTGTTTTACCCCCAGCCTCCCCTGCCTTTACCCGCCTCTCCTCAGCTAGCTCACGAGGGTCACGTCCTGGCTCAAACTGGAAACTCCCCACCCTCCACCGCTCCAAGTCTGACTTGAGTGACAGGTACTCTCGGGCCACAGCCGACCTGGAGCGTTTCTTCAACTACTGTGGGCTGGACCCTGAGGAAGTGGAAGGTATGGGTGGTGTGGAACGTTTTGCCAGAGCCAATTCGGACATTGTTTCGGTCTCCAAGCTTCGAAGTGTCAGTACGCCAAGCTCAGAGTGTGGAGATGGTTGTGATGGACGGAGAGAAGAGGAAGAGGAGGATGACGAAGAAGATGATGGGCCCATCAAGCCCAGCGAGCGCGTTCCTTATGGCATCTCGGTCATCGAAAGGAATGCACGTGTCATTAAGTGGCTCTACGGAATCCGACAAGCACGGGACACCTCACAAAACATCTCCAATGTCTAGAAGTTTCTCTCTGGGTGTCTGCTGACAAGAGAGTACCAGACAAAGACTAAATAATTGGGACAGAAATTTGCAGCATTCTGTTTATTATTGTTTATCACACACATATTTATTACGTTCTTGCTTGAAGATGTTCAAAGACTCCAACAAATATTTGTTTCATTTGTATTTGCCTTACTATATGGATAATGTTTATTATGTTTCTTACATAGAATTTACATGGACAACTTGCTGTTTTTGGAGCGTCTTTTAAGCTGCAAGGACAATGTACCTCTGTTTGAGAGCAGATGTGGAATACTACAGATTCTCAGTACTGTGACTTTGAAACATTTTGATTTAAGCAATAACACTAATGCTAAAGGCACTAAAAGTGTGACTGAATGGATGATGATAATGATTTATGATGAAGGCAACAGTCGATCTGTTGTGCTGGTGCTGTTCAGGTACAAAGTCTTTATTAAACAGCAGTGCTGTGGGACCTGTGGCCTAAGCTCATTTCTTTAGGAACCTTAGGAATGGGAATCAAACAGGTACTTTCTAGTTTTAGAAATCTTTGTATTGATTGAAGAATTGAAGAATGATTGACAGATATTTTGGAAGCCTGTGTTATGAGTTCATAATTTGGTCTCCGTGGTAGGAAGGTCTCAGGGAAGTGCTCAATAAGTCACAGCTTTAAAAAAGAGACATAGCCTGCAAAGTCCTACAAATACACACATACATTTAAAACCCCTACTCACTATGCACACACTTTTGCTCTATATGTGTCAGATACACAAGTGCGTCAGATGTTTAATTTAGACCTTTTTGAAGGTGAGACTTCGATACTGTGAAGAATTCAGAGCTCCCATGGAGGCATTGCTCTGCAAACATGGCTGGGAGACTGTTAATGTTGAATTCTAAGTTTTAAAGTTAAAAACATAAGCATGTGGGAGCCTCTTGTCAGCATGCACACGTGGATGATTTGCATTCCCAAAACATGCATTCCAAAACATAGACGTACATTCCATTCAACATAATGTTTATATATGATTTGTGTGGCTTTATATGATTTGTTGTTGTTGACCGTTCCTTTTGCTTGTCTCTGTGGGTTATATACGTTTTGGGTAGGGGTTTATATCTTGTTTTATATGGATAAGGCAGTTTGGGATTGAGAAAGCAAAAAGAACTGGGAGTGTTTCATGCAATACTCTCAGTGGAATCAAAGATGTTAAATCTGTTTACTGCAAAGTTTTTGCACTTGAAGTGGAAATGAAAAGCCTTAAAAAGAGGTAGAAAACTGATGTTAGTTGAATCTGTGCACAAAGACAAGTCAAGAGGCCACACAAATGTTCAC